>NC_089503.1:267153588-267762088 GCF_036850995.1 Saccopteryx leptura | reverse complement strand
TATTTTTTTTAAACTTTTTTTTTTTTTAATTTATTTTAGAGAGGAGGGCAGAGGGAGGAGCAGGAAGCATAAAGTCTTATATGTGCCTTGACCAGGCAAGCCTGGGGTTTCGAACCGGCAACTTCAGCATTCCAGGTCAACACTCTATCCACTGCGCCACCACAGGTCATAGGAAAATCTTTAATAGAGTCAATAGATCCTAAACCAAGTATTTGAGCTGGCAACAAAAAGATATTGTGTCACCTGGGTTAAAAATACTAAATTACATAATGCATAAGGAAGTGGGTGTGTGCATGTAATTGTGGCTTTGAATTCCTTAAATCTGAGCTTTCAAATTCACTAATTACTACCCATCAAAATGGGCTTACATAGATATTAAGCCATTTTTTTTTTCTTGGTGACAGAAACAGAGAGAGAGAGACAGAGAGAGGGACAGGTAGGCAGGGAGAGAGATGAGAAGTAAAAATTCTTTGTTGCAGCTCCTTAGTTGTTGTTCAGTGATTGCTTTCTCATATGTGCCTTGACCGGGGGACTACAACAGGGCAGAGTGACCCCTTGCTCAAGCCAGTGACCTTAGGCTTCAAACCAGCGACCTTGGGCTTCAAACCAGTGACCATGGGGTCATGTCTACTATCCCACACTCAAGGCAGCAACCCTGTGCTCAAGCTGGATGAGCCCATGCTCAAGCTATCAACCTTGAGGTTTTGAACCTGGGTCCCCTACATCCCAGTCGGACATTCTGTCCACTGCGACACTGCCTGGTCAGACATACTAAGTCACTTTTTGAAGTCACTAAAGCTTGATACTATGTGTGTGAATTGTAGGGAATGCTTGGGAATACTGGAAAGTACTCGAATTCTTCTATATAATGAGTTATACTTACTTGATCAACCCATCTTCCATGTATATGTCTGCATAGAACGACTGGTCATCATTAACAATTTTACCTCCTTTGATCAGAAGACGATCACTCTGAAATAGAAATGTAATAAGGTCACCATGCAAACCTGCCCCATGAGAAACATTGGTACTCAGATAAATGAACTAAGGACACATTTTCACTGTTTCAAAGTGATGATCAAAATGAGCCAAATTTGGAAAAGTTCAGTGACAATGATAAAACTATGTGGCAACCTATTCATCAACTGATGAGTCAGAACATTAAAAACAAAACAAAACTCTTTCCCAAAGACAATACTCTTTAAATGGCTTTAGGCTAAACTTCATTTAAAAAAAAAAAAATACACCCACATGTAGGGAAGTCAACTCTTGGCAAGCTTTGTGTCGGGAAAAATTAACCAAAAGTCTGTTGTCATGGCAAACTCAACACAAACACACTTGGTTCCACCATAACAAGATTTCAATTCAGCACAGTCATTATATTTGCATTTCATTTTGAGGTAAATTGGGCAACTGCAGCCAAGAGAGAAAAAAACATTTCAAGCATGCACTGTTTTAACTATTAAGCTGTTAAGGAAAAGATAAAGTTTTATGATAAAGTAGATGAGATAGTTAAGTTCTAAAACCTAACACGACTATAAATCATTGGTGCACTTACAATACAGTGTTAAAAAAAAGATATATATATATATATATATATATATGAATGACAAGCAGCACATGAGGGCTAGGAATGCAATGAAAATGTTACATTATGACTGATCTCTATCCCAAAGGCTGCTGATAGAATGGAATGTTAAAATCCTGTATTCAATGGATACACACCTGTGCTATTCCACACTGGGTTGAAAAGTTACAAGTTAAACCACTGATTGTCCTCTTAATATGCAAAATATTTCAAAGGAGTGGCACTCATTTTGACAATGGTTAACTCAAAATTGTTAAACAATCTTCTCAGCAAGTACTATCTATATTTAGCACCTACCAAAGAAAATATTACAGCAAGTTTATAATAAAAATATATATAAACCACAAAGGACCCAAGAAGATTTTTTTTTTTTTTTACAGAGACAGAGAGAGAGTCTGAGAGAGGGATAGACAGGGAGGGAGAGGGATGAGAAGTATCAATCATTAGTTTTTCGTATGACACTTTAGTTGTTCATTGATTGCTTTCTCCTATGTGCCTTGACCGTGGGGCTACAGCAGACCGAGTAACCCCTTGCTCAAGCCAGTGACCTTGAGTCCAAGCTGATGAGCTTTGCTCAAACCAGATGAGCCCGAGCTCAAGCTGGCAACCTCAGGGTCTCGAACCTGGGTCCTCCGCATCCCAGTCCGACTCTCTATCCACTGCGCCACCGCCTGGTCAGGCCAAGAAGATTCTTTTACACCAAAATGTGCATGTGGGTTTACAAAGTATTTATTGTTTCTTTAACATAATGAAAAACAGTAAGATCATTTAAGTTTTGTACATTTCATCCTGCTGTAGATTTTGGAAAGTCAAATGGGACTAAATAGTCAACAATTCCTGCACTTGCAAAAGGTAAATATAAAAACTTTTACAAAATCCTGTCCTGTCCATGGTACACCATGTCACCAAAGCCTCAAAACAAACCGCTGTTATGGATACAGCCATATTCTTAACCCCATGACACGTAAAGAAATTGAGGCACAGGGAGGTTAAGTCACATGCCCAAGGTGACCTGATCCAGTATGCTGTTCCCTGTCTACACAGATCTCCCCTCAGGATTCAGCTTTGACAGGATAAATATTGCCTGAGAAGCAAGAAGAAGCCCTGCCCTTGACCACCTGCACCCTCATTCGCTGGGCTGCCGTCGCTGTCCCAGCCATCACTGCGAATGCCCAAGCTAACATTACACCAAGAAGAAAATGAAACATCACAGCCTGTTCACTCTAGTGCCTTCCAGAAGGCTTCTTACATAAGAGGCTGGCGAGATGATGGAAGGAGAGAAACCATGCTATACAGGTCCTCCACAATGCAATCAGATATTTTAAGGGTAAAGGGGGCGCTCTTTTAAAAATCGGTGTTGTTTCCTTTTTAAATTTTTTTCTCCCCACACTGTCAAAACGAAACTGCCTTTTTCATTCACAAAGACAGCAAATTATTTGAGTTTTGCAGCACATCAGCTCTCCACCACTACTCTCCAGACTCCTTCCTCTCACCGGAGACTACAGAACGTTGGGTCCCCTGCGCCGGGCTCTTTGGGATCTTGGGTCTTTGGCTTTCTACAAAATGCTAGCAGCCCTGCTCACCCTATAAAATCCTCTTCAGCTCATGCCCCCTCCCCCGTGCACTCGTTTCCATTTCTCTCCCCTGCGGATGGATGTGTGTTGTGCATCCAGAGGAAGCTGGGGTGCCCGTGGCTAGGGAGGAAACCAGACCGAAAGCGCGCCCTCAGACCCAGCCCTGAACAAATCGACACTTTTCAAAGATTACTGCCTCAGCCCCGGGTTATATCCACCCATCAGCTGCAATCTGCGATTGCACATTATTATATAACATTTATGTGCATTTGCAATTGCACATTATTATATAACTAATTTCCTTCGCGTTCTAACCTCCCTCCGCAGGCTTTCATTTGGGGATGTAGAGAACTAGGGCTGGATAATTTTTTTTCCAAGAAAAGATGGGAGAGGATGGGCACGGTGGGAACAAGAATCTATTCGCTGAAGCATCGCCAGTTCATCCGGCAGACGTTTCTCTCGTGACTTACAAACGGACCACCCAGGCCCCATAACTGCGCGGACAATCTCCGGCCGCCGCGATCATTGTCTGGCCGAGGCCTGGCCGAGCCATCTGCTCTGCGCGTCGCGCAGCGCCATTACCTTCCCGAGCCCGGCTCGGCGCTGTCCCCAACACCCACCCTCCCAGCCCGCTTTGTATGCGCCAACACGGACGCCTTCCTGGCTGCAGAAGGGCCAGAAACACACAAGAAAGGGAGCCCAGAGCCCCTGCCAGGGTCACAGCCACGAACCAGAGGACGAGAAAGCCAAGAGGGCCACCAAAAATCGGTCTCTGGTCAACAAAAAGCCCACGCCTGGCCCCCACCCTTCTCTGCTCATCACCGCGTCCCTGTTTTTCCTTTCCGTGTCCACATCACCCTGGTACACTCTGCCCGTTAGCATCCCTCTGCTGTCACTATGCTACCAGGCTGAAACTCGCTCCTTTTTCTAAGGAGCCGGAGGAAGGCTCCAGAAAACCCTTTACGGTGGGGGCGGAAGAATCCATTTCCCTTCTCCGCATACCGCTCCAGGAGTCCAACCTCGCAGCACGCAGCCTGGAGAACAATATCCGAGCTTCAACCATGCATATGCAATCTGGCATCCATTTGCTTACACCCCACAGGCCGGCGCTGCAGCATCTCGCTCCGACAATAAAAGGATACAGCGGATCTGGCGCGCTACCCAGGACGACCTTAGTGCACTCACGCTATTTTAATGCCTTACAAATCATGTGGCTTATCGTTCTATACGATTGCGTCTCCCACTACCACGACTGCCTTCTTTAGCAACGGGGGAGGGGGCGGGGGGGGGCCGGGTCCCTCTTCCTCCACCACCACCCCTTAAAAAAAAAAATTCCTTAGATGTTCTGTGCCACAAAAGGTTGCTGGCCGACCGCAATTTCCCAAGTACCAAACTCACCGTGATGCGTGGAATATTTTTCTTCCCCTGATAAGACATCTCTCCTGGGAAAAAAAATAATTTCAATAGGGCAGCTTTAAATAAAAAAAAAAATGCCAGGAAAGACAGTTGGTATCTTTTTTTTTTTTTCAGGATTGAAAAGGATGTAACAGCTCAGCTAGTCTTTCTGATAGCAAATTCCAGGAATGTAAAAGGATAAATGCAATCTTCTGTCTCTTTCTTCTCCAACACAGCCCCAGCTAGGGCGGAAAAAAAAGAGGGAGAGAACAGGAGGGAAGGGGGTGGAAATAAACTACAGCAATAAAAGCCTCGGTTCTAGTCGGCCACCGCGGCGCATGCGCCGCCAGCCACTCCCTTTCCTCTTAGGCAAAAGCCATCCGCTTCGGGAGAGTCGAGCCCTGATTGGCCGTAATCGTGGGATATGCAAATAAAGCAGGCGGGAGGAAAGCGGCGCGAGAGCGCGAAATGCTGCAGAGTACGGCGGAGGGCGGCGGTTGCGCGGGCGCCCGAGTGGGGAGCGCGCCTTCGCGCCCTTTCTTTGGGCCAGGGCATCGGGGACTGGGGCTGGTTGCAGCCCCAGACGTAGCATCAGCAACGCAGGGATGATCATTACCGACAGGGGGAGCCCAGCCGGAGTAGGTGGGCTTCCCAAGAAACCCAAACCGCACGCGCCCGCTCGCGCTCGCCCCGGTGGATGTGCGCTCGTGCGCCAATCCGCGGAGGCCGCAGCTGCAGCCCCGCGTGGGGTGACTGCACCGAACCAATGGCTTCGCTGGCGGCGAGCGCGCGACTGTCCCACCGGCCTGCGCCGTCTGGGAGGGGCGCCCGATCCCTCCTCCCGCCACCCAGGAGTCGACCGGGGAATTCAACGGAGGGAGAGGGGCTGGCGGCCCTGGGCCTGCGAGCGGGGCTGCACGGCGTCGGCAAGGCTTCCCCAGGGCGGAAAGGGGCGGCCCGAGGGCAGGCGCCAGGATGCAGGCATCCCTGGTCTGGCAGCTGGAAACGAAAGTCTGAAGTAGAGAATGGGGGGGGTGGGCAACTGGTAAAGGCTGAAGCCCGCTGCTGGGGATGGAAACCCTGCCCTGAACCGTCCCCTGTCCCTTCAACCCACGAGGAACTTGAGGGCAGGGAACTCAGCAGCTGTCTGTTGAGGCAAAAATGGGCCAATCTAGGGTCCCTGTTCTCTTTCACAGTCACGCCCACCTAGACCCGTGGGTCGCATTTCGCTGGTGCCTGCAGATCTGTTGAGAAAAGGCTGTTGGAATCACAGCGCCCAGGGAGCTCGAAGAATTTACAGTGCTATCGACGGGCCTCCACACTACGTAATGAGGCAGAAAAAGAGGAGATGAATTGGAGAAGCAGCAGGAACGAAAGAAAGGAAAGCTGATGTCCCAAAAGAAGGGGAAACTGAGTCATGGAGAAAGCCTCCTGGAATCAGCGTTAAAAACGGGAGTCTTGACTCTCCAGTCAGAGACCCTCAGTCAGTTTTACAACGCGCATTCCAGGACCCTCTTCTTGACACTAAGAATTGAACAGGCCTGGGACCCCATGGCTTTGCTGGTCCAAGTTAGGCTCAACTGCTCTAAGTTCCGAATCCCTGTGGAAGAAAATCGCTGGTGCAGTTGATGCCTAGCTGTCTACCAGGAATCATCTCTGGAAGGCTGCCCAAGCAGGTGCAAGAGCTAAAACCAAAGACAGCCATGTAGATCAAACAATAGCTAGATTTCCTACGTAATCTAGGCCTCCTAGCAATCATGAAAAATAAAAAAGAAGAAGGATCTATTTAATTGGCTCACACCTCAGCAAAGATTAGCCAAGTAAATACAAAATAATCCTGGGTCTTCTGTGGGCCTTTGTTCTGCCTTTTCTGCATCTGGCCACTGGATGGTTATTTGTCCATCCGCAACCCAAGAGTGGACCAGGGAATTTGTCCAGAAGGTGTGAAATGCACCCTTTCACTCCTATTCCTGTAAATTCTAAGGTCCCTGGAATGAGCTGTGAGGCATGCAGGAAGCTTCACAGCTGGTTAATTCATTCAAGGTCCAATTAGCTGTGCATCTTGAAATTAAAATAGAAGTACTTCATCCTCCAACTATGTGATATATGCTAAGAGAAAAGTGAGTTGATGTCAGCAAGTGCTGGTGCCAGCCTGTGGGGGTTCAAATCACAAGTCTGAGAACACAAAATGGGCCCTCCTATCTGGGAAACTGGGGGAGGGTAGGGAGGGCCGCAAGGGGCCTATTAAATTGTAAGAAAAATACTTAGCAAGCAAGTAAATAATGAGGTTCAAATGAACTTAAAACAAAATAAGCTCTAATTATATTGCTTGTATGTATTCTTGTTATGTTTTCCTACTCCTGAATTGTTTGATCTTAATGAATTTATTATATCTTGTTAATTGCCAATTTGCCACTGAATGTTTTGCAATAGAAGTTCTCAAAAGCTTCTGTGTCAGTCTTATTTCTGTAGCCATTGATGAGGTTCTTAGTTTACAATTGACGTTTCCACTCATAAATGTCCAAAGATGTAAGGTTTCAATTGATTGGTTTGTTCTGACTAGATAGAGCCTAAGATATTTTGCACATAGAAGATAGCAAATAATTTTAAGGGATCAAGGAAAAGAACTGCCTACCATCTGCATTTCTTACTGAACTTACTGCTCAGTGCAAAGCAGAAAAGTAGAGGGGGTGGAGAGAATTGATCACCCACTCTGCACTGAGAAGTTTGTTAATAAACATTATTTTTTTACACTGTCTTCAGACAACACATTCCATGAAATTATTCTGTAATGTTTCAGATCATTATCCCCTACCAAATATTTGAACCTATTCTCAAGTGTGATATTTCCAAAATTTTAAAAAAGTAAATGTATGTCAAACATGAAAAAGCATTGTAAAGTAACCTATTCCATATATGACCCCTTCCCAAAACCCCTGCCTTCCCATACTCCTTCTGCCCCAGCACCAGAAAGAGCAAGGTGTGATGACCAAATGACACAGTACTTTAATGAAATGGTTCTCCCCCTGGCATTCTGGGTGGTCTGGGGGAAGGGAGAAGCTGCCTAATCAGATCCATGAGCAGGAGTGAGTTCTATTCAGGTGCAGTATCAGACTCTGACCACAATCTCCTCTGCAACTCTGTCTCCCATTCCAGACACCCACGCCCTCATCCCATGCTGGGGTGCACAGATGCCCATCAACACACATACTGCTCCTTCTCAAATCTGTGCTCTACTCCCTTCACCTTTTTCCCTTCCCCCTCAACACTTCCTCTAAAAGTGAGCTTAAATAGCACTTCAATGAAGTCTGCCCCATCCTGCCTCCTAAAGGCTTAAGCACAACTTCCTGTATTCACTTCAACTGTAACATACATCCCTCCGCATTGAGATTATCTGCCGATTTCTTTTAAAGCAGGACTCCTAGAAGCTAAAAGCTTTTCATTCCTCTTTGTCTAGGAAACAGCACACTGTCCAATCCAGGCAGGGCCCTTAACATAAATAAATAAATGCTGCCATTGCTATGACAAGGAAAGAAGATTCTCCCACGTCACTGTCATGGTGAGCTCTGACATCAATAATATCCCCAACTTGGCATTTCTCTTAGCACTGTCGCCTGGCTGGGTCTTCCTTCGTGGCAACCCAGCTCCTCTCCTGCAAGTCCCTGAAATTGCAAGAGAACCTTGTCATCATGCAGCTTATTCCTTCCTTGCATGGCTGTAGCTGCCTGAATTTAAGCTACACCTCCCCTAAACAAACTGCCATGTACCATCAAGCCTGAAAAAACAAGGTGAGTACGTCCAATCCTAAAATGAATTCCAGAATTGTACGAAGCCATCTCCAGTAATTTCTTCTCAGCACCTGTTCCCAAAGCCTTCTCTCTCCACTCTCTCATTATTCTTTGTGCATGCCTCTGTTATACCATTTATCATATTACTCCACTTACATTATACTGTCCTCATCTACACCAACGCCAAGTGAGCATGACTTTCCTTCCATTTAAAGTTGGAGCTCACAGAGACTAGGAGCTCTTTCAAAAGCCTTATTCATGTTGTACCCTATTTTGGGCCCAGCGGGGTGATGGTTGAGGAAGGGTAGGATGCATGGATGGATGTCCAAGTGATGACAGCCAATCAGTGTTTTTTTGTTTTTGTGACAGAGAGAGTCAGAGAGAGGGACAGATAGGGACAGACAGCCAGGAAGGGAGAAAGATGAGAAACATCAATTCTTTGTTGCGGCTCCTTAGTTGTTCATTGATTGCTTTCTCATATGTGCCTTGACCGCGGGCCTTCAGCAGACCGAGTGATCCCTTGCTCGAGCCAGCGACCTTGGGCTCAAGCTAGTAAGCCTTGCTCAAACCAGATGAGCCCACGCTCAAGCTGGCGACCTCGGAGTCTCAAACCTGGGTCCTCCACATCCCAGTCTGATGCTCTATCCACTGCACCACTGCCTGGTCAAGCCCAATCAGTGTTTTTTAAGATGTGGGCATCATATAACCTGCTGGGAACTGGGGATGGGGAGATGAAGTGCTGTCACTTGGGTGCTGCCAGGTGACCAGCTGCTTTCAGTTCCTCAGCACCCTGCCCAGTCTGTGTCCCGTCCAGGGCCAGGCTTGCCACTGCTCTTGGTTTCATCTTCCCACTTTGAAAAGCAAGAGTAGCCATTTCTGTTTCTGTGGCCCCACCTGGGCCTCTGCAGAAGTGTAACGTTCTGGATGTCACAGAGCAGGGAAACTCCAAAACAGAAATCGCTAACAGGAAGAACAGAGCCTAGATCTGACCAAGAAAAGATACCCCTAGAGCAGGGGCTATGGCCTCAGATGCAGCCTGCAGAGAAGTTTTCAAAATAACACAGTGGTAAAGAGAAAATATCAGAATTCTTTGCCCAAAATTGAAGGCTTGTAGTAGGACACTTGAGCTGGAAGTGGTGCCTTCTTCTCTGAGGCTGGAACCAGGCAGTGATGGGCATTTCCTTTGTGCGTGTTGCCCTGAAGGGGCAAAGTCTACAGAGGGACAGGTTCAAGCCTGCCTACGACCTTCCCCGGCTGATGCATCCTTTACTGGGGGAAGCAGTGGTGGCTGACAATGCTCAGTAGTGACTGGCCTTCTGAGGAAGGTGCTGGTTTTGCTAGAACTGCAAAGACTTTTGATCAACTCTGTGGAGGCTATGAAAGCATCCTGAAGTCCTCACTGTGTGAAGACATGAGACTCATCTGTCCAAATCCATCAGGGCACAGAGGAAAGCGTGTACTTCATAGACTCTAAACTTGGCTATCTCCTGTTATCTCCAGTTAGCATGCAATCCTTCCGAATGACCCCTGCTTTACCTACCTTGCACGTCATCCATCCTCTGTGTGACCACAGATTTTCCCTGGGGATTTTCTATAGAGCAAGGAGACACAGCATCTTGCTCTGGTAGTCATGTTTGAGGCCCGCCAACTGGTGGTGAATGAGGAAAGTGCACTGATCTCCTCTATTCTTGTCTGGCTGGTTGGTGACTCAGGACTAGGAAAGGGCCTCTTTGTTCCAGTGTTCCTGGGTCCTAATCACCTGGAGTGATTTTGCCTCTGCACTGGAACCCTTTGGGGCCCCAGCTCAGACATCCTGATTAGACTCTCTGGAGATAAAAAGCCCAGTAATGTTAACTAGTCTCCCTCTGGCCTCTAGACCACTTTACAGAAGGGGAAGTTAGAAAAACACTCTCACTCCCTACCTGAAGTTTTTCCAACTACCCAAAGTTCATCGATGCTCTCCTTTTTATCCAGTAGGAAGATCTGATATAAGAGCAGTAAATATTATCATCATGATCCTTCTACTTATCAGCCTTCTAGTAAAACAGTTATATTGTCAATGAGAAGGGAATTCGCATTTACTGAGCACACCATAGTCTAGATGTACCATTGGGTACTTTAAATACGTCTTATTTAATCCTCCCCCAGAATCTTACAAGGCACATCTTCATATCCTCATTTTATGGAGAGTAGAGCTCACAGAAACCTCTTGTTCCAGGCCAAAATGCATGGAAGGGCAAGAGTGGGGTTCTAATTCAGGCCTATGTGATATTCTCAAGCCCAAGGGTGTAGTTCTTTAATTGAGAAAGTAGTTGTTTAGCCAAAACCAGGACTCACCTTGTGAAAGGGGTGGGCCTAGGGAGTGTGCTGTCACAATTTCTTTCTTACCCCTTTCACAATCATTTGCCTGCCCCTAAAGGCACCTAGAATGTCCATCAGTTTACCAGAACCTGCATGAGTTCTTTAGACAATTCTTCTTGTCCTCAAATGAATTCTCTATTTCTGTCTTTCCTTGTCCCTCAACAGGACTAGTTTCTCTCAGTGGCCCAGCTCTCCTCTCATTGGAAACATGATTGATTAGCACCAGTGTTTAAATAAGCGATGAATGAGCTAAAATGGGAAGACCCTGGTTGGCAGAATTTCAGACAACAAAGCAGGCTGTTTATCAAGACAGCCTCCCCCACCCAGCTTCATCCTGGGTCTTCCTCCACACATGGCACCCTGGTTTCCTTCTGTTTTCTTACAGTGGCCCCTGCTGCTGCTGTCGCCTCTCCTCCCATTCACTGTAGGGCAGGTTCCTTCTCACCCTTCCGGGCGCCCTTCAGGGAGCCCTGCCCTGACTGCCCTATCTGAAGTCCACCCACAGATTTGCCATGCTTCCCTAGCTCAGCACGGTCTCCTCAACAGCAGTGATCAGAAGTTGCAAGTATTTTTATTTATTTGTTTACTTGGGTACTTTTAATTTCTACCTCCTTGTTACAAACTCCCTAAGTCACACTGTTCTCCACCCGCCCCCACAGCGAGGCCGTCACAGCAGAAGTTAAATAAGCAAACCCGCGGCAGGTTCTCTCCCACCGCCACAGGCAGGTTTCATCCAGCCCTGCCCTGCTGAGCAAGCCTCAGCCAAGGTGACCAGGGCTCACCTTCCATCTCTGCCTCCCTGATATAAGCTCCAAGTTTTTAAAATGCCAGATGGCATGCCCTGGCCGGTTGGCTCAGTGGTAGAGCGTCGGCCTGGCGTGTAGAAGTCCCGGGTTCGATTCCTGGCCATGGCACACAGGAGAAGCGCCCATCTGCTTCTCCACCCCCCCCTCCTTCCTCTCTGTCTCTCTTCCCCTCCCACAGCCAAGGCTCCATTGGAGCAAAGATGGCCCAGGCGCTGGGGATGGCTCCTTGGCCTCTGCCCCAGGTGCTAGAGTGGCTCTGGTCGCAACAGAGCGACGCCCCGGAGGGGCAGAGCATCGCCCCCTGGTGGGTAGAGCATCGCCCCTGGTGGGGATCCCGGGTGGATCCCGGTAGGGTGCATGCGGGAGTCTGTCTGACTGTCTCTCCCCGTTTCCAGCTTCAGAGAAATACAAAAATAAAATAAAATGCCAGATGGCAAGAATTCACCTAATTGGGCTGGGTCAGATAGCCTGAGTTCCAGTCATCCATACAGAACATGCAGCCCCCAAAAGCATCAGGCCTGGTGGTCACAGAGCTCAGTTCCCCCTGTAGGTCGGGTTTGCTCCTTGCTGTTGGGACCCTCTTTCCAAGCCCGTTTCTCAGCTGGGGCTGTACCCCTCCCAGGAAATACAGCAGGCCCTCGTCCATCTGGACCCTCCTTGGTTCAGAAGCTGTGTCGGGTCCAAAAAGGGCCAAGAAAAAGTGAGTAGTGCATCCAGAGTGGTGTGCCCAGAGAGGGTCTAAACAATGTGTCAGAAGTTCGTCTCTTAAGAAAACCCCCCATGTTTGAATACTGAGAACTGCTCACTTACTCAGAAACAGTTCATGCCTCTTGCCCATTCATTCAGACAGGTTCCCTAGTGACCTCATCAGGGCAATTTATGAGCTTCATCTGTGAATTCTTGGAAGTGGTCCCATTTGGATATTGTAAAGATTTAAAGAAATGTTGCCTTTTACTGACTCCAGAAGAAACCAAACGGTAACACAGAGATGAGCTAGCAAGCTCCTCCATGGCCTCCGAGCGCTATAAGGTGTCAAAGCCATGGGGTATGGCAGGTGTACACTGAGCACTTCACTGGACCCAGAGAAGCTGTGCTCCTCTGCACTGTGCCTGGGCTGGGGGTTCTGTGCCCGCAGATGATCACCCATCCAAAGTGGGACCTCACGAGGACACGCCGATAAGGAAGTCATTGATGGATCAACAGCCAATTGGAGTTGTGGTGGGAGCAGATTATTCATCGTAGTGTGGACCGGTGCGCTGGGTCTCACACCAGTGGGCAACACTGACCTCGTGTGGGCATGCAGTCAAGTCAGGGGAGGAACCACGTGCTTGCACCAGTCCATGTGGGCGGAGCTTGCTTCTGTTTCTCAGAAATAAAGTTAAATTAGTGAAAACGCCACTTTAATGTGATTGGGGTGAGAGGAAGAAAGTATCCCAGGGTCCTGAGAGATGAGGGGGAGGGGATGCCCTTACTCCTCCTCTTTCCTCTCCAGCCAAGGATGGTGCCGTTGTCTGGGGTTCACCATCTTGCCCAGTTAACTAACAAGGACCCTGCATCTGGTACTTACTCTGCCTGAAGTCAGGGTACTTTTTCAAAAGTGCAAATCTGACCATGTTACTCTTCTGCTTATAATGCTTTAAAGACTCCACAATACCTAGGTCATAAAGTCCCGAATCCATAGCACGGTGGCCAGGTTTTCTGAATAACACAGCCCCTGCCTGTATCTGTTACCTTCTTTCAGTGCTCTTGGCATCCCTATTTGACATCCCATGCTCTGGCCACATCAAACTGCATGCCCGAATGTGTGGAGTTGTTTGTAACCTCTGTGTCTATAATCACATCTCCACCTCTCCCAGCCTGTCCTCTCACTGACCCTCACTTGTCACCTCATTCCTGAGCCTGCAGACAAGGCTGACCACTCCTTCAGTATGGAGCTCTGTACAGACTTCTAATAGTTTCTTATGCTCTCTCTTTATATAGTGTTTCCTTCTAGACAACAAACTTCTTTTTTTTTTACAGGGACAGAGAGAGGGATAGATAGGGACAGACAGACAGGAACAGAGAGAGATGAGAAGCATCAATCATTAGTTTTTCGTTGCCACACCTTAGTAATTCATTGATTGCTTTCTCATATGTGCCTTGACCACGGGCCTTCAGCAGACCGAGTAACCCCTTGCTCGAACCAGCAACCTTGGGTCCAAGCTGGTGAGCTTTTTGTTCAAGCCAGATGAGCCCACACTCAAGCTGGCGAGCTCGGGGTCTTGAACCTGGGTCCTCTGCATCCCAGTCCGATGCTTTACTGCGCCACCACCTGATCAGGCTAGACAACAAACTTCCTGAGGTCAGAGGTTACACTTTCTCTAGCAGTCTTCACAGCGCCTTGCATAAAATAAGCACATAAGGAATTCTGAAAGAATGATGGATGGATGAGTGGGTGGGTAGATGGATAAAGAGACGAATAAATGAATAAGATCTTGAACAGAAGTTCTAGTTATAAATACTATTACACTGGGACTTGAGTCTAAAATAATCTTTCAGGGCATGAAATTCACAACCAGGCTGCCTTAGGATCCATCCATTTAGTTGAAAGTTCCCAGGAGGATCAATGGGCATATGTGACAACCATTCTCTCACCAGAGGAGAATGTGGAAATGTCACTAAGGTCCGGACACTTGCTACCAGCACCATCTTGTAGTCATAGATGGATTAGCCCCTCACTTACCATGTTACAGAAACTTTTAGAATGTGAAGATGTGTCTCCAGTCATTTCTTAGTGGGATAGGAGAGCTGGAACAAGGGACATCTTTATAGCACTGGATCCTCCAGTGTGACAAATACCAATCTTGGTAAGTATGGGGGAAATTCAGATAGTTCAAAGCAGGATGAGCAAGTTCACCTTGTGACATGTTCTTTCAATACAATATGGAGACATGCTCCCAATCTTGCCCTCTCCCACTATTTTTCCTCTTTATTTGGCTATATCAAGTCATTTGGCCATTTAGACTACAGAAAGCCAGAGGTAATGATGGTCTAGTGGATGACCAAGGTTGTCACCAGAACTGCAGGTGGTCCCTGGGAAGCCAACAGTGTGTGAGCCTTTCCCTTTCAGCCCCCTTCGGAGTCAAGGCCAACACTAGGATTCACAGTCTCTCTCACTGATACTTTCCTGGCTGTTCAGCTGCTGGGGAGGCCAGTCTGTGCAGTCACACACCGACCTTCAAATCTGAATGAGGAAGAGCAGCAGGGAACTGCATTTTATTCTTTCTTTTTCTCTCTGCATTTTGGTATTATAAGTTTCTATTGACATTTCTTCAAGCACACTGATTCTTTCTTTGGCAGTGTCTAGTCTATTGGTAAGCACATCAAAGATACTCCTCATTTCTTTTACTGTATTTTTGTTTGCTGGAATTTCCTTTGGATTCTTCATTACAATTTCCATCTCTCTGGTAACGTTATTCATCTGTTCTTGTATGTTTTCCACTTTTTCCATTATAGCCCCTAGTACATTCACCTTAGTATACTTAGAACCTCTCATATCTGAGGCTTGTAATACACTACATCTTCAAACTGTGTTTCTGTCTGTTAGAATGCTTTGTAAATTTGTTGAAAGCTGGCCATGATGTATGGGTAGAAGTACCCAGGACTCACTGAATGGCAGGCTTCCACTCCAGTGAACTCTGCGTCCTCGGGGTCAGCCAGTCTCTCCACCTGCGGGGGCAGCAGCTTGCCCTGCAACCACACTTCTCTGCTGGATCTAAGAACAGTTGTTGATTTTCTGTTTGTCCAGCTTTTTTATTATGAGAATAGGAGTTATGACTTCCAACCTGCTAACATGTCAGATTAGAAACAGGAAGCCCTCCCACCTTATCCTACTTATTAAATGTCATGTACACAGGACATATACACAATAAATGTAATGAAATGCATGTGTATAATTTTTAAAAAGAATCCAGAAGGCTCTACACTGAAATGTAAATAGTATTCATAATTATGAGCAGTTAAATGGGTCACAACCCACTACACTGTTCCCACCACTCACTGGCCCCAATTGAAGGGCTCTCAGAAGATATTAAACAGCAGTAGTTGGTGTGATGGATTGGCGATGTGACTGGAAGTCCCTCTCCCTGGTCTTTAGCAAAACTGGTGTCAGGAGTTTAGAGGGTTATTCCACGTATACATTTTGACCTCACAACTCATCTGCCACAGGCCTTATCTACACACTTCCCAGGCGGCCATTGTCCAACACTGCAGAAGTTTCATGGCCTTCAGAGGTTCTGATCTACCATGCAGCAGGCAACTGACGCAAAGCCCTGGCTGATTGGGTCAATGGTAGAATGTTGGCCCAACATGTGGAAGTCCCGGGTTTAATTCCCAGAGAGGGCACACAGGAGAAGCGCCCACCTGCTTCTCCACCCTTCTCCTTCTCCTTCCTCTCTCTCCCTCTCTCTTCCCCTCCCACAGCCAAGGCTCCATTGGAGCAAAGTTGGCCCGAGTGCTGAGGATGGCGATAGTATTAGGCAGTAGGCTTTCGGGAGGTTATTAAATCATGAGGGTGGAGCCCTCATGAATGGGATCAGTGCCCTTTGAAGAAGAGGCCAGAGAGCTCTCTTACCTATCTGCCATGTGGGCACACACAGAGACGATGGCTGTCTGCACCTTGGATGAGAGCTCTCGCCAGAATTTGACCAAGCTGACACCCTGATCTCAGACTTCCATCCTCCAGAAATAAATATTTGTTGTTCAAGACACCCAGTCTATGATAATTTGTTATAGCAACCGGACTGACTACAATACCTAAAGACTTAGACAAAATTCTTAGATTCTAACTTAAGCAATAAAGAAAGTCACAGAAATATTACCAGATAAAATACCAATAAAATGCCTCGTTACATTTGGACTTCAGACAAACAATGAATAATTATTTTAGCATAACTATGTCCCAAATATTGTGTGGGACATACTTATTCTAAGGAAGTAAAAAATTATTTGATGTTTACCTCAGATTTAAAATTAACTGGGTGTTTTATATTTTTGCTTGCTAAACTGCAAACACGACACAGAAAGGGCGGGTAAGTTGAACAAGATCAGGCTGCTGGTAGGCAGTAGCAGCTGCTAATGGAAAGCTGGACAGCTCACTCCAGAGCTCATACTTTTTCCCTCATGGGTCTTTGTAAAGACTGAATGAGACTGTCCACAATATGGCTTAGCACCGTATCTAGCACCTAGTAAGAATTCAAATGCTGGTTGTTAATAATAATACTAATAACCAGTATTGTTGTTGTCATCATTAGTCCTGAGATCTTCAACTCTAAAGGACACTATCAAGAATGTGCAAAGACAACTCATACCTGACCTGTGGTGGTGCAGTGGGTAAAGCATCGACCTGAATGCTAAGGTCGCAGGTTCAAAACCCCAGGCTCGCCTGGTCAAGGCACATACAAGAAGCAACTACTATAAGTTGATGCTTCCCACTCCCCCTTTACCCATTTCTCTCTCTCCCCTCTCTCTAAAGTCAATAAATAAAATTGTTAAAAAAAAAAAAAAAAAAGACAGCCTGACCTGTGTGACGCAGCGGGTAAAGCACTGACCTGGGACAGTGAGGTCGCCGGTTCAGAACCCAGACTTGCCTGGTCAAGGCACATATGGGAGTTGATGCTTCCTCCTCCTTCCTCTTCTCTCTCTCTCTCTCTCTCTCTCTATCTCTTTCTCTCTCTCTCTCTCTCTCTCTGCCCTCTCTAAAATGAATAAAAATAAAATCTTGAAAGAAAAAAAAAAGACAACTCACAGAATTAAAAAAAAATATTTGCAAATTCTATCTCTGATAAGGGGCTAGTATCCAAAATGTATAAAGAATTGCTACAGCTCAACAACAAAAAGACAAACAACTAATTTTTTTTAATTGGCAGGGGATTTGGGTAGACATCTCTCCAAACAAGATACACAAATGGCCAACAAGCATGTGAAATGATGCCCAGCATCTTAAGTCATAGGGACACGCAAATCCAAACCACCGTGCGATGCCACTCCAGCTCCACTAGGAGGACTACCATCAAATAAGACATCGACAGCCTGACCAGGCAGTGGCATAGTGGATAGAGTGTCAGACTGGGATGTGGAGGACCCAGGTTCAAGACACCGAGGTTGCCAGCTTGAGCGCGGGCTCATCTGGTTTGAGCAAAGCTCACCAGCTTGGACCCAAGGTCGCTGGCTCGAGCAAGGGGTTACTCAGTCTGCTGAAGGCCCGCGGTCAAGGCATATATGAGAAAGCAATAAATGAACAACTAAGGTGTCGCAACAAAAAACTAATGATTGATGCTTCTCATCTCTCTCCATTTCTGTCTATCTGTCCCTATCTATCCCTCTCTCTGACTCTCTCTCTGTCTCTGTAAAAAAAAAACACCAAAAAACAATGACGACAGATGTTAGTGAGGATGTGGAGACACTGAACACTTGTACACTGCCACTGGGAATGTAAAACGGGCCACCACTGTGAGAAAAGTTTGGCAGTTCTTTCAAAAGTTAAACATACAGTTAGCATATGATAATATATGCTACTCTTAAATATATACAGGAACCCATTCATGCCGTCAGTTGTTGACTCTTATATGTGCCCTGCTGGGAAACCTGCTCTAACCAACTGAACTACCTGCCAGGGCCGAAAACATCTTGAAAGGAGATAGTGTGATGGTGGCATAACTTGGGAATAAACTAACACCCATGAATCACACACTTTAAAGGAGTAATATGGTATGTGAACTCTATCTTAATAAAAACTGCTTTATCAAAATTCACTCTTTTCCTGGAGCCTACCCTGCTCCACTTACCCTGGGAAGAGATCTTCCCCTCCTCTTTTACCTGAATATAAAGCCCATCTGTCATCAACTCCCTCAGATGTTCTCCCTCCCCCTCGGCCCCATCCCTGGGTTCACACAGGCTCTTCTCGCCTGCAGGAGGGAGCCCAGACAGTCCCTGAGCAACCACGGGCACCTCTGCACTTGAAGCCAGTCTCTCTTTTCCGTCAGGGAGCCACAGCCCCACTCTCCAATGTCCCGGCCCTCCCACTGGGCCTTCCTCTCACTGTACAAGCATGAACAGGGCTCCCCATCTGGTTAAAAGCAAATGAACTTACAAACACGCAAGGGCTTTCCCTGTGCCTGCCTTGGACCCAGAGACCAGCCACTGTGCCGCTGAGCAATGTCACCTAGACCCGTAAGCTCCCAACCCCTGCCTTGTACAATGGCCCTCTCTCCCAGCAGTACCCTTTCCCTCTTTCGCTTCTGGGTGTTGGCTCACACCTCTGTCCTTGGAATGTATCCTGATGTGAGGGACTTTCCCCTCTCAGGTAACTGTCAAAGTGCTACCCAAATAAAGTTGGTGTGTGCTACTGCCATCTAGTGGCCACCTTTTTTCCTTTATGAGCTTGGATATCCTCATGGACAGTCATATATATATGGGTTAGAGTAGGTAATGACAGGGAAGGATCTATTGAATCCATGACAGGAGGAAGATCCTATGACTTTGACAAGTTTTAGTAGAAATGAAAACCATATTGAAGTGGGTTGACGTGTAAGCTGTGGTATCCAAAACATATAAACAACTCTTGCAAACCAAAAGAAAAGAAACAAATATTCCCACAGAAAAGTGGGTGAAGACTATGAACAGGCAGGCAGGTCGCAAAAGAAACACTATAAGTAACCAGTAAAAGTATGAAAAGATGCTCCAACCACTAACACTCAGACAAAGGCGAGTGAAAATTACACGATACTTCTTTTAACCTATGTGATTGGCAAATGTTTTAGATTTGATATCAAGTGTTGGTGAAGTTACGGGAGTATGCCTCTATGTGGCTGATAGGAGTGTGAATGGACAGTCTTTTCAGGGATGATGCGACAATATTCACCACAATGTTAAATGTGTTAGATGTTTCACTTTCCAGTGTCTACCACAGAGAAGCACTCACATCCCTGTGGGCAAGTGTACATAAGACATTCCCTGAAGCTTTGTGTATTGTCAATAAAAACTGGAAATAACAGAAAAATGGTTAATGATGCCATATGTTCAAACTGTAGATCAATGTAGTGATTAGGAACCCACACTGTGGAGCCAAATGCTTCATTTTATATCCTGATTTCATTGCTTCCTGAGCTCACAAGCTTAACCAAGTTACTCACCTTCTCTCTGCCTCAGTTTCCTCATTAAAATGGAGACTATAATACCTACTTCCCAGAGTCGCCCAAAGGCCTAAATAAGTAACTACATGTAAAACAATTAGAATTGTGCTTGGGGCATATTTAGCACACAATAAATATTAGTAATTATTAGTAGTACCAACAACTATAGAAATGTAAATTAACTTGTATATGCTAACACAGACTTCTGAAACACAGAAAGGAAAAAGAAACAAGTTGCTGATGTAGCATGACTTCATTCAGTTAAACACACACATGCACACAAATAATAACACACATTTTCCCCAAGAACATAAATGTGTAAATATATAGAAAATGTGCTAGAAGGATATCAAAGAATGGATAAACCCTGGTTACCTCTGGTCAAGAGAGGAGACCAGGATGGGGAGAGTGGTCAAAGTGGGCTTTAGCCATATGTCTGTTTAATAATATATTCCTCTGTGATGTACATAAAGTTTATTTTTTTAAAACAGTAAATGGGGGATAAGTAAATGTAAGCAGAAATATGGATACATCTTTAACATCTTTAGAAAAGTTCGCTAAGCAAAAGAGTAGGAAATAGTAGGATCTAGGAGGATTGTGGGGTCAAGAGAGGAAGGACTTTGTGAGTTTGACTGTTGCTGTTTTATAATAGTTTATAACGGAGATGCTAAAGGACTTCTGTATGCTGACAGAAATGGTACAGCAGGTGGGGAAAGATGGTGCCAGGGAGGCAGGTGGTGGGAAGGAACATTAGTAGGCTCCTATCTGTTTCCTTTACCCCTACTACATTCAGTGAAAAAAGTAGAATTATTCAAAGAGAGAAGGTAGATTGAAGGAGTGTGTGAGATTTGAGTGGAAAGGAGATGGGGAGCATCTGTCTTCGTACTAAAAAGGGTTGAGGCCCTGGCTGGTTGGCTCAGTGGTAGAGCGTCGGCCTGGCGTGCAGGAGTCCCAGGTTCGATCCCCAGCCAGGGCACACAGGAGAAGCGCCCATCTGCTTCTCCACCCCTCCCCCTCTCCTTCCTCTCTGTCTCTCTCTTCCCCTTCTGCAGCCAAGGCTCCATTGGAGCAAAGTTGGCCCGGGCGCTGAGGATGGCTCTGTGGCCTCTGCCTTAGGCACTAGAATGGCTCTGGTTGCAACAGAGCTACGCCCCAGATGGGCAGAGCATCACCCCCTGGTAGGCGTGCCGGGTGGATCCTGGTTGGGCGCATGCGGGAGTCTATCTGACTGCCTCCCCATTTCCAACTTCAGAAAAATACAAAAAAAAAACCCACAAAAAAACAAACAAAAAAAGGGTTGAATGTCCATTCGTAGTTTGTGATCATAAACTGTAAGATGATAAAGTCATCCCTGCTTGGTGCTCCCACAGAAATGCTTCCATAGCTTTGCTATAAACCTCACCAAAGAGTGCTCCAATTACTTACTTCCTACTCATGTTACAGCATGAACAGCTCAGATTGCTGAGCCCCTACTTGAGCCAAGCATTCTATATATAATACTCCATTCGGTCTTCAACAATAACCCCAGGAGTAACCTATTTCAAAGCCCACTTGTCAAATGAGGAAGCAGGTCTAAAAGAAATAGGTGATTTGCTTGAAGCCAACATCTGTTATATTCAAAAAGTACTCTGTAACACATTAAACTCAGCTTAATCTTTTGCACACCAAATTCTCCAGTGACAGTCAAGAAAACCTGAAGGACTGAATGTGAAACCCACCATCAAACTGGTTTTCTCTGGAAGTTCATCTTCTTAACGAATGAATGGCTCAAAAGAAAAAAACAAACTGGTGACAATGTCAAATATTAAAGGGTTCTAAGAGCAGTCCAGAGTCCTGTAGGGTTTGAGAAGTTTGTAGAATGTGTCTGCATTGCTTTATTTGGCTCCAAACTTGGATAATTCCCTGAAGGGCTTAATTCCTGAATCCTGCATGGTAATTTCAGAGTCCGTATTGATTAAAATGTGACCACAAATACCAGAGACCAGTGAAAGGGTATTTCAAGAAAAACCTTACAAGAGATGTGGTTTTACTGGCGCACTATTATTGTTGCTAAGATCACTAGAATGACATTGTGAGTTGAGTTGTCTCTGTTCCTGGATGAATTTGCGGTCAGAAGGTAAAGCTGACCCTTCCCAGAACCCCTGCTTTTGCTAATTCTGTCACTGAAGTTGAAGGAGAATTAATGAGAAGAGCGGTTGGCAATCATTTTTTTGCAGTTGATTTTTTTCTCCAACCATATTTACTACCAGCTTTGGCATAATCGTATGCCTGTAAGAACTCCAGTTCATTTACATGACTAAAAGCCCAAGCAGATGGACAGGTTACAGCACCATTGCTTAGAGCAGTGGTTCCCGACCTTTTTTGGGCCACGGACCGGTTTAATGGTCAGAAAATATTTTCACGAGCTGGCCTTTAGGGTGGGACGGATAAATGTATCACGTGACTGAGACAAGCATCAAGAGTGAGTATTAGACGGATGTAACAGAGGGAATCTGGTCATTTTTTAAAAATAAAACACCGTTCAGACTAAAATATCAATAAAATGGAAATAATGTAAGTTATTTATTCTTTCTCTGCGGACTGGTACTAAACGGCCCATGGACTGCTACTGGTCCGTGGCTCGGGGGTTGGGGACCACTGGCTTAGAGAATACAGCTGTAACTCTGAACATGCATCACATTTTTAAAGTCACATTTTGGATTCAGCCCCAAAAAGGCCTTAAGATTGAGAGCCCAGATAGAACATTTGAGTGAAAATACTAATGAAGATCATACAAACACAAAAGTGCCGGATATGTCTGTAAACCTAAGACCAACCAACACCTAAGGCCAGAATCTTGTAAGACTCTGGTCTGCTATCACCAGCTAGCATTCTTATATTCCTCATGCCTTTTATGTTCTGTACTCCTGGTGCTCGGATAGCTGGAGGTTTGCTGACTCTGGAGAGACTGCCCCTCCCAGGGCTGGTCAGTACCTAGATTCCTAAACTCGCCTGGGTGTGTAGCTTTCATATACAAACCAATAAATGCCGCGCCCATACCCCCATCTACTTCCTTGATGAGGCTCTTAAACTTAGGGTCACTATCCCCCTGCCCTAGACACCCCAGGGTCAGGTACCAAATAATTAAGGAGAAGCCCTATGCTGGGGTCCACACTAACATTATCCAAACAAGCCAGTCCTAAACCTGCTAACCCTTCCTTGCTTGTTCCTTTCCAGAATCCACAATAATGGGCCCACCCTTGTCTCCCCTCACTCCCTCTGCCTCCTGACTCACCCTGGCACCTGCCTGCAGGCTCTGTCTCCTGCTTCTAGGGACCTGTAAATACAAAGCCTCCTACCTCATGGCAGTTACTTCCATGTCTGTGTCTTAGGATACTTGCTAAAAACCAATCACCATGAGTTTTCTGAGAGAGGAAGGGGGAGAGAGAACGGAACATACATCTGTTCCTGTATATGCCCAGACCAGGGATCAAACCGGCAACTCCAGAGGACACTCCAACCAACCGAGCTATACAACTGTAGCTTTATTCTTCTTTTTTTTTTAGATTGATTTTTAGAGAGACAGAGAGAGGAAGCATTCATTTGTTGTTCCACTCAGTTGTGCATTCATTGGTTGCTTCCCATATGTGCCCCGACCGGGGATTGAACCTACAACCTTGTCATTTGGGGATGACACTTTTAACTGACTGAGCTAACCAGCCAGGGCCTAATCCCGGTGATTTAAAACAACTGCTTACACTGGCCTGTGTAGGGTTATATCTCTTTATTGAACAGAACTAAAAACTCCTGGAAAGAAACTGAACAGGAAAGGGACAGACGAGGAGAGAGATAAGAACAAGGCCAGCTCGACCAGGCTGGTCTGGCAGCCGACTGACTGGCCCAGTGCTCACAAAGCTAGGCCAAATGACAAATCTATGACAATGCACTTAATTTTTTATAGAGTTCAATTCATGCATATTTTAAAATTCTACAGTTATTGTCTCTTTAATAGTTTTGGTGCTAAAGTGGTAGTCTTCCTTTTAGGAGATAATATCACCTAGTAATTTCTTTCTTTTTGTGTGTGTGTGACAGAGACAGAGAGAAAGACAGAGAGACAGGGACAGACAGACAGGAAAGGAGAGAGATGAGAAGCATCAATTCTTCATTGTGGATCCTTAGTTGTCCATTGATTGTTTTCGCATGTGCTTTGACAGGGTGGGGGGGACCAACAGCAGAGTGAGTGACCCTTTTGCTCAAGACAGCAACCTTGGACTTCAAGCCAATGACCTTTGGCCTCAAGCCAGTGACCATGGGGTCACATCTATGATCCCACGCTCAAGCCAGCAACCCTGTACTCAAGCTGATGAGCCCATGCTCAAGCCAGATGAGCCAGTACTCAAGCCAGCGACCTCAGGGTTTCAAACCTGGGTCCTCTGATTCCCAGTCCGACGCTCTATCCATTGCACCACGGTCTGGTCAGAAGTATTTTCTTTTACGTGTCCCTATCTTGACAACAGAAAATTTGGCAACCCTTAAGTTAGGTATCCCCCAAACTTATTTTGAAATATAACTGGAGTGTGCAAGCCAAAGTCTGCAACCTTCACACCGAAAAATGGAAATTGGACAAGGAGCTGGTGCTTGAATCAATCCTCAAACTATATGCCTAATGAATAAGACTCTACTGTCATGTGGTCAGAGAATGGGGCAAAGACAGACACACCTTCCTGCACTAAAAACATGGATTCTGAAGAGATCTCACCCGAACTGAAGATAAAACGCAAAGGAAAAAAATAGCAAGCTTGTGAAAAATGATTAGAGAACAAGAGGTTGGGGGTGGAGTTCAGGAAACTATTTGACATCTTCAGGGTAGGTAGGAAGAGAGCTCTAAAACAAAAACAGGGATAAAACACAACAGAATATAATCTTATCACATCAATCCTTGTTTTCATTGTACTTATAGTGAGAAACAGAAAATAGTTGCCAAGAGCCGACCTGGTCTTCACAGTGAGGCCGGGTGTTTTCCTGCTATAAGTAAATGTCACAGAGCACCAATATCAGATAAGGCCACCCAGTGACCACGGTGCATCAAGACAAAAATGAGACCCCTCTATAATTATGTTTAATGAAATATAAACAGTGTCCACGTCACAAAATAGCTCACGCCCCTTCTCCTAACTAATGAAGTATGCATGCTTCTTTACAATCACAACTTCAGCTTCGAGCTAATCTTCTTTTCCATAGATAAGGTTTCTTGAGAAAACCAATCAGAGAACTTCCCCCACTTCATGCCAGCTCCCAGTCCAGAGAGCACCCTCTCTTCCTCAGTCTCTCCCCCAAATCACCACCCCAAAGCTCATCTCTCTCGGCAGACGCCCATGGTTCTCCATGTAGGCACCCTCCCTCAGTGCAGGAAGTAATGAGCCCAGCTCATCTAACCACAGCTGTGGTCCTGCTGGTCACTGGATGAAAGATGTTGACAGTATGTACAAGCAGGACTTGAATGGTTATTTAACAGGATAGAGATCACCTTTCTCAAACAATAATGAAAGCATAGAGACCTCATTAACGTCAGAAATCAAACAGGAAACCCTCATACCACCACCACCACCCAACATGCTTTTAGAACATCTAGCCAATGTAATCAGAGAAAAGAATAATGAAAGCATTGGGAAAAGACATATATGTAACATTAGATAATAAATTGAAAAGCAATCAATTGAAAAACTATTAAAGCCAAGAGTGAGTTCAGTAAGGCAATCTATTATTAATTAATATAAAACTCAAGAGACAGCCAGAATGTAAACTTCAAAGTATGATGGGGAACTTCCCATTCATAATAGCAACAAGGCACCTGAGAATGAATGTAACAAAAATTTCAGAGCAACAGAACAAGGTATCTAAAAAAAATGGGATATTCTGTAAAGTTAGGTTGAAAGGCTCACTATCCAGCGGTAGAGCGTCGGCCTAGCGTGCGGAGGACCCGGGTTCGATTCCCGGCCAGGGCACACAGGAGAAGCGCCCATTTGCTTCTCCACCCCTGCGCCGCACTTTCCTCTCTGTCTCTCTCTTCCCCTCCCGCAGCCAAGGCTCCATTGGAGCAAAGATGGCCCGGGCGCTGGGGATGGCTCTGTGGCCTCTGCCCCAGGCGCTAGAGTGGCTCTGGTCGCAACATGGCGACGCCCAGGATGGGCAGAGCATCGCCCCCTGGTGGGCAGAGCGTCGCCCCTGGTGGGCGTGCCGGGTGGATCCCGGTCGGGCGCATGCGGGAGTCTGTCTGACTGTCTCTCCCTGTTTCCAGCTTCAGAAAAATGAAAAAAAAAAAAAAAAAAAAAAAAAGAAAGGCTCACTATCTTCAAAAGTATTTCTTTTAAACCAATATATAAATTTAATATAATTTGGTAAAAAATCACATCAGGTTTCTATAATTGAAAATATCTTTCATGGAAAATGCAGATGGATGATGGAAAAATGAAGAAAAATGAAGATATTAAAAACCACAGTAGCAGCACTGAACCGTTCAGAAATTAGGGAGGCAGAGCAGTGGACAGAGCAGGAAGCCAAACCTATCCAGACCAACAGGGTGGGGCAAAAGTAGGTGTACAGTTGTGAGACATGAAATGGTTTATTCTTGTATTATTACTTATTAATTATTGTATTATTTATCTGTATTACAATTCTAAACCTACTTTTGCCCATCCCTGTGTATTAAAAGTTCAGTATATAAAAAATAAGTAAAGAAGCGTCAATCATTCAATAGATGCCATTAGGACAACTAGCTAACTATTTGAAAAACTATTATCCCTTACTTCAAATTATAAAAAAAAATTAATTGCCAGATTTTTTTTCTTTTTTTTTTGTGGCAGAGACAGAGAGTCAGAGAGAGGGACAGATAGGGACAGACAGACAGAAAGGGAGAGAGATGAGAAACATCAATTCTTCATTGCGGCTCCTTAGTTGTTCATTGATTGATTTCTCATCTGTGCCTTGACTGGGGAGCTACACCAGACTGAGTGATCCCTTGCTTGAGCCAGTGACCTTGGGCTCAAGCTGGTGAGCCTTGTTCAAACCAGATGAGCCTGCGCTCAAGCTGGCGACCTTGGGGTCTCGAACCTGGGTCCTCCACATCCCAGTCTGATGCTCTTTTCACTGTGCCACTGCCTTGTCAGGCAATTTCCAGATTTAAATATAAACACAAAACCCAAAAAAAGTTTTAGAAAAAATGTAAGTAATAATTTTGAAAGGCAAACATCATGTCAGAAAATATGAACTGACTTAACTGTGTAAAATTTAAATTTGGATGTCAAAAAGTAAAGGCCATACAAAAATTAAAGGCAAATTAGAGGAAAATTGCATTAAAGTGGGTACATTTTAATATATAATTTTTATGAATCAATGTTTAAAATATAAATACATTAATAGGACATAGGCAAAAAGAAGGATGCCACTTGTCACCAATAAATTTGGGCAATATCTGCAAGAACTATAATACCCAGTGATGTCAGGGATGCTAAAAAGCAGTATTTCTCATTCATTTTTGGTGAAAGTATAAAGAGTGGAAAAAACAACATGACAGAATGTTATCAGTGGTTATTTCTAGGTAATAAGATTATCAATGGGTTTTTTTATTTGCTTATCGGTTTGATCTACAATAAAGATGGTATTTTCTTGTGTTACCTCTAAAAAAATAAAAAAGAAACAATTCAGTTTCTCAAATTTATTTTTCCTACATTCAGCTTGTTAATCGCTGCCCTATAAATATTATATATATAATACTATATATATTTGTGAAAACATACACACAATTCTCTGTATGAATAGGATCCTAAGAAAGAGCAGACCTATGCAATAGCGAAAACACTCAAGAATGCTACTTTATTGCAAATGCTATTCTTAATCAATTTCAAAGCTCCCATAAAACAATAGAATTTAGTTACATGAATTTCATTCTAGAAAATAAAACCTTGGAACTTCTTTGCTAGATTTCAATTGATCCAGCAAACCTAAAATCGGGCAGAAATAATATTACATCAAAAGTATAAGCATCAGAGAGGGAAAATGGTGATGGAGTAGGCAGATGTTACAACTCCCACCTCCCAGAACCAAATTGGATTACAACTTAATTTAGGAACAATCATCTTGAAAAACCAACTTTGGACTAAACTAAGAGGAATCTATAACCAAGCACCACCGAAAGAACCACACTGAGCTGATAGGAAAAGCGGAGATGCAGAAAGGGCTGCCCTGCTCCCAGGAGTGAGCGGTAGCTGGGAGGGTCTCTTGCGGTGGGGTGGGTTTCCAGGAGAGCTATGGACCCTCAGCCCTAGGACTGGAGCTCCAGCCTGAAGCCCCAGAGACTAGACGCCTATGGACAGTAGTTAGCTGAAAGAAGAGCCAGGTTACTGTTTGTGAGAGGGAGACAGAACTCTCAGACCCAGGCTCCATCTTAAAGGAACCATGCAGAAAACCTCTTTCACAGCCACTTACCTGGGGCAGGGAGCAGGGAGCACCAAGAGGACTGGAGTGGCGAGAGGAGAGTGTAGTCTCCGGGCACAGGGAGAGACTATGGGGGACAGCCACCCTGACCCCTGTACTGGGTCACTCCCCAAACCTAAAGTGCCCATTCTTCCTGGGAGAACCAAGCCAGCAAAGGGAAGCAATTACCCCACCCACCAGAGGCGCTCCTGCTCCAGTCAGTGCAGAGAGATACTTAGAAGTAGGGGGTGCATCAGGCACACATGTCTTGAGTGCTGAGCTCTGGGCTACACGCCCCCCCAACCTGTTGAGTACCATCAGAAGGGCATGACCTGTGTGGGAAGTTGGGGGCAGAGCCCAGGGAGGGAGCCCACATGGCGGCAGCAGTGGGGGCAGAGCCCAGAGAGGCCTCCTGCATGCCCACAAGGGTGGAACCCTGCTGGGGTGAAGTGTCCCCTGCACCACTACCCAGCAGACCCCAGCAGGGTGAGGCATCCCACACTCCTGTGGGAGGTGGAGCCTGGGGGAGGGGTGCCACAAACCCATGAGCGGCGGAGCCAGGCAGCCTGGCAGCCTGCACAGAAATGGGAGGAGCAGAGCCTGGAGGCAGCCCAAGCACCCTTGAACGGTGGAGCCCAGCAGCTGGCATTGTAAGGGAGAGGGGTAGAGCTGGAAGAGGAGCCCAGAGAGGCAGGCCAGGCACCTGTGGGGGGAGCCTAGTGAGGCAAGGAGTCCCCTGCACCTGCAGAGCAGCCGGAGCTGCAGCCATGAGCATGCACCAGTGCCTGAGTGCCCAGGGAGGTGGAAGCAGAGGGGGGCAGTGGAAAGACCTCACATCAGGAATAGAGAGACTGCACACACTGGCCAAAAGTAGATAAATGTCAGCCTAGGAGTGCAGCTGATAGTTACAATGGCATCAGGGCTCAGCAGAGGCAGCCACAAATTCTGGATCACCTGTAGCTCCAAGAAGGTTGCTAAGGGCCTGTCAAAATCAGTGACCCCCACTGGTCTGTGCCAGGTTCCATCCAGGGAGGTCCACGCCTGGTACATCCAGCAGCCTGATATAGAGAACATCAGCTCAGGACCTAACAACCCTAGTTAGAGTGGTATCTAATCTATATACAGACAAAATGGGAAGACAGAGAAGTGCAATTCAAATGAATCAACAAGAGAAATTTCCAGAAAAAGAACTAAATGAAATGGAAATAAACAAGATACTGGATGCAGAGTTTAGAATAATGATTGTTAGGATGCACAAGGATCTTAGAGCAACAATAGATGGACAAAATGAGCACCTAAACAAAGAGATAGCTGGCATCAAAAAGGACATTGAAATCATAAAAATAATCAGATAGAAATGACAAACACAATATCAGAAATGAAGACTACACTAGAAGGAATTAAAAGCAGGCTGGATGAAGCAGAGGATTGAATCAGCGATTTAGAGGACAAGATAAGTGAAAGCATGGAAGCAGAACATCAAAAAGAAAAGATCAAAAAGTCTGAGGAAACTCTAAGAGGGCTCTGTGACAACATGAGAGAAATAACATCTGCATAATAGGGGTTCCTGAAGGAGAAGAGAAAGAACAAGGGATAGAGAACCTGATTGAAGAAATCATACCTGAAAAATTCCCAAAACTGATGCAGGAAAAAGTCACACAAGTTCAAGAAGCACAGAGAATCCCGTTAAAATGAACCCAAAGAGACCTACACCAAGACACATCATAATTAAAATACCAAAGCTAACAGATAAAGAGAAAATACTAAACGCTGCAAGAGAAAAGTGGTCAATCATCTACAAGGGAGCCCCCATAAGGATGACATTTGACTTCTCAACAGAAACACTTGAGGCCAGAAGGAAATGTCAAGAAATATTCAAAGTAATGAAGAACAAGAACCTACAACCAAAACTTCTTTATCCAGCAAGGCTATCATTTAAAATTGAAGGAGAAATAAAAAGCTTCCCAGACAAAAAAAAAAAAAAAAAACCTTCAAGGAATTCATTACAACCAAAGCAATGCTGCAAGAAATATTAAGGGGACTATTGTAAACAGAACAAAGAGGTGGGGATATAGTAAAAGAGAAATGTAGATTTAAAGAATAAAATGGCAATAAAAAACTACATATCAATAGTAACCTTAAATATAAATAGATGAAATGCTCCAATCAAAAGACATAGGGTAGTTGCGTGGATAAGAAAACAGGGCCCATACATATGCTGTCTACAAGAGACCCACCTCAAAACAAAATATACACATAGACTGAAAATAAAGGGATGGAAAAAATATTTCATGCAAATGAAAATGAAAAAAAAGCTGGGGTAGCAATACTTATATCTGACAAAATAGACTTTAAAACAAAGGCTATAATAAGGGATAAAGAAGTTCACTACCTCATAATAAAAGAAGTAATCCAACAGAAACATATAACCATTATAAATATCTATGCACCTAATATAGGAGCACCTAAATATAGAAAGCAGATTTTGATGGCTATAAAGGGCTAGATCAACAGCAATACTATTATAGTAGGGGAGTTCAATATCCCACTAACAGCACTGGATAGATCCTCAAGAAAGAAAATTAACAAAGAAACAGCAGACTTAAAGGACATACTAGATCAACTTGATTTAGTAGATATCTTCAGATATCTTTCACCCTAAAGCAGCAGAATATACATTCTTTTCAAGTGCTCATGGTACATTCTCTAGGATAGACCACATGTTAGGACACAAAATGAGTCTCAATAAATTTAAGAAGACTGAAATCATATCAAGCATCTTCTCTGATCACAATGGCATGAAACTATTGTAGAAATCAACTACAATAGAAAAACTGAAAAACATTCAAAGATTTGGAAACTAAATAACATGTTATTAAATAATAAATGGGTTAACAATGAGATCAAGGGAGAAATAAAAAATTTCCTTGAAACAAATAAAAATGAACATAAAACAACTCAGAATTTATGGGACACAGCAAAAGTAGTCCTGAGAGGGAAGTTCATAGCATTACAGGCATACCTTAAGATGCTAAAAAAAAGATCAAATACACAACTTAACCCTGCATCTAAAAGAACCAGAAAAAGAACAGCAAGTAAAGCCCAGAGGAAGTAGAAGGAAGGAAATAATAAAAATCAGAGTGGAAATAAATAACATAGAGGCTTAAAAAAAAAAAAAAACAGTACAGAGGATCAATGAAACCAAGAGCTGGTTCTTTGAAAAGATAAACAAAATTGATGAACCTTTAACCAGACTCACCAAGAAAAAAAGAGAGAGGACTCAAATAAATAAAATTAGAAATGAGACTGGAGAAGTAACAACTGACACAGCAAAAATACAAAGGATTGTAAGAAAATACTATGAAGAACTGTATGCCAAAAAGTTAAAAACTTAGGTGAAATGGGAAAATTCCTGGAAACATATAATCTTTCAAAAATCAATCTGGAAGAATCAGAAAACCTAAATAGACCAATTACAACAAATGAGATAAAAAAAAGTTATCAAAAAAACCCAAGAAACAAAACCCTGGGCCAGATGGCTCCACAGGTGAATTCTATTAAATATTCAAAGAAGAACTAACTCCTATCCTTCTCAAGCTATTTCAAAAAATTCAAGAGGAAGAAAGACTTCCAAGCTCCTTTTATGAGGCGAGCATAATTCTGATTCCAAAACCAGACAAAGACAACACAAAGAAAGAAAATTATAGGCCAATATCCCTGATGAATTTAGACGCTAAAATTCACAACAAAATATTAGGAAACCAGATCCAGCAATACATGAAAAAAATCATACCTCATGATCAAGTGGGATTTATTCTGGGGAGGCAAGGCTGGTACAATATTTGCAAATCAATCAATGTGATTCAACACAAACAAAAGGAAGAATAAAAACCACATGATAATTTCAATAGATGCAGAAAAAGCATTGATAATATCCAGCACCCATTCGTGATCAAAACTCTCAGCAAAGTGGGAATACAGGGAACATACCTCAACATGATAAAGACCATCTATGACAAACCCACAGCCAACATTATACTCAATGGGCAAAAATTAAAAGCAATGCCCTTAAGATCAGGAACAAGGCAGGGGTGCCCCCTTTTACCACCCTTATTCAAGAAATTCAAGTTCTTCATAGTTCTGGAAGTCCTAGCCACAGCAATCAGACAAGAAGGGAGAAATAAAAGGCATCCAAATTGGAAAAGAAGAAGTAAAACTATCATTATTTGCTGATGACATGATACTGTACATAGGAAACCCTAAAGTCTCAGTCAAAAAACTACTGGATCTGATAAATGAATTCAGCAAGGTGGCAGGATATAAAACTAATATTCAGAAATCAGAGAACATTTTTTTAGATTTTATTTATTCATTTTAGAGAGAGTAGAGAGAGAAAGAAGGGGGAAGGAACAGGAAGCATCAACTCCCATATGTGCCTTGACCAGGCAAGCCCAGGGTTTTGAACTGGCGACCTCAGCATTCCAGGTCGACGCTTTATCCACTGCGCCACCACAGATCAGGCAAATCAGAGGTATTTTTATACACCAACAATGAACTGTCTGAAAGAGAAATTAAGAGAACAATCCCCTTCACTATTGCAACCAAAAAAATAAAGTACCTAGGAGTAAATTTAACCAAGGAGGTAAAGATTTGTACTCAGAAAATTATAAAACATTGATAAAATAAATCAAGGAAGATACAAACAAGTGGAAGCATATACTGTATTCATGAATAGGAAGAATAAACATCATTAAAATGTCTATATTACCCAAAGCAATTTATAAATTCAATGCAATTCCTATTAAAATACCAATGACATATTTCAAAGATATAGAACAAATATTCCAAAAATTTATATGGAACCAAAAAAGAACACTAATAGCCTCAGAAATCTTGAAAAAGAAGAATAAAGTGGGTGGTATCACAGTTCCTGATATCAAGTTATACTATAAGGCCATTGTACTCAAAACAGCCTGGTACTGGCAAAGAACAGGCATATGGATCAATGGAGCAGAACAGAGAACCCAGAAATAAATCCACACCTTTATGGTCAATTGATATTTGACAAAGGAGGTAAGAGCATAAAATGGAGTAAAGACAGTCTCTTTAACAAATGGTGCTGCAAAATTGGACAGGTACCTGCAAAATATGAAACTAGACCACCAACTTACACTATTCACAAAAATAAACTCAAAATGGATAAAAGACTTAAATGTAAGTCAGGAAACCATAAGCATCTTAGAAGAAAACATAGGCAGTAAGCTCTCCGACATCTCTCGTAGCAATATATTTGCTGATTTATCTCCACCCACAGGGAAGTGAAATAAAGGACAGGATGAACAAATGGGATTATATCAAACTAAAAAGCTTTTGCACAGCTAAAGGCAATATGAACAAAATAAAAAGACAGACCACACAATGGGAGAACATATTCGACAATACGTCTGATAAGGGGTTAATAACCAAAATTTGTGAAGAACTTGTAGAACTCAACACCAGGAAGATAAACAATCCAATCAAAAACTAGGCAAAAGAAATGAATAGACACTTCTCTAAAGAAGACATACTGATGGTCAATAGACAGATTAAAAAATGTTCAACATCACTAGTCATTAGAGAAATTCAAATTAAAACCACAATGAGATATCACCTCATACCAGTCAGAATGGTGCTCATTAACAAAACAACACATAGTAAGTGTTGAGGAGGATGTGGAGAAAAGAGAACCCTCCTGCATTGCTGGTGGGAATGCAGACTGGTGCAGCCACTGTGGAAAACAGTATGGAGATTCCTCAAAAAATTCAAAATGAAACTGTCTTTAGAGCCAGCCAGCCCACTCTTAGGAATATATCCCAAGAACACCACATCACTGATTCAAAAGAAGAAATGCACCCCTAACTTGATTGCAGCATTGTTCACAATAGCCAAGACTTGGAAACAGCCCAAGTGTCCGTCAATGGATGAGTGGATCAAAAAGCTGTGGTACATATACACAATGGAATAGTATGAGGTTATGAAAAAGAAGAAAATCTTACCTTTTGCAACAACATGGTTGGACCTGGAAACTATTATGCTAAGTGAAATAAGCCAGGCAGAGAAAGAAAAATATCATATGACCTCATTCATTTGAGGAATCCAATGAACAATGTGAACTGAGGAACGGAATAGAGGCAGAGGCGGGATCAAAGGAACCAGAGGGAAAACGGACAGAGGGAAAGGGGATGAGAAGATGGGATCAGAGAAAGGAAAGAGATTGGTGAAATTATATACACATAACACAGTGTTAGAGAGAGCAGAAAAGCAAATCCTGAAGAAAAGGGGGGAGGGCTTTTAGGGGAGGGGAGCAAGGCGGATGTTGAGGGGAACTGGGGGGGATGCATTCAGGGGACACTAGAATCTATGTAAACACTATAAATTAAAATCAATTTAAAAAAGCATAAGCATTGGCCCTGGCCGGTTGGCTCAGCGGTAGAGTGTCGGCCTGGCGTGCGGGGGACCCAGATTCGATTCCCGGCCAGGGCACATAGGAGAAGCGCCCATTTGCTTCTCCACCCCCACTCCCTCCTTCCTCTCTGTCTCTCTCTTCCCCTCCCGCAGCCAAGGCTCCACTGGAGCAAAGACGGCCGGGGCGCTGGGGAGGGCTCCTTGGCCTCTGCCTCAGGCGCTAGAGTGGCTCTGGTCGGGGCAGAGCAACGCCCCAGAGGGGCAGAGCATCGCCCCCTAGTGGGAAGAGCATCGCCCCTGGTGGGCGTGCCGGGTGGATCCCGGTCGGGCGCATGCGGGAGTCTGATTGTCTCTCCCCATTTCCAGCTTAAGAGAAATACAAAAAAAAAAAAAAAAGCATAAGCATCAAAAGAAAACATAGATAAATTATACTTCATCAAAATTAAAAATCTCTGTGCATCAAAGGACACTCTCAATGAAGTTAAAAGAGAACCCATAGAATAAGAGAAGATATTTGATCATGTATCTGATAAGGGGCTTGTATCCAAAGTATATAAAGAACTGCTACAACTCAACAAGAAACAGACAAACAACTCAATATTTAAAAATTCACAAGGGACTTGAATAGATATTTTTCCAAGGACAACAAGCACATGAAAAGATGCTCAGCATCATCGGTTATTAGGGAAATGCAAATCAAAAGCACAGTGAGATACCCCTTCACACTCACTAGGATGGTTATAATGTTTAAATAGGGAGAATAACTATTGTTGTGGAGGGTGTGCAGAAGCTGGAACCCTTACATGTTGGTGGGGCTGTAAAAGGTGGTGAAATTGTGGGAAACAATTTGACAGCTCCTCAAACAGCTAAACATAGAACTGCAATACAGTCTAGTAATACCCTCCTTGTATGCAGCTGAGTGACCTGAAAACATGTATTTAAACAGAAACTTTTAAAAGAATGTTAATAGCAGTTATTATTCATAATAGCCAAAGAGCAAAGCCAACCCAAATGTCCATCAACTGGTGAATGGTAAATAAATGTGCTTTGTACAAACAATGGCGGGTTGATCCGTGAGAAAAAGGAGTGAAGGGTTGAAATAGCTACAATGTGAATGAGCCCTGAAAACCTTACACCAAATGAAAGAAGCCAGACACAAAAGGCTCTGCAGTGTATGATTCTGTTGATGCTGATGCCCTGAGCAGGCACATGTATGAGACACAAAGTCGATTCGTGGTTGCTGGAGATGGTGCAGGGAGGGTGCCACAGTGAGGGGTATGGGAAATGACTACTTAGTTGATAGGGAGTTTCCAGAGTGATGAAAATGTTCTAGAATTAGAGAGTAGTGATGTTTGCACAGCATTATGAATGTACGAAAGTCACTAAATTGTAGACTAATGTGGTTAAAATGAGAATTTTATTATATTAATTTTACCTTTAAAAAAGGCCCTGGCTGGTTGGCTCAGTGGTAGAGCCCCCACCCAGTGTGTGGATGTCCTAGGTTCGATTCACAGTCAGGGCACACAAAAGCGCCATCTGCTTCTGCACCCCTCCCTCTCTCACTTCTTTCTCTCTGTTCCCCTTCTCTCCCCTCCTACAACCATGGCTCAATTGGAGAGATTTGGCCTTAGACATTGAGGGTGGCTCCATGGCCTCCATCTCAGGTGTAAGAAGAGCTCAGTTGCTGAGCAGTTAAGCAACAGAGCAATGCCCTAGATGAGCAGAGCATCGCCACCTAGTGGGCTTGCCAGGTGGATCCCGGTTGGGGCACATGCAGGAGTCTGTCTCTGCCTCCCTTTCTCTCACTGAATTAAAAATAAAAAAAGAAAAGACAGCCAAGGACAGCATGGTTTTCTTTCAGGGCTTCTAGTGGAAATGGGAGAAGGAGGCCTAGTAATGCCCAGTCTGATGACAGCCCCAGATTAGGTGACGGAGCAGGTAGCATAGCTGGTGAATGGCAGGGCCAGGAAGAAAATCTGGGCTCATGACTCTGAGCCCAGGCAAGCTGTCCACCAGGTCTCAAAAGCAAACCTAAGCCACCTTCATGACCAGGTGCTTTCCCTTCAAGGCACTCTTTGTGTGCAGCTTTGGCCTATGCAACCAACCAACCAATCTCAAGTGTCCACATGCCCACCGTCAATGCTCCTATTGACAGCTCACTCGTTATCTGCTTGTCATTCCTTGTTTACATCTAATGGGAAAAAAATCACTCTGTCATCACCTTGCTCTAATCTTAGAAAAGCATGTCATTCATACCCTTAGAGTTGACTTTTGTCCCAGTGATATTGAAGACATTTCTTGTGTTTAAAAAAAATAAAAGATGGACACAATATCCACAGTTTAGGGGACATTCACAAAGACAAATCAACAGTCCCTTTTACAAATGACTTCAAAGAGTACACTGCAAACAGAAAACAAAAAGGTAGGCACAGAAGTTTTTTTTTGTTTGTTTTTTGTGGGGTTTTTTTTTTGTAATAGTGGAATTCTTTGGAGATTAAACAAGAGAAGAATAGTTGATATAGAAAGCAATCAATACTTCACAATGATTAAAATGCTCTTTAGTCACATAGATCTGAGTTCAAATGCTGCCTCTGGCTTTTCATTCTTTCTTTTTTTTTTAAAGTAATGGAAGGGGAGCCTGACCTGTGGTGGCACAGTGGATAAAGCTTCAATCTGGAATGCTGAGGTTGCTGGTTTGATACCCTGGGCTTGCCCGGTCAAGGCACATATGGGATTTGAAGCTTCCTGCTCCTCCCCTTCTCGCTCCCTTCTCTCTCTCTCCCCTCTGTCTAAAAAATGAATAAATAAAATCTTTAAAAAAATAAAGTGATGGAAGGGGAGATAGAGAGACAGATTCCCACATGCGCCCCCCACCAGGATCCACCTGGCAACCCCCGTCTGGGGTCAATGCTCAGACCAACGGAGTTATCCTCAGCTCCCCAGATGACACTCAAGTCATCTGAGCCACTGGCTGCCATATGGAAAGAGGGAGAGAGGGGGAGAGGGGAGAAGCAGATGGTCACTTCTCCTGTGTGCTCTGACTGGTGATCAAACCCAGGACATCTGCACTCTGGGCCGACATTTTATCCACTGACCCAACAGCCAGGGCCCTGCCTCTGGCTTTTAATTAGCAAGTTGTTTTTACAAGTTTCTTTTACCTTCAGGAATTTCTTTTGCAAATAAAGATACAGTAGTACCAACTCAGTAGAATTGCCTTAACGATTAGCAACATAGCACATGTAAAGTATTCAGCACAGGCCCTACTCCTTAGAACATGAAATTTAATATGAAATCATTTTACCCACAAAACTAAATTTACCTTTAAATTCACTATCTGTGGCAGTGGGACTGAGCTACAGACTGGTGCGTTGTAAGAAATATGGAACTGAGTCAGGAAACCTTGGTTCAAATCCTAGTCCATGTACTCACTAAATAGCAAGACCTTGGGATCCTCAGTAAATATCACTAAGACTCAGTGTCCTTAGTTATACAAGGGGAATAATGCCTGTATCAGAAGGTGTGGGGGTAAGTTTTAAAGTAATATTTCTTTTTTTGAAATTTTTACTTATTGATTTTAGAAAGAGAGAGGAAGGGAGAAACATCAATTTGCTGTTCCAACCATTCACGTATTCACTGGTCATTCTCTGCATGTGTCCTGACCAGGCATTGAACTTGCAACCCTAGCACATCAGTACAACACTCCAACCAGCTGAGCTACCCGGCCAGTGCCAAAGTAATATACTCTATACATTATAAAATACAGGATCTAGAATGTAAGTTTACATCTAGAATTATATAATGCTACATAAATAACAAAGTTTTACTGGTATAGGACTGCAGTAGGACTAGGCAGTAAGAGGCCTCCAGTCTGGTCCTGGGGCTGTCACCTGAGTTCCATGGGATGAAGCACTGTTTCTCTGGGCATCACTTACACCTCTAGAATGAGGTGATTAAATAATCACGAGGTTTCCTTCAAGCCCTGACATTCAATGGTAGTACACATTGAAATCCCTGGTCAGTTTTGACTCTGCCTTCTTGCTCAAGGAAGTGGAAAGTGACACTGACACCAAAGGACCATGGAAATACCTGGCTTGTCTTTACCACAGCGCAGGAAATACACTGCTCTGTCCAGATTTCCACCTGCCACAAGTTCATGAGCTGTGCAACTTTCATGAGGTCAGATGTTCACTCAAAATTAAATGGCAGGGTCCTGGCTGGTTGGCTCAGTGGTAAAATGTTTACTGGGCGTGCAGAAATCCTGGGTTCAATTCCTGGTCAGGGCACACAGGAAAAGCAACCATCTCCTCCCCTCCCCTGCTCTTCTCCTCCCACAGCCATGGCTCGATTGGTTCAAGTGCATGCCCAGGACGCTGAGGATGGCTCCTTGGAGACTCTGCCTCAGGTGCTAAAAATAGCTCAGTTGCCAGAGACACCAGATGCAGGTTACTGAGTGGATCCCAGTCGGGAAGCATGAGGGAGTCTGTCTCTGTATCTCCCTTACATTCACTTAAAAAAATTCAATAACAGAAATTCTTCTCTCCATCATTGAGTTACAAGGAAGAAAGTGTTTAGCTGGTGGGAGTTTTATTCTACTCAAGCCTCGGCCTGGGTTGGTGGTGGTGGAAGGTTTACCCCATCCCAGATGTAACCCTTCTTACCTTCTCCATAATGCATTGTTGATTGATTAATTGAGCAACAACTTTTCAACATCAATGACTCATTAAAATGTAACTATAGGTATATTATTCAGGCTTAAAAAAAGAAAGAAATCTTGTGGGTTGACCTTAGAGACTTTATGCTAAGTGAAATAAGACAGTCACAAAGTTACAAAAAGACAAACATTGTATCATTCTACTTATATGAGGTACCCAGATTAGTCAAATTCATAAAGACAGAAGGTAGAATGGGGGCTGGGAAGAGGGAAAGTGGGAAGTTTTTGTTTAATGGACAAAGAGCTTCAGTTTTGCAAGATGGAAGAGCTGTGGAGATGGTTGCACATCAACATGAATATATTTCACACTACTGAACTGTACACTGACAAAAATGGTAAAGGTGGTCAATTTTATGTTATGTGTATTTCACCACAATTAGAGTTTTTAAAGTTAACTGATTATTTGATTACTTAATCATTTAGGAAATCAAGAGCAACCAATAATTAGTATCACCACTTCCTTCTCCTCCCAAGCACCTCTCTCCCTTTGAATACAGATAGGTGTTAGTTTTTTGGAATCCCGAGCACATTAATGGTCATATTTGTGTTTCCTCTTTTGAAACAATGTAGCCTCTAAAGTGTCAAATCAATACCACTGTTCTAGGCTCCCAGCCAAATCTCCTCCATACATTGTGCTAACCAGACGTTCTTTTTGTTGAACAGGCTAGCGCTAGCTTATTATCAAATGGGTATAGCTATAGCTAGGGACACTTTATGTATTAGTCATTCACAGAAAGGGTGGATGCCTTCGATCTTTGGCTAAGATTAACACAAGGTAGGGATTTTCAATGGGAGATGGGAGGGCAAAGGAGAAGAGAGTGATTTTAGGATTTGTTGCTTTTGGAGGAAGAAAGATCTCGAAGAAGTCTCATCATCAGGATGGGGTAGGTGTAGACTGAACATAGTAGCAGAGTCAATGGGCATCCAATGCCAGGAGATAATCAATATGGGGGGAGGAGATGAGAATACAGAATGGAAGGGAATATCAGAAAGCATCTTACAGACTTGGTGATCTTGTCAAGATCAGTAGTGCTGTTGTGTAGATCACTGACTGGCATTTGCCCTGAACAAGTGGAGAATCACTCCCCTGCCACTCTAGTCTATGCAGGTTGTTTGCTGCTGGGAGAAGGGCCTGGGAGCCCCTTTGGATGGGATGGTCATGATCCAGTTACCTTGGCGGAACAGTTGATTTTGGCTGAACTGTCTGAGATAGAATAGAGGGAATTCCTAGGAGGAAGCAGAGGGAACCATGGGCCCTGGTAAGGGAGATTTGGCCAAAAGGCTAAGAGTCCTTCACAGGTGGTCATCAATTTAACCTCACTGCAGTCCAAGGTGGACTTCCCCAAGGACACAAAAGAAAAAGACAGTAATGAGACATGTTTTTCTTATTACATCCACAATACTGGCTCTTTTTCTTCACCCGCTCCTAGCAGCCCAGCCCAAGCCATATCCAGTGCTTTCTGTTGTACCTGCTGACCCTGCAGATGCAAAAACAGACACTTGTCCTTGTCTCTCACAAGCCATGTGGCATCTGGACTAAGAAAGCCTGTTCCTGACCTTCCTAAGGCCTTGCTTGCTAGAGGAACAGCAGGGCCCCTAGCACAACAAGTGGACAAGGCCACTTCTGACCATGTATTAATAACAGCTATAAAAAAAAGATTCAGGGAAGGAGGAAGGACATGAGCCAGGGCCCCGAGATCCACTTGTTTAGTTGATTCCCCATCTCTCCTGCACCAGGGCTTCCAGTAGGAGTCCACTAGGATGCCCCCAGTCGCTCATTAGCTGAAAACTAAGTAAGGACTACTCTATTTAGTCAAAATGGTGGGCCCAACTGCATTTTTAGATATCACCATTTTTACACACACAACACACACACACACACACACACACACACACACACACACACACACACACACACCCCAAATGCCTCTTGTACAGATGTGAAGTATTCAAACACTGTTAAGTACTTATCCTGGTAAATGCTCTCAATCATGAAGGAAACAAATCCAATAGGAGCAATCCTTAGATGACAAGGCGAGTTTGGGGGGGAAAATTCAGGGAAGGCCAAGCCAGAATCACCCTGTTACCAATAAACAGGCAACTGAAGCAGCTGTTGGGTTTGCAGGGGCTAAAGCTGCCTGGGGTTTTGTTGGCTATTTCCTCTTCAAATTTCCCTCTTCCATGTGCTCTTGGCTTACAATTTAGAATGTCTATTAAATTTGGAGTGTGTTCAAACAAGTAGCTCTAAGGATTAAATATCTAAGATTCTAAATGAACAGAAAAAGAGGTGTGTTATCCAACCCAGGAAACTTTGCCTCTCAAACTTGACTTTTATTTCACTGCCATCATTATCAAAGTGGCCAATTTTGAACCCTGCTCCTACACTGCCATTTTCTAAGTGGCCTCTTCCTTATCTCAAGGCCTTCTCCTGCTCCGTTTAAGTCATCAGAATCCCCAGCAAGCACATGTTGAAGAAGAGAATACTCACAACCATGATGCTAAAGATCATGGTTTGGCCCTCACCCAATGTATTCACATAGGGAAATATTTCACACTCACTCAGCTCTGAGTATTAGTTACATTATTTGAAATTTTTACTTCAGTTGTAAACATTTGTCTAACCACTTGGATCAAAGGGCCTTTCTGGATTAAGTTATTCCGGCTGACTCATAGTGAAATATGGATATCAGGTGCCCCCCCCCCCCCCCCCCCCGCCCCAAATGAAAAGCTCAGAGGACAGGGCTGGGGAAAGAGGAATCAATTAAGGAATGAGTTGCTTCATTTTTTGAAAATGAAAGCAAATGGTTTATTTTTCTTAGAATTGGCCCTGTAAAAGGCTGCAAAACTCTGTGCCACATCAGGAAACAGTAACATGTTTGGGCCACTCTCACCAACTGTTCATTGTTTTCTGATGTGTTTATTGTAAGCACACAGCCTGAACACTGAGCCAAATACATGCTGTGGAAACACTCAGTAAATACATATGGACCACTCCCAACTACTCTGGAAGCCCCTTACAAAGAAATTGCTTTGAACTTTTATTATAGCTAACCTTCCCCCAGCCAGCCCTGTGAAGCAAGGCACACAATAGGTATTCTATGAATAATCAATCATTGACTGATTTCTCATCTTAATCAATGGGCCTGGGAGAGAAACAGCAAACAAGTGTTAAAAACAGTTCACACCACAATTCATCAGTTGAGAAATCAAGGCTGGGCTGGGGTGGGGGTGGGGGATGAGGGGTGGAGGGGAAGAGTCGCACAAGTATGAGGGTCACGCTGACAAAGAAAACACTGGTGTGAGACGATGACTGTACTTAAAGTGCCCACCGTGCATATTCGCCAGAGGTGATGAACGTTCCTAAAATAAAGGTTTACCAGATGGGTCTTCTTTGTTTCCCCCAATAGCACAGTATAGGAGGTCCAATCCATCTTTGACAATCTAGTCAAAATGCGAAGGTTTCCCCCTTTTTTATTTTCTTTTTAACCCTTGAACATAATCTACTTAGTCCCCGTCTCCAAAGCGCCTCCCAAACAGGACGCGCGTGGGTGGAGGCGTTCTGGGAAGCCCTTGCTGAGATACTTAGCGCAACTTTGTCCTCCATACGGGCTATTAGGAGCATCTGGGCTTCCTTGGGTGACTCCACCGCCTCGGTCTGGTTCTTCTCAATTTGCGAGCAGAAGAAGTCAGGGTGATGCGCTTCTCCGAGGCGGTCCGGGAGGCGCTGACCATGGTCCTGGCCTCCGTTTGGGGACGCGAACGTGGGGCCCGCGGGAGGAGGTGCACGCAGGGATTGCAGAGCACGCAGGGGAGCGGAGGGGAGCAGCTGTCGAAGCCTCTGCCACTCCCAATCCCCAAGGAGTCCGCGACCCTTTTCGCGAGCCCTCCACTGCACACTCCGAGTTGCATCAAAAAAGGGTGGGGCACCCATCCACAACCGCAATCAGAAGCTGCCCCGGAGGATTTCAGAATGGTTCCGCCGCCCATCCCCAGCCCCCAACCATGCGACCTCCGCCGGGGGTCTGCCATCCTCCCCCCCATTACCCTCTACCTCCCAGACCCCGATGGGCGCGGGCAGCCTTTGTGGGCGCACAGCCGCCACCGCCGAGCCCGAGCCTCTCCCAGCCCTGGGCGGAGAAGGGCAGGGCGGATGGGGCGCTCGTACGGAGGCGGGGAGGAGCAGGACAGTGGGCTCGCCGGGGTGCGAGGGAGGGGCGGTCTCCGTGCCTCGTCCTCCTGCTCAAGCCTCCCCCTCCCCCTCACCAACCTGGTCGTAGATGTTCTGAAGGGCTTCCTTGCCCGAGGCCCGCCGGATATCCACCTTCCCGCCAGATTCAACAGATGGCTCCCCGCCGGCGCGCCGGCCCTGCCGGGAGTACGGCGACTGCGGGTCGGGGCCCAAGTGGGCGACGTCCCGCTGCTGAGCAACCACCTGCCCCGAGCCCCGACACACCGACAGCGAATCGAAGTCGATGGTCTTGTTCTCCGAGGACCCTTCCACCGGGCAGAACATGCCACAGAATTTCTGCCGGGGCTTAGGGCTGCCTGAACCTAGGTTTTTAAAAAAGGCAGGGACCTCTTCGTCCTCTGCCGCCTTCCCGGATTGCTTCCTATCGGCCATGGTGCGGGAGCTCGGGGAGGGCTCCATCCGTCCGTCAGTCTGTCTGCAATGCCTAAGTCTGCCTCTCTCTGCGCACAACCCCCCTGGCTGCTGCCGCCGCTGCCGCTCTCTGCCTACCGCAAGGTGCACAAAAAGGAAGGACGGCTGGTAAACCAGCGACCCTCCCTCCCAATCCCTCCCCCTGACCCCGCTACCTCCCCTCCCTGCCCACGCCCCCCGCCGCCGCGCGAGCTCCCGCGAGCTGCAAAGTTGGGTCCGGGAGGGCGGCCGCTGCTGCAGCGGGAGTGAGAGGCTGCCAGTTTCCGGCAGCGGTGGGCGGAGGGAGGCGCGGGTGTGCGCCTGGGAGGGGCGCTGCGCGCTGGGAGAGGGAGGCAGGGCCGAGCGGCTCGGAGCCCCGCGCTCCGGAAGTGAAGCGGCCAGACCACCCGCTAATGGATGCGGATCCGTGCGCCAGCTGACTGCTCTCTGCTCCAGGGTGAGTACTGGGCAGGCTTGCAGGGGCGAAGACACGAGAGCGCAGCCCCTGGCTCGGGTACCCTTCTCTCCACCTGCCAGGCCCAGAAGCCTGTCCTCTATACCGCATTTCAGAGGTGGGCCAAGGTTGAGAGCCCACGTTGGGGAGGGCTCCTCCCCCTTTAATAGGGGAGTTGAGGGATGGGGAAAGGGGAGCAAACTGGCTGGCGCCGGGACACCCGGGGGGAGAGAGAAGTGGCCGCGTTGAGTGTGAGGATGGGATGGCGCAGAGACCGCGCAGAGAGGTGGGGCCTGACGAGCCAGAGGAAACCGAAGCTTCAGTCTACCCACAGGCTGTGGTGGGCTGTTGGGAGCAGAGATTGAAAAGAGAAGGTTCTCACTTAGTTCATCCACAGAGGTGGGAGGTGGAGAGCACAGCATGGCAGGGAGAAATACAGAGGGGCGTAGCAAAAGGTGGTGGGTGGAGTGGTATAAAGAAAGACAGAAGTCTACAGCCCGGAGAGTGTAGCCGAGAGTGCAGTCTGCAAATTCCAGCCCAGCACGACAATTAATATATACTGGGCGAGGGTGCTGACATAGTGTGCCACTGGGCCAAGAAGGGCCCAGGAGAACGTCTTGATTTGATACCTTCCGCACCCGTCCCCCCCAAAAGGGAGAAAAAGATGCAGATTGCAGCTCAATCACCAAATCTCCAGCCCATCCGGGTCTGGTTCCCCAGCCCTGCCCCCGCCCCTGTTGCGCAGTGCGCCAGAGCTTGTGCTGGTGGCTTGAGTGGAGGAGCGCGTGTCCAGTGTGTGGTAGGGCAGCGGGCACTGGCTCTGATTGAGTGCTTTGGATTTTGTGTGCAAAAGCAGGCAGAAGATGCGTGAGCATTTGTTGTGTATGTGCAGTTAGACCAGCCACTGGGGTTGCTGGGTATCTGGGAAGTATTTTGATTTGTGCCACTATCATGATCCTTGAGGAGGCTTCATTGCTTACTCTAATCGGATCCGAGACTTTCCTTGTGTCAATATCAGGTCGATTACAGCCCCCCACCCCTCTTTCCACAGTGACAAAATTCTGCAGAGATGATGCCCATCTTTTGGTTGCTCAAGAGAGAGGTCTGGGCATGCTCAGTAACCAGGGTGGGTTTGGGCTAAAACGGCTGTTTACTGCAGGGCCATCGTGCTGGACACTGTGACCAAAGATTCTATCCCACTCTCAGCCCTTGCCCCTGGAAGGATTAAATGCAGCTACTCTTCCCCTCCCACTCCATACCATTTCTCTATTGTGAGAAATAGTAGTTTGGTGAATGGAGTTACATTTAGAGAACAACCAGTCACAATTTGAGAATGAGCCCATTATGAGGAGGGGTGAAGGAGGAAGGAAATAAATACACCTGTGTGAGGCTAAGAAACCCAGGGGCAGGCATTTGGACTTCCAACCAGATGAGTTTTGTATTTGAATAAAGTGTTTCCACACGAATTGCCTCGTTTCCTACTCACAGCAGCTGGGGAGATGAGTGCTTTACAATCTCCACTTTCCAAGATAGGAAACAGATTCAGAGAGATTGAGGCATTTTGCCCAAGGTCACTATCTATTTAAATAATCCAGTAGTCCAGTGGGGATCTTCCACCTGAAAGTCTGGTTCCTTTTCCAACTGATACTATCTTTATGTTAGAAAATACAAGATTTTCATATTCAAATATTTTAATCCATGGACATCTTGTGTATCAAGGACCATCGTTCACCTGCCATCTTTGAATCTGAAGGTTGCCTTGCGGGGAGGGATTGCCTTCTGAAGAAGAAGCCATCCAAAGGTAGCCTAACCTCAGCATAGCAGTTATTTTGCAGACCTTGGAGATATTTCTTCCTAGGCATTAAATACCTTTTTATATCCCATGTTTCCTCAAAATATTACAACAAAGAGGAAAGTCACCCTGGTGTGTTTTAAGGGGAAAGTGAGGCATGGGCTCAGCTCCCCAGGGCTGCTGGGCCAGGGTGTGATCCATCATTTTGCCCACCTGGCTGTTGAGCACATTCTGTGCCTTTCGGAACTTTCCAAAAGGACTGGGAAGTGTGCCTGCAGCAGATCAGCTGCCCCTATGACTGCAGGTTGGCATCTGTGGCATCTGGATCCTGCTTGGCTTAATGGAGACTTTCAGGCCTAAGGAGGAATGGTCAGGACCTCTTAATACCCACTCTACCACAGTAACTGGGAGGTAGGCATTAGGCACTCTTCCCTTTCACAGTAACCATTCTCCACTGGCTCTCCATATGCTTCCTCTCTTCATTTACCTTTTCCTTCAAATGACCCCTTTTCAAGTTCAAATGCTATGAAGAAAGAGTCATGTTAGTAACGTAACATTCACTGCAAAAGAAACACTTGGTTGTGCGTTTGCAAAGCATTACTAGACATAACAAAAGAGAATGAATTCATAATTCCAAGTTTAATTTATTTGGCTTTAAAAATTGTTAAACCTGGATTAAGTTATGTCCATATTATTAAAGTATATTATATGTTATATTGTTATTCTGACTTTAAATTGGTTTTAAATGTTTGAGTGATTTCTAATTGAACTTTTTAATCAAAGAACTGAAGTAACTATATTGTTTAGTAGAATTAATTACATTGTAAAGGATTGTTATATTTTTGAATAAGCATATTAACAGTCTTCATTATTGAATAGTATCGAGCCATAAAAACACACCATTATTATTTATGTGTAATGGGGCAGCTTGGCTTAGTTGGAGCTAAGAAAGACGGAGACATGGCCATTGTGTGGGGTTGGGTGACACCTTCCTGGGGTAAAAGCTGAGTAAACAAACTCCTTGGCTCTCTAGGAATACTTTGGAACACATAAACAGGTATCTAGCTGCATCTCCTGACTTCATTCTTCAGGTGGGAAGGATCTTGAGTCTTGGCTACCACTGGGCTCAGACATTAATTAACATGTCCAATGAGCAAATGGAGGGGAGGTCAGATTGCAGAGGGATCCCCAAGAGGGAAAAAGAGTCACGGTAAGCAAAGAATCTGACAGAGTGGGGTAGGCACAAATACAATGTAGGGCGGAATCCCAGTCTGCCCCCACTTCTGTTGTTACTGGAGAATGGATGCTTCCTGGCAAGGAGAGAGCTGTGAGGTAACTGACCCTTGTTTCACTAGGTGCCCAAGCCACTCTGCTGTGAGACTTCTTTCCAGGAGTTCTGGTGCCAGAGGGGAAGCGTTTCCACACTGACCAGAGACAGGTGAGGTGGCAGAGACCCGGAGAGAGTGGAAGCTGTTCTCACAGGGGCGTCTGTTGTTCAGAGAAGGATTAATACCACCACGTGGCACTAGCACGGGGGAAGAAGCAGCAGCCACAGAACTACAGAGTCATTGGCAGTGCACTATCGGAACTGAGACACTAATCACCCACCTTGGGTCTGATCGAGACACGTAACTAGAAGTGCTGAGTTCTTGCCACTGGTCAAGTAAAGGTTACTGGTCCAGAAGACTCTGGGACTGCTGTTGGGGTGACCTGTCCTGAAACCCATTCTTTGGTGGGTTATAGGTTCAGGAGTTTATCCAGGATACTTCAGATCTTAAGCAAGTGCCTACCTGCACCACAAACAAATTGTACCCAGAGAGAGTGAATAAATATTTGTGACGATGGCACTGGCGCTGTTGGAGGACTGGTGCCGGATAATGAGTGTGGATGATCAGAAATCAGTGATGGTTATGGGGATACCAGTGGAGTGTAATGAGGCTGAGATCCAGGAGGTTCTCCAGGAGACTTTCAAGTCTCTGGGAAGGTATAGACTGCTGGGCAAAATATTCAGGAAGCAGGAGAATGCCAATGCTGTCTTATTAGAGCTCATAGAGAATACTGATATCTCAGCCATCCCCAGTGAGGTTCAGGGAAGGGGGGGTATCTGGAAAGTGGTCTTTAAAACCCCTAACCAGGACTCTGAATTTCTTGAAAGACTGAACCTCTTTCTAGAAAAGGAGGGGCAGACAGTCTCGGGCATGTTCCGAGCCCTTGGGCATGAGGGGGTGTCTCCAGCCACAGTGCCCTATGTATCACCAGAGATATTGGCCCATTTGTTGGGACAGGCAATAGCACATGCCCCTCAGCACCTGCTCCCCATGAAATACCGCAAGCTGCGAGTATTCTCAGGGAGCGCTGTGCCTGGCCCAGAAGAAGAGCCCTTTGAAATCTGGCTGGAACAGGCGACTGAGATAGTCAAAGAATGGCCAGTGGCCGAGGTGGAAAAGAAGAGGTGGCTGGCGGAAAGCCTGCGCGGCCCCGCCCTGGACCTTCTGCACATCGTTCAGGCAGACAACCCTTCGGTAAGCGTGGAAGAGTGCTTGGAGGCATTTAGGCAAGTGTTTGGAAGCCTGGAGAGCCGCAGGACCTCCCAGGTAAAATATCTGAAGACCTATCAGGAGGAAGGAGAGAAAGTCTCAGCCTATGTGCTGCGGTTAGAGACTCTGCTTCGGAGGGCTGTAGAGAAACGGGCCATCCCCCGGAACATCGTGGACCAGGTTCGCTTGGAGCAGGTCATGGCTGGGGCAAGCTTCAGCCAGACCCTGTGGTATAGGCTGAGGGAGCTTAAGGAGCAGGGCCCGCCCCCCAGCTTCCTTGAGTTAATGAAGGTGATTCGGGAAGAGGAGGAGGAAGAGGCCTCTTTTGAAAATGAGAATATTGAAGAGCCAGATGAAGGTGATGGCTATGGCCACTGGGATAACGAGGCAGATGACTAAGAGCTCATTCAGAGTAGGACCTGCCTCCCTTGGGCCAGGGGATGTTCATTTTCCAAACTAAGACCGTTTCCATGTTCTTTTCTTTAATGAACACAATTGAAATCAAGGCATTGGAGCCAGGTCTTGATTCTTCTTTCTAAGAAAAGATGATCTGCCAGGTTCTTGGACCTAACATAGGTTACTAACAAACAGATCAAATTCCAAATGTGATATATAGTAACCCAAAGAAAACCAAGTTTCCTTTAAATACCCCCATAGACCAAGGTTTACCCATACCGTAGAAGAAAGAATTGACACACAAAAAATGTATCCTTTGTAATCTACCAAAAAAAACCTAAGCTTTAGGACTGGTCAGATGTTTTCCTTTGTCAAATCAGCAAGGTTCTCGTACCTGAGGCGAGCGAGGCCTGCTTGGGGAGGTGGCCGTGGAGAGCCTGTGACTATGCTCAGAGAGCTGCAGTCTCCCTGAGGACAGGCCTCCGCTGGTGGGAGCTGAACAACCTTACGTGCAAATAAGTTCATGATGCCAATGGAAGTGTCATTGCCAAATGAATACAGTCATCCCCACTTCCGCATTTATCTCTACTCCTCCACTGCTCTGCCAGCTGTCAGGTGCCCGGGTCCCGGCACTGTGTTAGGCCCTAAAGACACATTACTATGCCTAGTCCCTGCTTTCAAGAGGGTCACAGCGTGAGAGGCACCAGATAGCACAGGAGGGTATGTTGGAGAGTTGGATTTAGTGAGTGGGCCCATCTGCTTAGAGATTTTAGTGGCAATGGAAGGCAAAGGAGGTGTGCAAACTCATGGGTACAGCAACCCCAACGTAGTATAATTTTGCTCTTTTTTAAAAAAATTATTTATTGGTTTTTAGAGAGAGAAAGGGAGAGAGAAAGAGAGAAACCTCAGTTTGTTGTTCCACTTATTCATGCTGTCGTTGGTCGATTCTTGTATGTGGCCGTGACTGGGGTCGAACCTGCAACCTCAGCATGTCAGAACAACATTAACCACCTGAACTACCCAGCCAGGGCTAATTTTGCTCTTTTTGAAAGAGAAGAAAATGAAAGCTCCAAGGAGGTAAGGAGTCTTCTCTATCTTGAATTGCTAACAAGTGTCAGAGCCAAGGCAGGAATCAACAACCCTCTGACTTGCTGATCTGCCTGCCCTCCACCACCATTGTGGTTTTCAAACTGTGCAGAGACTTTTCAGCAGTTCCATCTTTAAATGTATTTCTAACTCTTTAAATCTAATAAATGCCAGGCAGATGTGAGTGTGTTGATACCTACATTTTAACACCTAGGCATTCACCAGCAGGCTCACTTTTGTTTTCAGTGACTCATTTTGTGCTGACATTGGAAAAAAGGTTCCCTTGCGTGATCTTGGCATGTAACCAAACTCCACTCTCTCTTTTTTTCTCTATTGAATTTATTGGGGGGGGGGTGACACTTGTTAATAAAATTATGCAGGTTTCAGGTGCACAATTCTACACCACATCATCTGTATATTGTATTGTGTGTTCACCACCCCAAGTCTGGTCTCCTCCATTTATCCCCCCGTGCCCTCCTCCGCTTCTCCTCCCCTTCCCCCTTGAATTTGTCTTAATGTTCATAGATTAAGGGATCTCTAGCTCCTCATGGGTGTTTCAATCAGGCCCGTGCATGACCTTGGTATGAATGTGCTAGTACAGCCATAAGCACCACTCAGTGAAATGCTAGTTGATGCAGCACATCACGGTAGCATCCTGTGTATAACAAAGTTGCTTCGCTCCTCCGAACATCAGTTTCCTCATCAGAAAAACGGGAAAGTCACAGAGTAAGGCTGTTTGTTCTGTTAAGATAAAATGATATAATGCCTTTTAAGCACTTAGCATGACGTCTGGAATATAGAAAGTCCTTGATACACTGAGACATTATTTTCATGATGCTTATTGTCTGCTCAGTGCATGCTCTCTTTATTGTTCTAACAGTTGTGCCATAACAAATAAATATGTAATCTGTTAGTCAAGTTGTGACAACATTGCCATGTGAGTGCTTCGTGCCCGTTATTCTGTGATAAGTATTCTAGCCATTGTTGACTCTTCCTAGTGATTCAACTTGGAAACAATAAATTACTCTTTCTGATTGTGGATAATTTTAACTGAAGAATACCCTGAGATTGTAAGGAAAGCATTTTTTTTTAAAGAAAAGGTATCACTTGTGATCATTTACCTTTCTAAGTTATATTTTTCAATACTGTTCAACCAAAGTGATAAAATTATCATTCTGGGCACCCTAATTTTGTGTTTTTTGTATTCATGAAAATGCCCTCATTATTTTCATTTATTGATAGTATGTGAAGTAAAGTGTTATAAATGTGAAGTTATAAAATAAACACATGCTAATAAAATTCTGAGTTTTTTTTCTGTTTCATGTAGTGTGGTTTTATATAAGCTATTAATTGAAGAAGGGGTTTTATTAGTAAAAGAAAAATGTTGGTAGGCAAGGTTAGACAATCATTAAAGCTAGAAGTCTGGAAGTCTTCTCGATATGCAAACCTGAAAGCAAAATGCTGAAATAAGAATACTTGGGCTTGCCAGTTGGCTCAGTGGTAGATCGTTGACCAGGTGTGTGGAAGTCCTGGGTTCAATCTCTGGTCAGGGCACACAGAAGAAGCAACCATTTGCTTCTCCACCCCTCTCCTTCCCCCTTCTCCCTTCTCCCTCTCTCTGTCTCTCTTCCCCTCCCACAGCCATGGCTCTATTGGTTCGAGCAAAATTGGCCACGGGCACTGAGGATGGCTCCATAGCCTCACCTCAGGTGCTAAAATAGCTCAGTTGCCAAGCAACAGAGCAATGGCCCCAGATAGGCTGAACATCGACCCATAAGGGACTTGCCAGGTGGATCCCGGTCGGGGCACATGCAAGAGTCTGTCTCTCTGCCTCCCCATCTCTCACTTAATTAAGAAAAAAAAAAAAGAATATTTAGGCTTTGTTTCCAGGGATGAGAGAGGGCTCAGTCCACCCATCATTGATTTCTCTTTTAAACTATGAGAAAATGACAGGTGGAGGCCAACTCCTTCAGAGATCTTCAACTCATTGGCTTAGGCCAGTAACTGGATAAATTCATCAACCTCTATTCTATCCACAGTGAAATGACTAGAAGTTGAAATACTGCATTTCTTGGATGAAGTCATTTTTCTACTATACAGCTGTGCAGGGTTAAAATTTTCTCTCACGTTTGGCCCTCTGGAAATTGTTTCTCTGTCTCTTTTCTGTGGTACAATAGGGAGCATTCTCCCTGGGCTGCACACAGTGAACCTCGACCTGTTACAAGTGTCCTGAAGGGTGCCCAATATCCTCTCCCAAGGTTTTGAGCAACAACTTCTTAGGAAGTTAACTGGTCTTACCCTGTACCAGTCCTGACCCTCATAGGCAGAGGCCTCCAAGATTACACAGCCCACTGCTGCAATAACTTTTCACCAGGGGCCAACTGCCTCATCAGGCACCAGGTGTCACCTGACATCTCCACTTGGATCAGCTCCCCCTGCCAAGCCTCTCATTCTGTTTTCTGTTCATCCCAAATGCAAGAGTCTCTGACCAGCAGTTCCCACCTTTCCTGTCATGTCCATGCTACCCTGTGCTTCCTCCTCAGTATTAGTCTGTAAGATTCTCCAACGTGTCTACCGGATATCCCATGATGTTCTAAACAAACTAGCCTACGTCATCAGCATCCCTGCAGAACATCCTGCCATCATGTTCCTTAATTGACCACTGGTCCTCCCAGTGGTCTGCTGCCCTTGGCCACCTTCTTAGGCTCACCATCGCCACCTCCTTGCTCCTTCCTGTCATGTGCTTGCCCACTCTACCTCACTGTCCACTGTGGACCAGTCCTTCTTCTAAGAGCACTGGCAAAGAAGCTGAGGAGGGACCCATTGAGGATGGAATCTGGCTGGGGTCATCTAAAGCAACAAAAGTAAGGAGAGAAAGCCAGTGATTGTAAACCATGTTCAAGAAAGTTCTGCAAGTCAAGATGGGGAAAGCTAGAATTCTGAAGGGGTAGGGCCTGACCGAAACATAAGAGGTAAAGTAAGATGATTGGAGACAGAACTGTCAAATGTACTAAAGGTTTGTTTTTTGTTGAACACCAGCATAAGCTTTGATGTGAAGGCCCTGGATCATGGTAGACAAGTCTCCCACCCACCCTCTTGTCAGGGAGAAGCTCTCTTGGAGAGGAAGATAGTGCCTCTAGATCAGTGGTTCTCAACCTTTCTAATGCCGTGACCCCGCAATACAGTTCCTCATGTTGCAGTGACCCCAAACCAAAAAATAATTTTGGTGGCTACTTCATAACTGTAACTTTGCTACAGTTATGATTCGGAATGTAAATACCTGATATGCATTATGTATTTTCCGATGGCTTTAGGCGACCCCGCCGGGGTCACGACCCACAGGTTGAGAACCGCTGCTCTCGATGGACTTCTGGGAAGCTAGCCTCTCTACCACAGCAGGCCCTGGAGCTGTCCCTGGTCTGGGCTGCAATACACAACTTGATGTATGCAGTGGTTCTTGACATTTCCAGATGGACATTTCCTTTAAAACCACAGTAACTCTGAAGCATATGTCGAGAGCACTTCTATCAGAAGGAAAAACAAGTAGGGTTTCAGTCTCTCAGGACACCAGCTGGAGCTGCCCATTAGTTGTCCAGGCAGCTTTAAGCAGCAGCTGAGACTTTTTCCCAGTCTTCCCCACCCCTACCCAACCCTGAAGGGAAAAGTTATTAAAAGGAGGAGTTACCCAGACTGCGAGCTGGTGCTGAGGCTGAGAGTCACTTCAGGAAGTCCCCCAGGAAGGCAGAGGATGCTTACCCCTCCCATATATCTCATTACCTCCAGGTTTTTCTTTAAATTCCTGAGCATGTTTATGATGGCTCTTTTAAAGTCCTTTTTTGTTAATTCCATCATCCCTATCATGTCTGGGTCTGTTTATATTTTTATTCATTTTATGGGTCCATTTCCTTGCATTATTGCATATCTAACAATTTTTTTTATTTGATGCCAAATATGATGGCTTTGCAATGCGTCCGGCTGGGCAAGGTGGGTTGAATGACAGTCCCCAGAATCCCGTCTCTAGCGTGTGTCCAGATAGGGTGCAGCACAAGGGCGCTGTCCCATGGGAGCTGTAGGCTGGAAGGAAAGAAGCAGAATTCTGTAGGAAACACGTCTCATCCCTGCTATTCAATCACACAGCTGCTTCCCTGAGGATCCTCGCAGAGCTGAATTCTTAGTGGTCATGAGGAGGAACAGCAGGGGCCAGGGTCAGCTCTCTTCTGAGGGCAAAGCAGTGCCCATGCACCAAGGCTGACAAAGAACAAAAGAGAGAGAGGGAGAAGCAGCAGCCAGGGCAGGCCCTGTTGCTCAAAATGTGCAAACACGGCTCTGGCCGGTTGGTTCAGCAGTAGAGTGTCGGCCCGGCATGTGGAAGTCCCGGGTTCGATTCCCAGTCAGGGCACACAGGAGAAGCGCCCATCTGCTTCTCCACCCCTCCCCCTCTCCTTCCTCTCTGTCTCTCTCTTCTCTGCCCTCAGCCATTGCAGCAAAGTTGGTCCGGGCGCTGAGGACTCCAGGGCCTCTGCCTCAGGTGCTAGAATGGCTCTGGCTGCAGTGGAACAATACCCCAGAGGGGCCGAGCATCGCCCCCTAGTAGGCATGCCAGGTGGATCCCGGTCAGGTGCATGCGGGAGTCTGACTGCCTCTCCGTTTCTCACTTCAGAAAAATACAAAAAAAATAAAATAAAAAACCAAAATGTGCAAACAAGGCCCTTTCTCAAAATTAGAGAGAACTCTGCGCTACTGTTGTTCTAAATAGTGCCAGCTAATGCCGCTGTCAGCTTTTCTCAGACCTCACCGCTGGCATCGTTTAACGTCTTGGTGGGCAGCAGAGTGGCCTACCGAGGAGTCACTGAAGCCTGCCTTCTGGGCTGGCGAAAGTCATCTGCCGCCTGGTCAGCATGTTCCTCCTTGCCTTGTCCAGTCTCGTTTTCAGTGCTGGCCATTGCTCCCAAGGGGAAGGCAGGGGTCTGGCACACTGAGCAAGTATTTCTTTCAAAGAAAGCCTGTTGCCATGGGAACTGGCTATCAACTGCTTTTCTGCAGGGGAGGTGTCAAGAGTGGGGCCACAGCGTTTCCTTAGCACTGCCTGCTTCGCTTTCTAATTTGTGACAAGAACAATGAATGATTGGAGAGGGGGTGGGGAGGAAAGTGCTCCTGTGTCATAAATGTACTCTGAGCGTGAGTTGGGGCTTATGGTATAGCCTGTTCTAATGGAGCCTTCCAGTTGAAGTGCTTAGGGATGGAGCTTGATGCACTGGAGACAGTTCAGGAAGCAGTAAGAAGCCACATGGATGGGAAAGTGTCCCCAGATGGGGCTCAGCCACGGGCTGTAGGGATGGTAAGGAAGTCAGACACAGTCTGTAGCTTTGGATAGCTCACACCTTGTTGGGGAAGGGGAACTAGGACACCCAGAATGACATAAATGTCACAAATTAATGTGCGATATTGACACGTGTTGCTACTCTAAAGGCACCCTATCTCCACGGGCAACACTGCTTAGCATGGATGTAGACGTGGAGAAGGGCATGCCTATGCCTGACCTGTCTCCTTGAAGAGCTGTTTCCCTCCACATGGGACCAAAGTTAGTGTGACAAGAACGGAGATGTGTTGCTCAGGTTGGCCATCCTGGAAGCACTGGCCAAGCCACTGGCCATGTGGTGAACTGACAGGCTCCAGTCATAACTCCTCTAGATCCACTGCAGTGTGCAGCGAGGCAACGACTGTGCAGGATGTTGCAGTAGTGCCCGGCGTTCCCACGCAGGAGCTGGTGCATGCTCCGGAGCTGCCGCAGAGCGGGCAGAGACAGGTGTGCACCGTGTCTGACTTCCCGCAGGCCTACCCCTCCTGCTTCCCGTGTTTTCCTTTCCCAGGTGTTACCCCTAATAAACCTTTTGCATTCTTACCTCATCTGAGTACCTGCTTCCCTGAGGAGCCTAGCAGAACTGAATTTTCACAGTCCCAAGGTGACTATGGGGATTGAAAGCCATCCTAGAACATTGGCAGTAACAGGGACTTAGAAGGTTGCCATGCATCCGTGTTATTCTGATGGGCTCAAGGACCCCTCGGAATCTGCACTGGGAAAAAGGCTATTTTTCTATGCAGACGTGGAGGAAAAAGGGACCACCCACTAAACCTGACAAGCTCAGGGGAAACCTGTGTGGAGGCTTTACAAACTCAGTCCTAAAGAAACCACACAGGATGGACTGAAATGAAAATTTCTTAATTAAAAGCGAGTCATGGCAGTTGGTCATGTCCTAGGCCAGTATTTTCCTTGACAAAGGTTAGTCTTTACCTGAACCGAGCCTGTCTTTTTTCACTTACCATAACATACCTTTGGCATGTCAGAGTAACCTCCTTTTCTGGACCACTCAGGGTACACTTACACAGTAGAGGCCACAGAACCCTTATTTGCTATCTTGTTGCCCAAATACCATCTCTGAGTGCTGTAAACATTAACTATCCTATATCCACCAATGTAAAAGTATTTGTCTCTTCACTTTATCCAATCTCAGAGATCCCCCCTTTTGTTCTCTCCTGCCTCCCTAACCTACCACCCATGGGTTTTACATAACCCCCTTATGCCTCCTCCTTTGAGTCTTTTTTTTTTAATTACGTGAGAGACAGAAGACAGAGACAGACTGTCATGTGTACCCTGACCAGGATCCCCAGCAAGCCTCCTACCAGGTGATGCTCTGACCATCTGGGGCCACTGCTTTGTTGCTCAGCAACCCAGCTATTTTTAGCACCTGAGGCAAGGCCTTGGAGCCATCCTCAGCATCCAGGGCCAACTTGCTGGAACCATTCGAACCATGGCTGTGGGAAGGGAAGAGAGAGAGAGAAAGGGGAGCGGTGAAGAAAAAGATGAATGCTTCTCCTGTGTGCCCGAATCGGGAATTGAATCCAGGACTTCCATATGCCAGGCTGACACTCTACAACTGAGCCAACTGGCCAGGGCCTCCTTTGATTCTAATGTATAAAATAAACTGCAAAACTGCTGTCCTCTAGAGCATCCTCTCATTCCATTGAGATTTTGCTTTCTGGCAATTATCATCAGTTTGGCTCAAATAAACTGATAAAAATTCTCTACAGGTTTGGAGGTTTCTTATGTCAACACTGGTGTGAACATTAATAAACAGAAACCTTATTTAAAATAGAGTCTGGAGAGGAGAAGAATGAACTCTCTTGTATGTGTCACTCAACACACATTTTAACTCCAACAGGAAGAAATGTACCTTGTGTCTCCAACAGGAAGTGACACTACTACCTCAGGAGGAGGAAGAGGAGTCCTCCTTGCCTAGTAAGACCTTAACCGATGGGAGGCTGTGTGACTCAGCCAATGAACAGTTAGTTGCAGCTTCCAATCCTTAGGAGGAGACCTTCTCCAACTTTAAGATCAAAGTATCCAAAAGTCACCATGGCAAGAAGCGAAGGGCTGGCCATGAACTACAACGCCTTGAGGGTTGATATATAATACAGGGCTGCACTTGTTTGAACTCCTCCTGCCTCATATCCACTTCAGCTATAATTTTTCCACGTTTGTCTTCCTCACTAAGCTGTGAGTTCCTTAAGTGTTCTTTGTGTCCTCAGCTGGTGGTGCAGTACCTGGCACTGGGTAGGTGCTCCATAAATGACTGTGGAAGTATGAATGAATGAGTGAGTACTCAGCTGGGCAGCAGTCCTTGGAGACTGCTGAATCATGCAACGACTGAGCAGATGTGGCATCAGAGAGGCCACAGTCCTCCTGCGGGAAGCTCAGCAGTCCCTTGTTAGAATTGTGTCTAAGGATTTTTTGTACTTCTCAACGAGTTTGATAGGTGTGAGTTTTTAAAACCTACACATACCTGGTTTATTAAATAAACACAAGGGTTTCCCCCCCTACATATTGAAGCTAAATTGACTTAATTTTTTTACTTCATTTGCTTTTTGTATATGTGGTGAGAGGGGCTGTAAACAGCATTAGAGAAGGTAGAGGAAAGATTCTGGGCTTCTCAGAAGCATCCAATCCATTGTTTATCCAAAGCCACAGAGAGCCCAGAATCTTAGCATCCTCCTTCTGAAATGTTCCCATGGAAACCATGCTTGTGCTATGCATACAGAAGGGCAACTTCTAGTATGATCAGCCATGGCTCCTGAGAGAATGTGGTGCTTGAGGTAGCAACATGCAGACAAGTCATCAGGAAGGAATAGCAAAAATATTTCTGCTCTACAATCAGAATGTATGCCTTCTTCCTCTTTCCTCTTGCTCCGTTTTCCCTGATGGGAAATGTGCCAACCCTTCAATGACATGGAGCACAGATCCTGTCCTGGCCTGAGTGATGGGCCAAACAGGCATCTGCTTAAGAAGGCTAGAATGTTAATTGCACCCTGTCATCCCAGAGGAGGAAATGAGCCAGGGATGAGGGGCAGAAAAGGAATTTTGCTTGGGCAATGTCTTTGATGCATTCTGCCATGTGGACAGACAATGATTAAGAATAACCAGGACAAAGCTGCTGCTTCCATGGACAGGGAGATGTTGGTTATCCCATCCCCCGACTCCTGGTTAACCAGTCAATCTTTCAGGCAGAAGTCACTGGAGCTGCCATGTTTACCTTTAATGCCAGCTCCATACCCCCTTGTAAGACAGTTACTAGTTGTGTGACCTTGAGACATCACATGACCTCTCTGAGCCTCTGTTTCCTTAGCTGCCAAATGAGGATAATAAGATCTGTTGCATAAGTTTCTTGCAATTCAAAAAGGAGGGGCTATATGGAAGATTCCTAGCATAGCTGTGGGCACGAAGAGGCATTCAGCCAGTGTTTGAGCTCTCTTCCCTTTCCATTTGTACACCGATGCCCTCTCTGTCAAGAGAACTGACCCTTCTTCCTTTGAATGTCCCTCAACATACCCCTGCTCCCCATCCTACCTCTGTAATTGTTTACATGGACAGTGCTCAAGAGCAAATTAGACTCTGCTGGAAGGATGCCCAGGTATCACATAAAATATTAGGACAGGAAACATAGCCAGGCCTCATAAGGGAGGAACCAGGAACTCAGACTAAACGGCCTCTCGTCTTCTTGAACTCTGGCCTGTCTTTCTCTGCTTGTCATCTTGCCCCACCTCTGTGCACATGGAAGACAGGGTCAAACCAGCCTTGACTCCATGCAGCTTTAGACTTTAATGTTCAATAAGCACTCAAAGTGTCTCCATGCCAGCCCCCAATTCCAGGAAGATCATCTCATTTATCCATGGTCAGGTAACCCTCTACAGCCCACTGAACTGTGACCAGAGATGGTGCTCATGGCGGATCCTAGGCCCTTCCCGCAGGAGGAGTACTCAAGAAGGGAGTTTGGGATGATCATACACTCAAAGTGTTCTTTGGTTCCCCCGAGCTCTCATTAATGGATTTGCAGGAGATTGTGGTCCAGACTGTCTCCTAACACACATCCTGTCATGGATAAAACAGGCTGCTAGTTCCTGGGAGAAATTCAGGTCTCCATCTATGCCCATTATATGGCCACATCATCCATGTGCAAAAGGGGACACACCTAGTCCAACCCAGGAGCCTTCTGCCTGCTATGGTCGAGTGCAGACACTCAGTGCTTACAACTGTGCCCAGATTTCGGCATTTGGTATACTAAGAGTTTTCTTGAGCTCTAAGGAAATGGTGATGGCGTGAAATTACAAGCTAGATTTCAGGAAGAGTTGTATGCTGGGAGAAAGAAATACCACTTACTGGATACTTTCCCAGAAAGTCAAAAGCCATTCTCTATAGCTGAGTTTAATAGGATTTATCGGCTTTAGAGTTGCTCACATTTTGGGGTGATTTTCTGTCTTCATTATGCCAGCCTCAGAAGAGGCCCATGAAGAGGATCAGCCTGTACCGAGAATCCTACAGGAAAGTAACTCATCTAATCACTCATTCATTCAACAAACATTTACTGAGTACCCATTATGGGAGGGACAGGGGATTGAGCACTAGGGATAAAATGGTAAGCAAAAGCAGGTAAAATCCCAGCCTTATTGAGTTCACAGTCTAAAGCTGAGTCTAGACACTACACAAACCACACAGGTATATAGAATGGCAACAGTGACAGGTGCTCCACAGAACAGCGCCTCTGCTGTTAAGGGGAAGGTTTGTCTCACTCAGGAGTGAGCTCCCTTGCTACGTGAGGCTTGAACTGAGTTCAAGGTGATTCTAGGAATCAAGGCAGGAGGAGGATTCAAATTAGAGGAAACTGCATGTGAAGAAGGCCTGAGTGTGAGGGGCATGGAGAGGAGGAAGGACTGACTCAGACCAGTGTGAGCGCTGTGAGGGTTGTGAGCAGTGGTGGGATTCAGCCAGTTCTCACCTAATTTGTTGTTGAGTTCAGTGAACTGGTTGTTAAAATGGCACTTGTAATCAGGGTTCTCTCTAAGGTGAATGCCCGGGCAGCAGCCAAATGTAGAAATCACAAATTTACATTCCTTACCCCTTTTTATTGGTCATCTGTGCAACAGCATACTCTAAACTCTCGGGTAATGTTCATTCTGTCCATAGGTGAAAAAAATTGCAAGTGAAAAAGCCAATCAAGAAGCAATATGGAGAAGGATTCCAAGATGGCAACAGAATAGGTGGACGTTCCAACTGCCACCTCCCAGGACCAAATTGGATTACAACTTAATTTAAAAACAATCATCTTGTAAAAACAACTTTGGACTAAACGAAGAGGAGTCTATAACCAAGCATCACTGAAGAAGCCACACCGAGACTAGTAGGAAGGGCGGAGACGTGGAAAGGGCTGTCCTGCTCCCAGGAGCGAGGTGTGGCTGAGGGTCCGAAGGGACTCTCACTATGGGAAGGGTTACTCTGAGAGGTGTGGGTGCTCAACCCCAAGCCTGGAGACCCAGCCTAGAGCCCCAGAGCCTAGAAGAAGCACCCAGACAGCATTTGGCAGTGAAAAGAGCAGGGTTTCTGTCTTCGAGAAAGAGACTGAGCTCTTGGAGTTGCAAGCTCTGTCTTAAAGGGCCTGTGAAGAAAATCTCGTTCATAGCCACTTACTCAGGGCTCCACTGGAGGGAGAGCTGAGAGGAGTTGTGTGAGTAGAGTGTAAAGTTGGAGGCCCAGGGAGAGACACTGGGGGACGGCCACCGGAAAACCTGTGCTGAGTCATTCTCCAGTACTTCAGTCGCCATCTCTCTTGGGTGAAGTGTCCCCTCTGTGCGGCATCAGCCTGGGGAAAGGCAACTGCTCTGTTCTCGGGAGTCTCTCCTACCCCAGCCACGGCGATGGGTTGTTCTGAGAGGCCAGGAAGCAGGGGGCACGTCAGTGACTCAGTTTTCTGGTGTTGACACTGGAGCTTTTCCCACATGCTCCCAGCTCTAAGACTGGAGTTTCCACTTCACACTTCACGGGAGACTCAGTAGAAACTGTCTGAGCAGGAGGCAGACCACACCTCTGGGTCTCACAGGCCACACTCACCAGACTCCTGGGGCCACACCCTACTGAGGTCTGTGAAAAAGTCTGGACAGACTGACACCTGGGGCTGAGGGGCAGAGCCACACCCACCACCCTTCCAAATCACTGAAGTGCCACAGGCTCTAGACTCTATCAGAGGTTTTTTCAGTGGCTGAGCCCAACAAGCAGTCAGCAGAGACTGCAGGAGGTGGGACTCAAGAAACCTTGGCCTTCTAAGTGGATCTTCCCCCAGGCCCAGTGTGGGTAAAAGCCAGTCTAGGTGTGCAGCTTGGTATTTCCATGTACACCTGGGCCCAGCAGAGGCAGCCATAAACTCTGGATTGCTTGTAGCTCCAAGAAGGTTGCTGAGGGCCAGTTATGGGCAGTGTCTGCCACTGGTCTGCACTGTGTTCTGCCAGAGAGGCCCAGGGCTGGCACATCCAGAGGCCAGATGCAGAGAGCATCAGTTCAGGACCTAACAACCCTTGTTAGGGTGGTATCCTAAGGAAAGGTTCCTCACACCTGGCCCAGCTGAGGTGAGTTTCACTCTCTGTGATCAGCACTGGCACAGCGGCTCATGTATATTGGATAAAGTGGAGCTTCACAGTGAGCTGGCCCGGGTACTGGATATTCTGTCCTGCTGGGCTAGATTCCACAGGGTAAAGGGAGAGAGGCTTGGAGCATGGACATTTAACATGTGGGTCCCTGTGAGTCTATTGTTGGGTCTGGTCAAGGGGCTTAGCCACCTTTGGGGGGGGTGATAGCACCAGGAGAGGACTCTCTCAGTCTTCCTCTCTGAGACCAGGGTCTCACCAGCTGTAAGAACTTTTGCAGAGGGGACTGTAGGCCACACTCAGTCTGAACCTGCTGCTTTCTTGAGGAGAAATAAAATTTGAGTGTCCAGCAGTGGCTGAGGGATCAAGCTCTGGAGTAGGGGCCACATTCCCTGTACTGAGCTCCTGACCAAGAGACCCCTGATGTAGGGGGTCCCACTAATGTATTCTCAACTTCAGCTGCCCTAACCCAAAAAGTGTGCAACCTGTAGAGCAGTAGGTTGGCTGAGGCCAGTCTGAGCCCACACTACAGTCTTACTACAGAAGACTCTGTGGGAAGACCAGGCAGCTGCAAGAGGAGGAGGAGCAGCTGAGAAGTGGAGACAAATCTTACAGAACTTGGGGCTTTTATGGAGCTGCTGTCATCTCTAAGCAGGAGGAAGCTGATCCTTATACACAGGTTGGTCCCTCCCACACTACACAGACACAGAAAACACAGACACAAACGGTAAAAAGTGCAGTAGTTCAGACTGGTAGCCCATAGTGGGTTACAAACAACAGCTGACACCAACTCAAGAAGATCTAGAGCCAACACAACTGGTAGTGGGTGGCAGACAGCACCAACCCTAGACTCAACTACCTATATAAGCAGCACGCCCAAAGGTGGAGTCTAGCAGGCACCAGACACTGTGGAGAATAAATACACCCAACAGGACGGACATTGCACAGTGTGTAATACACATGATCAATGTTGACCCTTAGAGCCAGCCAGCCTGAAGGGATAACCATACCCATGAAAGGACAACTGCATCTAATACTCACAGACAAGAGGGAAAATAGTACCCTCAGGAAGCATTCCTAGAACAAGGGAAACAGGTGACCTGGAGGTCAGTACCACCAAGCCCATCCTCTTCATAAAGACACCACAAAAATTTCAAAGTCAGACAGCACTACCTAATACACAGACAAAATAGGCAGATGAAGAAATGCAACCCAAATTAATCAACAAGAGAAATCCCCATAAAAAGGGAGAGGGGATTCGAAATAAAAATGGAGGAGTAACACTGACACGGTAGAAACACAGAGGATTGTAAGAAAATATTATAAAGATCATTATGCCAACAAATTGGACAACCTAGGTGAAATGGATAAATTCCTAAAATCATACAATCTTCCAAGACTCAATCTGGGAGAATCAGGAAACTTAAACAGACTAATTACAACAAATGAAATTGAAATAGTTATCAAAAAACTCCCAGCAAACAAAAGTCTGGACCGGATGGTTTCACAGGCGAATTTTACCAAGTATTCAAAGAACTAACACTTATCCTTCTCAAGCTATTTCAAAAAGTTCAAGAGGAGGGAAGACTTCCAACCTCCTTTTATGAGGTAAAAATTATCCTCATTCCAAAACCAGATGAAGACACTACAAAGAAAGAAAACTATAGACCAATATCGCTGATGAACACAGATGCTAAAATTCTCAACAAAATATTAGCTAACTAGATCCATCGATACATTAAAAAAGTCATACATCATGATCAAGTAGGATTTATTCTGAGAGGCAAGGCTGGTACAATATTTGCAAATCAATTAATGTGATTCATCACATAAACAAAAGAAAAGATAAAAATCACATGATTACATCAACAGATGCAGAAAAAGCATTTGATAAAATCCAGCACCCATTTATGATCAAAACTCTCAGCAAAGTGGGAATACAGGTTGGGGAGAAATAAAATTTGTATTCACAACCTCATAGTAGGAATACAGGGAACATACCTCAACATAATAAAGGCCATCTATGACAAACCCACAGCCAACATCATACTCAATGGGCAAAAATTAAAAGCAATGTCCTTAAGATCAGGAAAAGACAGGAGTGCCCCTTTTCACCACTCTTATTCAACATAGTTCTGGAAGTCCTAGCCACACCAATCAGACAAGAAGAAGAAATAAAAGGCATCCAAATTTTAAAAGAAGAAGTAAAACTATCATTATTTGCTGATGACATGATACTAAACATAAAAAACCCTAAAGTCTCAGTCAAAAAACAACTAGATCCAATAAATGAATTCATCAAGGTGTCAGGATATAAAATTAATATTCAGAAATCTGTAGCATTTTTATACACCAACAATAAACTGTCTGAAAGAGAAATTAAGGAAACAATCCCCTTCACTATTGCAACAAAAAAAATTAAGTACCTAGGAGTAAATTTAACCAAGGAGATGAAGACTTGTACTCAGAAAATTATAAGACATTGAAAAAAAAATCAAGGAAGATACAAACAAGTGGAAGCATATACTGTGTTCATGGATAGGAAGAATAAACATCATTAAAATGTCTATATTACCCAAAGCAATCTATAGACTCAATGCAATTCCTATTAAAATACCAATGGTATAGTTCAAAGATATAGAACAGGCCCTGGCCGGTTGGCTCAGTGGTAGAGCGTCGACCTGGTGTGCAGGAGTCCCAGGTTCGATTCCTGGCCAGGGCACACAGGAGAAGCGCCATCTGCTTCTCCACCCCTCCCCCTCTCCTTCCTCTCTGTCTCTCTCTTCCCCTCCTGCAGCCAAGGCTCCGTCGGAGCAAAAAGTTGGCCAGGCGCGAGGATGGCTCCATGGCCTCTGCCTCAGGCACTAGCATGGCTCTGGTTGCAACAGAGCAACGCCCCAGATGGGCAGAGCATTGCCCCCTGGTGGGCATGCTGGGTGGATCCCGGTTGGGCACATGCAGGAGTCTGTCTGACTGCCTCTCCGTTTCCAACTTCAGAAAAATACAAAATCAAACAAACAAAGCCAAAGATATAGAACAAATATTCTAAAAATTTATATGGAACCCCCCCAAAAAAACTACTAATAGCCTCAGCAATCTTGAAAATGAAGAATAAAGTGGGAGGTATCACACTTCCTGATATCAAGTTATACTACAAGGCCATAGTAATCAAAACAACTTGGAACTGGCATAAGAACAGGCATACAGATCAATGGAACAGAACAGAGAAACCAGAAATAAACCTATGCCTTTGTGGTCAATTGATATTCGACAAAGGAGGTAAGAGCATACAGTGGAGTAAAGACAGTCTCTTTAATAAATGGTGTTGGGAAAACTGGACAGGTACATGCAAAAAAATGAAACTAGACCACCAACTTACACCATTCACAAAAATAAACTCAAAATGGATAAAAGATTTAAATGTAAGTCACGAAACCATAAACATCTTGGAAGAAAACATAGGCAGTAAATTCTCCGATATCTCTCGTAGCAAAACTTCTGCAGATTTATCTCCATGGGCAAGTAAAATAAAGGACAAAATAAACAAATGGGACTATATCAAACTAAAAATCTTTTGCACAGCAAAAGACACCATGAACAAAATAAAAAGACAACCCACACAATGGGAGAACATATTCGCCAATATGTCTGATAAAGGGTTAATAACCAAAATTTGTAAGAACTTCTAAAATTCAACACCAGGAAGATAAACAATCCAATCAAAACATAACAATCCAATCAAAAATGGGCAAGAGAACTTAATAGTCACTTCTCCAAAGAGGACATACAGATGGCCAATAGGCATATGAAAAAATGTTCAATGTCATTAATCATCAGAGAAATGCAAATTAAAACAACAATGAGATACCACCTCACATCTGTTAGAATGGCGCTCATTTAAACAAATCAACACACAATAAGTGCTGGTGAGGATGTGGAGAAAAGGGAACTCTCCTGCACTGCTGGTGGGAATGTAGACTTGTGTAGCCACTGTGCAGAACAGTATGGAGTTTCCTCAAAAAATTAAAAATGGAACTGCCTTTTCATCCAGCTATCCCACTTTTAGGAATATATCCTAAGAATACCAAATCACTGATTCAAAAGAAGAAATGCACCCTCATGTTTATTGTAGCATTGTTTACAATAGCCAAGATCTGGAAACAGCCCAAGTGTCCGTCAGTGGACGAGTGGATTAGAAAGCTGTGGTACATATACACAATGGAATACTACATGGCCATTAAAAAGAAGGAAATCTTACCTTTTGTGATGGCCTGGATGGACCTGGAAACTTTTTAAAAAAATTTTATTTATTCATTTTAGAGAGAAGAAGGGGGAAAAGGGGGAGGAGCAGGAAGCATCAACTGCCATATGTGCCTTGACCAGACAAATGCAGGGTTTCGAACCAGCAACCTCAGCTTTCCAGGTCTATGCTTTATCCACTGCGCCACCACAGGTCAGGCGGATCTGGAGACTTTTTTTTTTTTGTATTTTTCTGAAGCTGGAAATGGGGAGAGACAGTCAGACAGACTCCCACATGTGCCTGACCGGGATCCACCCAGCATGCTCACCAGGGGGCGACGCTCTGCCCACCAGGGGGCGATGCTCTGCCCCTCCGGGGCCTCGCTCTGTCGCGACCAGAGCCACTCTAGTGCCTGGGGTAGAGGCCAAGGAGCCATCCCCAGTGCCCGGGCCATCTTTGCTCCAATGGAGCCTCGCTGTGGGAGGGGAAGAGAGAGACAGAGAGGAAGGAGAGGGGGAGGGGTGGAGAAGCAGATGGGCGCTTCTCCTGTGTGCCCTGGCTGGGAATCGAACCCGGGACTTCTGCACACCAGGCCGACGCTCTACCACTGAGCCAACCGGCCAGGGACCGGACCTGGAGATTTTTATGCTAAGTGAAATAAGCCAGGCAGAGAAAGAAAAATATCACATAATCTCACTTATATGTGGAATCTAATGAACAAAGTAAACTGAGGAACAGAATAGAGTCAGAGGTGGGGTCACAGGGAGCAGAGGGACAGCTGTCATAGGGAAGGGGGAATGAGAGGATGGGATCAGAGAAGGTGAAGGGATTAATGAAACCATATATACATAACACATAGATATAGATAACAGGACAGCAAATCCCAGAGGGAAGGGGGGAGGAGTTTTAGGGAAGGGGACAAAAGAAGTGTAATGGGGACACAAGGGGATGGGGATGATGGAGTTATATTGAGTGGGACACTTGAATCCATGTTAATGCAATAAATTAAAATTAATAAAACATTTTTAAAGAAAAGAAGCAATATGTAAATATCTTAACCTTTTGAGTAGTGAGTTTTCTGTTAACCCTTTGAGTGAGGACGAACATAAACGTTCGTACTACTCAAAGGGTTAAAAAACAGTTTTATTGTTTTTTGTCAGGTATTATTTAACATTTTTCCATTAATATTTTAAAACTCTTATAATCTAGTTTTGTGTACGTCTTTTATTGTTCTTATTTAAGTATTAAATGCATGAAATAATAAACTACATTTCAGTATATCGTTTTTTATACTTAAAACAGTCATTAGGGCTGAGAACCAGTTATTACATTATTTGAATCCCACCCCTGGTTGGGAGGCGGGGACACAGGTGGGATCTCACCTCTTCTGAGAGCAGGAAGATGGTATGAAGAGATTTGCATGTTGAAGAGATCACTGGGCACTGTCCTCTTTGTAGTAGTTCAGGTGAGAAAATGTTGCTGAAACTGGGTGTTACTGTTTTGGCAGTGTTGGCAGCAAAGAGAAGTGAATGAATTTGAGAATGCTTTGGATCCATATGGACAGGACTTGGGTAAGAGGATGAGGGAAGGGAGAGGGGAGGAGTGGCAGTGAGGGCTCTGACGTGCCCAATTGGATGGTGACGTGCACAGAAACAAGGACTGCTGAAAGGGGGTTGGGGTTGGGGTCAAGTCAGAGGTTTGATTTGGGCCATGTTGACAATGAGGAAAAGGCTGGGCTGTCCAAAGGATGATACCGGTCTAGAACCGAAAGGACACATTTGGGCCTGAATCATTTTGCTGTTTTCTGTAGTTATGTGTGAATGGTAGATGTGGTTGAATGAAGGTCAGGAGAGAATATGGAGTGAGAGGAGTGCCTCGGACCTCTCTTGATAAAAAGCAGTCATGGCGTCCAAGCAGAGGAAGCGGAGCCTGCAGGGGGTGGCAGAAGGAACATCTCCAAGGCTGCAGAGGGCAAAGGCAACCCTGGACCACCGGGCCCAAGGGAAAGAAAGGAGCAAGAAGCAAGTGTTAGGTTCTGCCAAGAAACAAGTCTGATGAGGACTGAAGTATGCGTTGTATCAAACAATATCACTAACGGATCTATCAGGAGCTGTGACCATCTAGGTCTAGAGCTAATCAGAATAGACATCATTGCCCTGAATGTTCTCAGGTAAGGGGGGGGGGCTAGTGACTTTGAGCTTGGAGGCCTTCCTTATTAAAGATAACATTTTCTGTCATTTCATGGGATTTGGCATAGAAGAAGAAATAGATGCATGTACTTGGTAAACCATTTCAATTCAATCTCTGCTTTTACTATAGGAGGAAAGCAACTGAAAAAGCTTATTTTAAGACAAAAATATGAGACGAAAGCAGAGGATGATGCTCAAAAAAGTGGGAGATGGCTTGGTAGTGGGGAATTTTAGGAATGGAGTCCAGTTTATTTGGGGATTTAAGGTCTTCAAAGGGTAACTCCATATGACCCTGTGAAGGTAAACTTCTTTTCCAAGCATGCGTTCAACTCTGCTAACTGTATCTGGTTTGACATTGGCCAGAGATGTCAGAGCAGATACCCTGAAGAGCCAGATGACAGGCTAAATCACTGGCTAAAGAACCAAGGCCAGGAGCAAGAAGCCAAGACCTATTCTGGGTCTCACCAGGAATGATCAAGTTTTGAGCCAAAGAGAGGGTACAAATTGCTGAACACTGTGTCTGACAATGCTTTAATCAGGTGTGGTAAGGTACGCAGGCATAAAAAATGACTGTCATGAAGGATGTTTTTTTTTTTATTAAAATTAATGCAGGCCCTGGCTGGTTGGCTCAGTGGTAGAGCGTTGGCCTGGCGTGCGGAAGTCCTGGGTTCAATTCCCGGCCAGGGCACACAGGAGAAGCGCCCATCTGCTTTTCCACCCCTCCCCCTCTCCTTCCTCTCTGTCTCTCTCTTCCCCTCCCGCAGCCAAGGCTCCATTGGAGCAAAGATGGCCCGGGCGCTGGGGATGGCTCCATGGCCTCTGCCTCAGGCGCTAGAATGGCTCTGGTTGCAACAGAGGGACGCCCCGGATGGTCAGAGCATCACCCCCTGGTGGGCATGCAGGGTGGATCCTGGTCGGGCGCATGCAGTAGTCTGTCTGACTGCCTCCCCATTTCCAGCTTCAGAAAAAAAAAAAATTAATGCAGTGACATTGATAAATCAGGGTATATATGTTGAAAGAAAACATCTCCAGATTATTTTGACATTTGATTATGCTGTATAACCCTCACCCTGAAGGATGTTTTTTATATCCAAACATCCTTCCTTAAAAATTGGAGGCATGCCACCCAGGGAAGTCCCAGGGGCAGTCAGGAGGCAGAGGGAGTGGGGGACAGTGAGCAAGAGCCTTTACGGTGGCTTTTGCAGGGATGGTAAGGCAGGGGAAGCAGGCTCGGGATTGGCTAGTTTAAATAATTTCAGTGGGCTCTGCGGCACAGGACTTTCCCTAGTTGTCTGTTCCTAGAGAGATCAGGGCAGGTGGACAGTGGTCCAGACTGCGAGAGCCAGTGAGGGCGGTGGCTGGTTGCAGGCTCTGCTTGTGTTGGGTTGCATGCAAGAGGTGTACTTGTGGGCAAGTTTTTACTGTCCCTAGGAACTGGCCAGCTCTGAGAGAAGCAGCCTCTCCAGGATCCACAAGGCCAAAGCACTGAAAGTACAGAAAATAAAAGGCACAGTTTATATGAAAGTCTTAACTCAAAGTGGGAACTGAGGATCCGGAATCAGGAACAGGTCGCTGGGAAACTGGTAGACTAGAATGGCTACGTGGGGACCTGCTGTTCTGCAGAGGACTTGAGCGTGGCCTTCAGAAATGTCTCGTGTAGTAACTGGATGCCTGATGTTGTCCCCAGAAAACTGTCCCCAGCTGGGACACCTGCCTCTTCATTTCCCCATAGCTCACGATCACCAACACAACAGCAAGTGGTTGTCCACAGGGTTCTTTTAATTAGTGAATTTATATGAAAAACTTAAAAAATATATAAAATCTACATCACATTTCACTATTACCCTTAGCATGTTATCTCTGTTCTAATAAATGAAGTAATAATCTGAACTAGTCCAGAAAAATACAGACCGACATCCTATTCTCTGTGCAGTGGAAGTCTGGGTTCCATCAGGAGGCTGGTGGGTCCTGCTCCTGTGGATGGACAAGCCCTCGAGGGGAAAGTGGCCAAGAGAAAGCCACCATGCCTGCAGATGGCACACAGGTGATGCCAATGTGTGGGTCCCCCGAAGGGGACCAGCCATCCTCCTGGGCTCTCCAGCTCAGCCAAGTCCAGCTGAGGTGGTGAAAGCATCCATCAGGGACAGAAAGCCCCGCCAGTCAGAGCCAGCGTGTCTGATCCAATGAACAGGCCTTTGGCTGGTGGCCATAGAGGTGACAAGTATAATCCTCTGAGATGGCTGAAGGGTCTCTATCTCCTTTCTCTGCTATCCTGGCAGTTACACCTGCTCCAGCATGAAGAAAAGCCAAAGCATCAGGAAGATGTGACCAGAGTCTGTGTTTTACAAGGAGCAGGCGAGAGACAAGGGCTGTCAGCTCCTTCTGGCCCCCCTCCCAGGGAGAGGCAGCAAAGCCAGTGGCTATGGAGTCTCGTTCATTTTTATAGTCAACAAATATTTGTGCAGCCCCGCTGAGCCAGGCACAGGGCAAGTGCTGTGGGACATGCAAAGAACAAAACTCAGGCTCTGCCCTTTGAGAGTTCACCAACCAGAAAGCGGAAGAGGTCAGTCCGCAGGCCTGGACAGACAGGGAAAGGGTCAGAAACAGCCTCTGGGGGAGCAGGAGTCTCCCCAAACTGACCATCGTCTGCTAGTCGGAGTAGACTGTGCTGGGAGCTGGAACAAATGCATCCTCTCCCGGCAGGAAGTCTGTGCAGTGCAGGGAGCAAGGAAGGAATGCAAACACTTCTCAGCCAGAGCCGTGCACACAGGAGTAGCGGTGTGCATTTGCACAGCCACAGCACTGGGGAGCGCTTGAACTGGGTGTTCAAAGCCCAGGAAGGATTTCAACTGAGTGGAAAGGAGAGAAAATCCTTGTTTTAGCCAAAAGGAGCAGTTCATGCTAGTGTGAAGAGGTAATAATGTTCTGGGCATGCCCAGCTGGGGTAACCAGAGAGCAAGTATGAGAAGGGTTGAAAGCAAGGGTACAGAACTTAGATTTACTCGATTCATCCATTAGTCATTTTTAAAAATTATGACAAAAAGCACATAACATTTACCATCTTGACCATGATTTTATTTTTTAATTCAGTGAGAGGAGGGGAGGCAGACAGACAGACTCCCACATGCCCCCCCCACCAGGATCCATCCAGCATGCCCACTAGGGGCCGATGCTCTGTCCATCTGGGGCCACTGCTCTGTTGCTCAGCAACCGAGCTTTTCTTAGCTGAGGTGGAAGCCATGGAGCCATCCTCAGTGCCCATGGCCAATTCGCTTGAACCATTCAAGCCATGTCTGTGGGAGGAGGAGGAGAGAGAGAGAGAGAGAGAGAGAGAGAGAGAGAGAGAAGCAAGAGGGGAAGGGGTGGAGAAGCAGATGAGTGCTTCTGTGTGCCCTGACTGGGAATCAAAACCGGGACATCCATACACTGGGCTGATGCTCTACCATTGAGCCAACCAGCCAGGGCCAGTCTTGACCATGTTTAAGTTCAGTGGTACGAAGTGTATTTACATGGTTGTGAAACAGATCTTCTAAATGTCTTTATCTTGCAAATATGAAACTCTGAACCCATTAAACCAGTGATTTTCAACCTTTTTTTAGCTGCGGCACATTTTTTACATTTACAAAATCCTGGGGCATACAACCTATCAAAATGACACAAAATGACACTCTAACACAGTACATATTATACATATAGTTAATAATATAGTTTCTAAATGTATTTTTTTTTTTTCATTTTTCTGAAGCTGGAAACAGGGAGAGACAGTCAGATAGACTCCCGCATGTGCCCGACCAGATCCACCCAGCACGCCCACCAGGGGCGGACGCTCTGCCCACCAGGGGGCGATGCTCTGCCCCTCCGGGGCGTCGCCATGTTGCGACCAGAGCCACTCTAGCGCCTGAGGCAGAGGCCAAGGAGCCATCCCTAGCGCCCGGGCCATCTTTGCTCCAATGGAGCCATGGCTGCGGGAGGGGAAGGGAGAGACAGAGAGGAAGGCGCGGCAGAGGGGTGGAGAAGCAAATGGGTGCTTCTCCTGTGTGCCCTGGCCGGGAATCGAACCCGGGTCCTCCGCACGCTAGGCCAACGCTCTACCGCTGAGCCAACCGGCCAGGGCTCTAAATGTATTTATACTCAGTGTGAAACCTGTGCCTGTTTCGATGAACACAAAAGGGATATCCTGGCAGGAATGGTAGAAAGACACACACGAAGCTCTTCCTCAACAGTTCTCAGTCTCTCTCTGTTTTTAGTTTTTATCGCAGTCAAGTTTGAGAAGCTCAGCTCACATAGATATGTGGTTGAAAACGGGAGCAATGTCAAAATAGCTTTGTTGGCCAGAATGGGGAACTCCTTGGCAACAGATAACCAAAAACTGTCCAAAGGAAGATCAGCAAACTTCAGCTTTAAAGTTAGATAACATTGTGATGCATTGTGTATCATCAATATGCATGATGATATACATGCATATATATATCATCTCTTTTAAAAGAGGCCCTCTGCGGGGGCCTCTTTTAAAAAGAAAAAGGTCAAATATCTATATATACCATCAGTATAGACATAACCAGCTGAGGCTGAGGCTTCATCTAGTGGTGGCAACATTTACCTCCAGTCCTGACCAGGATTAGAAATCGGGACATGGGGAGGAGTAGCAGCTTCAACTACTCGCCCCAGCCACTCAATGACAAGTGCGCGGCAGCCCAAGCAGGGACCTTCCTGGGTGTGATGAGAGGCGGCCTACTATTGGTTCATCGCTAGTGGTCGGGATGAATCCTAGAAGGTGATTGGTCAGTGAGCATTCCCTGTGCCTCCACTCTTCCTGTCGCTGATAGCTGGAGGGATTGTGAGGGGAATGTTTATGTTTGGATGGAGGCGGCTGGCAGCGGGCCGGATAAATAACCTTAGTTTGGGGACCCATGTTTAATTTCCCCATGGCACACCTGACCATGTCTCGCGGCACACTGGTTGAAAAACACTGCATTAAACAACTCCCCCTCTCCCCCACACACACTCCAGGCAACTCCCATTTTACTTCTGTCTCTACAAATTTGAGTACATTTAAATCTGGGTACCTCATTTAAATGCAATCATACAGCCTTTGTCTTTTTGGACTGGCTTATTTCACTTCACATAATGTCTTCAGGGCCATCCATGTTATAGCATGTTCAGGACTTCCTTCCTATTTAAGGCTGGATAATTTTCTATTGTGTGTATCTACCACATTTTGTTTATCCATTCATCTATGGATGAATACTTGAGTTGCTTTCACCTTTTAACGATTAGGGCTATGACATATGGGTGTACAAATATCTCTGAGTCTTTGCTTCCAATTTTGGGGGGTATATACTCAGAAGTGGAATTATGGGATCATAGTGGTAGTTCTATTTTTCAACTTCCTAGGAAGTGCCATACTGTTTTCCTTAGTGATTGCACCATTTTACATTCCCATCAGCAAAGTGCCAAGGTTCAATTTCTCTACATCCTCACCAACACTTGTTATTTTCTGTTATTATTATTTATTATTATTATTATTTTTTTTTTTTACAGGGACAGAGAGAGAGTCAGAGAGAGGGATAGATAAGGACAGACAGACAGGAATGGAGAGAGATGAGAAGCATCAATCATCAGTTTCTTGTTGCGACACCTTAGTTGTTCATTGATTGCTTTCTCATATGTGCCTTGACTGTGGGCCTTCAGCAGACTGAGTGACCCCCTGCTCAGCGACCTTAGGTCTGAGCTGGTGAGCTTTCTTTTTTTGCTCAACCCAGATGAGCTCGTGCCTAAGCTGGCAACCTCGGGGTCTCGAACCTGGGTCTTCCGCATCCCAGTCCGACGCTCTATCCACTGCGCCACCGCCTGGTCAGGCATGTTATTATTTTTTTATAGTAGACATCCCAGTCTGTGTGAGCATCCATCAGTCAGTTTTGAGAGAGGCATGGGAGGATCTGTCTGGCAGCAGAAAAATCAAGAGACAGGAGACAGCCAAGGCTTTGGTAAGGGTCAGAAAGAAGGGAGGGACTCCTGACCAGCAGGGGTGGCAGAGAAAACAAGGACCACAAAAGGAAAGCAGCAGCAGATTTATGTTAGGAAAGGGGAAGCCAGGGAGAGGGAAGAGGGAGATGTGACTCAAGTTCAAAGCACAAAAAACTGAGAAAATAGCAATATAATGAGAAAAATGGGAAGTCATGAGGGACAGCTGCTTATGTGGGAGGTACTAAAATCTCACAGGTGCCCAAAGGTGGGAGGTTTGTTGTTGAGGTAGGGCTGGTGCCCCAAAGCGAGTGCAGGGCTAGAGACAATCATGACATTTAGTCATATACACCTTCATTTACATGGCTCATGACACCTCTGAGGTCAGCCCAGATAGGCATCAGTTCCACAAGCTGAGCATGAGAAACCAGGAAGTACAAAGAACGAACCAAGGCCACGTAATGTGTCAGAAACAGAGCCTGGGCAAGCTCCTGAACCTGGTTCTAGTACAGAGGCCTCTTTTCCTGAGATAAGACTTGTGTAGGCCCTGGCCAGTTGGCTCAGTGGTAGACCATCAGCCTGGTGTGCGGAAGTCCCAGGTTTGATTCCCGGTCAAGGCACACAGGAGAAGCAACCATCTGCTTCTCCACCCTCCTCCTCCCTATTCTCTCTCTGTCTCCCCCTCCCATAGCCATGGCTGGAATGGTTCGAGCAAGTAGGCCCTAGGTGCTGAGGATGGTTCCATGGCCTCGCCTCAGGTGTTGAAATAGGTCGGTTGTCAAGCAACAGAGCAGTGGCCCCAGATGGGCAGAGCATTGCCTTGTAGGGGGCTTGCAGGGTGGATCCTGGTTGGGGCGCATGTGGGAATCTGTCTCCCTGCCTCCCTGCCTCTCACTTAATAAATTGATAAATAAATAAATGAAAATAAACTTAGAAAAATACGGCCTGACCTGTGGTGGTGCAGTGGGATAAAGCGTCAACCTGGAACACTGAGGTCACCGGTTTGAAACCTTGGGCTTGCCTGGTCAAGGCACATATGGGAGTTGATGCTTCCTGCTCCTCCCCCTTCTCTCTCTCTCTCTGTCTCTCTCTCACTCCTCTTTCTCTAAAAAATCAATAAATAAAATATTTAAAAAAAAACAACTTAGAAAAATACTTGTGTAGGAGCACACAGAGAGTCCAATCAAATGAACTTATTCATTTGAAAAATATTTTCTTGAATTCCAGGCAGTGTTTTAGGTGCTGGGGATTCACTAGTTTAAACATACACAGACTAGACATGATCCTGCAGCATGGAGCCTATATTCTTGTACATGAGAGAGGAGACCCACTGGTCCTTTGCCAGTTTACCTAGAAGCCCAGAGAATTTCCCAGGAGAAGTGTCCCAAGGCAAAGCTGTGCCTCACAGATGGAAGCTTCTCTGCTGTGTCTGTCATGCTAATTAAGGTTAACACACACACACACACACACACACACACACACACACACACACACTTGTGCACACGGTTGGTCATTGTCTTAAGTCACTAAATTTTGGGGGTGGGAGATTATTAGTTAAACTGGCAAAACAACTAAAGCACCTGATAAAGCTGGCTGCCTCTCCTAGCATGACTCAGGTGTGTTAGACTAACAGAGTCTCTATCCCCTTTCCCCATTTTTACCAAGGATACATCTTAGTATCCTGGCATAGCATAAGCTGGGGCCCCAGGAAGGGGGGGACATAAATATCCCATCTCGGCAAGAGGGGGAGGGGAAGGAGAAAAGGATGCAGCCTGACAGCTATGCCTGGGTGTATCTAGAGGGCACCTGACCTGACCTTCATTCCGCATGACTCTGGGTGCTGCAGGAGCACCGAGACATACCAGGTAGCATCCCTGCCCCCAGGAAACTCACATTCCAGATGAGGAGGTAAGACTCACGGACATAGGACATTGGCAGCAACTCACAATCGTATAAGTGTGTAGAATGACACTCAATGTCATATGAGTTCACAGAGCAAGGCTGCAGTTGCCAGGAAAGGACTGGAGATGGACATGGGCTCGCAATGGATGTGGAGGATGGGCAGGACCAACTGGTGTGAGAAGATAAGTCAGGTGTGTGTATGGGGATGCTGTAGGTTGGTATGAAGACGTTAATGAGCCTGTTGAGAGGGGCAGAGGTAATATAATACTGAGAGTGGGAAGGCAACCTGGCTAGAAGGAAGTGGTCTTATAGCTGTCCTGCTTCCTCGCTGCTGCCTGGAAGGTCAACTGGGATGCCTGAAGGACATTCAAGAGCTGTAAAGCCTGCTTGGCACCCCATTATGTAAAGTTCTGAGGAGTAATGGTAAGTCCAAGAACAAGCCTGTCATCAAAGCAGGGCCAACCTGGAGAAGGCAGCAAGGCTGGCCGGGCTCCTGAGGGCTTGGCTGACTACTGCATTGTTTGCATCCATGGCCACATTTTGTGGCTCAGCCCTGACTGTTCCATAAAGCAAGCTGCTCCTTAAATCCCATTCCCACGTTCGGCACAAAGAGAAGCTTCACCTGCCCTGGCCAGCATCCCAGGCATCCGCAGAGCCAAGCTCTGCTTCAGAGAAACCTCAATGTCATGATGGCTCTCTCTGCCAATCCACCACACCTTTCCAGACTTCCTCCTCCTCTCCCTTTGAGGGGTTGCCCCCTCCCTGCCAGGCTGCTCTGTGTTGCTTCAGCTGTGCCAGGGCACTGACCTCACTGGGATGCTGCTCCCACTCCATCCCACAGAAATGACAGTTCCACCCACCAACTGACGACATGTGGGAGGAGATATTTAGGACTGAGCCTGCCCTAAGGGAAGCTAAATAGTCAGCATCCTCACTTCTGACTTGCAGGTGGAGAAACTGAGTCATGGACGTGACCTCCCAGGGCATTTGAAACACTTCAGTGACTCAGTAAGATCCAAATTCCACAGTCCAACCCACAGCTGTGTGACCTCAGGCCTCACTCTGCTCTGTGCTGTGCAGTCCTGAGAGTCTGCCTCTCAGACCTTGTTATGTTGCCGCCACTAAAGCTGGAATCCTGAACCCAAGACAGACCTGCAAATCAAGGAATTCTGGCTGGGGCCTATGAAGAGATGAAGCCAGCAAATGTGTGTCTCTGTGTGTGTCCATCCATTTTGGTGCAATGTCAGTACTTCCCTTTGCTGTGATAGGTAAAGATCCCCAGCAAAGAATAAACAAGTTAAAACCATAAATGTAATGCAGACCCAATCTCTAAGGGGATGTGCGTGCCAGAAACAGATGGCCGGCGAGGTTGGTGCCTGTTCTGCTTGACCCTTGGACACATTCTGTTGGACTCTATTTGGCTTTTTGCTATATTTGTAGTGTCCAGGGAAGCCTCACATGTTAAGTCCTTTCTCATGCTGGGAAGGGTACTACACTATTACATACAAATCTTCACCACAGTGAGATGCTGTCCCACCTACTGCCGGGGTCATCCAGGATACTCCGGCCAGGTCACACGGAGAGCCTCCCATGCACCCGCCTCACACTATGAGGACTCTGCAGGGCTCTGGGCTGGCCCAGAACCTCTCCGGCGCCCCTCCCACTGCTCCCGTCCTGGACCCCAGCAAGCCCCTCCTCCTGTCTCAAGCACTTCATTCCCTTAGCTGAGCGTACCCACAGCTCCATCTTTCAAGGCCCTCTCCTCTGTCCTGACGCTCCAAAACCCCCAAAACCCCGCAATCAGACTCCCTTCAAGACCTCTTTGTAGCTACCCCCATCTAGGGGTCCTCTTGGTGATCTCGTATCCTGGGTACCCTGGTTTTATATCCCATTCACCCAGCACCGCACAGAATGCCGCCAAGCTCCCGGGAAACGACCCCGACGTCCCTCCCCTCCCGTGAGCACAGTCTGGCAGCAGGAAAACGGAAGGGCGGTGGCTGTGAGAACTGCCAGGGGAGAACAGAAATTCCCAGAAACATGCTGTGACAGTAAATCTCCTGGGCACTCAGCCTGAGCTGCAAACCCAGTCCTGCCCAAGACTTCTGCGCACCAGCACACACCGTGTCCCCGCCCCCAACCCTTCTTTAGGAAGCCCAGGCTCCCTTCTCTCCGCCTAAAGAACCAGTAATGGGTCACCAGGGACAACATTCTCCACGGGAAGAGAGGGACGCAGCGGATCCCTGCCCCTGTCTCCACCCTACCCCAACCCCCTCCTCCAAATGGTATCCCTCTCCCTCTTCCCACCCTTAGTCACCCTCTACCCTCCCCACCCTGGTCCTCTCCTCTCTGCTCCCCTCAGCAGTTTGTCCCTTTCCTCGCGTTTGCTCACTGTGCCTCTTTCCCCGCCCTCACCTTCCCCCTCCCCCTGTACCCCAGGAACCTGTGGTGGGAGATGCAGAGTGGGGAGCGTTGTGTGCAGTAGCCAGGGTGGGAGGCAACTCCTGGTGCAGAAAACACCAGAAGACGGGAGTGTCCAGACATCAATCATTTAGCCAAAATTGTGAAGCAGACGTTAGTCACATGCATTTAACCCTTTATGACTTAAAACCTGCTTTCCTATAAGTGATCTCACTTGGGCCTCCAAATAACCCAGTGAGGCGGGTGTCATTACCTGTTCTCATAGGGGAGGAAATTAAAAAGCACAGAGATAAAGTCAGTAGCCTAGGGTCTCAGACTGGGCGGCCCAGCCAGGTTTGGTCAGAGGCAGACTGGAAACAGATCTGGGCCAGACTCCACTGCCCTCCTACTTAAAAACCGAGGACAAGTTGAGTCACGGGTGATTTTTCTTGGTTGCCCTGACTTGTAATCACTTGCCTGGACAATTGTTCCAAGAGCTTTGATGTACTGCGAGGCAGAGTTTAGGCAGAAAGGTGAAAATCCAAAAGATGACTTTGGAATTTCTTCTGCTACAAGTCTGGCGGGTCTAAGGGAGGAATTTGCATTTTATCAAAGAAAACCAAAGATAGAAAAGCCTTGGGAGATATGATGAATGGCAGAAACCCTAAGAGGGCAACGCTTTACATGCGAGTGTCCCCAAGGATGCACAGAGCCCAGTGCTCTGTGAATTCCTGTTCTGCAGTGCCACTCAAATGACAGTTCAGAGACAGAAATAGTGCTGCCAGGACACACCCCAAACAGAGGCCTGAATAAATACATGGTGAGAACAGGTCCACTTCATCGTGACCCTCTTTCCCCACCAACTTATGCCATTGACAAAAACAAACTCAAAATGGATAAAAGACTTAAATGTAAGTCGTGAAACCATAAGCATCTTGGAAGAAAACATAGGCAGTAAACTCTCTTGTAGGAATATTTTTGCCACTATATCTCTGCAGGCAAGTGAAATAAAGGACAAAATAAACAAATGGGACTATATCACACTAAAAAGCTTTTGCACAGCAAAAGACAGCATTAATGAAGTAAAAAGACAACCTACACAATGGGAGAACATATTCGCTGATATGTCAGATAAGAGGTTCATAACCAAAATTTATAAAGAACTTCTAAAACTCAACACCAGGAACATAAACAACCCAATTAAAAAATGGGCAGTGGAACTGAATAGACACTTCTCCAAATACAATGGCCAATAGACATGAAAAAATGTTCAATGTCACTAATCATCAGAGATATGCAAATTAAAATCACAATGAGATATCATCTCACACCTGTCAGAATGGCGCTCATTAACAAATCAATACACAAGTGCTGGTGAGGATGTGGAGAAAAGGGAATCCTCCTGCACTGCTGGTGGGAATGCAGACTTGTGCAGCCACTGTGGAAACCAGTATGGGGTTTCCTCAAAAAATTAAAAATGGAACTGCCTTTTGACCCATCTACTCCACTTTTAGGAATATATCCTAAGAATTCCAAAACACTAATTCAAAAGAAGATATGCACCCCCATGTTTATTGCAGCATTGTTTACAATAGCCAAGATCTGGATACAGCCCAAGTGTCCAACAGTGGACGAGTGGATTAAAAAACTGGTACATATACACAATGGAATACTATGGGGCCTTGAAAAAGAAGAAAGTCTTGCCATTTGTGATGGTGTGGATGGACCTTGGGATCATTATGTAATGTGAAATAAGCCAGGCAGAGAATGACAAATATCATATGATCTCACTTATATGTGGAATCAAATGAACACAATAAACAGAGGAACAGAATAGAGGCAGAGGCGGGGTCACAAGGAACAGAAGGACAGCTTTAGAGGGAAGGGGTGATGAGGGGACAGGATCAAAGAAGGTGAAGGGATTAGTGAAATTATATATACATAATACATAGACACAGATAACAGGACAGCAAATCCCAGAGGGAAAGGGCGGATGAAGGTAGTGAGAGGCGGGCAGAAGGGATGAAATGGAGAGAGACTGTATGGGACATGGGCACAATGTGCGGGGTTGAGGGTGTTATATTGAGTGGGACACTTGAAAACATGGAATTAACATATTAGTAATTATATATTTGAAAGTTGCTAGGAGAGTAGATTTTAAAAGTTCTTATCACACACAAAAAAATTATAATTGTGTGTGGTGATGGATGTTAAGTAAACTTACTGTGGTGATCAGTTCCTAATATATATATACACATATCAAATCATGTTGCACACCTAAAACTAATACAATGCTACACGTTAATTCTATCTCAACAGAAAAAAGGAAAACAAAAAGCAGCAGTGGAAGCTAAAGCACTGGGACTTGATTTTTGACCAAGGGTGGCTACCCATCTCTGCTTCCTGTGGGGTTCAGCATAACACCCTTACACAGCTGGTGGCAATCAATGTGGTCAAATAGACAAGATTCTCCTAAACACACACACATGACTTCCCTCTCACCCTACACCCCTCCATCAAAAAGACATCCCCCCCCAAAAAAAACTAGTAATTAGTAACAAAAGGTTGACCACTTGGAAATGTTAGAACCCTCTCTTGAACTCTTGGATCAAAGAGAAACTCAATATTGAAATGATAGTTTGGTTAGAAAATGACATGGAGAACATTTACCTATGAAAAATAAGATTAGGAAAATCAAAAGAAAAAATTAATAATGATATGGGAAAAATTAATTTGTTATAAAGTAAAAAACAGTAATGAAAAGATAAAGATTTTTTTGGAGCTTCAGACTGACAGCCTGCACTGCCCTGGTGTCTCTAACGGGGCAGCTGGCCGACCAGAAAAGCAGTGTTTCCTCTTTCCTTCCATTCCACCCGTATCATATCTAGGTAGTCATAGAATATCTAAGGTCGACGTCAGAGAAATGGTGCCGTCAGGAGCACTCCTGATACCTCTCCCCAAAATTTCAACAAGTTATACAACCAGAGACAGAAAAATCTATCCCTGGAGCGTCTGGAAGTCCTACACACTGAACAAGAAGTGGTATTAACAAAACCACCCTCAGATGCCATTAAGGAAAAGGAAATCAAATATCATGGAGACAAAAGACAGAGATGTAGCACAGATAGATGAGGAAAAATCTATAGAAAAAAATTTTAATAGATTGGAAATCTTGAAGTTAAATGACAGAGAATTTAAAATAGAAATCTTAAAAATACTCAGAGATATACATGAAAACACAGAAAGGCAATTTAGGGAGCTCAAAAAACAACTCAACGAACACAAAGAATATATTACCAATGAAACTGAAACTATGAAAACAAATCAGAGATGAAAAACTCAATTCATAGACTGAAAAACAAAGTAACAAGCTTAGCTAATAGAACAGGCCAGATAGAAGAGAGGATTAGTGACATAGAAGACAGGCAACTTGAGGCACAACAGAGAGAGGAAGAGAGACTCGAGAATTTAAAAAAATGAGAAAGCCCTACAGGAATTGTCTGACTCCATCAAAAAGAGTAACATAAGAATAATAGGTATATCAGAAACAGAAGAGAGAGAAAATGGAATGGAGAACATATTCAAACAAATAATAGATGAGAACTTCCCAAGCCTGTGGAAAGAACTAAAGCCTCAAATTCAAGAAGCAAACAGAACACCGAGTTATCTTAACCCCAACAAACCTACTCCAAGTCACATCATAATGAAATTGGCACAAACCAACGACAAAGAAAAAATTCTCAAGGTAGCCAGGGAAAAGAAGAATACAACATATTAAGGAAGGCCTATTAGATTATCATTGTATTTCTCAGCAGAAACTCTACAACCTAGAAGAGAGTGGAACCCAATATTTAAAGTTCTGAAAGAGAGGAACTTCCACCCAAGAATACTATACCCATCAAAGCTATCCTTCAAATACAAAGGAGAAATAAAAACATTCACAGATACAGAAAAGATGAGGGAATTTATCATCAGAAAACCCTCACTTCAGAAAATGCTAAAAGGGGTTTTCCATCCAGATACAAAGAACAAAACAAAACAAAACCACAAGTAAAACCTCCACCAAGAACACAATAAAACCAAATTTAAACTGTGACAACAAAAACAACAAAAAGGGGAGAGGACGAAGATTAACAGTAGCAAAGGACAATGGAGTGCAGAAGCACTCATAAGATAATGTACTACAATGAACATGGTAGGTACCCTTTTCATTACTTAATCTGAAAAAACCACCACAGAAGCACATGACTTAAAAAAGGTAGTAACTGAGAAAAAAAGTATGGATTACAACCAAACAAAAACAAAGGATAGAAAAACAAAAGAGAAGGATCAAACAAGATAAAAAACTAATAGAAAGCAATATATAAAATGGCAATAGGGAACCTCAAGTGTTAATAATTACAGTAAATGTAAATGGATTAAACTCACCAATAAAAAGACACAGAGTAGCAGAATGGATTAAAAAAGAAAATCCAACTGTATGCTGCCTACACGAAACACATCTAAACAACAACGATAAAAACAAACTCAAAGTGAAAGGCTGGAAAACAATACTCCAAGCAAATAACATCCCCAAAAAAGCAGGCATAGCAATACTCATATCTAACAATGCTGACTACAAGACAGCAAAAGTAATCAGAGACAAAAATGGTCATTTCATAATGATTAAAGGGACACTGAATCAAGAAGACATAACACTTCTTAATATACGGTCTACCAGAAAGTTCTGTCCATTTTTGGAATAAAACAAAATACAAATTTTTCTTACCATCAATAAACTTTATGAAATAATATAATTGCCATTATTATTAATGATTTCTTGCCAGCGTGAGGGCAATTTGTATATCCCTTTTTTTAAAATTTTTATTTATTTATCTATTTTTTACAGACACAGAGAATGAGTCAGAAAGAGGGATAGACAGGGACAGACAGACAGGAACGGAGAGAGATGAGAAGCATCAATCATTAGTTTTTCATTGTGCATTGCAACACCTTAGTTGTTCATTGATTGCTTTCTCATATGTGCCCTGACCACAGGCCTTCAGCAGACCGAGTAACCCCTTGCTGGAGCCAGCGACCTTGGGTTCAAGTTGGTGGGCTTTTGCTCAAACCAGATGAGCCCGTGCTCAAGCTGGCGACCTCGGGGTCTCGAACCTGGGTCTTCCGCATCCCAGTCCGACGCTCTATCCACTGTGCCACCGCCTGGTCAGGCTGTATATCCCATTTTTGAAAAATGTTTTATTTTTTGATGTGAAAAATTGAAACATTGCTTGTTTAATATCTTCTTCATTTTTTAATTTTTTGCCCTTCAAAAAATTTTGTAAGGACAAAAACAAGTGATAGTCAGAGGGTGCTAAGTCCGGGGAATATGGTGGATGTGACAGAATTTCCCAGCCTAGTTCTGCAATTTTTTGACAAGTCCCCAAAGCAGGCCTGGCATTATCATGATACAGTATGATGTTGTTCTTATTGAACATCGCTGGCCTCTTTTCTTGGACTGCTGTCTTTAAATTATCCAGTTGCTGACAATACTTCTCCGAATTGAGCTTTTTGTTCGGTTTTAAAAGCTCATAATGTATTGGTTCTCGAATGTCCCACCATATACACAACATTCTCTTATTCAGAGTCAAATTTGGTTTAGAGGTGGAAGGGCTAGGTTTTCCAGGTTCACAATATGCCCTTTTCCTTATGATATTTTCGTAGGTATTCCACTTTTCATCCCCAGTTATTATCCGGTTCAAGAAGGGCTCAATTTTGTTCTGAGCAAGCAGAGATGTGCATATGACAACTCGATCATCCAAATTCTTCTGACTTAATTCATATGGCACCCATCTTGAATATTTCCACAAGAATCCTATCTTCTGAATATGGTCCGAAATGGTTTGCTGAGCTGAATTAAGCCTTTCTGCGATCTTCGATGTTGTCAGAAAAGGATCTTGCTCCAACATGGTCTTAACATCATCATCGATCAAAGGTGGTCACACAGAACGTGGCTTATCAGAAAGGTCGAAATAACCTGTTTTGAATTTTTTGAACCATCTTCTGCATGTCCTATCAGAAACTATACCTTATCCAAACACTTTCAATAAATTTCTATATGCTTCTGTAGCATTTCTTCCTTGTTGAAATTCATAAAAATTACAGTGGCGTAAATGAACTTTATCAGTAGCCATGGGTACACTATCGCTTCACACATAGAACTAACGTGAATCAACTTTGTTTTAGTTAATTTGCTACGTCAGTATGTATACATTAAGTGATAAAAATAGAGAGGCACACATGCGCCAAATAAACGTGCTTATGTGTTGAAACTTGTTGTGATAGAAATGGACAGAACTTTCCGGTAGACCTGATATATATGCACCAAACCAAGGAGCACCAAAATATACAGTGTGTCCATAAACTCATGGTGCACTTTTGGTCAGAGGAAAGCAACAAAAGACGATAGAAATGTGAAAACTGCACCAAATAAAAGGAAAACTCTCCCAGTTTCATACCTATCCAGTACAGTTCGATGTGGGCTCACACACAGATTTTTTAGGGCTCCTTAGGTAGCTATCCTGTATAGCCTCTACAGACTCGTCACTGTCTGGTGGCCTACCAGAACGGGTTTCTCCACCAAACTGCTGGTTTCCTTCAACTGCTTATCCTACCGAGTAATGCTATTCCTATGTGGTGGCACTTTGTTATAAATGCGCTGATATTCACATTGCACTTTGGTCACAGATTCGAATTTAGCAAGCCACAGAACACACTGAACTTTCCTCTGTACCATCCACATCTCAACTGGCATGGCCGTGGGCTGCTCTGCTGTATACATGGTATTATGTCATCATCTGCGCATGCACACATGCTGCCACATCATCCTACAGAAACTGGGAGGGTTTTTCTTTTATTTGGTGCAGATTTCACACTTCTATAGTCTTTTGTTGCTTTCCTGTGACCAGTCAAAAGTGCACCATGACTTTACAGATACACTGTATAAGATAGCTACTGACTGACCTAAAAACAAAAACTGACAAAAATACAGTTATACTTGGAGACTTCAATACACCACTGACGGCTCTAGATCATCCATCCAAACAGAAAATCAATAAAGAAATATTGGCCTTAAACGAAACACTAGAGCAATTGGATATGATAGACATCTACAGGATATTTCATCCCAAAGTGATAGAGTACACATTTTTCTCTAGTATACACGGAACAGTCTCAAGAATTGACCATATGTTGGGCCACAAAAATAACATCAGCAAATTTAGAATAATTGAAATTGTACTAAGCATATTTTCTGATCATAAAGCCTTGAAACTAGAATTCACCTGCAAAAAAGAGGTAAAAAAAAACCCACAAAAATGTGGAAACTAAACAACATACTTTTAAAAAATGAGTAGGTCAAAGAAGAAATAAGGGCAGAGATCAAAAGATACATACAAATGAAAATGACAATATGACATATCAGAATCTCTGGGATGCAGTGAAAGCAGTAATAAGAGGGAACTGCATATCACTTCAGGCCTATATGAACAAACAAGAGAGTGCCCAAGTAAACCACTTAACTTCACACCTTAAGGAACTAGAAAAAGAAGAACAAAACAACCCAAAACCAGCCAAAGAAAGGAAATAATATAAATCAGAGCAGAAATAAATGAAATAGAGAACAGAAAAACTATAGAAAAAATTAATAAAACAAGGAGCTGGTTCTTTGAAAAGATCAACAAAATTGACAAACTCTTGGCAAGACTCACCCAGGAAAAAAGAGAAAAGACTCATATAAACAAAATCCAAAATGAAAGAGGAGAAATCACCACAGATATCAAAGATATACAAAGAATTATTGTAGAATACTATGAAAAACTACATGCCACCAAATTCAACAATCTAGAAGAAATGAATAAATTTCTAGAACAATACAACCTTCCTAGACTGAGCCATGAAGAAGCAGAAAGCCTAAACAGACCTATCAGTAGAGAAGAAATAGAAAAAACCATTAAAAACCTCCCCCAAAATAAAAATCCAGGCCCAGACGGCTATACTAGTGAATTCTATCAAACATTCAAAGAAGACTTGGTTCTATTCTACTCAAAGTCTTCCAAAAAATTGAAGAAGAAGCAATACTTCCAAACACATTTTATGAGGCCAACATAACCCTCATATGGAAACCTGGCAAGGACGGCACAAAAAAATAAAACTACAGACCAATATCTCTAATGATACAGATGCTAAAATACTAAACAAAATACTAGCAAATCAAATACAACAACATATTAAAAAAATAATACATCATGATCAAGTGGGATTCATCCCAGAATCTCAAGGATGGTTCAACATATCATACGTAAAATGGTTAACGTAATACACCATATCAACAAAACAAAGAACAAAAACTACATGATCCTATCAATAGATGCAGAAAAGGCATTCGATAAAATACAACACAATTTTATGTTTAAAACACTCAACAAAATGGGTATAGAAGGAAAATATCTCAACATGATAAAGGCCATTTATGATAAACCATCAGCTAACATCATATTAAATGGCATAAAACTGAGGGCTTTCCCCCTTAAATCAAGAACAAGACAGGGTTGTCCACTCTCTCCATTCTCATTTAACATGGTGCTAGAAGTTCTAGCTTGAGCTATCAGACAAAATAAAGAAATAAAAGGCATCCATATCGGAAAAGAAGAAGTAAAGGTTTCACTTTTTGCAGATGATATGATCCTATACATCGAAAACCCCAAAGACTCCACAAAAAGATTACTAGAAACAATAAACCAATACAGTAAGGTCACAGGATACAAAATTAATATACAAAAGTCCATAGCCAACAACAAAACATTTCTATATGCCAACAACAAAACATTAGAAAATGAACTCAAAAAAATAAATTCCCTTCACGGTTGCAACAAAAAAAATAAAATACCTAGGAATAAACATACCAAAGAATGTAAAGGACTTATATAACGAAAATTACAAAGCATTGTTAAGGGAAATCGAAAAAGATACAATGAAATGGAAAAATATTTCTTGTTCTTGGATAGGAAGAATAAATATAATCAAAATGGCCATATTACCCAAAGCAATATACAAATTTAATGCAATTCCCATCAAAATTCAATGACATTTTTTAAAGAAATGAACAAAAAATCATCAGATTTATATGGAACTACAAAAACCCCAAATATCCAAAGGAATCCTAAGGAAAAAGAATGAAGCTGGGGGCATTACAATACCTGACTTCAAACTATATTATAGAGCCATGACAATCAAAACAGCATGGTATTGGCAGAAAAATAGACACTCTGACCAATGGAACGGAATAGAAAGCCCAGAAATAAAACCACATATATATGGTCAAATGATTTTTGATAAAGGGGCCAACAACACACAATGGAGAAAAGAAAGCCTCTTCAACAAATGGTGCTGGGAAAACTGGAAAGCCACATGCAAAAGAATGAAACTCAACTACAGTTTGTCCCCTTGTACTAAAATTAATTCAAAATGGATCAAAGACCTAAATAGAAGACCTGAAACAATAAAGTACATAGAAGAAAATATAGGTACTAAACTCATGGACCTTGGTTTTAAAGAGCATTTTATGAATTTGACTCCAAAAGCAAGAGAAGTGAAGGCAAAGATAAATGAATGGGACCACATCAGACTGAGAAGTTTTTGCATAGCAAGAGAAACTGACAACAAAATAAACAGCCAACTAAATGGGAGATGATATTTTCAAACAACAGCTCAGATAAGGACCTAATATCCAAAATATACAAAGAACTCATAAAACTCAACAACAAACAAACAATCCAATAAAAAAATGGAAAGAGGACATGAACACACACTTCTCCCAGGAAGAAATACAAATGGCCAATAGATATAGGAAAAGATGCTCATCTTCATTAGTTATTAGAGAAATGCAAATCAAAACTGCAATGAGATACCACCTCACACCTGTAAGATGAGCTATTATCAACAAGACAGGTAATAGCAAGTGTTAAAGAGGCTGTGGAGAAAAAGGAACCCTCATCCACTGTTGGTGGGAATGTAAAGTAATACAACCATTACGGAAGAAAGTATGGTTGTTCCTCAAAAAACTAAAAATAGAACTACCATATGACCCAGCAATCCCTCTACCCCCAAAACTCAAAAACATTGGTACGTAAATACACATGCAGCCCCATGTTCATTGCAGCATTGTTCACAGTGGCCAAGACATGGAAACAACCAAAAAGCCCTTCAATAGGTGACTGGATTAAAAAGCTTTGGTACATAATACTATGGAACACTACTCAGCCATAAGAAATGATGACATCGGATCATTTACAACAAAATGGATGGATCTTGATAACATTATACAGAGTGAAATAAGTAAATCAGAAAAAACTAAGAACTGCATGATTCCGTACATAGGTGGGACATAAAAATGAGACTAAGAGACATGGACAAGAGTGTGGTGGTTACCGCAGGAGGGGGGAAGGGAGGGCACAAAGAAAACCAGATAGAAGGTGACAGAGGACAATTTGACTTTGGGTGATGGGTATGCAACATAATTGAATGACAAGATAACCTGGAGATGTTTTCTTTGAACATATGTACCCTGATTTATTAATGTTACCCCATTAAAATGAATAAAAATTTATATAAAAAAAGAATATCTAAGGTCATTAAGATTGGTTCCTATGTTTTTCTCTTAAGAATTTTATCTCATACATTAAATGTATTATCCATTTTAAGTTTTAAAATGGTTTTATTTAGAGATTCAGATGAATTCTTTTACATGTAGATGTCCAGTTATCCTAGAATTTAGGCACACTAATTGAATAATCAATTGACTGCGAATGTAAAAGTTTATTTCTGAACTCACAATTATATTTTACTTGTTTATGTTTATCCTTATGCCAATACTACAGTGGGCTGATTAGTGTAGTAGTGATTTTTAAAACTTGTAAATGTGAGTCATCAAAGTTTGCTCTTTTTAAGAAATATTCTTGACCAAATATCTGGGACCTCTGAAAAGCTATATTTTAGAATAAATTTACCAATTTCTGCCAAAAACCCCTCACAAACAACAACCAGATATCCTCAGACAACAACAACAAAACAGCAGCTGGAATTTTTTATAGGAATTGTATTGACTCTGTAAATATATTTGGAGTGTCACCATTTTAAGAATATTAAATCTTGCAATTCCTGAAGAAAAAAAAAGATAAAGATATTTTTATTTCTATTTAAGAAAAATGGATACAGAGGATGTCCAGGAATTGGGGGAGAAGAGATTGTGCCAAAGAGGAGAGAGAAAAGGAACCAAAGAAATATTTATCTTTGCTTGACTGGTGGTTGCGCAGTGGATAGAGCATCAACCTGGGATGCTAAGGTCTCAGGTTCCAGACCCCAAGATCACCGGCTTGAGCACAGGCTCATCTGGCTTGAGCACAGGCATGACCCCATGGGATCACAGACATGACCCCATGGTCACTGGCTTGAGCAAGGGGTCATTGGCCTGGCTTGAATCTCCCCCACCCCTGTACCCCGTTAAGGCACGTATGAGAAAGCAGTCAAGGAACTACTAAAGTGCTGCAACAAGTTGATGCTTCTCATGTCTCTCCCTTCCTCTCTCTCTCTCTAACAAAATAAGAAAGAAAAAATATTTATCTTTCCCTACGCCTCCTACAGCCTAAGGCTGCCCTGGAATTCAGGTTTGACAGTCCTATTATACAGCAGAGTTGTGAACAAGGGCAGATTACTCAACCTTTCTCTGAACTTCAGTATGTTCATCTGACTAGTAGGGGTGATGTCTACTTTTCAGGAAGAAGCAGCCAGTGATCCGATTGGAAAGACCCGAATGCAGAGCCTGGCACATGAGGGTAGTTGTTACTACTACTGTGTTGTTGATGATGATATTGTTAATGAGAATATTAGTATTTCATTTCACCCTGTGGGAGGTCCTAGGGAGGAAAACGTGAGTGGAAACCTGAGGGCCATGCCTGGGACCAGTTCACTGTGACACAGAGCAGAAAGGCGTCCAGCAGGACAGCAGGCCACTCCAGTGCACAATATGAGCTCCCTCCTCCAGCACCATCACATGAGAACTCGGTCAAAATGAAGGTCTTGCCCTCTGGACAGGGTTGGGCCTGGACTGGTTGTCCTGATGTTTTTCCTAACTCTGCTGGCCTATGGCCAGGGGACTCTGAAGACAAGCTGCAGAGAAGGGAGGCCCAGTAGAGGAGTGGGGAGTAGTTTTCCAGGTCAGATGCTGAGAGTGATGGTAGTGGGATGTTATGGGGTCATGATCCAGATATAGACCTCCAGATGTTTTCAGCTTCTTGCTTGCCTACGCTGGGAGAGAGAGGAGCAGTGCACTAGACACATGGGGGTTCCCTGAACACCAAGGAGGGTATGGTTCAAGGAGCTGTGCCCAGTGGTCAGCCATCCTCAGTTCCAGACTTGGTGTCATCACTAGTTCACTGCACACCCCGAGCATGGTGCCCTGTCACTCTGTGCACCTGCAGACCAGATGTCTCCCAGGTTTCCCTCCCGCTCTCTTCTCCGATCCTTCACACCAGTGTGCTGAATACCAGCCAGCTGTGCCATGTATCAGGACAAAGACACGAAGGCCGCCACTGCTTCTGTCTTGCCAAGTCCTTCGCAAGGTTGCTTCTACCCACGACTGTGTAACAGCACTGTGTAATGCAGAGAGCGGCTGTCAGGAAATGGTGTCAGACCCAGTGATCAAAGTGGGTCCTGTGAAGTGGCCACTGTGGTGCCCTTGTTGGAACCATGCCAGGCCACTGTGCTGAGCCGGGTGCCCACAGCCCAGAGCCCACAGCCCCTCCTGTCTGGAGAAGGCCCCTCCACTGATAGGAGCCCCCCACAGTCAGGAACTGATTGATACAATACACAAAGCTGACCCCTTGCCTCGAGGCAAGTCAGCTGTGCAGTGTGGATTATGTTCTAGAATCCTCCCTGTGCAATAAGCCAAACCTAAACTTTGAGATAACATGCTTGCTTACTGCCCCAGCCTTGCCCTCTTCCACCCTGCTCCCTCCCAGCTTCTTCCTGAAGAGCACTGTCTTAATCAGTCCCTTTCACAAGACCACCCACCTCAGGTCCTGCTTCTAAGGACTTGATCTAAAACTGTGCCTTTCATAAGGAAAAGTAAAACGCCACCAATGGGTAAAAGGTGACTGGGCCAAACATGTACGGGGGCACGGGAAGTAAACACCCAGATTCATTCTGAACAAAGAAAGGCTTCACCAGCAGAGGAAGGCCAGCTTGCGGTGTGTCCCAGGAGGGGAGTCAACTGAGTAGTTTCCTATCGAAAGCCCAGTTTTCCTGTTTCGGTTCCTAAGCATCGTGGCGCAGCTGAGAGCTTCCAAAGTAAAGATCAGTCCCTTTTCTTGAACAGCACCAGGGACTAACCTCACGCGGAAGCCCCTTGTAATGAAACTCCAACAGGGAACATAGTCTTCCTTTTCTAGAGGCTGGGCGCATCTGTCGAGTCCAATTTTAAAAGGCAAGAAGCCACACCAGCCAAACTTGCTCCACCCCCATTGACCACTTAAGTTCCAACTGAAGTGACCAAGGGCAAGCCATGCCCGATAAACACCTTTGCTGGGCCCATGCAGTGCCCTCAGGCACATCTGTCAGATTGTGTAGCGTGGGGTGAACAGCACAGGTTCTGGACCAACGTATGCATGTACAGCTCCTGGCTCCGCCTCTTGGTGTCTGTGTGAGCCTGCCTCCGAGTCCTCCTCTGTCCTATGTTATTAGATGCATTAATACAGAGACTGAGCTGAGAATGGTGTTCGGCACATGGAGAGGTCAAAGTTAACTTACTGTTATTATAATACATACCTGCTCATTCATTTGAGGGCACTTGGGTCACCACCACTGTTATATGTATCTGAGCAAACCACTTAAGCACTTCTAGCTCTTAGACACAAGGTTCACCAGGATGTCCCGCTTCTAAAGTTGTTTCTAGACATAAAACTGAGTGAGTCAATGATCTACTAATGTCAGCTCTGAGCTCAGTATGCTTACAGTTCAGGTCCTGGACTGCAATTGTAACTGGACATTTTTTTCATTTATCCATGTAAGACTTGTGACAGATAGTTTTGTCAATTTGACCAGGCCAGATATTTGGTTAAACATGATTCTGGTGTGTCTGTGAGGGTGTTTCTGGTGAGATTAACATTTGAATCAGTAGACTAAGGAAAAGCAGGGTGCCCTCCGCAATGGGGTAGCACTCATCCAATCCATTAATGGTCTGAATAGAACTAAAAAGTGGAGGAAGGGGGAATTCTCTCTGTGTGACTGTGTTCGAGCTAGAATATTGGTCTTCTGCCCTCAGACTGAACAGCCACCACTCACTCTTGCTGGGTCTCCAGCTTGCAGATGGCAGATCATGGGACTTCTCAGCTTCCGTAATCACATGAGCCCATTCCTTACAACAAGTTTCTTAGCTAGCTAGGTAGACAGATAGATAGATAGACAGACAGACAATAGATCTACTACTGGTTTTGTTTCTCTGGAAAGCTCTAATATACAACTGCGTATGCATGTCCATTAAACAAAGACACTGAAACAGGGATTTGTTTAAATAAACAAAAAATATTCAGGAGTGTGATTCATTTATTTTCAAAAAGAAGAAAGACAGTAGGGACAAAACTTTGGACATCCCAAGGCAGTTATGTTTCCTTGTTTTATGGTCTAGCTCTCCTTCCAAAGACTTCAAGTTCTTACCAGAGGTGAGCTCTTGCCCCATCTGGTAGGTACCATGGCCGCCAACCATTCACAGTTGAACTTAACTTTCATTTTAGAGGTGGGAGTGCTGGGTACAGGACGGACCTAAAGCACATGGTGACGAGTAGCCAGCTCTTCCTTTAAACCCAGGGTCCATGACTTGTGTTGCACAACTGAATCTTTACCTAACGAGTCACACTCTCCTCTGCAGTGTAAAAGGTCCTAGCTTTCAGTCACGTCAGGAGGTATAAATGAAAGAATGCATGTGAATCAGTTTTCCATTGCTGCTGTAACCGACTGCCACAAAGTTAGTCACTTAGCACAATACAAATGTATTATGTAACAGTTCTGGAGGTGGAAGTCGGAGCTGAGTCAGTAGGGCTGTGTTCCTTCTGCAGGCTCCACAGGACACCCGTGTCCTTGTCTTCTCCAGCGTCTGGAGTCTGCCTGCATGGACTGGCCCGCGGCCTCCAATCATGCAGAATTCTGCTTCCAGCACCACAGCTCCTTCCAACTCCAGTGTATCCTCTTATCCTTATAAGGACCCTGTGATTTGCAGTGGGCCCACCTGGATAACCCAGGTAATATCTACCCTCAACACCTTTAACTTAATCACCTATGCAAAGTCTCTTTTGACATCGAAGGTAACAAACATATTCACAGGTTTCACGAATTAGGACAAGGACATCTTTGAGGGGCTGGCATTTTGCCCACAACAGCCTATGAAAGGCCTGGGACAGTAATTCTGAGCACAGAGTAGGCGCTTCACAATAGCACTTATTTGGCACGGAAAGCAGGAAGTCAACAGTACTAGAGCAGTCAGTGTTGACAGCATTCGCTGGTCACAAACAACAAATACTGTATGTTTTCACTAATACGAGGTAACTAGGTTAGTCAAATTCAAAGAGACAGAAAGAACTGTGATTGTCAGGGGTGGGGGACAGGGAAATGGGGAGATGTTGTTTAATGGCCATAGAATTTCAGTTTTGCAAAATGGAAAAGTTCTAGAGAACTACTGCCCAAAAATGTGCATTTAGTTCACACACTGAACTGCACACTTAAAGATGGTTAGATAACCCAAAATGGATCACAGACATAAACATAAACTGCAAAATGATGAAATGCCTAGAAGATGACATGGAAGAAAATCTAGATGGCCTTAGGTTTGGTGATGACTTTTTAGATAGGCATGATCCTTGAAAGAATGAGGTGGACTTCACTAAAATTAAAAATTCCTGCTTTGTAAAAAAAGATGTCAAGAGAATGAAAAGATAAGCCACAGACTAGGAGAAGAAATTTGCAGAAGGCATACCTGACAGATGACTATTATCCAAAATACACACAAAAAACTCTGAAAACAGTAAGAAAACAAATTTGATTTAAAAGATGGGCCAAAGTCTGATCAGGCAGTGGTGCAGTGGATAGAGCGTCAGACTGAAACACGGAGGACCCAGTTCGAGACCCCGAGGTCACCAGCTTGAGCGCGGGCTCATCTGGTTTGAGCAAAAGCTCACCAGCTTGAGCCCAAGGTCACTGGCTGGAGCAAGGGGTCACTCTGTCTGCTGTAGCACCACCCCCTCCACCTCCCATCAAGGGACATATGAGAAAGCAATCAATGAACAACTAAGGTATCGCAACAAAGAATTGATGCTTCTCATCTCTCTCCCTTCCTATCTGTCTGTCCCTATCTGTCCTTCTCTCTATGTCTCTGTCAAAAAAAAAAAAAAAAAATGAGCCAAAGACCTTAGCAGACATTTCATCAAAGGAGACATGCAGGTGGCAAATATAAGAAGATCTACATCATATTACATCAGAGAAATACAAATTACCACTCTATACCTATTAGAGTGGCTAAAATCCAGAACACTGACAACAACAAATTCTAGAGAGGATGTGGGGCAGCAGGGACTCTCATCTCTGCAGGAATGCAACACAGAACAGCCACTTTGGAAGACAGTTTCTTACAACTAAACAGTCTTACCACGTGATCTGGCAATTTCGCTCCTGGGCATTTACTCAAATGAATTGAAAACTTACGTCCACACAAAACCTTGCACACAGATATTTTATACACCTTTATTTATAATTCCCACAACTTAGATGCCACTAAGATGCCCTTCAGTAGGTGAAATAAACTGGTACATCTAGAAAATGAAATACTATTCAGTGATTTAAAAAGAAAATGAGTTGTGACGCCATGAAAAGACATGAAAAAAATGTAATTGCATGTTACTAAATGAAAGAAGGCAGTCTGGAAAACAGCTACATACGGTGTGGTTCCACCTCCATGGCATTCTGGGAAAGGCAAGACTGTGAAGGCAGTAAAATGATCAGTGGTTGTTCAGGGATTGGGAGGAAGGAGGGGAGCATAAATGGAACAGAGAGGATGTTTAAGGCGGTGAAACTACTCTGTATGGTACTGTCATGGTGGATACATCACTATACATTTGTCCAAACCCACAGAACACACAACACCAACAATGCCCCTTGCGTACACTATGAACTGTGGGTGTAATGATGTGTCAGTGTGGGTTTCTCATCTGTAACAAATGTACCCTCTGGTGGGAGATGCTGGCAGTGGGGAGGCTATGTGTGTGGGGCAGGGGACACATGAGAAATTTCTGCACCTCCACTCAATTCTGCTGTGAACCTAAAATTGCTCTAAAAAGAAAGTCTATTGAAAATGATATTTTAAAAAGTGGTTTAGAGGGTGGATTTTGTTATCTGAATTATTACACTTAAAAAACCCCACTCCTTTCATCTCAGAGACTCATCAGACTGCATCTATTTGATTGCTTAGAACAGGTTGGAGCAAGCTTCTTACACCATGTAATCTGATCAATATTGCCTGTAAAGTGACTTTTAAAAGGCATGCTTTCAAGTACATCCAACACTTGTAATTACCATGCCACACCATCTTTTTTTCCTTTTTTAAACAATTTTGTCAGGTGACTTGCTTACGCATCTCAAAGGACTTCTGACTGAGATTGTTCCCAGTTTTCCTAAGCATTTTGTTCTTAACGTGAGGATAATATGAATAATGTGAGGACGTGGGAAGCTGGGGGACAGGTGATGAAACTGTTCTGTATCTTGATTTTTTTTATTTATCCAAGTTTCAGAGAGGAGAGAGAGAGAGAGAGAGAGAGAGAGAGAGAGAGAGAGAAAGGGGAGGAGCAGGAAGCATCAACTCCCACATGTGCCTTGACCTGGCAAGCTCGGGGTTTCAAACCCGTGATCTCAGCATTCCAAGTCAACACTTTGTCCCACTGCGCCACCACAGGTCAGGCTGTATCTTGATTTTGGTGGTGGTTAAAAACAGTATATACATTTGTCAAGACTCCCAGGACTGTATTAATGAAGGGTTTTACTTTTTGTAAACTTATTTTCTTAATGGGAAAAATAAGATATTTGGTAAATACCGCTTTGTCTGAATTATAGTTTTGACCCAGTTGTGAAATCTGTAAGGTCGGTGGGCAATGGGGGAAGGTCACCTGAGGAACCAGGCCTGAGAACTTTGGCTGGAACCGCCCACACCCAAGCGCACCAGAAAGAAACTTCCCAGAAGCCCTTTGGAAAAGAGCGACTGTCCGTCAGCCAGTGAGATTTCGCCATGTCATATCAACTCGCCTTCACCCTGCAGACCCTATAAATTTACCTCACATAGATTTCTCCATGCAACTTCTCTGGCCCCTGTCCCCTGGGCCAGAGAACCTTGTCTGAGAAGCGCTGTACTAAATTAAGCTTTTGCTATTTCACACTTTGCCGTGGCTACGTCCTACCTTCTTCTTCGGTGGGGAAAAATACTTTACAAAATCCATCTCTTTAAGTACCCTCCAAAATAATCAGTAAGTATTTGAGGCAAACAAAGCCGACTTCACTGGAGACTTGGTTTGGAAAGAAGAGGTTTACATTCCAGGTCCTCCCAGCTAGCAGATTTCTGTGGCCTCTTTTCTCTCTGCCCCTTCTCTGTCCCCTAGGAATCTGCACTCACCCCCGATGCTTTGCCCTGGATTAAACGGACCAGTTTAGCTCTCTGCCTTGTGCCCTCAGATCACATACCAGGTGTAATTGCAAGTGTTGGGTGTAGTTGCAGACATGCCTTTAAAAATTACAAGCAATATCTATTGATTTAATGGTGTTGAAAATAGGCACATCAATCACCCTGCTTAGAGCAACTGTCCCCCGCAGGCACTATTCTTGGCCTGGACAGAGCAACCAGGGGCTTGGCAGCCAAGGGCACAGTGAAGAATCTCGAGGCGGCTTCGTTCTCTGTGAAACAGAATTATGTTAAAAAGAAAACAACAAAACCCCGCGATCCTGTATCCCTCCTTTATCTTCAACTTCTTCCTACTAGATCCTTCTCCTAAGGATTTAAACATGCTCAAAATCTGTTCCATCTTTTAGGAAAAATCCTCATGCCACTCTCCCCTAATATATCATCCTATCTCATTCTTCTTCCTGGCCACATTATCCAAAAACGGTTGCCCCCTGCTTTCTCTTCTCCCTCCAAAAGCACTCCAGTCTGGCCCTGTAGGGCCAGTAGTCACAGCCATTGTGGCCATGCACATGCAGGTTCCCGCTGAATTCGGACAGAAGGTAAAGAAACAGTGGAGCCAAAAAATGGTGGGCCATTCCTTTATTCAGTCTCACACTGGCCGACTAGCAACACACACAGGGAAAACACTTCCCTCTTCATTCAGAGCTCACAAAGCCCTGACACATTCTCCGGTTACACAACCAGGAGAATCTTCTCCAGTTTCCCCTACAATCAAAGGCCTCACCAGTCTCAGCGGAGCTCGCAAAAGCCCCTCATCTCTGGTTCCCCATCTGCACACTTTCATTCTCTCTGTTCTCTCTGCACAAACTCGGCAAAAACATGGCCTCCCCCTTCTCTTTTCAATACTTTCTGGCACAAATACCTCTCCTCCAGCAAACATTAGCAAGACAAGGGCCATTCCCAAGCAGGAAGGTAAGTTGCAATTTCACAGATCACAGACCTGGCGCTGCCCACCACCATTTTTTAACACTAAAAATGAGCAAACTCAAAAAATACAAATTTTACAAACTCATTTGCCCAACAGGCCCCATCCCCACAATATTCTAAATGGGATTTGGTTCTGGTCAGTAATAGCTATGTAGATGAAAGCAGTCACACTCTGCAATGCTCACTGAAATGGGTCTTAAAACAACACTGGGCATCATGGCTCTAGAGCCGTGGTCGGCAAACTCATTAGTCAGCAAACTCATTAGTCAGCAGAGCCAAATGTCAACAGTACGATGATTAAAATTTCTGTTGAGTGGCCAGGACATGGAAACAACCAAAAAGCCCGTCAATAGATGACTGGATAAAGAAGATGTGGCACATATACACTATGGAATACTACTCAGCCATAAGAAATGATGACATCAGATCATTTACAGCAAAATGGTGGGATCTTGAAAACATTATAAGAAGTGAAATAAGTAAATCAGAAAAAAACAGGAACTGCATTATTCCATACGTAGGTGGGACATAAAAGTGAGACTAAGAGACATTGATAAGAGTGTGGTGGTTATGGGGGGAGCGGGGAGAGGAAGAGGGAAAGGGGGAGGGGGAGGGGCACAAAGAAAACTAGATAGAAGGTGACAGAGGACAATCTGACTTTGGGTAATGGGTATACAACATAATTGAACGACAAGATAACCTGGACATGTTATCTTTGAATATATGTATCCTGATTTATTGATGTCGCCCCATTAAAAATAAAATTAAAAACTCCAAATACAGACCCTGGCCGGTTGGCTCAGTGGTAGAGCGTTGGCCTGATGTGCAGAAGTCCTGGGTTCGATTCCCGGCCAGGGCACACAGGAGAAGCGCCCATCTGCTTCTCCACCCCTCCCCCTCTCCTTCCTCTCTCTCTCTCTTCCCCTCCTGCAGCTGAGACTCCATTGGAGCAAAGATGGCCCGGGTGCTGGGGATGGCTCCTTGGCCTCTGCCCCAGGCGCTGGAGTGGCTCTGGTCGCAACAGAGCAACGTCCTGGAGGGGCAGAGCATCACCCCCTGGTGGGCAGAGAGACGCCCCCTGGTGGGCGTGCCGGGTGAATCTCGGTCGGGCGCATGCGGGAGTCGTCTGACTGTCTATCCCCATTTCCAGCTTCAGAAAAATACAAAAAAAAAAAACAAAAACAAAAAAAGAAATTTCTGTTGAGAGCCAAATTTTTTAAACTTAAACTATATAGGTAGGTACATTGTTATTAACTTAATTAGGGCACTCCTAAGCTGGCCTTTGAGTCACACTCAGGGGGCCAAAGAGCTGCATGTGGCTCGCAAGCCGCAGTTTGCTGACCCTGCTCTAGAATGCTCCCACGCTTGGCTCTCCTCTCTCTGGCTCTTCCTTCCATCCTCCTTCTAGCTTCTCCTCTGTCCAAATCTTTCAAAGTTCTGGTTTGCCAGGGTTCTTCTGAGACCTTCCTTCTTCTCTTCCACCCTCTCCCTCTATACAACATCCTCCATTCCAGCTTCCTCTGCCATCCTCTTGCTGATCAAGTACATCTGGGTCTGGAGCCCAGCTCTTTCCTGAGTTCCAGACGCATCTATCCAATGACCTTGTCTGACTTCCACCTGGTTAGCTGACACACCCTCAGTGTCATTCTGGACCACGAGACAGCTGTCAGGAAATGGAGCCATCATCCTGTAACTATCTAGGAGTAACCCTTTTCACGGTTGGGTGACATATCCTCATTCACTCAGCCCCCTAATGATTTTACTTCCTGGATAGTCCTCAAGTCCCTCTTTCCCAACATCCACAACCACAAACTTAACTGGTCATCCCTCACTTGTTCTTGTCCTTCTCAAGTTCATGCTGAGTTTAAGAGTGGTCTTTTAATAATGCAAATCTATGCTTGTTGTTCCTCTATTTAAAATTCTTCAGTGATGTCCTCAAACTCCTGGAATGAAGTCCATAATCCTTAGCACAGCCTCCAAGGCTGCATCTACCGTTTGCTGTCTGCCCACTCAATTCCTCCCAGCTATGTCTCGTCTCTTGGATCAGCTTTCAGGTACTCGCAAATTTTTCTTTTTTACCTTAGGAGCAGATGCTGCTCCTCTACCTTGAATGCTCAAATATCCCCCCCCCCCCCATAAGCCTGCTCCTCAGCTGTCTGGGCTGGGTTTAAGGCCACCTCCTTTGATCCCCTACATTCATGTCCCCCATGTGAAAGGCTCTCCCAGTTTTCTTTACTTCTTTTGGATACTATCATAATACTTTGTGCAACTGTTTACTTTTCCTGCTAGATAAAAAGTTCTGTTTTGTTCAGTCACAGACACTTCTTTCCTCTTCACGATACCTACACTTTCTATGTTGGAAGAATCAACCAGTTTATGAATTCTAGTTGAAGTGGCAGGAAGGAGTGATTGTCGAAACCCCTCACTTTCCCACCCTCTCCTGTAGGTAGGCCGCAAGCAATCCTCCAGTCGGCACCGCCTTAGAGGATTTGCGCTCAAGAAATGTAAACACAGGAAGAGAAGGTTGGGACACTCACTCTTCTCCTCTCCTCTGGGCAGAACAGCGAGCTCCTAGGACAGTAGCAGCATTAGTGCTAGCTGCTGAGCAAGCTCCTGGAAAAGTGGGAACTGCAGTATCTGGTGTTCAGCAGTTCCCACCAGCTTGGAGAGAGGCTCTCCAGACCTCTCAATGACTCTGATCAACTTTTTAACGGATTCCATGTGCAACAGGGTCAGAGTACACCAGAGTGCACTGAACAGCTATTAATCTGATGTCCCGGAGGAATTCCTGGCACGCAGCCTACACAGTGAATGTTTGCAGGTTAAAAGAATGCATGGAACAAAAGGCTTTTGTGAACTGAAGATCCCTTATTCTTACCCTGAATAATTTTATTTATTTATTTTTTAATTTTTCCGAAGTTGGAAACGGGGAGGCAGTCAGACAGACTCCCACATGCGCCTGAATGGGATCCATCCAGCATGCCCACCAGGGGGCAATGCTCTGCTGCAATCAGAGCCATTTTAGCACCTGAGGCAGAGGCCATGGAGCCATCATCGGCGCCCGGGCTAACTTTGCTCCAATGGAGCCTCGGCTGCGGGAGGGGAAGAGAGAGACAGAGAGGAAGGAGAGGGGGAGGGGTGGAGAAGCAGATGGGCGCTTCTCCTGTGTGCCCTGGCCGGGAATCGAACCCGGGACTCCTGCACGCCAGGCCGCTCTACCACTGAGCCAACTGGCCAGGGCCTACTCCTGAATAATTTTTATTTTATTTATTTATTCATTTTTAGAGAGGAGAGAGAGAGAGACAGAGAGGGAGAGAGAGGAGAGAGAGAGAGAGAGAAGGGGGGAGGAGCTGGAAGCATCAACTTCCATATGTGCCTTGACCAGGGAAGCCCAGGGTTTCGAACCAGCGACCTCAGCATTTCCAGGTTGATGCTTTATCCACTGCGCCACCACAGGTCAGTCCTGAATAATTTTTAACACTCGTATCCATCCTGACAAGTAAATGGCAAAAATCACAAATGTTAAACAAATGCTTGGAAAACACTGCATTAAGCTGATATTGGAAACTCCTTTAGGATTGTGTTCCTGTATTAATTTGTAATTTATTTCCCACTGGAAAAAACAAGTCACATCCACCAAAATATGAAAAGTTGAACCAGCCACCAGGGCATGTGCTTTCAGTGAAGGACAGCTCCGTCAGAGGGGAGGGCCACCTAACAACTAACACCCCACAGGTTCAGAAGCTGTTCGATGAGAAAGAACGTGGGCAGACACCTGCCTGGTTCATTTACTGAACTTAGATTTTCTCCTCAGTAAAACCAAAAAAGCAATGACCTCAAGTGGATTGTTATGAGGATTAAAGAATATGAGAGAGTTCAAAAGTCAATGTCTCGCTCATGCTATGCTCTCCTTCAACTTTTCCTTATTTCTTACTCCCTTGCTCCTCACTCCTCACCCAAAACAGTGATTAAATTATATGGCTAACACAGCAATGTTTAAGTAATCTGTGATACTGGCCCTGGCCAGTTGGCTCAGAGGTAGGGCATCAGCCCAGTAGTGGAACTCCCAGGTTCGATTCCTGTTCAGGGCACACAGGAGAGGCGATCATCTGCTTCTGCACCCTACCCCTTCTCATTCTCTCTCCTCTTGCAGCCATAGCTTGAATGGTTGGAGCAAGTTGGCCCCAGGTGCTGAGGATGGCTCCACGGCCTTGCTAAAAATAGCTCAGTTGCTGAGCAATGGAGCAGTGGCCCCAGATGGGCAAAGCATCGCTCTGTAGGGGGCTTACTGGGTGGATCTTGCTTGAGGTGCATGCAGAAGTCTGTCTGTCTCCCGTCTCTCACTTAATTGAAAAAAAAAAAAAAAAGATCAGTGATACTGCTTGACCTGTGGTGGCACAGTGGATCAAGCATCAACCTGGAATGCTGAGGTTGCTGGTTCAAAACCCTGGGCTTGCCTGGTCAAGGCACATACAAAAAGCAACAACCACATATTGATGCTTCCTGCTCCTCTCCCACTGCCTTTCTCTTTCTCTTAAATAATAAAAAATCTTAAAGAAATCAGTGATACTGAGTTTTTTTCATGCTATTCTAACCCTGAATTACATCCTCCAAAATATAATTTCTTGGGGGGCAAGAACATTACAGCATTTATAAAAGCACAGATGATATGAAAATAAACATTCAGAAATGGTTGAAATAAGTATGGATCTTCTATTTCAGATTTATTCACGATGCTGAAGCTAGTGATGCCCAAATGGATAGCTTGAAGATTAAAATTTATCTTCACACAAGGGTTATCCGTGGTGCTGAATGTAATAAATGCATCACACTGACTCCGCTCTTTCCCAAATCTGCCATTGGAATGGTTGACAAGTATTTTCAAGAACATTAATTATTACAGAAGTGTAATGTTTCAGTTAGAAGCTGTAGTTTTCAGGATATAAATTGACACTTCAGAATTATTTCAGAACTCAGAAACCCTAGGTGCTTCATTTCCTACTATAAATGTCTGGGTTTTGTGAATTTTTAATGATTCCAAAAGTCCCTCTCCCCCCTTTCCAAGATTACTTTCCCAAGTCCTTCACGCAGCCCACTCCTGCCAGGTTCTTATTCCATTCCTTATCTGTTCCTGCATACCTTTAACATATCCTTTGTACTCTCTCCTTAGCCTACAGACTTACTCCTGTTTCTTACCTCAGCCCAAGAAAATGATCTTACCCTCCTGTCTCTGTAAATCTCCCACTCCTTTTCTATCTCTAAATTTACTGAGAAAAACCAGTACTTCCTCACTTGCTACTCACTTACCTAATTACAATCTCATCTGGGTCCCCCTTTTGTTCCTACAGAAAATGTTCTTGCAAAGATGAGCAGTGATTCAACTGTCAAGTTCCAAAGCTCCCCTTCAATCCACCCTCCTTAACCACTACATTTGACAGGACTGGAAGCCTACTCCTCTTGGGGTGCTCCCACAATACATTTTTGAGTTTCTCCTCTGCTCAATCTTCCAATGTTAAATACTTCACTGCTATTTTTTTATTCATTTTTAGAGAGGGAGGAGAGAGAGAGACACACACACACACACACACACACAGAGAGAGAGAGAGAGAGAGAGAGGGAGGGAGGGAGGTGGAGGAGCAGGAAGCATCAACTCCCATATGTGCCCTGACCAGGCAAGCCCAGGGTTTCAAACCGGCGACCTCAGCATTCCAGGTCGACACTTTATCCACTGCACCACCACAGATCAGGCCACTTCCCTGCTATTTTAACGTTCTTCCTTCCCTGTGTTCAAATGTTTAAATACTATATAACACGTGTGTGCATCTATGTTTCATTTTTGTTCCAGACCTTTCTCCTGAGTCAAGTTCTATGCAAGTACTTACGTTCTAACCAGCTTCAGTGTATTGAAAATGGAATCATCTTTCTCTCTCCTTCTCCTGTCCTCACTTTCTTAGTTAAAGGCATTGATAAATATTCAGGCTCCCCTCATTCCTCACCATCAGAAAGAGCACACACATGACTTCTTCCTCTTTAAAATCATCTTCTCACCACTGACTTCATTCAGCTCTGGGTCTCACACCTATCCAGGTGTGTACACCTATCCAGGCCATCTTTCCCATCCCAAGGGTCACAGCCCAGGACCGGCTCTTCGTCACTTACAGAACTGACTGATCTTTGCTCCCGGTACCTTCCTTCACGCTTTCATAACCGTGTAAACCCTAAGTCTTCAGCCATTTCCCTGCTTTGAGTAAGCCCTCTAGGCATCCCACTGATCACACACAATGAGGTTCAGCCCCAGAAGGCCATGTACATTTCAACGTGGTTCAACACTGAGTTACGTGTGCAGTTTCCTCTCTACATAGTGTCTTCCAACCATACTGAACTGCATGCTATTTCTGGAATAGACTTCCACATGTTGGTTCCTGCTGTTCCCTTTGCAGGTGTGCTATGCTCATAAGTCCCTCTGCACTTGTCAGGCACTTACTCGCCTTTCAATAAGTCACCTCCTCTGTGAATAATCTGGCATAATAAATGCTCTGAATTCCAGCCACCATCCCATCATACTTCATACATACTTCTCCAACAGATTATATGTGTGCTGTCTACCTGACAGCAGAAAACTCGGGAAGGCAGGAGTGTTACTCACTTCACAGTGCTTGGCAAGTGCTTCTGTTAGGGCGGGCTCCATGATAAAAATTTTCTCATCTCCTCTAAACTCTCAGGCAACACACACGACAGAAAATGAGATACAGACAGAGAGTTTTGTGAGCTTTAATGGCACAAAATGTTCATAGCTACAAGTTATACATGTATTGTAAACTGTATATAATGATACAAAGTGCTAACTAAATAGATAAAGAATCCATAATCGCTTTGGCTCAGTTAATTCCAATAATTTCAACAACTGGTTCACTTAAAAATTCATCTGCCTGGCTAAGTCTTCAATTTTCATTGTTTGGGAACAGTAAATATTTGTACTGCAATCAAAGGAGCGTGTCACACTTTTTGATGTGCCAGTTTGTGCAGTTTTGCTCTTGACTGTGCTTATAAATATTGTAAGCCAGTTTTCATCAAACTGAAAGGAAATGAAGCCTGCTGTTTCACCTCTAAATTGTAAACAGGTGTAAAGCTTTTTAAACACTAATCTTAAAATGTCAACTATTACTTGCTGGAGTCTGCTTCCCAAGCACAAAATGCTCCTATCTGACATGGACCCGAGCGGAACACAAACACCCCCGTGTCAGGCTATCAACAGACACTTGTGACTTCAGCTCATGCAAAGTCTGCCTGTGACCATGCAATTTAATGGTCCAAAATTTCACTGGTATTCTTAAGAAAAAGGAGAGAATTAAATTTACTTTCAATATTGAGAAAAAAGCATTATACCCAAGCCCAATCACACTAATGACAGAACTGCTACTGAATTTCAAAAGAGGGCCATGTATATTTTAGCCTGTACAAAGTTGCTCTTATTTCAAGAATAATTTTACTTTTCTCTCCCATGATACCAATTGTAATTCAAAGTATATATTATAGCAGTTTAGTTATTTAGTTCTCTTAGTTTTACCAAACTCTCCAATTTTATTCAGGCTTTTCAAAAATCAGTGGGCCGTCAGGTTTTTGTTCTTCCCAAAGAAATTTAAATATGAACACTTGAAATAAATAGGTTATAGAAAGCAAATCAAGTGTCATCAAAGTTTAAGAATAAGACAGAAATATGGTATAATAAAAAGATGTACAAAATTATTTAGCATCCCTCGCTAGAAACAAAAACAAGGTGAAATAATTCAGAAAACTATTTTGTATATGTCATCTTTTTCTTAAAGATAGGCAGCTATATTCTTGAAAAGAGAGTCAGAAATTTTTGTTTAATTTGTATAATATTTTCCACTATAACACTTCAATTTTACAAAACCTGATGTCAGAGAAAAAAAAAGAAAGTTAGTTTCTACAAACTGGCAAACCTGGTTGTCAAAGTGTTTTATTCAAGTCAACTTGATGCACTTTATTTAATGAGTAAGTTGCTAGTTTTAACAATGGTTTTCTAAATATTCAATAGTAATGTCTATACCATAAACAGTAATTATTTATATATAAAACATTTGTGTCATGCTATATGTTCTGAAATCCAATAAATTTACTTGAAATAACTGGTAATCCTGATGCTTTCTTAACAATTTGGTCCTAAAGCTTCACATTTGAGAAACAAACAAGACAGGTATGTCACTGAAGGAAGTGGGAGAGTTCTGGAACTTGAGGAGTTGAACATACTGAGAAGATGGCAACATGAGAAAGTGACAGAGCCTGCAGAATCACAGGCATCCCCTGGGGGGGGGGGGGTCACAGAGTAAACGTGAGATGGGCGAGATCAGAAAAAACAAACACTGTCTTCTCAGAACTGTGTCAAATGTTCCCACAAACCAAGTCTGCTTTTCAAAGTTGCATGAGCGCCCGGAATAACTGAAAAGATTCTCTTTAGAGTCTAGAGGCTTGAGAGTACGTGCTTCCTAAAACAGCACGCCTATACTTATTCCACAAACTGGACCGCATTCCAAAGCCTCTTTTTAGAAAAAACTTTTTTTTTAAATTTTAAGAAAGTCATGAAAAATTTACATGCAGCTAATAAACATAAAAACAGCAAACGCACACACAAAGACCCCCAAAGCAATTTCATATATTTCTAGGCCTGAGACGTTCCTTATTGGAAATAAAAATTCTATGCCATAGAAGATGACATCACGACACACGAGGGTTAAAATCTGATGCACGTCAGTCCTCCCTGTCCGTCCCACCTGCCATCCCAGGGACCGCCTCCTGCAGACAGAGGCGCCGCAGGACACTTCCACAGAGTGGCTCCACAGCTGGTTTCAAATGATTTTTTATTGCCTAGGATATTTTTTTTCTTGTGTCTTTTTTTTTCCTCTTATTTTTTAATAACTATAAATTCAAGCTCAGGGAAGCTTGCCTTTGTCTTGAAAACCAAATGAAATACAAAGCTGTTGTATCGTTTTCTAATCTGATCTTGTTTTAAGAGAGAGAGAGATGATAGTTATCTTGCAAGAGTAAAATTTATACCATGGGTGACTCAGGTCTAAGTCTGGTGGTACTAAGAGAGACAAGAGCATTATTGACAACATTATCATTTGCTGGTGGCATTTGCAGAAAAGAAGCCCTTGCAAATTTCTAAACAATAGTAAACTCTGTTAGGAAATTCTAAAGTGTCTTACAGGCCAAAAGGGGAATGAGGTTAGTAAAATGCCTCAACAGAGTTTGAATAAAATACTGGATTTGAGAGTTACTGGAGCTTGGATAAGTAAAAATAGGGTTGTAGGTTGGGTCATGCTTACAATGGTCTCAAGTTCAGATAAACTATTGTGACAATACACCACTTCACAGGTCACACGCTTTTCCAAGGCTCCTTTCCTTCAGTAGGTGCTTGCAGAAGGGGTGCTCAGTCGCTTTCCAATATAGATGCTGAAAGGAAACAGAGTGCACCATGTATCATCTGCTCCGACAGTTCCATGCCAGCTCCCACACAGGACGAGCTCCAATGAAAGGTACACTCTTCAGTTCTCACAAAGCGCGCAACAGGTCTATGTGCACAGTTCCCTATCACCTTGGGGTCATCACTGACTGACAGCCAGTCAGCAGCCAGTTAAACTGGTTCAGTCTGAATCTGTTCAGCGCACTGGGTAGGACTGGACAGCACAGGGGGAAGCCAGACAGAACAGACCCCTTCAAAGAATAAAGCAGAGCCAACCTCCTTTGGATTATTCCTCTGTGGTAGACAAAAGTTCTACTTTTTACAGATTGACACTTCAAATACAAAATATAGTTACAGGCCAAATTACAAAGTTGCCAGTGCTTTTAAGAAGGTTCTTAATAGTTGAAGTCTCAAGGATTAAGAGCCTAATATGACTTTTTCATGCAGAGCAAGTATTTTGCCCTTAAATAACATAAGCAGAAGAGAAGATAAGGAAAATAGGAATTAACACCCTCCTCCAGTGTAGTAAACCAAATTTTTAAAATCCGTTTTCCTACGTTTATCTATAACAACAGTTACACTTACAACAACAGCCAGAGAAATAATCTGCATTCATGATAGAAAGAGATACTGCAAGGGACAAAAATCAACCTCTTGAGGGCAAATGAACTGCTGTGCAGTTGATTCTGTAAGAGTTAAACCCTACCCCATCCCCGAACACTCATACACTCCCCTTCTCCACGGACGTCCACCAATTTGATATTTGTTTCTGGCCCTCAAAAGCAGACCGAGCTCAGAGAGACAAAGAGGTGCGTGAGAAAGCCACACACTCGGTCCATGTTCCTGACTATGAACCTCTCCCCCATGTGCTGAGCTCCTTAAAGGGAAACGAAGGGAAGATGTCTCTTACTTATTTTATATGCAGAAAGTGACCCACTGGGCATGCTTAAAGAGAGTAACAGATAGGTCTTGAAAAAAAATTAACAGCTAGTGTTTAACTCCCAAAATATTTCAAAAATATATTTTCTCAATTATACAAATAAAAAAAAGAATTTAAAAGACATGCCTGAAAAATTTATGAATTACAGGTAAATGCAGGACCAAGTTTAGAAGAATACCAATCTCACTCAAGGGTTATACAATAAGATGGTGCATTGCCCAGGTGGGAAAACATAAGTTCACATCAACCCCCCAATTTACATACTGAACATTACAAGATTTAAAGAATCTTGAGTCAATTTATAAGCAACAACAAAACCCAAAAAGAAAAATTAATCATAGACAAGTCCACTGAAAAATAATCGCTTAGGAAATGAACAACTTATTTTACAAATAAGAAAAAAACCTCTACTATTAAAAACCTCTACTATTAAAAATGGTTATCAGTATACCAACAGTGTCCCAACCATAATAATTTTTTTTAAGCTCACACCCTATTTGCACTAAAACATTCAAAGCAAAACAATACAGTTTTCACGTGTACTTCTTACGGCTGGAAATGTAATATGAGGATAAAATGACTGAAGACACAGCTGTGTGTTGAGCGGTACTTACCCCAGCCCCAATGCCAAAACATGGGAAAGGAAGAGAGATGGAATGAACACCTTGAGAAACTCAGCCGAGAAAATACCACCTTTCTTCATGGCCCCACTCTTCCTCATGCTCAAGGAAACAGAACGTTTAGGGTGCCTGAAGTGGAACTCCCTGGGGGAAGAAATTCAGAAACAGGTTATCAGAAATGCATCTGTGGCCTGACCAGGCGGTGGCACAGTGGATAGAGAGTCGGACTGGGACACAGAGGACCCAGGTTTGAGACCCCGAGGTCGCCAGCTTGAGCGCGGGTTCATCTGGTTTGAGCAAAAGCCCACCAGCTTGAACCCAAGGTCACTGGCTCAAGCAAGAGGTTACTTGGTCTGCTGAAGGCCCGCGGTCAAGGCACATATGAGAAAGCAATCAATGAACAACTAAGGTGTCACAACGAAAAACTGATGACTTATACTTCTCATCTCTCTCTGTTCCCGTCTGTCTGTCCCTGTCTATCCCTCTCTCTGACTTTCTCTGTCTCTGTAAAAAAAAAAAAAAAAAAAAAAAAAGAAATGCATCTGTGAAAGTATCTTGGGACTAGCAGGTTCACTGCACATACATGCACTGTGTCCTCTGAAAACAGGGAAGGACTTACTTCGGGGGAATGTTCTCGGGCCGACTGGACCAGTCCGACACCCAGTCTACACTCTTCTTCAGAGCATCGACTTCTTTCTCTCCTTCCACAGCTTCTTCTTCTGACTGGAGAGAAGAATTCAAACTTTAAAAAAGACTAAAGGGGGCAATGGGAATGCAGCATAATCAAATGTCAAAATAAACTAGAGATGTTTTCTCTGAACATATGTACCCTGATTTACCAATGTCACCCCATTAAAATAAAAAAATAAAAAAAGACTAAAAGGAAGACCTACTACAGACAAATCTAGACAGAAAATGCACGAAAATCCTGAGGTTGTATATCAGTCATTTTAATGTAAAAAACATGCTGTTTTGCTGAATAGGCTGACAAAATAATTTAAGATCAAAGTGTTTGATATCTTAAAAAGACCTTGAGTGAGTTTCATTGTTTTTGTATCTAAGCACAGAATATGAATCTGAAACTTTATTTAAAATTAAAATAAACTTGACTATAATTTAAAATTAAATTAAACCTCTATTTAAAAAGTGAACCTGAAAAAAAGTATATTTGAGGATATGCTAACTAAAAGCATAAAAAATGTTGATGACTGTAAAATCTGGGCGATGTTTACTTATATGAAGGCCTACTGTAAAAATACCCTCTTTACTTTTGAATGTATTTAAAACTTTTCAAATTAAAAAGAAAAGAAAACATATTAAAGAGTACATGCTAACAAAAAGTGATGAGAAAATAACTGGGAGACTTGAGGAAACAAACAGTATTTATTACGCAGGTATCAGGAGACAAGCATGATTCTCACCACTTCCCATGGGCTAACTTTACCCTATAAAAATCCTATAAAAACAAGCCCTGGCCGGTTGGCTCAGTGGTATAGCGTCAGCCTGGCATGAAGGAGTCCCGGGTTCGATTCCCGGCCAGGGCACACAGGAGAAGCGCCCATCTGCTTCTCCACCCCTCCCCCTCTCCTTCCTCTCTCTCTCTCTCTTCCCCTCCAGCAGCCAAGGCTCCATTGGAGCAAAGTTGGCCCTGGAGCTGAGAATGGCTCTGTGGCCTCTGCCTCAGGCGCTAGAATGGCTCTGGTTGCAACAAAGCAACACCCCAGATGGGCAGAGCATTGCCCCCTGGTGGGCATGCCGGGTGGATCCCAGTCGGGCGCATGTGGGAGTCTGACTGCCTCCCCGTTTCCAACTTCAGAAAAATACAAAAAAAAAAAAAAAAAAATCCTATAAAAACAAATTCTCTTGGCCTTGGCTGGTTGGTTCAGTGGTAGAGCGTCATCAGGTTAGATGTTCCAGGTTAAATTTCCGTTGAGGGCACAGAGAAGAAGCACCCATCTGCTTCTCCACGGCTACCCCTCTCGATTTTCTCTCTCTCCCTCCTCCTGCAGCCATGGCTCAATTTGAGCAAGTTGGACCTGGGTGCTGAGGCTGGCTCCAGGGCCTCTGCCTCAGGTTACTAATAAGAGCTTGGTTGCTGAGCAATGGAGCATCGCCCCAGAAGGGCAGAGCATTGGCCTTAATGGGCTTACCGGTTGGATCCCGGTCGGGGCACAAGGGAGACTCTCTGCCTCCCTGCCTCACTGAATAAACAAACAAAAACAGGAACTCTCATACTCCATGTCACAGACAAGGACACTGAGATGTCCGTGAAAGTGCAGCCTGAGGTCCTCTGAAAAGCACGTAGTGGCAGGGCCAGACTTCAACCCAGGCATGCCCCCAAAGTCCCCTCCCTTCAGCTCTGGGTCTAACTCCCTGGAAGATGGTATTTTTCTAGACAAATTACTATCCAAACATTTCCTGAGGTTTATTCAAAACTACTTAAGGCAAAAGTTTTTTGGAATAAGTTGTTTTATACTGAGTCAGAATTTGACATCTTTCATATCAAATAAATGAAAAAGAAATTTGTTTTCTCTTCAATAATAACCTCAAGTTTCCAGGCCAAGAGCAATGAAATTTTCCAAGAGCTTCTCTTTCAATAGAAGCCACAGGAATGAGACATTCCTAAAAATGACACAACCTTATTTACTCAGTTTTAGAGAATGTGATGCTATGACCTCAAACCAAAGGATCTCAAAGCTAAGAATTGTTTTTGATGTGTTACTTTGTTTGAACAGGATCCATTCTCCGACCAACGATTTCATTCTTTTCAGTAGGTAGTTATGAAATGCAGACCTGACATACACCCATGGCTCTTTTTGACAGGTCTAGTCTCTGGGGAATAGCTGCCCAGGAAAGGTAGCTTCTCTAGATATCTCTGGATACAAACAGTCTCTTTTACTATCAAACTCAAAGGAAAACCTCTGTAGGTTCTTGCTACTCTGTTGTATCATTTCTATGTAGTTCACTGGACTTGGCAAACCCCCTGGATGACACAACGCAGCCTTCAGGATTCGGCTTTTTCCGCTGATTATTGAGGTTACTCGGAATCATGAGTTGGCTCTTTAGATAAATCTAAAAACATCCTCGATCAGAAACAATACATTATTACAATTTATTTATAGATCAATTCGTGTACACACAGTATCTGACCAACACCTTCAACATATTGCAGGTTCTCTCCTTAAGTTTCCAACCTTGGTCTCACACCTCTCTCTAAAACTGCTCAGTTTTTAGGTTTAAATTTGTGAACACATTCGTATTTCATTTCCAAGAGAATAAAAATATAAGACTTTTTTTTCTTTTTTTAAAAAAGCTGATGTAATTTTCTCAGTTGAGTGAGATCCCAGATGAGTTCAGAATCAGAATTATGAGCTCTGCAGTCCTCGATTACTACCAGCCCCATGTTTCCTTTTATTAATCTTAAATTTACCAGTTTCAGATTTTAACTTGTCTTCCAACTCTGAGAATTCCAGAATGCGGTAAACATGTACTTAGTCTAATTAAGTGTCACGCTTTCTTCCAAATCGATCACTCTCTCTTTCTACACCTACAACTACTCCGATCAGCTAGTAAATGATGATCGTTTTAGCCTGTCCACCTGTGGAAGGCCCTCACCTTTTCTCCACTTCCGCTGCCATCTGTGATCTGTGACCTCCCTTGAGTCTCATAGTCCTCTAACCATGGGTAGTATAGCGCACACTGGGGCCCACGGTCAGAGAAACCACACTTTGCGAGAGGAAAAGGGAGGACAATTTCATTTTCTACCACCCTCAAAAAATGCTCAACACTGTGCTGGCCTCTGTGGTCCCAGAAACACATAGCAAAAATGCCTTCAAGAGACAAGTATGGTCTATTTTCTGCTATAAGCTGAGACTCTTAGGGACTACCATCCTGAAAGTATAGTTTGAATGACCTTTTGCCTAAAATGCATGGCTTCCTCAGACCAGCCATGTTTTAGTTCATTCTCAGGACTTTGTGAGTGCTCCTGAAATCGATCCTGTTCACTTACTTATTTTAGTGGAAGGACCAGGGGTCACAGGCTCAGAAAGCCCTGTTTTCAATCCTGATTCTATCACTCACTTGGCTTTGTAATCTTAGATAAGTAACTTAATTAAGACAAAGCCTCACCTCTCCCATTTATTCATGGGTATAATATCACTTCTTTCCCTGCACTGAGAACATTACAAGTGTGAAAAACTTAAAAAAAAACAACCCAAAAAACTAGTACCAATAATATAGCTAATAAATATATTAGTACTTTTCCTTCTTTCCCCTAGAAAAGGCTGAAAATGTCATATTTCTCATACACACACAAATATTCAGTAAGAGCAAGGACCATAATAGTCTTTTGTTACTGGTTTTTAACTGCTTCCTAACCTTAAACTTGCTTCTCATTCATGAAAATAATCTATCCTCCTAAAACCTACAGTGATTCATTTAAAATGATCATTTCTGCAATTAAAAAAAAATTTTAAAGGCTTTTTGAAAGTTTAAGTAAATTGTATCTATTGATATTTCACTTACTAAGTCTTAATATAAAAGATATAATGCTTTTGATATAGAAGTTAGACTGCTTTTCCAAACATTAACCCTGTTTAAACTGTGACTGTTACTATCACTTGCCAAAGGCTTGATGACCACTAGTTTTCTTTTAGGTAATTGTTTCTGAATAGGGACCACACTAGCAATGCTACCATAACCTGACACATAGGCCAAAAGCCTTACAATTTCAACTTTAGAAGTCCACTCAAATTCCACTCAAGCTCAAATGAACAGCTGCTACTTACTCCATGAGCCAGGCAGGACAGCACTTATCAAAGTGTTCCTTAAGGTTGTTCAGTAGATTATTACAGAAAAAAAAATGTATTGGGTTGGGGAATAAGTTCGTAGCGTTTTTATATTTTATTTTACAACGATTTGTTTGCTGTTTGGCAAAGGGTAAGTATTCATTCGATAAAACTCTTTCTGCTCTACAAAACTATGTTAATTGTATTTTTGAGTTATTTAATTTTTTATTAGTTTTGAGGCTTAGAAATGGAATACCCAGGAGGCAAAAATCAACATTTTCGACACCTGCTCTTCTTTTGCTTTTCATTGAGGTCAAAAAGCTGCTGAAGCAGCCCGGGACATTTGCGACGTGTATGGAGAAGGTGTCATAGGCGAGTCTACAGCACGGAAATGGTTTGCAAAGTTCAAAAATGGCGACTTTGACGTCGATGACACGTGCCGCAGAGCAAGGTCTTCTGAATTCGATGAAGAACTGGGAAATGCTCGAAAAGAATGCACGGTCAACAAGGAGCTCTACACTGCCCAGCTACACCGCGTGAATGAGGCTATTCGACTGAAAAGACTTGATCGACGTGGTCAAACCATACTTCTTCACGACAACGCCAGGCCCCATGTTGCACAAGTCGTCAAAGCTGCACTCCAAGAGCTCGAATGGGAGGTCCTTCAGCATCCGCCGTATTCTCTGGACCTTGCACCGACCGATTACCATCTTTTCCGCTCCTTGTCAAACCATATGAAGGGTGTTACCTTCGATAACAAAGAGGTCCTTAAAAACTGGCTCAACAACTTCTTTGACACCAGACCGGGGATTTTTGGCGGAAAGGCATCAACAAATTGGTCGAGAGGTGGGAAGAGGTTGTAAACAGCAACGGCGAATATATAATTGATTAACTTATTGATATAATTATTGTTTTTTGTTTAAATAAAAGTCTTCGGTAAAAACGCTACGAACTTATTCCCCAACCCAATATGTGCAGGGAGAGGGAGGTCTAAGGTCCAATAAATAATAGGGAAACACTTGGTTTAAAGAAACAGATTTCTTTATTGCAGGAACTGTCAGAGCCTTTAACACGCACTACCTGCTGTAACAAATGGTGCGGGACAGGGAGGGAGCCCAGGTGTGGCACGGTTCTCCTCCTCCCTAACTTCAGAGCTGTCTTATGGAGCCTCCCAGGGAACAAACACCCTCAGCACACATTTTGGAAAACGCTAATCTAGATTTTCAATGTGTCTATACAAAAGGCAGTATGATTGAGGACATTTTCCTCAGGACAGACTACAGCAAAGAACTAATTTCATTTCTCTATCCTGGGATTCCTTAGAACACTTTTTACCACGGAAACTTCATAGACTTTCTTTTACACTGTTATAATTTAACTGAACATGGCCAAAATGACATACAAAAGCCAGCATTTTGATAATTCCAGTCAAAAATGTTCTTATATGACAGCCTTGCTACTAGAAGCTTCTTTACAGAATAAAGGCCATCATAAAATAAATTTGTATTCAAACCTAGAGATTTCCTAGGTTTCAGAGAACAGCACAAATATAGCACAAAGTCAGAAGAAATTGTGAGCCTTCTGAAAACAAAGCATACTGGTAGATCCCAAATAACATGCAAAATAAAGCAAAGTTTTTGTTAGAATTTATTTAAACATTCACTCAACATATATTCTTCAAGCACCTCAGTACAGGAGAAAAGGACAACGGTTCCTGCCCTCAAGAACTTGCATTCCGACACTTTCAGGTGACCTGACACATCACTAAGTTAAGGGCTGACTGGGAACATTCCAAATCATTAACAATTAATTACCATAAATATTATAACATAATCCTTTGTAAGTTTCCAATACTATATCCATCTCTATTTCCAACAACATTAACTCCTAGTAGACTGCATTGATCTTCATTAACTTAAGGAACCTGTGTAATTAGATCAATTTTATCTTAGCTGCTGCTAAAGCATCTCAAAAAGTCATTGCTTTCATTAGGACACAGAAAAAGTTTTCATACCTGATTCTACAGCAACCTTTCTTTACTTTTCCTTTTTTTTATTTTAAATTTTATTTATTGATTTTACAGAGGGAGGATGGTGGGAGGGGAGCAAGAAGTACAGTCGCTTCACTTTGGCTATTCATTGCTGCTTGCCATATGTGCCTTGACCAAGCAAGCCTAGGGTTTTGAACTGGCAACCTCAATGTTCCAGGTTGACACTCGATCCACTGTGCCACCACAGGCCAGGCTACAACAACCTTTCTTTTCACAAGACGTGTCTCGCCTGACCTGTGGTGGTACAGTGGATGAGGTGTCAACCTGGAACGCTGAGGTTACCAGGTCGAAGCCCCAGGCTCACCTGGTCAAGGCACAGCGAGAAGCAACTACTATAGGAGTTGATACTTCCTTCTCCCCTCAATTTCTCTCTCTGTCCCCTCTTTCTAAAATGAATAAATGAAGTCTTTAAAAATAAATAAATAAATAAATACAACGTATCTGTTTTCTATTTATAAACTCAAGAAACTAGCCAGGAATACTAAAATGATACATCCTTCATATTCAAGAATTTTCCAGTTCTTTCAGGGTCATACTTCTCCCACTTCTCAGTTGTAAAGGAGTATAACAAGGATATATCACACTAAGTGAATTCCAAAATCAGAAACCAAAGAACTTAAAAACAGCTTCAAACTATTTTAAAATTTTTTCCTATTTGGTAATATATTTTAGCCATACTTAGAGGCTTGCTTTTTCCCTAGTTTATTGTAAACCAGAAAAACAAAGACACACGCACACACCTGAGAGCTATGGTCCCTGCTGGTGTGCATCTCCACATCAAACATGATTTGCCCATCTTCTTGTGGGGAAGGGCTAGAAGAAAAAGAATTTAGCCATTAGTTTCCATTATCATTTTGTCAAATTAGCCTCTAGTGAAAATTAGAAAATTAAGTTATAGTAATATGGTTGAAAAGCATCAAATCAGAAATATACCACAATCTCATAAAAGAAAAATAAAATTGAGCACATCCAAAATGTTCTGGAATTTTTCAGTAGTGATTAATTCTTCACAATAACTTTGCAAAGGAAACGCTGTTACCTACAGATGCAAAACTGCCACATTCTATTTTTAGAATAGAATTCTATTTTCCAATAAAGGAAAAAGGATCTTTAAATTCAGAAACCTCATTTGCGGTTCTTTGTCTCAAAGTTCCTCCATCATTAAATAATTCATCACTAGCAGTTCTCAAAGTCTGAAGCAGTTTTCAAAGACTCATTTAAAAGGTCTTCAAGGTAAAAAATTTCCATAACACTATTAGATTCACTTGCCATTTTCATTCTCATTCACTCATGAATCTACAGTGAAATTTTCCAAAGTCTACATCATGTGTAATATCACAACAGACTGACCACAAGAGCAGATGACTATCCAGCGGTTTTCTATTAAACTACATAATAAAGAGGTTTGTGAAAATGTAAAACAGTGCCTCTAGTCCTAACATTTTTTGTTTATGGAAAAGTTATTTTCCATTTAAAAAAATTTAGTTACATTAAAATATAATTGTTTATTATTGCTGAATGAATACAGATTTTTAAATTTTCTCAGTTTTAATTTCTAATATAGTCAGTACCAAAATATATAACCCACATAAATAAAAGCTCCCTCGGATCCATAATAATTTTTAGAAGTGTAAAGAAGCACAGAGACCCAAAAGTTTGAGAACCACTTTTTACTTATTTCAGAAATATTTGCTTTGAGATATTTCATTGAATTAGGTAAGCTTATACACACACACACACACACACACACACACATACACGTACTTATATATGAATAATCTTCAATGAATTAATTTATATATACATATACAAATATATAACCTTTAATGAAAAACATAAAATATAGTCCCAGAACTACAAAAACACAGATAAGTTTTTAGATAAAAACACATGACCATGAAGTGTACTTGATATAATGAATGACCACAATGTGCTATGTTCTATTCCTAACTTTATCAATGATTCCTTGTATCACTCCACAGTAAGTCTCTAGGTCTTTCGCTACATACCTTGCCCCCCCTAAATCTAAATTCAAGTAGGGATAAAAATTCTCCAGGGCTTAACTTGCTCAAAGGAGTAGACATTAAAACTATTAAATTTACCATGAGCATGTGTACAATGTTAAGATATACACACACTTGAGACTGACTCAAAACAAGTAAGACCACCAAAAATGTATCAGATTGATTAAGCCTAAGAGCCCTAGACTATTATAGTTGTCACAGGAAATTCGTAAATGAAGACAGGAAAAGAGAAAAGCTGTTTCTGCCTCAGACAGACATATTCATGCACTTAGAAACTTTTAGTTCTGAACTAGAACTCTCGGGGACCAAGCAGAGCAAGGTGCTCTCGTCCTCGGTTTATGGCCACTATGTTCATAACCTAGGCTCACAACCAAAGATCAGGGTTAGGGGCAGCTTACACAGCCACGGCCAGGCCAAGGCAGTGGTCTGAGCACATCTGGACTTGGACAGAAGCACCCTTCTACTTTACCCTCTTCTTCCCTGTTGGCGTCCAGCTCGCTCAGGGAAGACTAAACATGTCCCTGCTAAACTGCTTATGACTCCTTCACAATTTGGAATGCATTGCAGCTTCAACCTGGGCTCATGTTAGGACTGGCTAGGAAGATTTTCAAATATTCCCACATTTCCACCCTCCTGACAACAGAATGAGAACCTCCAGGGATGGGGTCTGTACAATGGTATTTTTGAAAGCTCCCTAGGTGAGTAGAGGGTATAGGCTGGGAAGTCCTACGACAGGTGGAACACAAGGAGAACACATTGGGATTATATTCTAACAACCACCACAGTGACAAAACGGTATCCATGGAATAATTCTAAAAATGCAAGTATACATAAATTAACTTTGGGACTAATATCCAACAATCTTAAAACTTTTCTACATATAAGAAATACTTCTTAACCACTTCAAATATAGACATACATGACAATTCAAATGATGTGATTTTGATGATTCTTTAAATGTTCAAGTGTGTTAGATATCCCAGGATTAGAAGCTGGAGGTCTAGGCCTCCCCTGACAGGTGGCCAGTAGCCCAGGGCAGGAAGGTACAGAGCTGAGGGGCAGAGGATCAGAAGCATTCGCCACACCTCTCTACACAGGTTTACAAACCCAACTGATACAAGATCATGAAGGGGAATTCATATTTGATCACAAGTGTAACTGCAACCATAAATGAAAGATGACCAAAAAGGCAAGCCGCTGACCTTTTCTCTGCTCAATGACAGCATCAAGTGAACAATAGGTAAAGAAACACACTGGTTCCAATGATCAAGGGTCACATACTTAATGTACAGTAAAAGCCTATCAGCAGGGCCTTAGTAAGCAGTAAACTTCAGAACCCCATCTGGGAGTCTCAGATATGAATGTAATGCATTATATTTTATTTTTTGTGCTATGTTTTACTGTGCTTTGCTTTACTAAACTTTATGAATGTTGCATTTTACACAAACTGAAGACAAGATCCTCCAGCAGCAAAGTGATGACGACTTGCTTTATTGAAATACCATAAAGCTTGCCTGACCTGTGGTGGCGCAGTGGATAAAGCGTCAACCTGGAAACACTGAGGTTGCTGGTTCAAAACCCTGGCTTGCCTGGTCAAGGCACATATGGGAGTTGATGCTTCCTGCTCCTCCCCCTTCTCTCTCTCTCTCTCTCCCCTCCTCTCTAAAATGAATAAAAAAAAAACAAAAAACCACATGTATAGCCTGACCTGTGATGGCGCAGTGGATAAAACATCAACCTGGAACCCTGAGGTTGCCGGTTCGAAACCCTGGGCTTGCCCGGTCAAGGCACATATGGGAGTTGATGCTTTCTGCTCCTCCCCCTCCCCTTCTCTCTCTCTCTCTCTCTCTCCCCCCCCCCTCTAAAATGAATAAATAAAATTAAAAAAAAAAATTAGAACGTCTGAAATACCATAAAGCTTCACTGCAGTGGTCTGGAAACAAACCCACAGTATCTCCGAGGTCTGCCTACATCACATCAACTTCGTTCTAAGAAACAAGCTAATGCTGTTGCAACTGGAATCAGAGGCAAGCTGCTCAAAAAAGAGCTGTCTGTTCTGCTCACAACCAGAACCATTCCAGGCTCTCAAAAAGCACAGGATAAGTCAGAGATGAGACAGGGTGGTGGCTGGGTGCTCACTACGCCACCGAGACAGTGAGCCAGTCCTCTGCTGCCCTGGTTACATCAGTGGGTCATAAGACACACGGGAACTTCAAAAATTTAACTCTGTTTTCTCCTTTTATACCCTATCTGTAATTAATACTGTGTGCCACACACACAATTTTTACAAAGTACAAAAATATTCAGAAGAAAATCTGTAATTCCATCACCTGGAGATAATTGCTGTTTACATTTTTAAATATTTCCCTAATCTTTCCCCAGGACATTTGCATTTTCTACATGGCTGATATCAGTTAACTCTTTTTTTTTTTTTTTTTTTAAATGTTAGTTCCATATTTTTTTTTTAATTTTATTTATTCATTTTAGAGAGGAGAGAGAAAGGGAGAGAGAGAGACAGAGAGGAAAGAGAGACAGAGAGAGAAGGTGAGGAGGAGCTGGAAGCATCAACTCCCATATGTGCCTTGACCAGGCAAGCCCAGGGTTTCGAACCGGCGACCTCAGCATTTCCAGGTCGACGCTTTATCCACTGCGCCACCACAGGTCAGGCCTCAGTTAACTCTTAACCAGAAGATACTAGCACCTGTAATGGTACCAGTATGTCGCTGAATATATAGTCCCTCTGAAAAAAAAGAGATGCTTATACTGAAAAATAAACTAACAGTTAAGTGTCATTCTACCCATACATACCTCTATATTTTTACTGCTCCCCCATAAGCAGTCCTTAATCAGTGGAATTGGTTTCTCTAACTCAAATAGAGAAAAATGAGGTCTGAAATAAAACTTCCTCTGAGGAAACAGAACAGCCTTCAAAATTAACTATACAGACCTTGGCTTGTGCTTCCACCGTGCAAATACTACTCTAACTTGAATTAACTTGCAGTGCCTATGACACCAACATTTCCTGAGTGTCTGCAACATGCCAGCACCATGACTGTGAGAGTACAAAGGAGATGGAACCTGAGCCGGCCTTCTGGAGTCTCAGAACCTAGAAGGGAGGGCAGATATACACAGATAACTATACTCAAGGCAGAATGTGATCTGTGAAACAGGGACACAAAGGACAACAGAAAACAGGAGAAAGGTTAGCTCTATGAGTAAACACTTATGCCACTGACTTTATTTTTTTAGAGAGACAGAGAGAAAAGGAGAGAGATGAGAAGCATCAACTTGTAGTTGTGGCACTTTGGTTATTCACTGATTACTTTTTATATGTGCCTTAACTGCAGGGCTCCAGCAAAACCAGTGACCCCTTGCTCAAGCCAGCAGCCTTGGGGTTTCAAACCTGGGTTCTCCGCGTCCCAGGTTGATGTTCTTATCCACTGCACCACCACCTGGTCAGGTATCATTGACTTTTAAACTGATAAATATCTAAAAATGATACAATCTGATAAGGAAATGGATTTAATCTGGGGGAGAAGAGTAGGCATGCAAGTGCTTGTCAATCAGCAGTCTGACTTAAATACACATGCTGTAGTAAGTCAAGTGTCACATTTTGTGCAATGAAGATGGAAGCCATTTATTTTTCCTACTGGGAATTAACCTTGTGACCCCACCTGTTGACTGCATTCTACCAAAACGTGGATCTCACTTACCTGTCACAGTGAGAACTGCCTCTTGAACTACTTTGTCCGGATTCATGTTGTGCATCCAAAAGAATCTTCTCCATGTCTCCATTGTGGATGGAGGAGGAGGAAGGGACATGTTCCAGCCCCCCGTTCTTCCCATTGCCATGATCATTGCCATTGCTGCTGTTCATGGGTAGCTCCACCCAGGAACCTGTTGGACAGGTCAGATAACTTAACCACAGTAGAACTGGAATCGTCATGTGCACACAGATGTGAGTACAGTGAATTCAGATAAGAAGTCTTACTCCCCTCACACCAAATGCAAAACGTATTCTGAAGAAGACAGACAAGGAGCAGTCAAGTCTAAAACTCGTATCTAATTCTGTCCCTGAAGGAGCTCACACAATCAACCGACTGAGAAGAAGCTAGAACTCTGAAACCACTCTTAGAAAATGTGTCTTTCAGCCAATTTTCTCTCTGGTTAAAGCTTAGATTATAAACAAAAAATACTTTACTGAAAACTTTTAAGTTGTTTTTCAAAAATAAAAAAGCTACTTTCTATCTAGACTGGCTATTTACCATTAATATTTTAGTTACATATATATTCCAGAGTCTACCTCACCTATTTAGTTGTATTTTTTCCACAAAAGAAATAAAGATAGGAGTTAACTTCATCAAGGCCATCTAATTAGTTAACAACTATATCTTAATGAGCATAAACACTGAGAAGCTCCCAGAGAAGAAATTTAAATGTAATCAAAAACATCTCAATTTGTACACGACCTGAAGCGTAAAATTACTGCGCTGGCTCTGGACTGAATCAGGGGTTAGTATTAAAGTCTGAAAAGAGTCATACCTCTACCCACACACTCGGTTCTTCCTTTTTTTACACCTCTCTATTTTTTCTTTCCTCTATGCACTAAACATACCTTGTGAACTTGTCTTTGGTCTCTTCTCTCCTCCGAGTTCCTACTTTCTAGGGTTTTCATTAATAAGCCTTGCTGGTTTGTGGGGACAAAGAACTGCGTATCTGTTACCAGCCACACTGAAGTTTTCCCAGGGAACAAAGGGGGTGGGGCCACAGGAAAGGGGCTAAGGTCTGGTAAGGTTGATAGGTCTTAAAATTACTTACTGGCTCAATGAGTTTCCTGAACACATAAAGGTGCTCTAATTTTAAGAACTGGCAACAGTGGCCAATAAGCCAACTTCACAACAAGGGATAGTAATATACATTTTTTCACAAGTTCCATTCCTTACAATAAATCTTGTTTTAGAAAAATGTCACCACGCAGGTTGTTGGGCCACTCCTCTGAAACCCCAGCAAAAATGTTAAGAGTTTGTGGGAAAACAGTATTCCATCAGAAAATCCGAATAACACCTGTTTGGATATCTGATTCTACCTCTTCCTATCTGACTTTCTGACTTTGAGTTTCCTCATATGTAAAACAGAAATGATAACATAGTACTGATCTCCCAGGGCTGCTATGAGGATTAAATACAGGAACATAGGTAAAGCAGATGCTCAGTTACACACTAGTTAAAAGAATTTATATTTGTAAAGTACTTAAAACATTACTTGCTAAATAAAAACTGGAGTTACCCTTTCCTTCCTTTCCCTCTGAGGTAGTCCTGGCGCTGTCAGAGTCTCATAATCACCACCAATTCTTTGGGACTACACTGCCAAACAACAGAGTCATACGACATCTCTGTGGTCTCATTCTATATACACACAAAAAAATGGACTCACTAGATAGAACTCAACATGGGTTAACAAATTCAACTAGCAAAGCTAAGACAGATCTAACGCTGAAGGTAATTTAACTAAATACAATACTTAAGAGTGCTTCTGGACTGTATAAGAAATATGCTAAAAGCATGCTTAAATTTAGAGTTCTACAAAATATTTCAACGAAAAAAGAGAGGCAGAGAGAGGTACTATATATACCCATGTATAAGATGCACATTTTCTCGAAAAATTTGGGGTCTAAAAACTGGGTGTGTCTTATACAGTGGTTGTAGAAGTTTTTACTTGTGTTTTCTGCTTTTTTGCACTTGTTTTTGTGCTCATTGTTGAAGACTGATTAGTCATCAGACACAGATAAAGACAAAGCTAATGGATGGGAGTTTTGACAGTGATGAGTTGTATGAATTTCATGATGAATAAAACTTCAGTTTAATAACTTTATGTATTTTTTTTTCTACAAATTTCAGGCCCCAAAATTAAGGTGCATCTTATACATTGGGAGCGTCTTATACATGGGGAAATATGGTATATGATAAACTGTGGGGTTTTTTTTTCTGCTCATGCTATTTCTGGAATTTTCAAACTTATTCTATTTTTAAATGTTTATTTTATTGATTTTTAGAGAGAAAAAGGAAGAGGGCAGGAGAGGGACAGGAACATCTGTATGTGCCTTGACCAAGAATCAAACCAACAGCCTCTGTGCTTCAGGACGACGCTCTAACTGACTGAGCTATTTGGCCAGGGCTCACACTTATTTTAAACCAATAGGATCAGTTCTTACACAGAAGCCCAATGTGTAAAATAAACAAAAACAAAGAAAAGGCTGGAGCTGATCAGGCAGAAGCAGAACTGTGTAGAACATAACAAGGAGTCCCCAATGGGTCTGTGGGAGCCAATGTTCCCTAAAACACAATTCATGTTCACCTGAAGTAGCTGATCAAAGAGAAAAAAAGGTTTTAAGAACATCAGGTTTTCTGGACCTTACTTTTCTGAAGAATTTCCATACTAATACCTAAATTCTATTTCCTGCATTAAAAATATGTAAGCAATCATCATCTAGGAACTTAGAAGACACACCTAGATGAGCTTAGTAAAAGTGATCTCAATAATCGTCTTAACACTCAGCATAACTGAAGGCGTTTCTACTTAAAGCAGATAATATTTATTTGAATATATTATACAGTGGTTCAGAGCACAGACGGAAGCCAGACTCCCACTCCATCACATACAGCTGCTCACCCCAGGCTTGTCAGTTTTCTCACTGTAAAATAGGGATAATAACTGTATCTACATCATAGTATCATTAGGAGGATGAAATGAATAAAACACATTAAAAAAATAGGAAAGGCTGCCCTGACCAGATGGTTCAGTTAGTTAGAGCACAGTCCTGAAGTGTGGCGGTTGCCGGTTTAGGCCCTGGTCAGGGGACACACAGGAACAGATGGATGTTCTGTCTCTTCCCCTTCTTTTCTCTCTAAACTCAATAAATTAAATTTTTTTTTCTTAAATAGGAACTGTTATTAGTACATGGTAAGTACTAAGTATTAGCTATTATTATTATTATACTCTTTTAAATTTTTCCTACAAATAAAGTGATAAAATTTTCTAAGTTTTTTTTAAACATTTATTTATTGATTTTAGCAAGAGAGGAAGGGAGAAAGACAGGAATCAATCTGTTCCTGTATGTGCCCTGACTGGGAATCGAACCGACAACCTGTGCACTTTGGGATGATGCTCTAACCAACCAAACTGTCTTGCCAGGGCTGAAGTGATATAATTATTAAAATACCTATTTTGGGGCCCAGGCTAGTTGGCTCAGTGGATAAAGCATCAGCCCAGCATGTGGATGTCCAGGGTTCAATCCCTGGTCAGGGCACACATGAGAAGCAACCATCTACTTTTCTTCCTCTCCCCATCCCCCTTCTCTCCCTCTTCCCCTCCTGCTACCAGTGGTTCTATTGGTTCAATTGTTGGCCCTAGGCACTGATGATAGCTCAGTTGGTCTGAAGGCGTGTTAGCCTCAGGTGCTGAGGAGAGCTCAGTTGACTTGATCATTGGCCCTAGAGTGGGGGGGTTGCAGGTTGGATCCCAGTCGGGCACATGTGGGAGTCTGTCTCACTATCTCCCATCTTCTCAATTAAAAAAAAAAAATCCTAATTTTGTTTTGTATACTAAATACTCCCTTTTTTTTTTACTTTTTAAAATTTAGAAATTTAATAGGGTGACAATAAAGCCTATCTTTTAAAGAACATTTGTTACAAAATTTTTTGTGTGTGTGTGACAGAGACAGAGAGAGGGTCAGACAGGGATAGACAGGAAGGGAGATGAGAAGCATTAATTCTTCATTGCGGCATCTTAGTTGTTCATCAGCTGCCTTCTCATATGTGCCTTGACGAGGGGTGGGGGTGGGGGCTACAGCAGACTGAGTGACTCCTTGCTCAAGCCAGCGACTTTGGGCTCAAGCTAGTGAGCCTTGCTCAAACCAGTTGAGCCCCCGCTCAAGCCGGCGACCCTGGGGTTTCGAACCTGGGTCCTCCATGTCCCAGTCCCAAGCTCTATCCATTGCACCACCTCCTGGTCAGGCACAAAAATATTTCCTGAAAATGCATGCATAGAGTAAAAATGACCTCTCCTCCCACTCTCACAATCCTATCTTAAAGGAAGCCACTTTTAAAACATTCATATGTAAACTTCCAGAGTTTTATAAACATAGAATCATACTATACGTATTTTTCTGTAAGTAGCATTTCTTACCTAACAACTTGCAGATGTCTTTTGATGTCAATATATATATTGCCTTACTTCGTTTTTTTAAACATCTGCTTTGCATCACATCATAATGATAAACCATACTTTAACCATTATCCAAAATGGTAACGGTTAATCATTACCCAAACTATTATTTCTAATACTGTTATTAAAATCAAGGCTTCAATGGAGGATAATTTGGCAATATGTATTAAGGGCCTTAAAAAGGCAGATTTCCTTTAACTCAATAATTGCCTTCCAGAAATATCATCTATGGGGGGAAAAACAGTACTACAGAGAAAGTTATGCACAGAGATATTCATTAAGAGGCTACATATCAGCTTTATCTTTTTTTTTTTTTTTTTTTTTTTTCTTTCATTTTTCTGAAGCTGGAAACAGGGAGAGACAGTCAGACAGACTCCCGCATGCGCCCGACCGGGATCCACCCGGCACGCCCACCATGGGGCGACGCTCTGCCCACCAGGGGGCGATGCTCTGCCCATCCTGGGCGTCGCCATATTGCGACCAGAGCCACTCTAGCGCCTGAGGCAGAGGCCACAGAGCCATCCCCAGCGCCCGGGCCATCTTTGCTCCAATGGAGCCTTGGCTGCGGGAGGGGAAGAGAGAGACAGAGAGGAAAGCGCGGCGGAGGGGTGGAGAAGCAAATGGGCGCTTCTCCTATGTGCCCTGGCCAGGAATCGAACCCGGGTCCTCCGCACGCTAGGCCGACGCTCTACCGCTGAGCCAACCGGCCAGGGCCTCAGCTTTATCTTTTGAGAAAAATGGGGGAACGACAAACTTATCTTTCTCAATAGATAAACTACACATGCCTTTTTCTCATCACCTAGTTTATTCCTGATTTATAGCTCAGAATTTTTCTTTGAATTTTATTTAGAAAATTAACAGTGATATTGATCAATAAGAGTACACAGGTTTCAGGTAAACATTTCTATAGCATTTGAACTGTTGATTATGCTGTATACTCATCACCCAAAGTCAAATTATTTTGTCACCTTATATCTGTCCCTCTTTACACCCTTTACCCCACACCCTTCCCATGCCCCTCCACCACTTCCCCTTCCTCCACATCCCCTCCCCCTGGTAACCACTTCACTTTTATCTATGACCAAGAGTCTCAGTTTTATATCCTACCTATGTGTGAAATCATATAGTTCTTAGCTTTTTATGATTTACTACTTATTTCACTCAGTACAATGTTATCAAGTTCCATCCACGTTATCATAAATGTCACTGAATTTCTTGATGTTTGAACTCTACCAATCCCTACTAAGTCCCTTTTTACTTGGAAGAGAAACAAAGGCAAGATGTGAGAATTGTGCTTTCCAAGCAATACAAAGTAGGAAAAAAAATCTCAGTGAATTCTCTTACTAATAAGCTTTAAAATGAAAAACTGCAGGCTCTATTAAATTAAAAGTATACTTACAAATTGAAAATGCCAGACAGTATATATACACAATACATTCTTTTCTAGTTTAAGTTCTTGAGAATTGCTAAGAGATTCAAAGAAGCATGCTTCTATATTCTCAGTATAGTACATGTCGTGAAGACTGGTACAGCTGTTGTGATTACACTCGTGACTATATGCTGTATACACTCTTTATAATCACCGGTTCAAACCTCTTGTAAGGGGAGTGGGAGAGTTAAGGGATGAGGGAGAGGGGAGAGAGGAAGAAGAATACTAAATACTTTCCCCCATGTTCAGTCTGACCCTAAGCAGGGTGACACATTTCATTATGTCTTATCCCCTTTCCTTAAAACCTTTATTTTATATTAATTACCTGATGCTAGAATCCAGGCCACTAACAGTCACTGACATTCTTTTCTCTTTTAAGAATTAAAAAAAAGAAATTATTTATTGATTTTGGCGACAGAGGAAAGGAAAAAGAGACAAACAGGAATACTGAACTCTTCCAGTATGTGCCATGATCAGGGATCGAACCACCAACCTATGTGCTTTGGGACAATGTTCTGAATAACCAATCTATCCAGCCAGGGAAACCAATGACATTCTTATGAAAATAAAAGTTGGTCTTTTTGCACAAGTACTTACACACTAGTTACTTATGTATTCAAAACAGTATTATGAGACAGTGAAGTTTCACATATCATAGCCTTAAGAGCCATGCAATACTGGGAAAGCAAGAACATTATGGTTGAAGATGTTTAAAAAGAAAAAGAAAAAGGGCTGTACTTCCTACATTAATAACAAGAATTATACTACTATTTTGATTTTCATTATATTATCTATTGATTTTTGACATAAATGTCCTATACAAATATTAAGTCCTATACAAAAATTTCTTAAGAATAAAACTAGAAATTGAAAAATATCTTTTTAACTTTGAAAGCAGTTGAGATTTCTGTCCATTAATTGGTCATGAAAGTGAACAGTTCCCCCTATGATGGTAAACTTAAAAAAAAAAATCAGACAGCAGTGGCACAGTGGATAGAGCATCGGACTGGGACATGGAAGACCCACGTTCGAAACCCTGAGGTTGCTGGCTTGAGAGCAGGCTCAACCTGCTTGAGTATGGGGTCGCTGGCTTGAGCAAGCTCCCCCCCCCCCAAGGCACATAGGAGAAGGCCCGATGAACAACTAAGGTGCTGCAACAAAGAATTGATGCTTCTCATCTGTCTCCCTTCCTGTCTGTCTGTCCCTCTCCCTGTCTCTGTCACAAAAAAGGGGAAAGATTTAATTATTCCATATATTTCCATAATTTGCTATTAAAACACTGCTTTAACCCATGAACTAAGGATAAAATATCAAGCCAGAAATAATCTGTACCATGAGTTCATCTCCTGTTTCCCATAGTTGTGCAACTTGAACAAAAAACTTCAATTTATCAGCAATTTGGACAGTACGTATTAGATGCCCGAATAAATTGTTTTGCCCAGTGCCACTCCTCCCCAAAAATCACTTGAAGTAATCAATAAGGCTTCTTGTTTTGCTTAGTCCAGTGTTGTATAATGAGCTAAAAAACCGAGTAAAAGGCAAGAGGGGAGTAATTAAATACAGGCACTATCTGAAAGCTCACCCTACCCCAAATGAAATACTTTCTATCCAGGCGATTTTCCAAAGCAACATTTTGATATGGCCCACAGGCTGATTGTTCTTCCACTTCTTCAGAGCTAATGTAAATGAAGCAGCAACTGCTCTGCCAACATAATCAAGTATCTCACAGGTTTGTCAGACACAGAGATAAACAATCACAAAGAGCTCAACCCCATTTTTTTGGTTAAATAACTGGTCAAAGAAAAATTACAATTCCTTGCTTTCTGTGAAATCATGTATATATACTAACCAAATAGCTAAAGTAAAGGTATCATTGAGAAAGTACTGAGCACAATTAAGAAACAGATACTAAAAAAGAGGTGAATAGGCAGGTCACCTCTGTACTATATAGGTGGGATAACATCCTGAGAGAATAAGAAACACATGATTCTGGGCCACTGAAAAGAAGTGTCCTGAAAGTAGCACTCGGTGCGATGAGAGTAAAAACCTCAGCTCCAGGTCCTAGTCGAACATGGACTTGGACAACACACTTTGACTCTAGATCTCTTTCTTTACTGGTAAATACAGTGACAGTTATCTCTCCAGTCTCTTCCCAACAGTTTATAAAGTATATGATCATCTAACCACTATACTGTACACCTGAAACTAACACAAAATAATATTAAATGCAAACAGTAATTGAAAAATAAAATAAAAAATCTCTCCCCATTCTAAAAGCCCATGTTTCTAAAAGACTATGCTAAACACGGGTAAATACTCTTAAAATGCGTATTAACAAGTAAAGCGAGTAACACTTCGAGACACATACGTTAACCCTAATTTACTGGGGGAAATAATGTCTTACATTCTAGATCAGAACAGTTAGAAGTTTTAAAAAGTCAACACTTAAGGAATTTATGCATGAAAAGATGGAGCAGCAGCTACAAACAATGAGAACATCTTCATATACTCAAATTATATTCTCATCTTGTGAGGCCAGAAACTCTTCCCCCAAATACATAACTTTTAGGTCCATATCTTACGAAAGATACTGCAATGCTTCTAAACGTCTTTTAAGCATCCAAATGATTTTTAAACGATTTCATCTGGCCGTATGTTAACTATCCCAACCACCTCTTTCATGACAGGAATTTCAGAAGGATTAGGCAAAAACCTTTCCAAGGCTCTAAGCTTTAAAGACATCTGGGAATAACTTTAGGACAAGATGTCTGAGCACCAGAATGTTACGAAAAGCAATTGTATGTAGTTGATCGTAAATTAACACTGCCATTAACTTTCCACCGCCGTTGTGTATAAACTTGTTTTTAATCCCGTTTCTGAAAATTCATTGCTCCAGACTCTGATTTGTGCAATCCTGTATGTTTCAAGAGGGTGTTTGTTCATAAACAGCTTTACAGGGCACACAAGCCCATCGGTGGAAAAAAGAATCACTTGAGCAACTCTGAAACGTCTCAAAACAACAACAAAAAAAGGAGCATAGTTCCCCTCCACACACACATGATACAAGTAACCACTAAATTACCAAATGATTTTCCTAATCGGCCTGTGGTAACAAAAGAACGCAACCACAGAGCTCACCTTCTGAGCCCCGGAGAGAGGCCGACCCAGTCGGGCCAGGTCCAACCCCACGGCACACCGCAGCTCCCGTCGGTCCCGCGGCCGCTCCGTCCCCATGGCCCTTTCCTCTCGGCCAGCATCCATCCCCTGGTGTCCCCGCCGCACGTTCCCATCCCTGCCCACGTCCCCCCACTGTAGCCCGTTTCGTCCACCTCCCGGTGCTCCAATGCCCGCCCCTCCTCGCCCCGACAGGACGCTCTCAGGGTCCCCCTTCAGGTGGGACCGGCTGTGCTCCTTCTCTTCCCATCCACCAACCCTCCCGAACAGCGAACTCAGGCAGCCCCCGACCCAAGACCCCAGGACGGAGAGGAAGACCGGTCTAGAGGAAGACAGAGCACCTCATCCTGACAGGTGACGGAAGCTGTCAGTCAGCTGCCCATCTTCGCCTGGACCAATGGGTTGCCTTCTCCTCCCGCCTCCCCCACCCCCCGAGCGCACGGAGCTGGCCGCGGCGGCCGGAGCAGCTCTTCCTCCCCAATCTCCTTCACCCCGGCCACCCGCCCGGCACTCACTGTTGAGGCCGGCTGGCGGGGGCAAGGGCTGTTCCCCTTCTTCACAGTTGTTGTTGTTGTTGTGCAAGGGTGGCGGCTGCTCTACTAAATGAGACGACATGGTCGGGCGGCTGGAAAAGCTGTGGCCGCAGCGGAACTGGCTCCGAGTCTCAGACAGCAACACAACAAGCCGAGTCCCCCGCCCCCTTTTCTGCTCCTGCGCAGTCCCTCCCCTGCAGTGACGTCAGGGTCCGTTCCGGCCCCGTGACGACAACACAGCGAGCGACGGGATGGGCGGGGGTGTTCCCGGGCGGAGGGCCGACGTCGAGACGCGGGAGTTGCGCTGACGCGTCTGGAATGAGCTCTTGCGTGTCGTTTGCCCTGGCGCGACCGAGTGAGTGATGCTGAGGGCAGCCGGGTGGAGGGCAGGGACCAGTGAGTAATGTGGGCGAAGCGCTCGCGCGCTGGCACCTGCAGCTCCTGCCCCTGTAAGTACTCTGTGCTCATTTCCCCTTTAAGTACTCGCTCCTGTAATGGGGGTGGAGCGGATGGAGCGGAGACCCTGGTGCCTCCCTGTCACAAGTCTAAACCAAAGATGGGAGAACAGGAACACGATAAGACAGACCGCACTTTTTAGTTGTTCAAGAATTTCTTTTTTATTTTTTTCCATTTTTTTTTTTTTAAAACTAATTGAGAGGCGGGGAGTTAGACTCCCGCATGTGCCCCGACGAGGATCGGCGGCAAGCGCAGTCGGGGGTGAAGCTCTGCCCATCTGGGGCTGCCCCTCCATTGCTGGGCAACTGCGCTATTTCAGCTCCCGAAGCGAGACCAGGGAGTCAGCCTCAGCACCGGGGGCCAGCGTGCTCGAACCATTCAAGCTATGGCTGCGGGAAAGGCAGAGAGAGAGAGAGACAGAGAGAGAAGGGGGAGGTGTGGAGAAGCAGATGATCGCCTCTCCTGTGTACCCTGGCCAGGAATCAAACCCAGGACTTCCACATGCCAGGCCGACTTTCCGATGCTGAGCCAACTGGCCAGGTCTGTTAAAGAATTTCAAGTTTAATTACAAACGTAACACCGGATCATTGTAAGAAAATTGGGAAATTTCAGGAAAACGTAGAGAAGAAACAAACCACCCATATGCCATCACCTAACTTCTGGAACATGACGTAGAAAGTCTATTTCCTGGCCTGACCTGTGGTGGCGCAGTGGATAAAACGTCGACTTGGAAATGCTGAGGTCGCCGGTTCGAAACCCTGCGCTTGCCTGGTCAAGGCACATATGGGAGTTGATGCTTCCAGCTCCTCCCCACCTTCTCTCTCTCTCTCCTCTCTCTCTCTCTCCCTCTCTGTCTCTCTCTCTCCCTTTCTCTCTCTTCTCTAAAATGAATTTAAAAAAAAAGTCTATTTTCCTGCATGTGGGTGATGCTAAGCTGCTCACGCTGGGAACGTGCCACCTACTTCAGATCTCTTTGCCTTTGTCCAGTTTCCTTGGTCTGATTTATGTGGCAGATATGCCTCTGTCTGTCCCTTGTGCTTTAACTTTTGCAGACGTTTAAAATGTTCACGAAATCAAATCGATGCTTTTTATGTGACTTGGTAATAGCCTCACACCAAGATTATGAACCTATGATAAGTTTTGCTAATGTTATAGGTTTAATTTTTAGATCTAGACACAATCCATGAGAAATTTATTTTTGATGTTGTCAATTACCGTATTTCCCCATGTATAAGATGCTGCCATGTATAAGACGCACCTTGATTTTGGGGCCCGAAATTTGAAAAAAAAATGTATTACATAAAGTTATTGAACTCAAGTTTTATTCATCATAAAATTCATACAACTCCTCATCACTGTCAAAACTCCCATCCATTAGCTTGTCCTCATCTGTGTCTGAAGATGAATCACTGTCTGCATATATTGCCTTGTCCTCAGTTCCATCCATGGCATTTGAAATGCCACACTTCTTAAATGACTTGATAACAATCTCAATCTTGATATTATCCCAGGATCTTCTCACCCAGGTACAAGATTTCTTCACTCTTCCTGCTGATGTCAAATTGTCCCCAGAAGACTTCATCCACTGGTTCCATTCGTCTCTCATGGCAGCTTTGAAGGGTTTGTTAATGCTGACATCAAGTGTTTGGAGCTGGGATGTCAAGCCTCCAGGTATGATGGCAAGTTTTGTTTTTTGCTCTGCAGCAATCTTCTTTGTGTTTTTTGTTACGTGTGCCCTGAACTGATCGAGCACCAATAGGGAAGGTTTGCATAATAGCCCACCTGGTCTCCTTCTCCAAACTTTCTCAAACCAGATCTTCATCTCATCCTGATCCATCCAACCCTTGTCCTGAATGTGGATGATCACTCCTCGAGGAACGTCTTCTTTCGGCATTGTTTTGCATTTGAAAATCAGCATAGGAAGCAGCTTGGTTCCGTCGGCACAACAAGCTAGAATAACTGTATAACGGCTCTTTTCATGTCCACTTGTCTTCACAGTTACAGTTTTCACCCCCTTATCAACAGTTCTGCTACTTGGGACATCAAATTGAAGGGAAACTTCACCCATATTTGCAATCTGTCCCAACTCAAACTGATGTGTTTTCTGACATTGAATGACAAAACGATGAAATTCAAGAACCTTCCGCTCATAGCTTTTAGGCATCTTTTGGGCAAGTCTGGTGCATGTACGCATGCTTAGTCCATTCCGTTTCATGACCCTGAAGCACCAGTTGTATCCTTGAAATCAGTAACTTCTTTTTCATCAGCAATTCTTCTGGCTTTATGCTGAACCATCTTTGTGGACACAGGAATTCCAATTGCCCTTTGCTCTGCAATCAATTTCTTCAATTCTCTCTCTAAATCAGGCCGTTTTGCTGACTTGCCTCTCATGGCCTTCTTCTGCTGTGGCATTTTCAATAGGGTTTCTTCTTCCCATAGCCAGTCTTGGATTGATTTCTCAGTTAGAGGAGGACCACACTTACGTTGAGCAGCAGAATTTCCATTCACTTTTGCAAACTGGATCACTTCTTACTTGAATTCAGCACTATACGAGCCATTTCTGAGCCATTTCTGGGCAGAGTGTGGCAAAACGTAACTTACCGTAGTATACCGGTAACAAGTGTGAAACAATGAGCGCAATAACGACAAGCACAAGAAGGTGGGAAATGTAACTGAAAAAATCTACAACCACTGTATAAGACACACCCAGTTTTTAGACCCCAAATTTTTCAAAAAAGAGTGCATATTTTTTTTTAAATTGGGAATTCAGTGTTTATTTTATTTTTCAGAGACAGAGAGAGAGTCAGAGAGAGGGATAGACAGGGACAGACAGACAGGAATGGAGAGAGATGAGAAGCATCAATCATCAGTTTTTCGTTGCATGTTGCAACACCTTAGTTGTTCATTGATTGCTTCTCATAAGTGCCTTGCCCGCGGGCCTTCAGCAGACCGAGTAACCCCTTGCTCGAGCCAGCAACCTTGGGCTCAAGCTGGTGAGCTTTTGCTCTAACCAGATGAGCCCACGCTCAAGCTGGCGACCTCGGGGTCTTGGACCTGGGTCCTCCGCATTTCAGTCCATCGCTCTATCCACTGCGCCACCGCCTAGTAAGGCAAAGAGTGCATCTTATACATGGGGAAATGTACTTAATTTCAGTCTTTCTAATTGAAAAGTCCACTGATCCAATCAATCAATTTTTAGGCCATCCTTTCTACACTGATGAAATTGGACCTTTATTGTCTTGCCTGCTAAATACCTACAAAAAGGTGAGTCTATTCTGGGACTCTCTACAACAGTTTTATCATTAAAAAGTGTTTTTAAGGCTCTGGACTGTTGGCTCAGTGGTAGAGCATCGCCTCATATATGGACATCCTGGGTTCGATTCCTGGTCAGAGAACACAGGAGAACCCTCTGTTTCTCCACCCCTTTCCCTCTTCCTTCTCTCTCTCTCTCTCTTTCTCTCTCTCTCTCTTCTGCTCCCACAACCATGGCTGGGTTGGAGCAAGTTGGCCCTGGGTGCTGAAGATGGCCCCATGGCCTCTCCTTAGGTGCTAAAGTAGCTCTGTTATCAAGCAACAGAGCAATGCCCATATGGGCAGAGCAGAGCATACCCTGTGAGGGGGCTTACCAGTGGATCCCGGTTGGGGCACATGTGGCAGTCTGTCACTCTGCCTCCCACTTCTCACTTAAAAAAAATTTTTTTTTAGAGAATTGATTTGTCGAATCCCATTGCAAATTCTTTTAAGATTTTGGTCAGAAATTATTCAATTAACACATTAATTGGGGAATAACTGACATATTTACAAAGTTGTTTTTTCCATTCAGACTATGATATTCCTCCTTATACTATTTTTCTTTAAAAAGTTGCTTCAAAAATGTCTTAAACATTTCATTTTTCTTGAGTTTTGTATAATCTTATGCTCATTTTATAAAAAATAATTAGAAAGTTTTCTATTGTCTTAAGTAGATGAAGTTGTAATTCATTTTTTTTTTTTTTTTTTTTTTTTGGTATTTTTCTGAAGTTGGAAATGGGGAGGCAGTCAGACAGACTCCTGCATGCTCCCGACCGGGATCCACCCTGCATGCCCACCAGGGGGCGATGCTCTGCCCATCTGGGGCGTTGCTCTGTTGCAACCAGAGCCATTCTAGCCCCTGAGGCAGAGGCCACAGAGCCATCCTCAGCGCCCGGGCCAGCTTTGCTCCAATGGAGCCTTGACTGTGGGAGGGGAAGAGAGAGACAGAAAGGAAGGAGGGGGGAGGAGTGGAGAAGCAGATGGGCGCTTCTCCTGTGTGCCCTGGCCGGGAATCGAACCCGGGACTCCTACATGCCAGGCCGACGCTCTACCACTGAGCCAACCGGCCAGGGCCTGTAATTAATTTTTTTAAGGATTTGGTTTCCCTTAAGAAACAGTTTCCCTAAGGAAACACACAGATGTAGTGTGTTTAGGGAGGTTAGCTTTGTTTCTATAGGATGTTACTTTTAGTTCTTATTTTGTGTTATTTGTCCTCCATTTTTTTCTTGGTTATATTACCTAATGGCTTATTTTATTGATTCTTATATCTAATTGCTTCTTCCTAATTGTGTTATTATTAACTCTTTTTAACAACTTGAGATATAATTCACATACTATAAAATTAATTTCAAGTTTACAATTCAGTGTTTTTATTATATTCAGAGCCATACACCCATCATCACAATCTAATTTTGGAACAGTTCTGTCACCCAAAAAAGAAACCCTATAGTTATTTGTCATCACTCATCTTTTCCGAACTTCTTATATTTGATGCTCATTTTATTCTTTCTTTAATTAATCGGGTATTTAAGAATTTTTCCCTGGTCAGAGGATATTTTTGTACTATTTCTAGTTTGGAGATTCTTAGATTTTCTCTGAGGCCTAATATATGGTTCCTTTTGGGGAATGTTCCAAGAATATTTGAAGATTTAGGGTATCAGGCTTGATGTATCTATTGGAACTACCATAATAATACTTATTTACATTTTTATATTTTTTCTCTCTTTATGTGTAATAGATTCTAAGAGGTCAAGTAATGTCTTCTACTCTTTATATGCTTCTGTTTCTTCTCTCTCCTTTTATTATAGTTGATGCTTCATTATTTGATGCACAGGTATTCATAACTTGTCTCTTTATGTGGTCATAATTTTGCCCTCAGCTGAACCTTATCTGATATTAAAATCATGATGCTTGTTTTGTTACTGTTATTGTTGGTTTTATGTTTAGTTGCAATATTCTGATGTACTTTTACCCGTTCTTTTAATTTCCACCTTTCTAAATCACTTTCCATTAAGTGTGTCCCTTGATAACTGCAAAGAGTAGTCTTTGCGTTAGAGTCTAATCAGAATATTTTTTCTTTTAATAGAGTAGTTTAACACATTTACTTCTATTGATAATATAAATGTATTTGGATTTAATATTGTTATTTTATACAGTGCTATCCATTTAATATCTTAAAATAGCTTTCACTGTGTGCCGATTTGTTTTACATCATATTTCATTTTAAAACTTAGAAATATTTTTAGTGATTTCCTTTTATAACTGTATATTTATATAATTCTTTTAATCTCAATTTATTTAGACATTTTCTTTTAATGCCCAACCCATTTTTTCAGTTGATCATATGCTCTCTTAATATTTACTTCATTAGTTTTAGACGGAGTTGTATATCTGTCACTTGATTTATTAACTTAATAAGATAAATTTTTTTTTAATTTTTATTTTTTTTATTTTTATTTTTTGTATTTTTCTGAAGTTGGAAACAGGAAGGCAGTTAGACTCCCGCATGCGCCTGACCGGGATCCACCCGGCACACCCACCAGGGGGCGATGCTCGCCCATCTGGGGCGTTGCTTTGTTGTAACCAGAGCCATTCTAGCGCCTGAGGCAGAGGCCACAGAGCCATCCTCAGCACCTGGGCCAACTTTGCTCCAATGGAGCCTTGGCTGCAGGAGGGGAAGAGAGAGACAGAGAGGAAGGAGAAGGGGAGGGGTGGAGAAGCAGATGGGTGCTTCTCCTGTGTGCCCTGGCCGGGAATGGAACCTGGGACTCCTGCACGCCAGGCCGACGCTCTACCACTGAGCCAACCGGCCAGGGCCTATTTTTTATTCTTTATTTTTTTACAGGGACAGAGAGAGAGTCAGATAGAGGGATAGATAGGGAAAGACAGACAGGAACGGAGAGAGATGAGAAGCATCAATCGTCAGATTTTCGTTGTGACACCGTAGTTGTTCATTGATTGCTTTCTCATATGTGCCATGACCTCGGGCCTTCAGCAGACTGAGTAACCCCCCACTCGAGCCAGTGACCTTGGGTCCATGCTAGTGAGCTTTTTTGCTCAAGCCAGATGAGCCTGCGCTCAAGCTGGCAACCCTGGGGTCTCCAACCTGGGTCCTTCCGCATCCCAGTCTGACGCCACCACCTGGTCAAGCAATATAAGATAAATTTGATGAGTAGAAATAAGGTAGCTAGCGTATTTGCCCTATTTGTTTTCTCCCTTTTTCCTACCAAGAACAAGTTTTGTTAATTATTAATTTCAATATTATTAGAGTTTATATATTATAATGTATCCTGTAGCTGTTGTCACAATCATGCTGAATAGTAAACCACCCCAACTCACTGGCTTAAACAAGAAACAGTAATTCTCTCTCATGCATCTAAAGGGTAGTTAATAAAGACTTAGTTCATATGGATTTGGTTTCAAGGTGAAAGGTGGTCCAGCTCTGCTCCTCTGTGGATCATCCTCTTTGGACCATGAGTTGGCCAGGGCATATTCCTCTCACAAAGATGAAAGAAACTCAAAGATTGAGTAGATGCAGCTCTGAACTATCATCTCCATGCACGTTCCATTGGCCGAAGCAAGTCAGATAGCCAACTGCAGAGTCACATTGCAAAAGTAATAGATTTTGGGAGCGCGAAGAATTGGGAACAATACGCCTGACCAGGCAGTGGCGCAGTGGATAGAGCATCGGACTGGTATGCAGAGGACCCAGGTTCGAGACCCCGAGGTCACCAGCTTGAGCGCGGGCTCATCTGGTTTGAGCAAAAGCCTACCAGCTTGAACCCAAGGTCGCTGGCTCCAGCAAGGGGTTACTGGGTCTGCTGAAGGCCCGCGGTCAAGGCACATATGAGAAAGCAATCAATGAACAACTAAGGTGTTGCAACACGCAATGAAAAACTAATGATTGATGCTTCTCATCTCTCTCCATCCCTGTCTAGCCCTCTCTCTGACTCACTCTCTGTCTCTGTAAAAAATAAATAAATAAATAAATAAATAAATAAAAATTAAAAACAAAACAAACAAACAAAAAAATTGGGAACAATAATATAATCTACAACAGTTTGTTAGCATAAGCCCCATATTTGATTTAGTCTCAATTCTATATTTATAGATTCTCTGCTCATTGTGGGTTCTGTTGCCATGATTTATTTAATTATCTCTGGCTAGCTGAAGTTTTTTACCTGAGAATAGCATTCTTAAAATTATGTATGTTATAAAGATTGGCCTGTTGGCTGTGGATTTTTTTTTACTTGAAATGCCTTTTGTTTGTTTGCACAATGATTGATATACAACAAACCACATAGTTATAAGTACACAGTTTGACAATTTTGGACTATGTGTGTACACTGTGAAACCACCATTACAATCAAGATAGTGAACATATCCATCATCCCCAGCATTGCTGTTGTGCCCCCCCCCCCTTTTTTTTTACAGAGAGAGAGAGAGTCAGAGCGAGGGATAGACAGGGACAGACAAACAGGAATGGAAGGAGATGAGAAGCATCAATCATTAGTTTTTCATTGTGACACCTTAGTTGTTCATTGATTGCTTTCTCATATGTGCCTTGACCGTGGGGCTACAGCAGACCAAGTGACCCCTTGCTTGAGCCAGCGCCCTTGGGCTCAAGCTGGTGAGCTTTTGCTCAAACCAGATGAGCCTGCGCTCAAGCTGATGACCTCGGGTTCTTGAACCTGGGTCCTCCGCATCCCAGTTTGACACTCTATCCACTGCGCCACCGCCTGGTCAGGCTGTTGTACACTTTTTAATCTCTCCCTCCTGCCCCTACCCTCCTTTCTCTCCCAAATGGTCAATGATTTTGATTTCATCATTGTGAGATCTGTAGCAGAGAAACTAGCCAGGACCACCTGGACTTCTAATCTACAAAACTGTGTGATAATAAGTTGTTTTAACCCTCTAAGTTCATGACTTTTGCTTGGAAGAAATAGAAAATTAATTTATTATACATCATGCTTTAATATGACTTATTTATTTTAGAGAGAGACAGAAACAGGAAGGGAGAGAGATGAGAAGCATCAACTCGTAGTTGCACTTTAGTTGTTCATTGATTGCTTTCTCATATGTGCCTTGACTGGAGTGGGGGTCTCCAGCTGAGACAGTGACGCCTTGCTCAAGCCAGAGACCTTGGGCTCAAGCCAGCAACTGTTGAGTTTAAGCCAGTGCTCATGTGGTCATGTCTATGATCCCATGCTCAATCTGGATGAGCCTGCATTTAAACCAGCATCTTCTGGGTTTTGAACCTGGGTCCTCAGTGCCACAGCTTAACCCTCTATCCACTGTGCCACCACCTGGTCAAACTAATGTGATTTATTTTTTAATAAATAGATCAAAGTGATACATTGATTAGAAATGAGAAATGAATGGGTTTGCAACTTTTGACCTAATGCCTCTTACTAGATATCTCTTCCTTTACAGTCTAATGTTAACATGTTACAGATTTTATTGTCATTGTCCAGAATTTCCACTAAATATGTAGTCATATTTTCTCTTGTCTAGGAAGTCTTGATTTTCTTTATGAATAAGGCTTTATATTTAGGTGTCTAAATATAAAAGAAATAGTAAAAATTGTGTAAAGATGGGATAAACAAGTAAAGAATGCATCACTGATTGAAAAAGCAAATAAAATTTTATAAAAATGTTAGAGCATGGATACAACTATTTAAGTTAAAAATGTTGCAGAGCCCTGGCTGGTTGGCTCAGCGGTAGAGCGTCGGCCTAGCGTGCGGAGGACCCAGGTTCGATTCCCGGCCAGGGCACACGGGAGAAGCGCCCATTTGCTTCTCCACCCCTCAGCCGCGCTTTCCTTTCTGTCTCTCTCTTCCCCTCCCGCAGCCAAGGCTCCATTGGAGCAAAGATGGCCCGGGCGCTGGGTATGGCTCTGTGGCCTCTGCCTCAGGCGCTAGAGTGGCTCTGGTCGCAACATGGCGACACCCAGGATGGGCAGAGCATCGCCCCCTGGTGGGCAGAGCGTCGCCCCTTGTGGGCGTGCCGGGTGGATCCCGGTCGGGCGCATGCGGGAGTCTGGCTGTCTCTCCGTTTCCAGCTTCAAAAAAAAAAAAAAAAAAGTTGCAGAATTACAGTATATGACTTCATAATTATATATAATAGTGGTAGAAATATTAATTCATTAAATTGATGATATTTTGGATAAATCACTAGGACAGGACATAAAATTTAAAAAGAGAATCAGAAGCAGAGTTTGACAGACTTGATGAAATGAGAGAGGGTGAGTCCAGCTTGGACCCAAGGTCGTTGGCTTGAACATGGGGTTGCTCAGTTTGCTGTAGCCCTACCGTCAAGGCACATGTGAGAAAGCAATCAATGCGTTGGCCTGGCGTGCGGGAGTCCCAGGTTCGATTCCCGGCCAGGGCACACAGGAGAAGCGCCCATCTGCTTCTCTACCCCTCCCCCTCTCCTTCCTCTCTGTCTCTCTCTTCCCCTCCCGCAGCCAAGGCTTCATTGGAGCAGGGTTGGCCCGGGTGCTGAGGATGGCTCCATGGCCCCTGCCTCAGGCACTAGAATGGCCCTTGTTGCAACTGAGCAACGCCCCAGATGGGCAGAGCATCGCCCCCTGGTGGGCGTGCCGGGTGGATCCCAGTCGGGTGCATGCGGGAGTCTGTCTGACTGCCTCCCTGTTTCCAACTTCAGAAAAGTACAAAAAAAAAGCAATCAATGAACAACTAAGGTGTCGCAACAAAAAACTGATTGATGCTTCTCGTCTCTCTCCCTTCCTGTCCATCTGTCCCTATCTATCCCTCTAACTCTGTTTCTATAAAAAAAAAAAAAAAAAAAAAAAAAAAAGACTAACTTAGGAGGAGTGGACCAAGATCAGTTTTAGTCTGGTGAAAGCTCTCTGAGGAGTAGACATTTGAACTAAGACTTAAAGGAGACAGCCTGTGATGGTCAGAAACTTGGCATGCTCAGAGATCATAGGATGTATTTACACAAACTACGTGGTCTATCCTACTACCTACCTAGGCTGTATTGGTATATAGCCTATTGCTCCTGGGCTATAAGCCTGTACCACTTGTTCCTATAGGTAGTTGTAATACAGTGAGAAATATTTATATCAACATAGAAAATATACAGTAAAAATATGATATAAAAGATTTAAAAAGGAATACCTGCATAGGGCCCTTACCATGGGTGGAGCTTGCAGGACTAGAAGCAGCTCTGGATGAGTGAATGGTGAGTAATGGTGAAGGGCTGGGACATTACAGTACACAACAGTAGACTTTATAAACACCATCCACAGCCCCTTCCCATGCTTCCTTCCAACAGTCATAAATAGAACATGAAAGCTATCAATGCTGGATGGGCTGGGGTGATTGGAAAGACTGAGGCACTGACTAGGAAAGGCATACTCATGATAGTGATTGTCTGGAGGAAGTGAAAGATGGTCAGAGGGTCAGTAGGAATAAGAAATCAGGTGGCTATCCTGGCCAGATAGCTCAGTTGGTTAGAGCATCGACCCACAGTGCAGAGGTTGTTGAGTCCATCCCTGGTTCGGTCAGGGTACATACAGGAACAGATTGATGTTCCTGTATCTCTCTCCCTTCTCTTCTCTAAAATCAATAAAAATAAAAATAAAACATTTTTAAAAAATCAGGTGGAGAGATAAAGGAACATAGTAGATAGTCGTGGCAATGTGTTTTGGCTACTGGATGCTGGAGCAGTTGGTCAGATGAAAAAACTTTGTGGTATTCACAACAAAATAGTGTGTTTAAGAGTGGTTATAGAACTGAGGCCTCAATATTTTGATTTTGGAAATTTGTATTTGGTCCCACTGACCCTATCTGGCACAAAGTACTCTGACATTGAATTGATAGAAATACTTACCTACATTTCACATCATTACAACCTGAAGATATTTCTGTAGTACAGGAACAGAACAGGGCTTCCACACAACCACAGAATGCTTTACTAAAGTGGCAGTGGCACCCTGGCTGGTTGGCTCAGTGGTGGAGCATTGGCCTGGCATGTGGAAGACCCAGGTTCAATTCCTGGGAAGGGCATACAGGAGAAGTGTCCATCTGCTTCTCCACCCTTCCCCCTCTCCTTTCTGTCTCTCTCTTCCCCTCCTGCAGCCAAGGCTCCATTGGAGCAAAGTTGGCCCAGGTGCTGAGGATGGCTCCATGGCCTCTGCCTTAGGCGCAAGAATGGCTCCAGTTGCAACGGAGCAATGCCCCGGATGGGCAGAGCATCGCCCCCTGATGGGCATGCTGGGTGGATCCCGGTCAGGCACATGTAGGAAACTGTCTCTCTGCCTCCCTGCTTCTCACTTCAGAAAAATACAAAATAAAAATAAGGTGGCAGTGGCCCCTAATAATTGTTGAGGTAGCTCCTATGGACCTGTTCTTGCACAGGATGTTATCAAGAATTTACAGCAGTTTCCTCTGACGATTATCAAGCTAGATTCAGGAGGGTGGTAGTGCCCTCTAGATATGTAGTGCCGTGGGGACAGGATTGTGCTGAGCGAGGTCAGTGGTCATGGACTTGGATGGGGTCTGTGCACTCAGAATTGAGGTGCTGCGACAGGGACTCTTCTGCCAAGGCCTACAGGTACTGCTTCCATTAAAGAGAAAAATTCTCCTGAACCACATATCCTTCCATGTTTTACAGGAAATTCAGCTCCATTGTAATGTTATGGGACCAGTGTCATATACAGTCCATCAATGACTGAAATGGTATTATGTGCCCTGGACAGATAGCTCGGTTGGTTAAAGCATCATCCCGAAGCACAGAGGTTGCCAGTTCAGTTCCCAGTCAGGGCACAGAGGAACAGATCAATGTTTCTGTCTCTTTCTCCTCTCTCATTTAAATCAAAAAATTAAAAAAAAAAATGTCGTTATGTGCTATATGATTATTACATTTAGCATTATTTTGGAACTTTTTGCAATTGAAGCACAAAAGTAAAATAAAAGCCACATTACTAGAAATGAAATGATTTGGAGACAACATAATTACATAAAACACCAAGGAATCAATCTACATACTAACTAGAAAGTTCTAATTAATGGTTAAATTTAAAATACAGTGAAATGAATAGCTCTCATATGTAATCATTAACAGCAATGAAGATGCAATGAAGAAAGAAAATGATTCTTAATATAAGCATTACATGTAAAAAGGAAACATAAAATACCTTTTTCTCATTTTAGGTTGGAGGACTTCCTAACCGTAAATGAAATTAACTCTTTGGTTTGACCACAAACCAGACAGACAGTAATAGTCTATGGTATTTTGTTAGAGGAGCTTGACCAGACTAAGGCAAGATTATTAAAGAATACTCCTAAATCTGACAATTTAGATGAAATGGACAATTTACTTGAAAGACAAACTCAAACCTCACCAGGAAGAAACATAATCTGCGTTAGTCTGTTAGTCTGTGTCTATGTAAAACATTGCATTCAGATAAAAATCTTCCAATAGAGGCCCAAGAGGCATCACTGGTGAATTCTACCCACTATTTAAGGGAGAAATTATATCAATTTTACCCACATCCTTCCATAATATAGGAGAGGAAGGAAACTCATTTTATGAGGTGAGGTCAGTATTACACTAACCAGACAATGACATGAAAAGATAAAAAAAACTACAAATCAGTTATCACTTATGAACACTGATGCAAAATACTGTACAAAATACTAGTGAAAGAATCTGGCACTATTCCTGGGAAGGCAAGCTTGGTTCCACAATTGAAAAATCAATGTAGCATTATATTGACATTCTGAAGAAAAACAGGATCATTTTAACAGATGCAGAAAAAAAGAAAAAGCTGACAAAATGCAACATCCATACATGATTAAGAACTCTCAGAAAACTAGGAATAAAAGAATTTCCTCAGCCTGACAAAGGCTAGCTACAAAACTCTACCTAGAAAACAATGATAAAACGCTGAATGTTGCCCCCCAATATTGGTGACTAGGGAAGGATGTGTCTGATTTCACAACTCTTTTCATCATCATTGGAAGGTCTAACCAGTACAGCAAGACAAGAAAAAGGCACTGGAAAGGGAAATTGATAAGACTGGAAAGGAAGAAAACATTTATTGTAATAGTAATCTGCAGATAACATGACTAAGCAGAAAACTTAAAAAATATCTACATAAGTGAGTTTGGCAAAGTGTCAGGATACAAGGTCAATATTCAAGAATCCTATTTCTAGTTATAAATGAACAGCTGGAAATTGAAAATTTTAAATAGCACACTTACAATTGCACGCACAAAATTTGGGCACTAACGTGCAGTATCTGTATGCAAAAAAAGCTGATAAAATAAATCAAAGACATGTATCAATATGCTGCACTTGTGGATTGTAGGACAAATATTAAGATGTCCACTTTCCCTGAACTGGTTTATGGAATCAATACAATCATCAAAATCCAAGTGGATGTTTTTCTTAACAGGCTGATTCTAAAACATCTATGGAAAGGCAAGACAATTAAAAAAGAAAATGGTTGGCTTACTTGCTAACGTAAAGTTAAAGGCACAGAGGCAAACTGATGGACTAGTTCAAAGAGAGACATTCTGTTAGTGTCAACTGATTTTTTGACAAAGGTGGAAAGAAAAATGATGCATATATTAACTTTATATATACCATATATAAAAACTTATTCAAATGGATCAGACCTAAATGTAATAACTGAAAATTATTAAACTTCTGTCACTTTCTCTTTTTCTTTTTTTTTTTTTTTTGAGAGACAGGAAGGGATATGAGAAGCATCAACTTGGAGTTGTGTCACTTGTTTATTACTTGCTTATCATACACATTTTGACCAGGGGCTCAAGCTGAGCCAGTGACCCCTCCTTGTTCAAGCCAGAGACCCTGGGCTTCAAGCCAGTGACCTTTGGCCTCAAGTCAGCAACTATGGGATCATTTTGATGATCCCATGCTCAAGCTAGTAGCCCCACACTCAAGCTGGCAACCTCAGGGTTTTGAACCTGGGACCTCAATGTCTCAGGCCAATGCTCTATCCATTGCACCACCACTGGTCAGGCTAAAGCTAGGAAGAGTTCTTAGATTATGACACCACAGTGTAATAATGCATTAAAGAAAGAGTTGGTCAAGTAGACTTTGTGAAAATTAAGAATTTCTGCTCTTCAAAAAGCTCTATAAGAGAATGCAACACAAGTCTCAGACTAGACGATCTTTTATAAAGCACATGTCTGGTAAAGGTCTTGTATCTGTATTGTACATACTAATATCTGGTTAGAAATATGAAAAACAAATTGGGTCACCATTTTTTGTTTTTCAAACATGACAATGCTAAAACATGGGATTATTTATGTCCATTAGTAAGTGTGAATATACAGGTAACACTATATACATTAAGTCCACACTTAATGTTACTGGTGAAACAACATATAACAAAACCAGTTTTACCATAGGCTAATTGATAAAATGAGTCAAGTTCCTATGGCATCTTACCAACCTTATGATGATAGGACATTATTCAAAGACCTGCTGCACTTGTGATGAAAGTTACATCTTTGGAAGGGGAATCTATTTCTGGAAATGTACCCTAAAAATCTTACATGTCACTACTGGCATGGACGTTCACTATTCCAATACTTCTACTTGCAAAAATGAGAAAAGTCAGTCTTCTTCACAAAAGACTGATTAAATAATAGACCACCAATATATGTGAGCATAGAAAGACAGAAAAACCTTGCTTAAAGAAAATTTGAAATAGGAAACTGCTCAAGACACAAATGTAGAGAAACAGGACATTAAACTGCACACACAATTCCATTTTCTATTTTAAAAATGTATACCCAAAAGAGAGTAAAATACATACAAATGCAAATGGGAGTTTTCTCTGAATAAGATCACTGGGTATTTTTTTGTTTTGTACTTTCTGAAATGTATTCAGACCACATAAGTTTTAAAAGAATTTAGGCATTCCAGTTAATTAGCATAAATGTGCAACATGAAATTCCTGGTCTACTTATAAGGGGAAAGCTAACATGGCATTCAGAGTGCTCTGCAGACGCAGTAACCTGTGATTGAGAAAGGGCAGCTCACAACTCTCTTCCAAGTTCATTTCTGCTGCTTCTCATTTAAGTATGACATCATAGTTGACATCTGGCTTCTCCCTCCATTGCTGGGCCCTCAAGTTCTCATGCCAGGGTCATGTTGAATAGCAGTTTTATTTAGGCATAAATATGTTTTGGACTTTCCCTTTATTTAGTTCCCATTTTTTATGAAGCTCTTCCAGTCAAGAACCCGTTTATTCTCATTAACTAGTAAATCCTATTGAAGACGTAACTGTTGCCCCCTAGTGGGAATGTCTCCAAATAACTTGTTGCTTGTTCACATAATGCTAATGAACAGCATAGAACATTCTAATGCCACTATGCAATGAATGTCAGGTACAAAAAACTCATCACACAAAAATATTTTCAGCAACTGAGAACACCCCAAGACTTTGTAAATTCACTAAGTATTTGAGTAATACCAAATTGAGTTATGTATTGACCTCATATGCATAATTAAAGAATGACGCCGAGTCAGTTTCCAACGCTTTGAAGTGTGTGTGTATGTGTGTGAGGGGCAGAGTGTAAACCACCTTTTTAACAATGGTAAAACTCAATTGAATTATCAACCATCTGAACAGATAGCTAAAATAGTATGCTCTCAAATACTAAAGGAAAATGACTTGATTCTGAATTACCTAGCATACAATCTTTTCTTTTAGGGAGTGGCTGGGAAGCTTCATTTTGTCTTTTCCAAAGAGCACATTACCACTGCCACTTGAATTTATGTGGTAGAAAAAACACGCTGAAGCAGTGTTCCCTAAGATAATGGTTTATATTTTACTAAAAATACTTTGACCAGTACTGTTTCAGCTGTCACATATAATTTCTTACACATAAAGATATTATTTGTATACATACCGCTACACACTGAAAGAACCTGTTTTTACTTCTAGTTCTTTTTATAAATTTTTTTAAAGAGAGGCAGGGAGAGACAGGAACATCTAGTTTTCTTTAGAAAGAACTAATCAGAAAAACCCTCACAATCTGAAAGGAAAAAAATGTGTATTTCTTATATTCCAAGACTAACAGCATCACAAAAGCTTAATATCCAGTAGTTATATAAATATGTATTGATGTAGACATAATTATTGCCCAGCCACTAGATAAACATCAAAGGAGATGAACAGAATGAGTTTTCATATTGTAATTTTTAAAAAAGATTAAGAATGCATAGAATATGTATATGTCAAGAAAATAGGAAAATAAAAGTAACTTGACAAGACTGTTTATTCTAAGTATAATTTTTATTGATAAAAAGATTAACCATGACCATGTGAGTGGCTGGGCTTAGTTTGTTACACCAAAGAAATTAAAAATTGATACTTGAGAACAGTTACTATATAATTTATAATAGCATTCCTTTATAGAGGCATTTTAATTTTAGCAATGTTCCCTTTAACCATAAAAAACTAACCTTTAATGTCATGAATGAGAATCATTATAGCTACTGCTGAATTAGAAAAGAATATGCAGGAGCTGTTTGGTGGTGGTGTCTGAAGCTGTACACTTGAACTTTAAGGAAACAACCTCCCAAAAGATCTAGAAAATTGCCTGATCAGAGAGGCAGTATCAGTTTGAAACCGGTGGCAGGAGAATAGCCCACTTCCAAGCATGAAGAATAAATAGCACAAATTATGAATGCACCCAAGATCCTCAAATAAATTAGTGCCATTATTTTAAGAATTATGAGACATATAATGTGTTTTAAATACAAATCCAAATCTGTTAAGTCCAAAAAATACAGTAATTTTATTACATAAAAGTTCTCCTATGTGCTAAATATGTTACTTACAAGACATAGTAGTTAAGTGTAAAGGGAATTACGGTCCAATTGTTGAATCATTTTTCACTGATGAGAATAGAACAACAGGTAATGGACATATATAGAAGCACTCAAGAGTCCTCTAAAATTCAAGGTGGTTATTTATTACTGCTCAAGCAAAGCATACTACCATTCTTTAATAAAATAATTGCCTACTCAATTTATCTTTTAAAAATAAAGTCCATCTGTTATCCATTAAAGCTTCTGCAGGATGGACAAAGGTACATTCCGCCTGTATTACATAGGGGTACTCTTCATCTTTGGATAAGGAAAATGTAGTCATATACAGATTACTAACTTTTTAATTTGAGGCAGCTGTAGGAGTACATTAAGCACGTTTTGAACACTATTTTTAAAGTTTGTCTTTAATATCACTAGCTTTGGAAAACCAAAAATAGAGAAAAACATCTATGGCAAAGTACATTTCATTCAGATTTCATACCAGTAAGATACAAAAAAACCCCCAAAACTTGGTGCAGTGTCAGTTTTATCTGCGTAAATCACTTGCAGATAGTTTTGTTTTATGATTGAATGACAAAAAACGTTTTAACTTGTTAAAAAAAGCTTTTAAGTCTTTGACTTAGTATTTAAGTAAGGCAAAAATGAAATTACTATAAAAAGTCTTTTAAAAGGAAGCACTATAGATTTGGTTCCCATTTACAATTTCATTAACATGAGTTAAGTGTAGATACAATGTATCCAATACTCTCATAACTACAGCCAAAAAAAAAACAAAAACAAAAACAAAACCTCTAGTTGCATTTATAGGTTGTGAAATCCTTAGTAATGCCAATATATATCCAAAACATGTTCATACAGAACCAATACCTCTCCTTTTCCACGTTGAAGAACACTTGTTAGAAATAACAAATATACCAATAAAACAACAGAAATTCATTCCATTTCTCCCAAAGTTATGACACAAGATGTGGCTTAAAGAGGTAGATTAAAAAGAAAAAGAAAACCAGATTCTCCATTCTTTGTCACTTTTATTCAGTAGTAGTTTTTCCCCCTTATTTTCAGTGCCAGACACGGCAAGGCGGCAAGGAGTGATTACAGCCAACTGTTATTAAAACATTTGTTCGCAATATGTACCCCCTTGACCACTGACCCCAAACTGACTCATTTTGTGTGCTTTCGTTCTTTCTTTTTTTATATACCACCACCAAGACCAGGTGGGGGGGCAAGGGTGAGACATGACGGGGAAGAGTCCAAGAGGCCAGAAGAGGAGAAATGCTACAAGCCACAGTAAGAATGAGCTGTATTTAATTTAAAAAGGGGAAGGGGTGTACCCCACAAATGATACAGTAATGAGGATACACAATTAAATCCCATAAGCATGACTGAAGGCTTTCACTGCGTTTGACGTCATCACAATGGAAGGCATAAAAAGTGGAGTAAATCAATGTTGATACAGTCCAATCTAGTCCATTAGGCAAGATGGTGCAAGAAGTCATTTAAATTAAAAGTGCCCTACCCTTACCTAAATGGCTAGCAGGCATGGAGAACACCAGTGATGAATCCACAGAGCTTTCTCCATGCAGCTATAAAAATGTGTTGTTGAATGGCACATTGTCAAACACTGGAAAGGGGTGCCACAATGGACCTCTCTCTTTTAGGTACGAATGCTAGATTCAACTATCTCAACTAAGCAGGAAGTGGGCTCTTCTGCTAAGAATGCCAACCCTAATTCACTTTGTCTTGAAATATATACAGATTGTTTGTAGTAGCTACGGCAATGATATTTTCCTTGGGGTGCCATGCTGTATGAAGTATTTTCTTGTTGAAGTCTAGGCTGTCAACACTTATCTCATCTTTCTTTCTCTTGCCACTTGCACAGACTTTGCGTGGCTTCAGAACCGTGCGAGGTTTATTGTTTTCCCGCGATGCTTCTAGGGTGATGTCTCGCTTTGTGTTCCTGTCAAACATTCTGAAGAAATTATTGTAAGATCCGGTCATGACAACACTGTAAAAGAAGAACAGTCAAATGAGCAAGAGCTTGTTTTCAGTAAAATAATTCAGTGATGAAACCAGCCTACTATTCTACTACAAACAACTATGTTAAGCAGATTTGGATTTTAGAGTGAGGGCTGCTGATATCACACCAGAAATATATGGTACTAGTTAACTTGGTTACTCATTACTCCTATTCATGACTACCAAAACTATCACTAAAACTGAAAGCATCCTCAAGTAAAGCTTCTTAGTAGTACTGAGTTATTTTTGTTGAGTATTTATGCAAATATAGACTGATCGACCAGACCAGTCAAATTCTTGAAATACCAACTAACTGTGGGACTCACAGGCTCTAATACCAAAAAAACCCCCAACAACATAAAAAACATGGTATGCAAATTATTCATAAGAAACCAATGCTTGCTTTATAATTTGAATTATAAGCTATTTAATTTGTCCCTAGTCTAGTTTGGATAATCACATCTATGATGCTTATGGGAAATCAAGATTATTAGGAAAGGAGCACATACAAAAAAAATTTTTTTTTCCGAAGGGGGGGGTGCAGACAGGCTCCCACATGCGCCCAACCGCATGTGCCCAACCGGGATCCAACTGGCATGACCACCAGGGGATGATGCTCCGCCGACCTGGGGCGTTGCTCTGCTGCAATCAGAGCCAATCTATCTAGTGCCTGAACCAACTTTTGCTCCAATGGAGCCTTGGCTATAGAAGGGGAAGAGAGACAGAGAGAAAGGAAGGGGGTAAGGGTGGAGAAGCAGATGGGCACTTCTCCTGTGTGCCCTGGCCAGGAATCAAACCCGGGACTTTGACACGCCAAGCCAACGCTCTACTGCTGAACCAACCGGCCAGGGCCAGCACATGCAATTTTTATTAACAGAAAATCATTTTACCTATAACACTAAATACATTTTAAGTAATTTTTTTGGACAAATATTTTAAATATCAGTGCAAGTTTTTACTCTGCTCAAGAAATGTAATTTAGAATGGCATACCCGTGTTATATAAATCTGTGAGGTTTTTTTAGATTAGGTTATCTAGTCTATAGCTACCTATAAATTTTAAAAGGTGCTGTTAGGCTAGCATATCTATAGTAGTCCTGTCAAAAATGTATAACCTGAATCTATCATGAGGAAACATTAGACAATACTCAAATTAAGAAATTTTCTGTAAAATTAGTGGCCTATGTTTTTCAAAATGCCAAGGTCACAAAAGTTAAGGAAAGAACAAAGAACTACTCCAGATTGAAGGCAACTAACAAGATAGGAAAACGAAATGTCACATACACTGTTGGACTGGATACCAAACCCCCATTTTTTTTTTTGCTAGGACATGGTTGAGAACTGGTGAAATTTGAATGGAACCTGTGGATTGGATGGGAGTGGTGCATCAATGGGAACTTTCCTGTTGGAAGTGCTTCTACTGTTTTTATGCAGGAGTGTCTTTCAGGAAGTTCTCATTAAAGGAATCAGAGCAGAGGCCTCATGTCTGCAGCTGAGTTGTGTGAGTACATATAAAAGAACAGGAGGAACCTGGTAAAGGCTAAGGAAGAGTGTGCTACTCTTATAAATTCAAAGTTGGAGATCATTTCAAAAAAATGTTTTAAATGTTAAGGAAAATAACTTCTGACAATGGAACATAAACTGATAATAATATGTTTGAACAATGCTAGGAAAAACTAGCTGTGGCAGTGCACCAACATCCATTTTATCACTATCTTCTCTTCACATTTGGTCACTTCTTCTGTCTCCTTCCCTGTCCTTTTCCTTCTCGATGCCTTAGAGTTAGCAGTGGAATTCAAAGTGCTTATTCCTATTTGAGGTTTAATGTGGTCAGTCTGTTACTGGGCATCAGTTTATAATCTGATAAAAAATAATTTAAAAATCAGACAAAAGATGAATGATCCAAGTTCTTTTTATCCTCTAATAAATAAAAAATGGCATGAAACCGGAATCATATGGAGCTTCAGTGATAAGACTACTGTGCAATGAAGTACTTCAAATTACCCTAAAGGCAAATTTAAATATTTCCAAAATGATGTTTTCTTTTACTATTTTCTGTTCTACTGACACCTAATAATTGGTAAACATTCAAAGAATTGAAAGATTAAAACTTGTTTATCTTTGAAAATGATGGCATATTTTGATGACATAGTAAAAAGGAATCATACTGTGGCAAATTTGTTAATTATAAAAAGCCTAATTACTCATAGTAATTTTTTAAAATTTTATATAGAAAATTAAATTTAACCAGGTGACATTGATCAGTAAGAGTACTTATGTTTCAGTAATATGGTTTTAAAATAATATATAGCAATTACCACTTTTATCTGGAGAAACTGGTATGTTACATTGCAAATGAAATATATACTATCTAAATAGTTTTAAAAAGTTTCATAGTAGAGTAACAAAATGAAATAACATTTTAACTGTTGGCATGTCAAATTTATGACTGATCTGGTTCATAATAGAAGATTTAAAGTTATTTAAATCATAATTTAATTTTTATCTGCCAATATTGCTGTAGGATTACTAAATTTCAGGGAAACCCTGAGGGGAAGGAGGAATGAAGTTTAGGATTTGTAATTTACATCAATATAAAAGGAAGTCTGCCACCCTGGCCAGATGGCTCAGTACTGGGTCAGAGCAGATATAGGCACAGATCAATGCTCCTATCTAATCTTTCTCTTTCCCCAAAATAATCAATAAACATTTTTTTAAAAGTTTGCCATATTTTTAGTAAAAATGGCAACCATACCAGGAGGAGTGATGAAATGGTCCGTTCCTTTCCTATAGTGCAGGGATGCTCAACCTGTGTGCCGCAAGATATTTTAAATATGCAACACCTGACTGGTCAGGGGCACTGACCTCCTTTTTCTTAGATTGTCAAATAAAAAAATGTCAACAGTCAACACAACAATAGCTATCTGCTGGTGTGAATCAAAATTACACTTTTTTATTTTCAGACTGACAAGCATTTGCTTTGATGTGGCTGAATTTTAATAATTAGTTTAATATGTGCTGTGAGACAAAAAAGGTTCTAGTAGAATTACAACTGAATGAGTTCAAATTAAAATCAGTTACCTACTAGAGACCCTGACCGGGTGGGTGGCACTCTGGGTTCAAGTGTTGACCCAGCGCACCTGAGGGCACGAGTTCGACCCCTGGTCAGGGCATGTGCGAGAAGCAATCACCAAATGCACAAGTAAATGGAACTAAGTGAAACAATGAGTTGATGCTTCTCTCTCTACCCCTTCATCACCCCCTTGCACGCCTCTCTCTCTCTCTCAAATCAATAAAAAAATAAAAAATATAAATTACCTATCAGAGCCATTCCAACAACATTCAAATTTGTCAAATATGCAGTCATTTTCATACAGTGAACAAAGTTTACTTCTGAGGTATTCATGCACCTGGGGAAAAACATCAATATATACTTAGTTTACACCTTAAGACTTACTGGTTAAAATTAGGGAACAGATTTAACAAGTAGTCTTTTTTTTTTTTTAAGGGGTAGAAACACATACACATCCTTTCAATCTTATTAAAAATCTCTTTACAAGTGCAACTGAAATATTTAGACCAGAAAACATTTAAAAATGGCATAGATAAGACACTAAAGAATATTACAGTAATATCTGAATACATTAGTACTTGGCTTTCAGTCTATAAATTGCTGATAAAAAACACGCTCAACACTTTGCTTTACTTCCTTTTTAAATACCATTTTTATGGGCCTAAGTAAAGGAAACCTACATTATCACTAAGTGCATATGTTATGCACAGCATGACCATGCCCTGGCTTGGTGATAAATTATATGGTTACTCTAGGTATGCATCATTGGAAAATTTGGTATCACTTGATATTACTTATACAATATCAAAGCTAATGGAAATATGCTTTTTTTTGAAATAAAATTCTAAATAACAAATCTGGTGTTTAAAACACATCTTAATACATTTCATTAATATTGTTAAGTTACAAAAGAAAGTTTCAAAATATTCCTTGTTATCAGAAGGAAAAGTAGGAGTCTCTATCTCACGATCCATTCTTACTTATAAAGGACCTTAAAAAGAAGTGATAAAAGAACAGAGCTGATACCTTGTAAATGTTAGAATTCTCTATTTATGTAGCAACCTGAAGTCACCTTAACAATTACAGTGAAAAGATTCAGGCCACGTCTATGTGACTTTATGCAATTTGTGTAGGGTCAGGATTAAAAGTGAGCATGTTAAGGAGAATAAATAATAAAATCACAATGACCCTCAATCACACATAGCTCAGCAAAATGCTTATACATATTCAGCACTAATAGAATAGCTCAATCTGCATGTGCTGCATTTAATATAATGTGACACTATTCTCAATCACTAACTCAGCATAGGCAGAAAAACTGCCAGGTAAGATTAGGTAAACCATAACAATCCAACAGTTTTAGAATTCATGTGCCAGGTTTCTCATCAAACAATTTATGAGTATGAAGTGAAGGTTCAAATCCATTCTTCTCCATGGAAATGGGATGGTGGTGGTGAGGACCTCTAGGAGACAATACTTCAGAATCTGGGCAGTTATATAAATGTAATTTTAAAACAGAGCAGTACTGTATCCCTTTACCTTTCCTCAACATAAACATGTATTTGGAAATGTCAAATACCATGAAGAAGAATATTAAGTGGTTAATGTTTGCCAAAGAGGATTAGAAAGTTTGAGAAATACTCTTCTAATTTTAGTGAAAACATACAACATAAAGACATAAAGGTACAATTGATCAATTTGTATTCCTAAAGCAGCAGTAAGTGTTGTCTACAATGTGACAACCTAGGGTCTGGCATAGGCTTCAGCTGCCCCACCCTGTCCTGGCTGTGCAGCTGCATTCCCGTCTCTAGGAGAGATGGCTAGGGAACAATGGTAGTGGCTGACCGACAAGAGAATCCAGAACTGACATCCCACAACAGACAAACAACTTCTAAAGCTGTCCGCTGGGCTTTCAAGCTCTTCTCCTTTAGTTTAAGATAACAGTTACTAGCCAGAAGGCAGCTCTTTAACCTGGCAGGCCAAAGTTAAGCTCTAGTTCAACTACTACTGCCCGTGCTCCAACTGGGGCACCTCCACTAAGACTGGCCACTCTCCCCAATAACCCCCACAAGCACCAGCCCTTCAGAGTGCTCTGCCCTCCTCACTTTAAATGTAGACAGAAGCAGAGGGAAAAACAAGTTGTCGATATTGAACCAAATCGGTAGCAAAATCACACTTTAACTACGAAAGTACCACCCAATCTATAAAAGTATACATAAACTTAACAAGGAAAAGCCAAACACTCAGGAATCTTTAATGAAAAAGGCCTAATTGTGAACAAATACTGTTAGGATTAACACATAATACAAAATCCTTCTCTGTAAACATCTGAAAGTAAATAGGTATATGATCATTGAAAGAAAAAACTGCAAATACCTGGTATGTTTCCACAGGCCTGTTTTCCATATTTAAGTCCCAAATTTTGACTGACAAATAGTCTCTAGTCATCATATACCGACCACTATGGCTGAATTTCACATCAGAAATAGAGGAGATGATTTCAGAAAAAAAAGACCTGTTACTGGGATCTTCAGGTTCTTCAAACACTAAAAACAAACAAAAATATTAAATAAAAAGGCAATTGGTACAATTTTCTGGTTTGCACAAAGCATTTGCTGAAACACCTCAAAAATTCCCTAAAAAGCAGCTAAAGATGGCAGCCAAAAAAACCCTGAAAAACATCCCTCTGGCTGTAAAATAATCTCCCTGAAAGTTTCTTAAATGAATAAAATAAACACTGAAAACAAAGATGCAGAGACTTTACCCCCCCCCCCCCCGAGTCCCACAGCTAGTTTAGTAAAACCAGACCCACCCAGGACTTGAGACTTGAGTGTACGCAGGTTCTGCATACACCTCACTGACCTTGCCCATCCTATCACAAGAAACATTCCATCCTCACCATTCTAATTCACACCAGCATTTTATTTTTTTCATGGCCAGGTAAAATTATCTTGATAACAAGCGTGTACCAATTTTCATGAGTTTTAAAAATACTCAAAAACATGAAGAAAAAAATAACAGAATCCAGGCCTGACCTGTGGTGGTGCAGAGGATAAAGTGTCAACATGGATGCTGAGGTTGCCGGTTCAAAACCTTGGGCTTGATTGGTCAAGGCACATATGGGAGTTGATGCTTCCTGCTCCCCCCCCCCATAATGAATAAAATCTTAAAAAAAAAAAAAAAAAATAACAGAATCCCTTAATTTTTTTTTAACCCAGTGGTTTTCAAACTTTTTTTCTTGACAGAGACAGAGAGTCAGAGAGAGGGAGCTAGGGACAGACAGACAGGAAGGGAGAGAGCTGTGGCACCACAGCTGTTCAATGACTGCAATATTATCACATGTGCCTTGACGGGGGGGGGGGGGGGGGGGGGGGGCTACAGCAGACCAATTGACCCCTTGCTCAAGCCTGTGACTCTGGGCTTCATGCCAGCGACCTCGGGGTTTTGAACCTGGGTCCTCCGTGTCTCAGTCTGATGCTCTATCCACTGTGCCACCACCTGGTCAATTGCAATTTTTTTTTTTTAATGCTAAGGGAACTTTATAAGATATCTTCCTAGGAAGATCAAAATAGGAAGGGAGGGAGGGAAGAAAGAAAAGTAACTGTTGTACTTGAATACAGGATTGGAGCACCTCACCCCAAATTCCCAGAGTAACATTCCATTAAAAATATAACCACTGGCCCTGGCTGGTTGGCTCAGTGGTAGAGCATCGGCCTGGCGTGCAGAAGTCCTGGGTTTGATTCCTGCCAGGGCACACAGGAGAAGCGCCCATTTGCTTCTCCACCCCTCCCCCTCTCCTTCCTCTCCGTCTCTCTCTTCCCCTCCTGCAGCGAGGCTCCACTGGAGCAAAGATGGCCCGGGAGCTGGGGATGGCTCCGTGGCCTCTGCCCCCGGCGCTAGAGTGGCTCTGGTCGCAGCAGAGCGACACCCCGGAGGGGCAGAGCGTCGCCCCCTGGTGGGCATGCCGGGTGGATCCTGGTCGGGCGCATGCGGGAGTCTGTCTGTCTCTCCCTGTTTCCAGCTTCAGGAAAAAAAAAATAAATATATATATATATATATAACCACTGAGACAGCAACAGACACGTCTCCGAGAAAGCCTTCTATGTTCTTCCAGTAGAATAACCTCTGGTGCCTCATGCAGAGTCAACAGCTTATAGGAGGTTTAATTTACTTGTAAATGTTCTGTGCATGTGGTTACCATGTCTGAGGCTAATTTCAGGCAAATAGAAAACGTTAGGAAAAAAAAAAGATGCAATTAACTTACGTTTAGAATGTCTATCACAGAGGGCAGATGCCCTCATGTCACATAAGCGAATTGTCCCTTTACTACTGCTGTATACAAATGTGTTACAGCTGTTTGGGTGGAACTCTGCTGCTGTAATCACCTCTGTTAGCTCTTCCATGTTGGCAGGCTTGATATCCACAATATCTGGATAGCATTTTATTAAGGAATTTCCATTTAGAAAAAAAGGGCAAATATAATTTTACGTTTTTCAAATCTGAAATTCACTCTTAGGCTGAATCAAAAGTATTCTGAATTGCATTCTAGTCCTATAACCCCAGAGGGACCAAAACCTGTAATATTAAAAAAAAAAAATCTTAGGGCCATGGCTGTTTGGCTCACTGGTAGAGCCCAACGTGTAGATGTCTCAGGTTCGATTACCGGTCAGGACACACAGGAAAAGCAACCATCTGCTTTTCGACCCTTCCCCTTTTCCCTCTTTTCTTCCCCTTCTGCAGCCATGGCTCCATTGGTTCAATTGCACTGGCTTCAGGAGCTGAGAATGGCGCTGAGGATGGCTCCATGGAGCCTCTGCCTCAGGCGCTAAAAATAGCTCAGTTGTTAGCATGGTCCCAGGTGGGTAAAGCATTGGCTCCAGACAGGGGTTGCTGGGTAGATCCTGGTCAGGGCTCATGTGGGAGTTTCTCTCTATCTCCCTCTTCTCACTTGGAAAATAAAGGGGAAAAAAATCTTAGAAGAAAACATGGCCAAATTTTAAATTATCTAGAATACAGAAGTCTTTTTCTGAGTGTGATACAAATCTCAGATGCCATAAACAACAAAGTGATAAGTTTATGTTCCTAAATATTATGAAAACAGTGTGAATTCCAAACAAAACAAAGTATCTTCAAAGAGAGCAAAAAAGGGAAAACTATTTGTACCACAAAGGATGGAGCTAATTTACTTACCATAAAAAGATGCTTTAAAAACAAAACAATAAACATAAGCAAATCTTGTGAAATTAAAATATATAAATATAAAAAATGTAATTTTTACTCATGATGAAAAGAAATGCTAATCAAAACAACACCAGAAACTTTTCATTCACTATGCTGGTCAAGTATAGTACAACTGGCTCTTTATACACTGTTAGAGTACGCATTATAGTCAAGTTAATTTTTTCAAATGTTATGTATTTGGAAATACATTAACAGTAGTAGTAGTAATAGCTGTAACATTTAAGAACTTTATACTTAATATAGTATATGTGTGCGCTAGGTATACAATATTTATACATCACATACTTGTGTATGCACAATTTTCCGGATACTATATAAACATTGATAATGGGGATTGGAGAGACATTTCTATTGACTTTATACCACCAAAAAAGAGAAACCAAATGGATACTAAAACTCCTGTCTGTAATTTCCAGATGCCAAAGATTAATCCGCAAATCATCTGCAGATAAATATGTTTCATAATCACTATTAATAGAAATTGAGTTGATGTGATATGTATGAGCATTGGCAAATATTCTTCGTGGACTGGCTTCAACCATTAGATCCATGGGCCTAAAGACTGGCACCTGTCAAAAAGACACATGAAAAAGTCATTACAAAATACAAGAGGACTCAAGGTTTAGAACACTTCATTTCTACAGTTTTTTAGGGAATATCAAACAGTATGATATTATACATAATTTTTAAAAAAGTTTTCATTGATTTGAGAGAGAAGCATCAACTAATTGTTTACTCATCTTCCATAGCCACATATTCACTGACTGCTTTTGGTACGTGCCCTGAATGTAAGACCTCTGGCGTTCAGGGACGATGCTTTTATCCACTAAGCCACCCAGCCGGGCCTACAGATTTAGTTAAAAATTAACTGATGCTGATCCTCTAAAGCCCTGGTCAGCAAACCGTGGCTCGTGAGCCACATGTGGCTCTTTGGCCCCTTGAGCATGGCTCTTCCACAAAATACCATGTGTGGGCGCTACCTCGATCAGGAATGTACCTACCTCTATAGTTTAAGTTTAAAAAATTTGGCTCTTAACTGATATTTCGATCGTTGTACTGTTGGTATTTGGCTCTATTGACTAATGAGTTTGCCAACCACTGCTCTAAAGTGTTGAAATGAGAAGAAAAAGGAAAAATTTAAATAATTTACCCTTCCTTTACAGATAGAAATACTATTAGAATTTGCAGTTTTTCCTAGTTCCAGTTTTTTGCTTGAAAAGACTTGCAAAGCTAATAAATGTTTATGGTTTCAAGTTTAAATTAAAGTGGCTAAAAAGGAAATTAGCCCAGAGTGTCTAATTCTTGGTGTTTTTTAGCAGCTAACATGATTTGGTCCATATACTTTTTCAATCTCCAAAGAAAATCTTGAAACTCAAGTTTGTAATAGTTGATATTCAAATGAGAGCAAAGGAGAACATGGCACAGTACATAACAGTCTTGTGTGGAGTCCTGGACTGCCCCTTGCTGCTGTGAGACCTCTGTATTGGCCAGGAACTGTTAAAAATCTAGTTATACAGAATTGCTGGGATGGACAGTCTGTAATCATTCCTATTCAAGTTTTGCTCAGAGTCTGGACTCTGTAGTATGAATACAGAACATTTTTCTATGCACTTACTCGTAGTGTAGTGACTGTAGTAGGGTCTCTGTACCTCCCATCTTCCTCTTTCAAGTTATACCCTTCTGGTCTTTTGTCCCTTTCACTTATTTTCCATAATTTTATTGTTTTATCTGGAGAGACAATGGAGAAAATCCTCAAAAAAAGAAGTGATACTTGTAGGAGAAAAACATTTTAAGGTATAAATATGGCATTTTATATTTCACCTAATAAAGATCCCAAGAATAAAATCTGTTATTTGACTCAACAACAACAAAAAAATTTACTTCCATGTAAATAAAAACAAATGCAGTGAGGAAACTGCATTTTTATGTTAACAAAACTCGATATTAAAATCAAGTCACAGCCTAGTCCTTATCTTTTAAAACTAAAACCAGAGGGGAAAAATTTTTATGTGTATGTAAACACATGCATGTCTATAATATGTACATAGAATCATACTCACACATATGCCCAATATTTGATTTTGTGTGTGTGTGTGTAAGAGTCAGAGAGAGGGACAGATAGGGACAGACAGGAAAGGAGGGAGATGAGACACATCAATTCTTCGTTGCGGTTCCTTAGTTGTTCATTGATTGCTTTCTCATATGTGCCTTGACCAGGGGGGCTATAGCAGACCAAGTGACCCCTTGCTTGAGCCAGAGACCTTGGGCTCAAGCTGGTGAGCCTTGCTCAAACCAGATGAGCCTGCACTCAAGCTGGTGACCTCAGAGTCTCGAACCTGGCTCCTTCGCATTCCAGTCCGACGCTCTATCCACTGTGCCACCGCCTGGTCAGGCCCCAATATTTGCTTTTGAAAGTAACACAATTGGTTAAGACATCCTAACAATTTAGAATAAAAATGATAAGGAATCTCTCTCTCTCTCTCTCCCTCTGTGCCCCACTTCCCAGCAGACCCAATCAAAGTCCATAAATTCCTTCACAAGCCTGGCTGCCAATGTTTTAAATTTCTCTTTCACCCCTGTATTAGGGATTCATAAATAGGTAACAGGACCTGAAAAAAAAACTTGACTGATTAAAAGCATATGTTCCCAAGTCCTTCAAGAAAAAATTCTTATGTGCCAGAATATATAAAATACTATTTTTAAAAATAAACTTTTGCCCTGGCTGGCTGGCTCAGTGGTGGAGCGTCGGCCTGGCGTGCAGAAGTCCTGGGTTCGATTCCCGGCCAGGGCACACAGGAGAAGCACCCATCTGCTTCTCCACACCCCCCCCCCTCTCCTTCCTCTCTGTCTCTCTCTTCCCCTCCCGCAGCCAAGGCTCCATTGGAGCAAAGATGGCCCGGGCGCTGGGGATGGCTCCTTGGCCTCTGCCCCAGGCGCTAGAGTGGCTCTGGTCCTGGCAGAGCGTCGCCCCCTGGTGGGCGTGCCGGGTGGATCCCGGTCGGGCGCATGCGGGAGTCTGACTGTCTCTCCCCATTTCTAGCTTCAGAAAAATACAAAAAACCCCAAAAAACAAAAAAAACTTTTATTTTGGAATTAAGTTGATTACAGTGAAGTTACAAAAACAGTGTTTCCATTATCCTTTAGCCAGTTTCGTCTGATGTCAACATCTTATGTAACCTGGTACATTTGTTAAAACTAAGAAAGTAACATTGTACGTGACTATTACCTGAACTCCAGGCTTCACTCTGATTCTACCAGGTTTTCTACTAACTTCCCCTTTCAGTTTCAGAATACCATCCAGGGTCCACAGAGCACTTTAGTTAAGTCTGTTTGTACTTTTCATCACCCTCACAGTTCTGAGAAGCAGTGGGGAGGTATTTTGTAGGATGTCTTATCAACAGGGTATGCTGTTGGCATTTGTTAACAAAACTCGATATTAAAATCAAGTCACAGCCTAGTCCTTATCTTTTAAAACTAAAACCAGAGGGGAAAAAATTTTATGTGTATGTAAACACATGCATGTCTATAATATGTACATAGAATCATACTCACACATATGCCCAATATTTAGTTAAGTCTGTTTGTACTTTTCATCACCCTCACAGTTCTGAGAACCAGTGGGGAGGTATTTTACTAGACTGGACGAGCACCTGAGGGAAAGTGAGGGTGTATGTGGCATCGACAGGACCTCTTCCCCTTGCTTGGGCAGCCTGTGCCAGATTTCTCCACTGCACAGTTACTATTTCCCCTATTCTTCAGAACTGAGTCACTAAGTCCGGTCCACACTTACAAGGAGAATTATACTGCTCACAAAAGTTAGGGGATATTTCAAAATGAATATGAAGCTATAAAATATCCTCTAATTTTTGTGTGCAGTGTAAATTACACTCCCTGGAGGAAGCAGTATCCACTCACGTACTGTTTGTAATTCTCCTATAAGTAGCCCTCCTTCCCCACTTATTTCTTCAATCAATATTTGTATCACTATGGATTCACGCATGTTTAATACTTTGTGTTATTCTAAAATTGCATTCATATAAAAGTATCACATTCTTAATGGTCTTTTATAAGCAAAAGGGTTAATAAAATGGAAAAACTAGTGTATAATAAGATACTGTCATACCGAGAGGTCACAGGGACTCCTCTAGCCTGGCCACCTCTCTCTGCTGATGGAGAAGATTGTGCAGCTGCCCTGGGAATGCCCTATGTAAAGATGATAGCTACACTCAGAAAAAACCGCCAACTCTATGAATTCATAATCCAGTGTTTCATCTGAATCCTATGTAATCATGTTTCTAGACATCTTGCAGTTCAGTCACGTGTTTTCATGCACTATTTAATTTAAATATACTTTAGGATATTTTGTGCCCAAATCTGTAATATAAACGAACCAAGCCTGAATTCTGTATTTTGGGAGAAACTTATCTAAAGATGATGATGTCAAGTCACCCTGCCTGCCATCCAATCCCTGTAATTGTCCTATGGCCTGTTCAAATTCATCAACCTTAGTAAAGATCCAGAAAAATAAGTCACAATATACTTCTCAAACTTTCAAATGATGAAATTAGTTTATGGATCCTAATAGTGTCTGAGAAGAAATTACTTTAAAAAATTATGAAAAATCAGGCAAATATTTTAAAAACAGATTAAACTTCAAAATATTTTAAGTGCTAAAACTAGTGACTTATGAGGGCAAAAAAACATTTTTAACAGCATAAAACACAGGATAGGACACAAAAGTACTACACAATTTTAGTGCAGTGCCTGGGGACAAGGAAGGCTGGAAATGTTTAACAAATATGACAAAAATTTAAAAAAAAATTTCAGGCCCTGGCCGGTTGTCTCAGTGGTAGAGCGTCAGTCTGGCGTGCAGGAGCCCGGGTTCGATTCCCGGCCAGGGCACACAGGAGAAGCGCCCATCTGCTTTTCCACTCCTCCCCCTCTCCTTCCTCTCTGTCTCTCTCTTCCCCTCCCGCAGCCAAAGCTCCACTGGAGCAAAGTTGGCCCGGGCGCTGAGGCCTCTGCCTCAGGTGCTAGAATGGCTCTGATTGCAACAGAGCAATGCCCCAGATGGGGAGAGCATCGCCCCCTGGTGGGCATGGCAGGTGGATCCCAGTCAGGCGCATGCAGGAGTCTATCTGACTGCCTCCCCGTTTTCAACTTCAGGGAAAAAAAAAAAAATTCATTCCTATGCACTGTGAAAGTGACTTTTTTGGAGTCTTTGGACCATAGGTGGAGATACACCATCAAATGCCATAAAACCGCATGCAAGATTATGTGCTTATACAAAACCTTTCTGTGAAGAGGACCGAATGAGTCTCAGAGATGTTTCTTCTAAAAAACTAAGAACTACTGCTTTATGGTGCTTTCCTAAATTGTCAACTCCAATAACCAAAAAAGTATTCAAGAAGTCCAACAAAGTCCACGTGTCTCTGGTATAAGCAGAGGGTTGGAGCAGGTGAAAAACCATGCTGCCAAGTTTCCTCTGTGGGAGTGCAGCTTTCTGTAAGAGCCAAAAAGCTTCTTATTGAAAAGCTGTTAAAAGGTAACCTATTTATGAGTGAACTCTGTATTACTTATATATTCAAAACCCACCCACAGCCAACAGGTTACAGTTGAGCCTTTTTGCAATGTGAAAGAATCAAGGAGATTGCAGAGAAAGACAAAAGATAACAGAAAAAGAATAAAAGCACTTGAAGAAACACTGAATGAACTCAAGTTACAAAGGCAATTTGGGAAACACCACACAGTTTACAATGGTCATGAAGAGCCAATGCAGAGATAAAAGTTAAGATTAATTTTGCTGAATCAAAGCTGAAATGTTATCATATTTTCTGCCATTCTTCCACAAGATTTCTAAGCTTTTTCACTATGAAGAACTCATTACACATTTGAGGTAAGGAGGTATTATTACTCTATATTTCAAAGAAAAAATTATACAAAATAATACAGTAGAAAGATATTACTCCCATTTAATGGATACTGACATTTTCCCAGAATTGCTTTTTCCCTCTTTAAAGACTAACCCTTCTCAGATACAGTGGAAGTCCTATCCCTTCCATCCTTTTTCTCACTCACCATACCCCAGGGGTCAGGAACCTATGGCTCACAAGCCAGATGTGGCTCTTTTGATGGCTGCATCTGGCGTGCAGACAAATCTTTAATAAAAAAATAATATTAATAATATAAAACATTCTCATGTATTACAATCCACTCATTTCCTACTGCTCATGTTCCTGGTTGCGGGGGGGGGGGGGGCTGGAGCCAATCACAGCTGTCCTCCAGGACAACCCCAAATTTTTATTGGATAATGCGTAAAGCACACGGGTCGTCGTATGGTTCTCATGGAATTACATTTTAAAATATGTGGCGTTCGTGACTCTCTCAGCCAAAAAGGTTCCCGACCCCTGCCATACCCAGACACAACAATCTGTAAAATTCCCATCCCTGTTCTAGCCCTCCACATTTGACTCTACTTTCAACACATGCAAAAATAATGCAGCCCTCAAATACCTGGTTTTATTTAGTATTCATTAACAATAACAAATAGACAAAACCTATCATACATTGTGTAGTGCACTTTAAAATAACTTTTATTATTAATCAATGATTTTTCAAATTTACACAGATTTTGTCTGCAAAAAAGTACTACACAGATTCACATCCTCCAACCCAACCCCTGGAAGTCCCAATGTCTTTCCTTGTCCTGAGCCTTTGCAGAGTTTCGTGTTTACAAAGGCTCATCTGGTTATACGCTGCCTTGCTTATCTCAAGCCACAGAGGAGCAAAGGAAGCCTGCTAGGAAGACACATAAACATAAGCTGGAAACTGAAAGCTACTTAAAATTTAAACTGGAATTTGCTTTTAAATAATATTGAGGAGGAGGGGACGAAGTAGGAGCTGAGAAACAGAACTAAACATTTCCCTGGGACATTGTCTTCCAAAAATAGAAACCACAATATACAAATGGTAAAATTATGCATTATCTGATATCAAAGAAAAAAGTATCTGAAGTGTTATTTGAAACAATCTAGCATATAAATCAAACGCTGAACCGAAATTAGAAACCAACACATGACATGAGTAAAGACAGTACCTCCATCTATGATGCCTTGAGTTATAAGCTTTAAATTGTTATTTCTATCTATGGGGAATGCAGTTCATGTAAAAAAGGGAGCAGAGGGTACAGGTGCCAATGGGCTGATTAGGGAACACCTTGATAATTAAAAAAAGGGGGGGCTAGAGGCAGCAAACATCTATGGTGTCAGAGTGAGATCATTTTTTCAAAAGCAGTTTACACTCTGTGAATGGTAAAGAATGGTAAGGTCTAAAAATCTGCTTTTATAAATGGTGAAGATATGAAAACATGACTGGTTCTGCCAACCCTTCTGCCAGCCTCAAAATAGTTTTAATACAATTTTTTTTACAGACGATGGCTACCCAGAACCTGGAAGTACCTCTCATTCACTCTAATGACTCTTCAGACCCTAGTCCCTAAAGAATAAATCAAATCACAACAACTTACATGGAAAAAAAAATTAGAACAACAAAAGACCCAATTGGCTGGGTAGCTCAGTTGGTTAGAGCACAATCCCTACAGGCTGTGGTTGTGGGTTTGACCCCTGGTCAGGGTAGATACAAGAATCAAGCAATGACAGCGTGAGTAAGTGAAACAGTTATCCTCCCCATTCCTCTCTCCTCTTTAAAAAACAAACAACAATCCTTAATTTGCCATAAAGAAGTTCGATTTCTGGTAGGGTCATCACACAATTCTAACCCTCACTTAAAAGCTTTTCCTGAGAAAGCAAAACAGTTTAAGAAATCCAGTCACAAGGCTTGTTGGAAAGAAGATAGTGATCTGCTCAAACCCAAGTCAAGAGGTGACAAAACAGAATCAGACCTAAATCCAATGGTAACAGCTCATTTTCTTCACTACAAACTGCATGTGTGCTAAAATAAAACTGACACCTAAAAACCTCTTGCACAGAATTTAAACAATAATAATAAAGGGAAGAAAAAAAAAGTTTATATTCCATTTGGGGAGGAAGGATTTCCAAATGTCTGTCTATTTGCACAGATCTCTTAACTATTCCTCTTTGAAAAGGAGAACGTATCCTACAGAGTATGTGTACAAAGAGAGCACAGGGAAAAAGAATCACACTTACCATTGGTAGACAATAAAAACTGAGCAGCATTTTTCTGGGGTAACCACCTAATTTTGTTGATCTTTTCTTCTATTTCTAAACTTTTCAAGTAGTCAAACTCTGGTTCATGGCTCTGAAAGGTGCTGTAAACATTATATTCTCCTCTGCTATGAGACTGGATTTTGTTCTAAAATGAAAAAAATATTTGGACCATTGTTGAGAAACATTTCAAAATAGTAATAAAATTTTAGCAGTTGTAACAGAGCTCACACAGGTTCTGGTTAATGCATTACCTAAATCCTATATATAATTATACACATTCTATATTATTTATATTTTTTATATTTATATCACATTATATATAAATATATATTTTAATTACTTAAAGGCTTTCAAGGAATAAACAAGAAAGCTTAAAAGAAAAAAAAAGCTATATAAAGCTCAGTGATTTAAGCCCAATTTAATGGGAAAAGCGACAGAAATATTAATCAATTTGATTACTAATTTACCATTATATTTTAAACAGTATAGGCTCATGCTGATTAAAAGAACAACCACAAACCCTGAGCATCCTTAATAAAGGTGCTCATCTAAAATGTAAAGATTAAATGAGAATCACTTGTCAGAAATAGCTAGGTAGAGCACACCTTTCTCCGCCCACTTCAGGGTCAAGTCTCAGTCAGTTAACTAGTAAGATATATTGTCCTCTTTTCCCTTTCTCCCGACTGCTGGAAACTCTGAGTTCTCATAGATGTAATGGTATTAGCTGACACCCCCCAGCCCCAAGATTATAGTTACAGCTGTTACTCATTAAGCCCACACTCAGCATTACCCAGCAAACTTCTCCCTATAGCGGCATCAACAACTGCTTGTCATCCTGAAATTAGACTTCTTATATATACTATATATATATAAAGAAATAGGAATTGAATGTTCTTTTTTATTTTTTTTGCCCCTTTCATATACCCATTGTAGATTATGTTATGTAGTATGGTCTGCATTCATAATATTGGCAAACCCACTCAGTAACAATTGATACAGCTTTCAGAGGGTCCAAATATAATTGTAACCATGAATGATCAATCCAGATAATTAAACTACTGGAAAAAAAACCCCAGAATGTATGCTTTCAAAATGATGATTCAGTAAGTTTTTCTTTTTATATGGAGAACAACTAATTGACTATTCTTATTATCAAGTAATGTTAAACTATTTGATAATTTTAAATAATCAACTATCAGTATCTTTCCTTTCAACTGTTTTTCCATAGGTTCTTTGAAACTAGTCTTTGTGTATTTTTGATGGGAAGATTTTTAATCGTGTGATGATAGGTTAAAAGGTTAAATTCTGAACATGCTTAGAATTCTCACTTTTGCCTAAGGTACATATTAATGTTAACTGAAGAAGTGCACAACTATTCTCAATCCAATAACTTAAACCAGGGGTCGGGAACCTTTCTGGCTGAGAGAGCCACGAACGCCACATATTTTAAAATGTAATTCATGAGAGCCGTACAACGACCCGTGTACATTAAGCATTATCCAATAAAAATTTGGTGTTGTCCAGGAGGACAGCTGTGATTGGCTCCAGCCTCCCCCCCCCCCCCCCGCAACCAGGAACATGAGCGGTAGGAAATGAATGGATTGTAATACATGAGAATGTTCTATATTTTTAATGTTATTTTTTTTATTAAAGATTTGTCTGCACGCCAGATGCAGCCATCAAAAGAGCCACATCTGGCTCACGAGCCATAGGTTCCCAACCCCTGGCTTAAACTATATTCGCACTCACTGATAATAAAAGAAATAAATCATTGGTTGTGATAGGCTCATAATATAAGGTCTACCAGAAAGTTCTGTCCGTTTCTATCACAACAAGTTTCGACACGTAAGCACGTTTATTTGGCGCATGCGTGCCTATTTTTATCACTTAATGTATACATACTGACGTAGCAAATTAACTAAAACAAAGTTGATTCACGTTAGTCTTATGTGTGAAGCAATAGTGTACACATGGCTACTGATAAAGTTCATTTACGCCACTGTAATTTTTACGAATTTCAACAAGGAAGAAATGCTACAGAAGCATGTCTGTCGCATCCACCATATTCCCCAGACTTAGCACCCTCCGACTATCACTTGTTTTTGTCCTTACAATATTTTTTGAAGGGCAAAAAATTCAAAAATGAAGATATCAAACAAGCACTGGTTCAATTTTTCACATCAAAAGATAAAACATTTTTCAAAAATGGGATATACAAATTGTCCTCACGCTGGCAAGAAATCACTAATAATAATGGCAATTATATTATTTAATAAAGTTTATTGACGGTAAGAAAAATTTGTATTTTGTTTTATTCCAAAAATGGACAGAACTTTCCGGTAGACTGTGTATATATATTTTAGGTGAAAGGAGAAGACAGCGAGGCAGACTCCTGCATGCCCATGACCAGGACCTACCTAGCAACTCCATCTGCAGCCTATGCTCGAGTACCAAGCCATTTTTAGTGCTTGAGCTTGACATGCTTGGACCAAGCAAATTATCCTCAGCATCCAAGGCCACGCTAGAACCAATGAAGCCACTGGCGGCAGGAGGGAAAGAAGAGAAGGGGTACGGCAGGGGGAGAGAAGATAGTTGCTTCTTCTGTGTGCCCTAACCGGGGACTGAATCTGGATGTCCATAAGCCAGGCTGACACTCTATACCAGGGGTCCAAACTACAGCCCACGGGCCACATGAGGCCCCCTGAGGCCATTTATCCAGCCCCGCCGCACTTCTGGAAGGGGCACCTCTTTCATTGGTGGTCAGTGAGAGGAGCACAAGATGCATCTGTATCCTGTGGCGGCGGTGCAAAGCGCAGCATTGCTCATGTACAGTACTACTTCCGGTGACACAGGACGCACGCCTCACGGCTCCGGAAGCGCGTCATATCATTTATTACGGCTAGCAGTGACAAATATAGAACCGGACACTGACCATCTCGTTAGCCAAAAGCAGGCCCATAGTTCCCATTGAAATATCGGTCAGTTAGTTGATTTAAATTTATTGTTCTTTATTTTAAATATTGTATTTGTTCCCATTTTGTTTTTTTACTTTAAAATAAGGTATGTGCAGTGTGCATAGGGATTTGTTCATAGTTTTTTTCATAGTCCAGCCCTCCAACGGTCTGAGGGACAGTGAACTGACCCCCTGTGTAAAAAGTTTGGCGACCCCTGCTCTATACACTGAGCCACTGGCCAGAGCCTCATTACCATCTTCTTATAACAAATTAGGTAACTCAATTCATTAAATATGTATGCACTAATACCACTTTAGAAGAAACTGCAAAAATCTTCTACCTAAAATGATTCAGTCTCAAAAGTTTTATGTTAGTGTCCAAAAAAATTACAATAAATAACAATTCAGTTTTCAACAGGAATGCTGTCTTTTAAACTAGCAAGAGACTACTAAGGCATATTAGGTCCCACACAGAGCTTCAGATTTAATGACACAGAACCTCTGTCTTCAAGTAATTTATGTATGTAAACCTTCAGTCAAAAGCAGAAATTAAGGTCCATGTGATCTAGGTAAGCAAGATAAAAAGCCAAGGCTAAGCACACACCATTCTCTATTAAACAACTTGGTTTACATGGGCCATGTTTTATTTGTTAAGTAAAAAAAAAGCACAAACATATGGAAATATTTCCTAAAACAGAAAAAGTACATAATCCTAAAGAATCATGAGTAACTACATGGGTCTAAACATGATCCAAAAACAAAATCATGGAGGTGATTAGCAGTTTCAATAGTGCAAGAAAGACTTTTTTTGCAACAAGAAAAAATGTATCACACTAGGATAAAGTTATGTCTAAAAAGTTAAAGATGCCAGGCTGGGCTCATGTATGAACATCCACTCTCTCTCGAAACTCCACCAACATTATAGTAAAAGGATTTCTAAAGACAAATTGATAAGAACAAAGACTAACACCAGAGGTGACAGCGGCTGTCACAAATGGAAGAGGACATAAGTAGAAGAATGAGTGGTAACTGACTTAGCGGACTACAGAGAGCTGGACCCTTGCCAGGGATTCTTCCTAAAACTTAGAGAGGAATGTTTACATATTATGATCATAACACAGTTCTCAGCATGAACTAAGTACAGTGAGCAAATATGCAATTGAAATTTATGTACTTATTTTCTTTCACTAACCTCTAGCAGAAATTCAGGATTCCTTCCAATTATGGATGTAGGCAACAAACCATAGTATTAGCAACACCTGTGACTTTGTCACTATAGAAATGACGTGTTTTGAAAATCACATTCTCCCACAAAAACACATTATTCAATAACGTTTTTTAATACCCTGAAGAACATATTCAAAATAATTTTCTTCATAATCTTATGTATTTCATGCAATTAAAACATTCTTGGCCCTGGCCGGTTGGCTCAGTGGTAGAGCATCGGCCTGGCGTGCAGAAGTCCCGGGTTTGATTCCCGGCCAGGGCACACAGGAGACTGCTTCTCCACCCCTCCCCCTCTCCTTCCTCTCTGTCTCTCTCTTCCCCTCCAGCAGCGAGGCTCCACTGGAGCAAGGATGGCCCGGGCGCTGGGGACGGCTCCTTGGCCTCTGCCCCAGGCGCTGGAGTGGCTCTGGTCACAACGAAGCGGCGCCCTGGAGGGGCAGAGCATTGCCCCCTGGTGGGCGTGCCGGGTGGATCCCGGTCGGGCGCATTGCGGGAGTCTGTCTGTCTCTCCCCGTTTCTAGCTTCAGGAAAAAAAAAAAAGTAAACGTGCTGGAGTCTTGGGCATCCAGGAATTCTAATTTAGTGGTTTTAGGGTACATCTAGGAATCTGCATTTCAAATACATCCTCCAGGTGATTCGAACATTCTATACTCTGAAAAGTGTAACAGATCAAAGGGTGAGTGAAAAATGGAAAGATAAAGCCTGGTAGCTTAGAAAAGAAATCTTATTTTATAGATATACTGCTCATAAAAATTAGAGGTTATTTCAAAATGAGTATGAAGTGATAAAGTATCCTCTAATTTTTGTGAGCAGAATTAGGGGATTTTCCAAAATAAATATGAAGCGATAATATATCCCCTAATTTTTGTAAGCATTGTATTTTGATTTGGAAGAAAACTGAGATTTTCTTGAATTTCTCATATATACATTTTTTGCTCTTGACAGATGGGCATCCAACTCTTGTGCATTTAGTTCCATATATAAAAATAAACTAATCTCAAAAATAAACAACTAATCTCTTATTTACACATGAATCCCTAAATATCAACACTCTTCACAGTTTCTTCTGGCTACATAACCTCCACCCCTCAACCATTCCCCACTGCCACGTCTAAGCCTGTTATTGAGACTGGCACACAGTTAACACCATGGTAAAGGATGCCGATGCATCATTTGGCACCAGGTCTGTTCTTTCACTTACATATCAAACTAAATAAGCCCTCTGTATAAGTGACACTGAATTCTATGAAGCTGCATCCTATTAATTTTGAGTCCCATTCTAGTCTTTCAAAATAAACAAAGAGAATACAATCACATTAACAGTACTATCAGTCTTTCGTGACAATCATGCTAAGATTTCGTCTATATCCTGTTAAGGAGTTTTAGCGAATAGAGCGTCGACCTAGGATAGTGAGGACCCAAGTTTGAGATGCTGAGGTTGCCAGCTTGGGTGTGGGCTCACCAGCGTGAGTGCAGGTTGCTGGCTTGGCTGGAGCCCCCCCCCCCCCCCCGGGTCAAGGCACACATGGGAAAGCAATCAATGAACAACTAAGGTGCTGCAACAATAAGATGATGATTCTCATCTCTCTCCTTTCCTTTCTTTCATGCAAAAAAAAAAAAAAAGTATGAGAAAAAAATTCCTAGAAAGTTACCAGCAGTCCTAGAAAACAAAACAGAAGCTGTATAACAATCTAGAAAGAATCCAGGAAGAAATAAAAAAAGGATTAACCTCTCTTCCCACTTTTCTCCTTAATTGTTCCTTTAAAAAAAGGAAAAAAAAATCACATCCCACCACATACCTAAATTGTTGTCAAAAACATGAAAACAAGTTATTAGGATGAGTCATCTATTTCACATTTGCTAGATATAAAAATTTGTACCCCATATTGGGGTGATCACTGTGTAAGGTATATAAATCCCTAATCATTATGTTGTACACCTGAAACTAACAAAATATAGGTCAACTGTAGTTGAAAAAGAAACTAATTTAAAACATTTGGACTCTTACTATGTGGTGTGATGCCTCAAGGAAATCATTTTATCCTTGTGTTCCAACTACCCTACTGCCCTGCTTCCATCCAAAAAAAAAATTACTCAAATTTGTTAGTTATAAAAATGCTATTATTAGGCCCTGGCAGGCAGGCTGACTCAGTGGTAGAGCCATTGGCCCGGCGTGTGGACGTCCGGGATTCAATTTTCGGTCAGGGCACACAGGAGAAACGACCATCTGCTTTTTCCTCTTTTCCCTCCCACAGCCAGTGGCTTTATTGGTTCCAATGTATCAACCCTGGACTCTGAAGAAGGCTCCCTGGAGCCTCCGCCTCAGGTGCTAAAAATAGCTCAGTTGTGAGCATGGCCCTAAATGGGCAGAGCATCTGCTTCATACAGGGGTTGTTGGGTGGATCCTGGTTGGGGCATATGCGGGAGTCTGTCTCTCTTATCTCCCTTTCTCTCACTTGGAAAAGAAAAAGAAAAAAAATGCTATTAAATGACGCTGGATCACCAGGCTGACATAGATTTGAACTGAATAAAGAGCCTCTACATGACTACTGGGAATCTCTGACTGGGAGATAGCCAAATGGATAGGCAGCAAGAGGATCTGCCATTTCTGAAGGGCAAAAGAAGTTGAGACGGAAAGGTAGGTTGAAGATGTAAAAGTGTGATGTGCCTGGTTCGCTAATGCTACCTACCGTCTGACCTTCTCTTCTAAATTGAGGACAACAAAAAGAGTGAACAAAACATGGTCTCCACGTTAGTGAAATTTTGCAAGGAATCCTGACAATCTTGAAGCTGAAGGTGAGCGGATGAAGTCAGAATAGAACAAATGCCCTTGTGTTTTGAAAACAGCACAAGCACTGTTACCAGAAACTAAGAAATGCTCACTGGACAGGTACCAGTGTATCTGGTATGTACTGTAACAGCTGTGGTTGTTAGAAGACACTGGACTGAAATTTAGAGAACCAAGTTCTAATTCCAGAGCTTTGCTATTAAACTAAGAAATATAATCTTGTATTATAAACTTTTCCTGGGACTTGTCTAAAAATTAGAAAGACTATTTCTAAGTTCTTCTCAAAATGCAATGCTATTTTACAGATGTGTATCTCTGATTCATACAATCTAATCTATATGTTAGGCACTGAAATAAAGGCGCCCCATAGGTATAAGGTACATACATTTATACTCAATGACATAGACATTGGGTGTGCTGAAGACACTATATTAGAAGCTGCAGTATAAGAGAGGGTTTAAAGATGTAGAAAATAAATTAGGTAAAATGCACCAAATTAATATTCAGTAAGATCAAGTTCCAGGGAGAGAGGGTTATTCAATTTTTACCACCATCGTTATTTAACCGATCACTTAAAAAATAAAGGTATTTACACCAAGTTATTCTCAAAAGATATACTACTAATCTGAGCTTCTAGATAATGAATCCTGTCTTGAATTCTTATATCAGTTAAGAATGCTAGATATATGAAAAAGAAAGTCCTTTGTTCCTACCATTAGCCTTTCTCAAAAAATCAGTCACTTTACTAATTCCTTTTTATAAAAGCATGTATTTTAAATATTAGAGCTTTAGATTGTTCAGTGAAATTTCAGAAAAGAACCACAGGGAAAGAAAGTTGTTGGCCTTATTTTCCAATAGAAGTGAAATGTGGGCCCTGGCTGGTTGGCTCAGTGGTAGAGCATCGGCCCAGCGTGTATAAGTCCTAGGTTTAATTCCCAGCCAGGGTACACAGGAAAAGCACCCACCTGCTTTTACACCCTTTCTTCTCTACTTTCTATCTCTCTCTTCCCCTCCCACAGCCAAGGCTCCATTGGAGCAAAGTTGGCCTGGGCACTGAGGATGGCTCCATGGCCTCCACCTCAGGCGCTAGAATGGCTCTGGTTGTAACGGAGCAATGCCCCAGATGGGCAGAGCATCGCCCCCTGGTGGGTTTGCCAGGTGGATCCCGGTTGGGCACACGCAGGAGTCTGTCTCCCCACTTTTCACTTCACAAAAAATACAAAAAAGTAAAATGTGTAAGCAGTTTGAGTAACTTCATGTTAGACCTTGAATTCCAATTCAATATTATCTCTGACAGCCACTAGGAAAATCTAAGCTACTGCTCTAACTACATTTATTGAACCCCTAAAGGTAAACTTCCTTCATTAAACCTGAGTCATTTTTCACATTTAATTTTGACTTTAATAACAAACCACCTTCTGTAGAAGGTGAAATGACCTCATTCTCAAGGAAAATATTTCTAAATTAGTTTTTAATTAACAACTTAAGATTTTAAAATAACATAGTCTTCATTAAAAATGTAGACTCTCAGAAACCCTCATGTAAGTCCATGCATTATCCTTCAAGACAGAACTGCTGAAGAAGCAAAATTTTAAATGTCTTTCTCCAAAACCTTTCTTTAAAACAAAAGCATGTAGAAAGTAGAAAGCCACTGATTCTCAGTAAAAAAAATAAAAATCAAGGGCAGAGAATGCCTATGGAAAGGCAGCTCTGACTTCTGAATGGCTAAAGTAACATTCCCACTTTGGCTGTCAACACTGAAAAGACACACCAGAAACTGGGCTCTAGTTGTCAGCTCTGCCACTACGTAATCAAGCGATCTTGCAGTATCCCAACATTTTCACTTGTAAATACAGGGAAACTGGAATGATCTGTATGTAAGGCTGCATTTCAACTCTTTGTTATGTCAATATTCTTATGGTCAGATTTTTAGCTGCTTGAAAGTAGGAATAGGAAACTGACCTTGTTCCCCCATTCCCATAAGAATATCCTCTGTCAAGAAAAGCTTGAGTCTTATTTTCATATTTTCTTCCAACCAAGAATAATAAATAAAAGACATATTTAGTGTATGTGCACCTTCTAATTAGACACTATTAATTATTTCTTTTAAAATTAAATTACCTACCTCACTGGGGTGTTGTGAGGATTAATTCATTAGTGTTTGTAAAGCACTTTGAGATCCTCAGGTCAAAGGCGCTATAGAAGTGCAAAGTAGTAGTATTATTACTAGATTCTTTGCTTATTTAAGGAGTTTCACAATCCTTTAAAACCTAACTGTGTTATAATTTAGACATCTACTTGTAAAACCTTGTAATTTATCCACATCACTCTTAACTCTTTTTAAATATATTATATACAGACAGGGGCAGGATGTATCAAAAGTAATTTTAAAGGCTTAACTTTGATGTACAAATAGAGGGAGAGAGTAAGGAAAAATCTGTGACAAATTTTGTTTAGATAAAATTTAAGTGAGAAATCTTGTCAAACAGATCTGGAAGTGTGCCTAAGTTTTATACCCCAAACAAAACAAAACCCACTTTAAAAGCAGATTCTGCAATGAGGAATTCCTTTCTTCAAAGAGAAAGGAATCTCTTTAAAAGGGTACTGAGATTATAAATTCCTAAAGTATACATGCAAATGTCATTTAAAACCTTTATATTTAAATCAGAGTAACAGTATCAGTTTGGACTAACATCACAGTAAGTGAGCAACTTTTTATTAAGCTGGCCCCAACTACACAAAAACAGACTCAGGAGTAAGAAGTCACAAGCAATTCTGCTTCATAGAGTTTTAAGAGGGGGAAAGAGAGAGAGAGAGAGCGCCAAAGCTTCAAAATCAGTTAATTTCTTGGATTACTCCACTACTCCCCACCCCTTTCTCCCAATAAATCTTTTTACACAATTAAGTCATTGTTTTTAAATCAGAACAACACATACAGCTAAGCTATCTCTACCTTAGATATTTTGCTTGGTAAACAGGCATGTCTTTTAAAAACTGCCAATATCCTCTGATGAGATTCTCCTGTTCAACAAACAGCAAACTGTTATTTATACAATAAATCTTTAAACACTTACCTCCTGCTCCTGTTGAAAGATGACGACTCTACCACCTTTATCTCCTGTTGCTAGTAATTCTCCAGAATGATTAAATTCTACTGTAGAAATTATATCTGCTGTATAATTGAAACAACAACAAAAACAGGATATTAGTTTCTCTCTCCCAACTCACTCTAGTATTAGAACCTAACAGCTTTTTCCTAACATAATCCAAGTTTATATACATAATCCAAGTTTATATCAACCTGCCCTCAGGAATAAAGTAAATCTAAAGCTCTTTCATGAGTATTTTGGCTCAACCAAAATATTCACCCCAGAATAAACCAATATAACATTATTTTAACATACAGGAACACAACAAATAATATACCAGTGCTGTATTAATATTTCACTAAAATCATGAATATAAAGAAATCAGCAACTTGTGAAACATTCTATGATAGGACCATTAAACATGAATAATTATCATGCTAATTTTCTTAGATGCTTTTGACAATCTTTTATGCAAACCCAAAGATGGACTCTAAAATTAAGGCAGATATAACAAAATTGGGGAAAATGTTTAAATATAAAAATAATTTCAGATGAAATTTAAAGTCAATAAATTAATACAGTCAGATTATGACCTCTCAAACAAAAATCTGCAAATGGAACACACTTATACCAGAAATACTCTGTGCTTGCACCTTCAGTGTGCAAAGCTCCTCTTGCGGCTCACAAAATATTGCAGGGGCACTATAATGAGTCATATTGCACTCAAACTTGGTGATTATTTCACAGTCAACTTCAAATAAAATGATTGGGTTTTTTCCTTACTTTCTGATACCAGAGCCATTTTCCTAAGGGAAAAAATCTTCAGTTACAGAATTTGGTATTGAGATAAAGTAATACACTGTGCAATTCACCATTTTTTACTACCAAGTTCTTCACTATAAAGCACTATGCCAAATTAGGAAAGACTCCACCATACGCATTTTAAATAATAAGTTAACTTCTTCAAGGAGGGTTTTTTTTCTGGTCTATAATAAGCTGACCCTAATCTGTCCAGCATTGAACTTTATAACTTTCTTTTTAGAGATTTTTCCAAGTCCAGCTTGATTTTGGAAAGTTTTGCTTCCTCCATTGTTTAGGTCAGTGGTTCTCAAAGTGTGCGCCCTAGAAGATTTCCAGGTGCGCCCTATGGTATTCCAGAGAAATATGAGCCTGTTGGGGCCAAAAAACCAAGAGGTTTTTGGAGTTTAGATTTTTGGGGGACAAAGGTGTGGGGAATTGGTTGTAAGCTGACAGTCTGCCCAACTCCCCACTCACTTGCCTGATTAGGTTGCAAAAGGCTGTTAAGCTGTAGTACTGGATTGTTTACACTAACTAGCCACTCTGTTCCCAGGAAAGACTGACTGGAGGCAAGTTTCTTCTATCCTTTGTTTGGTGTCAAGTTAAGATGATATGTGTATAGTGGGGGTTTTGGATTGATGATTAAACATAAGGAATTGTCTCTTGAAGCCTTTTGAATTTCTATAAAAAAGAAATATGTGGTAATATCTAAAATAGCTTTGCACATTTTACTACAGTTTTCAACATCTTATTTCTGTGAATTAGGATTTTCTACCCTTAACACAAGAGTAAAAAGAGATGAATTCTTCAATGTACTGACGAGGAAATGAGAGTTTGCCTTTCAAATATATGCCCAAACGTTAAAGAAATTGCTAGGAAACATCAGGCTCATGTTTCTCATAAACACAAGAATGAAAAAACAACACATTTGCGCTGGGACCCTGCCAAATTTACTAAATCTTACTAAGAATGTTATCTACAGATATATAGAAAGATTACATTTTTGTCATTCTTTTTATTTTTAACCCCCTTTTTATGAATTCTAAAAAGCATAACAAAAAATGTACATAAAAATGTTTTTAATGTCAGAATAAATTTAACTTTGCTGTATTTATTTTGCTTAATTATCATAAAAACACACTTGGACTTTTTTTAATATTTGACTTAATTATTATAACGTATTTCTCAGAAATTTGTATATAGTGCACCTACAATTATTTGTAGGATTTTAAATGTGCCCCAACTTCAAAGAGTTTGAGAACCACTGGTCTAGGTCCTAGCCATTTTACCTTCTGAAATTCTGATAATCTGCTCAGTTACACAAGCTCTCCCAAGAAACTGCACTTACTTAAGAGCACACAAAAACAGGCATATAATTTTATAGGGTCTGGACAGCACTTCACCTCCAGGTTAAAAACATTAACCCAGACAGCCCAGCACAGTGTTATTAGGTGGAAAGGCCGTTTCCTGTTTACATTGCATGCACATGTAACACACAGGTGTCAAACAATGTACTGGACTACTCTGTAAAGCCAAGTATCAGAAAGTACTTAAAAGACAATCTACTAGGTGCTCTATACTTTACTGACTTCTGTGTGAATAAAGCATTAAAAACATACCCAAGTCCCTGCACTTAAAAAAACATCAGGCCTGACTAGGCGGTGGCATAGTGGAGAGAGCATCGAACTGGGACGCTGAAGACCCAGGTTCAAAATCCCAGCGTCACCAGCTTGAGCCCAAGGTTGCTGACTTGAGCAAGGGGTCACTGGCTCATCTGAAGTCCCCCCTCAAGGCAAGTATGAGAAGCAATAAATGAATAACTAAAGTGCTGGAAATACAAGTTGATACTTCACATCTCCTTTCCTGTCTTGCTTAAAAGCAAAACAAAACAAAACAAAAACCCAGGAACGAATCACAAAGAACACTGTGAAACTGAGCTTTGGACTGGATGTGCTACCGCATACCGGTCAGTGTGCCAGAAATGATCAGTTTGCCTGGATTCTGCAGAGCACCCAAATTTGTAATCTCCAGCTGGGAGCAACCTTTTTACCTCAGTGTGCCATGATGTGCAAAAGGTAAAGAAGCATGGCTCTAGAACAGCGGTTCTCAACCTGTGGGTCGAGACCCTGGCGGGGGTCGAATGACCAAAACACAAGGGTTGCCTAAAGCCATCGGAAAATATAGTTATTATACAATACATTTTTAAATAATGTCTTTAGGCCACCCCTGTGTTTTAGTCATTCGACCCCCGCCGGGGTCGTGACCCACAGGTTGAGAACCGCTGCTCTAGAAATAGTGCTCCCATGTTATGCTATACCAGGGGTCCCCAAACTACGGCCCACGGGACACATGAGGCCCCCTGAGGCCATTTATCCAGCCCCCACCGCACTTCCGGAAGGGGCACCTCTTTCATTGGTAGTCAGTGAGAGGAGCATAGTTCCCATTGAAATACTAGTCAGTTTGTTGATTTAAATTTACTTGTTCTTTATTTTAAATATTGTATTTGTTCCTGTTTTGTTTTTTTATTTTAAAATAAGATATGTGCAGTGTGCATAGGGATTTGTTTATAGTTTTTTTTTATAGTCCGGCCCTCTAACAGTCTGAGGGACAGTGAACTGGACCCCTGTATAATAAGTTTGGGGACCCCTGTGCTATACTCATACAAGGTTGGCCAGATACTAATATCTATTAAAAAACAAGAACAACAATAAATCTATTTCTAGAAAACATTCTTCTAATGTTCTGATTCCAATACCATTAAAAAATTTACAGAGTAATGATTGCAGAGTCTACAATAGGGCTGTTCAACAAAAATTTTCTGTTACAGTGGAAGAGTCAGTCCTATATCTGAACTGTCCATTACAATAATTAACAGCCACATATGGCTCCCAAGTTTTTTATTGTAGTCATATGTGCCTACGGGCCACCATCCTGGACAGCCTAGGTTTAAAATATTTAAGGGTAAACACTAACTTTTATTGAAAATCCAAGAATGCTAGGGTCATGTTCTCACAAACCACTACCAACAAATAGCAACATAAACGAAAGAACAAGAAACTTCTTTTATAGAGAAAAACCAGAATCTTTCTTATGATGAGTAAAAATGTTGTTTTACAGGGAAAAAAATGCTGTGCTGATCTTATAAAAGAACATTTTTTATATAATAAAAAGGAAAGGCTCCCTTTTAGAACAAGAGTTACTGTCCGACAGTAAGTCAACACACAATTTCATACATCCTGATTCCAAAGTATGTAACATAAAAGCAGCATTTAAAAGACACACTCAAATTTTTGGTAAGAGAACTTAACACAATGCTTACTATTAATAAAAACCAAAAAATTTATAGTATTATATAAAATGGAATTTTTACTTCTTCTAACCCAGGCATGGCCAACATCCGGCCCAGGTAATGAGTTTATGCGGCCCGCGATTAAATTTTTAATATTCCCTGCTACTTTAAAATCTCAGCTACTCAGAAGCGGAAGCGTCTTTGATTATTGGAAATCAAGATATTTAAGAAGATAGTGATACAAATGGAAAAGAATTCCACGTGTGACTAATCTAGGGTTAACTTCCGATAATTGGTTGAATGGATTCGCGATACTTTATTTTTTTTAAAAAATTCCATTATAAAGAATTACAACTTTTGTACTAGTCTGTACTCAATTTGACGTTTAGAGGTGATGTGAAACCCACATTCTTTTAGGCGGAGTTCACCAGTGTGCACCTAAGGTCAAAAAGTTTATTTTTGTGGTCAAGTGTGCTGAATCAAGTGCCATTGTAGCATAGACAATAACTGCAGTTGATAACTGAAAATGTGTCCAGGCTGTTTGTAAAACAAAATAATTGTTTTATTTGTGATATAACCCCTTTCAAGCTCATTCTATTAATTAATTAAATATTGTTTCGATTGATTGCGATACAGTTTGGATATTTATATGGTATAATTATTATTTTTTTAACAGAGACAGAAAGTCATTGAGAGGGATAGACAGGGACAGACAGACAGGAACAGAGAGAGATAAGAAGCATCAATCATTAGTTTTTCGTTGTGCGTTTCAACGCCTTAATTGTTCATTGATTGCTCTCTCATACGTGCCTTGACTGGGGGCCTTCAGCAGACCGAGCAACCTCGAGCCAGGGACCTTGGGCTCAAGCTGGTGACCTTGGGGTCTCGAACCTGGGTCTTCTGCATCCCAGTCCGACGCTCTATCCACTGCGCCACCGCCCGGTCAGGCTAATTATATTTTTATTAAAATATATTTTTATTAAAATAATACTGTATATTAAAATTTTTTCACTCACATTTATTCATAAACAAATTACATAATAAAATTTTTGTTTACTTAAATGAACCGTTTTTGTATTTAACGTTTTTTTTTTTGTGTGTGTGTGTATTTTTCTCAAGCTGGAAAAGGGAGAGACAGTCAGACAGACTCCCGCATGCGCCCCACGGGATCCACCTGGCACGCTCACCAGGGGGCGATGCTCTGCCCCTCCAGGGCGTTGCTCTGTTGCGACTAGAGCCACTCTAGTGCCTGGGGCAGAAGCCAAGGAGCCATCCCCAGCGCCCGGGCCATCTTTGCTCCAATGGAGCCTTGGCTGCGGGAGGGGAAGAGAGAGACAGAAAGGAAGGAGAGGGGGAAGGGTGGAGAAGCAGATGGGCGCTTCTCCTGTGTGCCCTGGCCGGGAATCGAACCTGGGACTTCTGCACGCCAGGCCGACACTCTACCACTGAGCCAACCGGCCAGGGCTAACATTTTTTTTATTTTAATATTTTGTCCAGCCCATGAAAAATGTTTTCTTTCTAATCTGGCCCAGGGCCAAAAACTGTTGGCCATGCCTGTTCTAACCCCTTCTTTCTAATCTAAACCATTAGTACCAGGGTTTCATCTAAAGAAGGTGAAATAATTAATTGCTTGTCTTTGGAGGTGGAATGGTAGTTGGTGACAGTGATGGAAATAACCATAGAACTACATGTTGCTGGTCTGCTTTTACTTCATAAGGCACATCCTGCCTTTCTCTATTCTTATGTGCTATAATATTATAAACAGAATAGAACAAATCAGAGAGCTAAAGGTAATATTATAAACAGAATAGAACAAATCAGAGAGCTAAAGGTTCAAAAATGAAACACATTTGGCATAAAAATCAGGAGAGAAAATTAACTATCAGTATATATAAATGGTAGCCATTAACAATAATTACTATATATTAAGTGACCAAATTATTACTAGCTTTGACATTTTCTAAATATTTCTACTCTTGCATTGTGAGGAACTTTATAAGATTACTCAATGATTTTATAATCCCATTTTGGGGACTATGGCCCAAATAAATAATGTAAAAAGAACCAATCAAAATTAATACAGAAATGGTTATAGTATTATCCTTACAATAAAAAAAGCTGAACACATTTCAAACATTCATTAATTAGGAAATAAAGAGCAAGTGTTTATAAAGACTTGTGACACGAGTAGCTGCCAGTGTGGTATTCTAGAAACACACAACTTTCACACCTGGAAGAAAACAAACTTATCAAGTCAGCACTGAATCTCTTTTTTTTTTTTTTTTTTTTTTTACAAATAATGCTTAATTTCCCACAAAACTCTTCCAGGTAAACCAGTATCCTGTCCTTTTCACTCCATTTCAGTAAAAACAAAGATTAACGAAGAACACCAAAACTAAATACATAAACAAAGTATACAAAAAAGTACCTAATAAAATGTGCAGAAACTTAACACTTCTTTTTTTAAAAGGGTGAAGTGAAAGACACTAGTAAAAAATTTTAAATCTGTAATTTGCCTTCTGCTCTGGCCATAAGACAATCTGGATTCATCCTCTCACTATGAATAACTAGAAAACAAACAAAATATACAAGAGATCTGTTTTCAGACAACCAACAACGTGGAGTATAGGAGTCTGTGAACCCTTACTAAAAAACAAACAAACAAAACAAACAAACAAAAAAACTTATTAAAACAGAGTTGAGTATTAGGCTTAGAAAATATTCAAAGAAGTTTCCTTTAAAGCACCATAAACATTTGGCAGACAAAATTTTTTTCTTGTTCAAAATTTTCCTGCCAACTGTCAAATAGCACAATTGTCCATGTCCAGAAAATGGTAAATCATCACACAATTAAGTTAAAGATAATTTACTAGGACAAATGGGTTTATTTTATATGTAATAATAAATAAAAGATAAGGTAAAGATATAAAATGCATAAATTTGCCCCAAAAGAGCTTTTTATATTTCAGGGTTATTAGGAGTTGACAAAAATCATAATTATAGTATAAGACTGACATATCCTTCTCCATGCCTGACAAATAAAAAAAGAAGAAGAAAGAAAAAGAGAAAGAAAGAAAACGGCAGGGAAGAGGAGGATTTGGGGTGGAGATAGGATAGACACTTGAAAAATAAACCTGATAAACACACAGAGAGAAAATTTGGTAATCTTAAAACACTATAAATGAAGAAAAACATTCAATAAAAACACTTTTAAAAGCTTTATAGGCCTGACCAGGTGGTGGCGCAGTGGACAGAGCGTCGGACTGGGATGCAGAAGGACCCAGGTTCGAGACCCCCGCCCACTTGAGCATGGGCTCATCTGGCATGAGCAAAAGCTCAGGGGGTTACTTGGTCTGCTGAAGGCCCGTGGTCAAGGCACATGTGAGAAAACAATCAATGAACAACTAAGAAGTCGCAACGCGCAGAGAAACTGATGATTGATGCTTCTCATCTCTCTCCGTTCCTGTCTGTCTGTCCCTGTCTATCTCTGCCTCTGTAAAAAAAAAAAAAAAAAAAAAAAAAGCTTTATAGGAACTTACATAAATACTTAAAATAGTATTGTTTCTGTAAAACATGATTCAATTATAAACTAACCAATTATAAAAATTAAAATAAAAAACTCAAAATATCACTGATAACATAATAGGTGATAAATGTCTTTTATTAGCAAAATCATGTAAATTGCAAAAGATATCAGATTTATTTATATACATGGCTACTATAAAATCACTTAATCTCAGATTAAAGTATTAATTAAAATTAGTTTTACTTTTTTTTACATTCCAAAAATAAACTGTTAAAAAAAAATTAATCATCCAGCATAAAAAGGCTAGCATCACCTCTGAGAGAACCACTATGGTTATTTTGTATATCTGTCCCTCCAGAGTTTTACCACATGTACTTTTATATGCTCAGTACAAAAATAACAGCTTTATATTGGAAAGAACCTTGTCTACTTTATATCACGGAGTTGGAAACAAAAGTTACAAAGTACCATCAGTAAAACCATCAAAGCATCATGGAATTAGAGTTTAGACAGGGAGACCAAGTAGCATATGCACTAGCATAATAGTAACATGAAAACTGACAATCAAGGAATTTCTATAGGAAAGTAAACAAAGTAACAAGATACCACTACACACTATTCAAATGACTAAAAGTTAAAACAAAACGACAATCCCTGGTACTTATATTAAGCAAATAGAATTGTCACATAGAGCTGACAGGAGTGTAACGATGCACACCCTCTTTAGGGAAGAAAAAAAGTTTGGCAGTTTCTTATAAAGTTCAAACAAACACCATGTGAGCCAACAACCTCAATGCTAGATATTTGCCCAAGTCACATGAAAACTTATGTTCACACAAAAATCTGGATGCAAATGTTCACAGCAGGTTTAAAATTGCCAAAAAATAGGTACAACCCAAGTGATCCTCAACAGGAATGAATGACTAAAATGTGGTAAATGCGTAAAACAAAACACCAGACAACATAAAGGAATAAACTACTGATACAAACAATAACATGGGTATACTTAGCATAATGCATAAAGCAAAAGAAGCCAGATTTAAAATGCTACATGCTATATGAATCCATTTACCTGAGATTCTGGAAAAGGTACAACTAGAGGGACAGAAAACAGGATCAGTGGTTGCTAGGGGCTAGAGGTGGGGAAGAGGTTGACTATAAAGGGATATGGAACTTTTTGGAAGTGATGGAATTGCTTTTTATCTTGATGTGGTAATTATAATGTGTTTTTTTTTTAATCAAAACTTGAAAAACTAGGCTAAAAAGGATAAATTTCACTGTATGTAAATCATGCCATAAGAAAACAACAAAATCCAGACACTGGAATCTCATCCCAGACATTCCGAAATCCTAACTTGATGTTTTACTCACTGGTTAAAAAGCTTTCCTGCTCCAAAACTTTCCAGAGTCCTCTAAGGAGTATGGTGCGAGTTTGCGTGATTGGTCAACCTTCTCCATAATAGGAGCACTGAAGTATATACTACACCTTATTTTCTAGTACCATAACACGCACCAAATTCTCTAGGAAGGTTAAATGGTTTACATCTTCTAGGCCCTGGCCAGTCTGCTCAGTCGATAGAGCATTGGCCTGGTATGCGGACATCCTGGGCCCAATTCCCAGTCAGGGAACACAAGTAAAGCTACCGTCTGCTTCTCTCCCATTCTCTCCCTCTTCTCCTCCCACAGCCAGTGGCATCAGCTTCAGACGCTAAAAATAGCTCCAGTGATTTGAGCATTGGCCATAGACGGGGTTGCCGGGTGGATCCCAGTTGGGACACTTGAGTGATTCTGTCTCACTTTCTCTCCTCCTCTCACTTAAAACAAACAAACAAACAATAAAACAACAAAAAACGTTTTATACCTTTCACATGCATACTTATGCCCACCTTTAGCTTAGACGTACTGTCTACCTTTCTTGAAACACCACCTTTCCTCTTCTCCCCATTCCTTTGAGCTCTTCTGTATGTTGCCCATTAGGAAAAAAAGGAATTAAACTCAAACATATCTGGAGCAATATTAATACATCAAAATATAATGTCTGTAGATATGATAAAAGAAAAATGAGATTTTTACACAATAAATAAAAGGTAAGTGGACTAGAAAAAATTATTTCTAAAAACAGTTCATACAAAACAGGAATACAATTCACAAAAGAATAATACTGGTAAAGTGAAAGGAAATATCCAGTCAAATCAAACTAAAAATATTTTATAAGAAACTTTTGTATTTCTAAAACTACAGGAAAAAACCAAATTGTTCAAGAGACTGAAATTTACCTACACTGTAGATTGTATCATGTATATATATATATTACTTCGGAAAATTATTTCATAATTTATATAAAAAAGCCACAATGTATTCATTTCCTTGGAACTTTGCCAGTTCCAAATGTTATCCTAACTGAAATAATCCAAAAACCATTTAACATATAAAGATGCTCACTAATGTCTTCAAATTATCTAAAGTGTTAGAAAATACAAGAAAAACATCAAATGTTCTTATTCTGCCAATATCCTTCCACATTTTGTTCTAGTTTCTCCTAAAATCCTCTTCCCTTTTTGTCCCTTTTTTCTACCACCCTTGACTCTGTTAACTATCATATAAGAATAACAAGATAACTGAGGATGTAGTCTTAGCTCTATTTAAGTAATAATTTGACCATGAATAAGTAATCTTTATGAACTTCAAATTTCTTATTTGTAAAGTAACATAAATAGATGATCTCTTCAGATAATTTCTCTTTTGCAAAGCTTATACAACATGTGTCTGGGCACTTGAATTCTACGCTGGAGAAAAACACGTTTTTTTTTTTTTTGTTTTTTTTTTTTTTGTATTTTTCTGAAGCTGGAAACGGGGAGAGACAGTCAGACAGACTCCCGCATGCGCCTGACCGGGATCCACCCGGCACGCCCACCAGGGGCGATGCTCTGCCCATCCTGGGCGTCGCCATGTTGCGACCAGAGCCACTCTAGCGCCTGGGGCAGAGGCCAAGGAGCCATCCCCAGCGCCCGGGCCATCTTTGCTCCAATGGAGCCTTGGCTGCAGGAGGGGAAGAGAGAGACAGAGAGGAAGGAGGGGATAGGGTGGAGAAGCAAATGGGCGCTTCTCCTATGTGCCCTGGCCGGGAATCGAACCTGGGTCCCCCGCACGCCAGGCCGACGCTCTACTGCTGAGCCAACCGGCCAGGGCCAAAAACACGCTTTTATTAGAAGACTTCCAATATGGAAAACTGAAGACCTGAAATGACAACATAATGCAAATACTATGTAACTCTACCCATGTCCATGAATCTTGCCCTTACAAAATAGCATCCCAGATTTCTTTCAAACCTGGAACTCATCAACAACAGTGATTTAATGCAAGGTACCTTCAGTAAGTTACAAGCCAATCAACTGTGAGATAAGAATAAAACAGAGACAATGAATAACGATGTTTTCTGCTGGGTTTAAACCATGGTACCAGAGATTGTGTCCTCTTATCATTATTCACTAATCATTTAAGCCATGGAAACTTCCCCACTTTTAAACAGAAACTACTTTACTGCAAGTGATAACGCATCTACATGTAACAGAAAAGTTCTCCATTTTTCAAACATCACTGAACAAAACATACAGAAGAGCTGAGCTCAATCATTTTGTTTTTCATGAATTTTAGCATAATTTTTGACTTACAGAAGAGTTGCAAAGATATTAGAGCGAGTTCCTGTATACCTCTCACCAAATTTCTCCTATTGTTTACATCTTACATTACTATGGTACATTTATCACAACTAAGAAGCCAACAATGGAGTCATTATTATTAACTAAACTCCACACTGTATTCAGATGTTGCTAGTTTTTTCTAAGGGTCCTTTTTCAGTTTCAGGATCCCACATTATATTGAGTCATCATGTCTCTTTAGCTTCCTCTGTGAGTTTCTCAGACTTTTCTTGTTTTTAATGACCTTGAAAGTTTTGAAGAGTACTGCCCCTCAATTTGAAATTGTCAAGTGTTTTTGTCACAACCACACTACAATTATGGGTTACTGTCAGGAGGATCAAGGTGAAATATCATTCTTATCACATTGTATCAAGGGTACATCCTCTATCAATATGACTTACTGACGACAACCTAGATTATCTGGCCAAGGTACAATCTGCCAGGTTTCTCCACTAAAACATTACCTGCCCTCACTCCCCTGCTAAACCCTCACCACCACATAAGGCAGTGGTTCTCAACCTTTCTAATGCCGTGACCCCGCAATACAGTTCCTCATGTTGCAGTGACCCCAAACCAATAAATAATTTTGGTGGCTACTTCATAACTGTAATTTTGCTACAGTTATGATTCGGAATGTAAATACCTGATATGCATTATGTATTCTCATTGCTACAAATCAAACATAATTTAAACATAGTGATTAATCACAAAAACAATATTTAATTATATATTGAGAAATATTTATTACTAATGGACCTCCTTACCTAGTGTATTGGGGCTACCATTCCGTAAATAGCTGCTTAACTAATGGATCTTTTTTCCAGATTAGTGGCAAGTTTTCTATATAGAACAGTGTGAACTACGTCATAGGATACACTGCAGTTTCTGCACAGCATGGTATCTTTCAGGGCTCTTTCACACTATAAAGCAGCGGTTTCTGCGGTGGAATCCACATCTCATTTACTTCAATGGGAGACCCGTGGATTCCGCAGAAGAGGGATCCCCTGTACGGCAGAAATGCAGTTCCGACACATTTCTTCCTCTCCTATTCAAGTCAATGGGAGGCCGCAGCAGATTCCGCTCAAATATAGAGCATGTTGCTTAATTTTTTCCACGCTAGAACTTTTCCTAGAGCAGAAAAATTCCAAAGGTGGAATCCACCACCCCCAATAGACTTCTATAGGAGGCAGATCTTTTACACTGCAGAATCCGCACAGCAGATTCCTCAATGTAAGGCCTCTTCCAGTCTATTGGGGGTGGTGAAAAGTTCTAGCGTGGAAAAAATTAAGCAACATGCTCTATATTTGAGCGGAATCTGCTGCGGCCTCCCATTGACTTGAATAGGAGAGGAAGAAATGTGTCGGAAACTGTCATTTCTCTGCCTCTTATTGAAATCAAAAGGAGGCTGCGGTGGATTGTGTGGTAACCCGAGATTCTCGGGAGCTCTCTTCCACAAAAGCCACTGCACTCCCAATGAAATCAATAGGAGGCGGATTCAATGCCGGAAACCGCTGATTTCAGCAGTTTCCTCATTCAGAATATGGGAAAATAGTGGGCGATATGGGAGATAATTATACATTGGGGAACAGTGTGAACTACATCTTATAGTGGTCACTTATAGTATAAGACCGATGTAGGTCACACCGTGTAAATGTATGGTGCTTTGATAAGTGTAAGCTTTGTGTACTGTGTAATGATTACACACAAAGCACCTTACACTTACACAGTATTGTGTGTATGGTGTGTGTACTGTTTTTACATTATTAACTTTTACACCAGCAGGCTGTCTCGAAGGCTCTCTTGGCTCTCCGCCTCCTAGGCTTCGGTCCTCCAGCACTTGCTGCATCCGCCCACTGATGACGTCAGCAAGCGCCAGACACACGTAATGTGCTGTTATGGATGAGCAGCTGGGCTGCTATGGACTGTGGAGCACCCCCCCCCCCGCTTCCCCCACCCCTTAGGCCCCGGACAGATGATGCAATCACGTCTGCGCATGACCGCAGGCATTCAGTTTGGAACGCACGTCCATAACCGCGTGCGTTCAAGCTGAATAGCGCTGCTGCAGACGATAGCGCGGCTTCTCAGCAGCTAAAGCCATTGGAAATATGTATTCTCCGACGGCTTTAGGCAACCCGTGTTTTGGTCGTTCGACCCCCACCGGGGTCACGACCCACAGGTTGAGAACCGCTGACATAAGGTATTCTGGAAGAAAGTCCTTAAGTGCAGCCCACATTCAAGAGATGAGGGGGCATTAAGCTGTACCCTGAGTATCTACATAAATTACTTGGGAGTTCTTCTGTATGGGGAAGTTACCTCTTTTCCCCATTTATTTAGTCAATCATTTATCAGTATGAGCTTATGGACATTTATTTCATATATTGTGCAATTTTTTAATTATTAATTTTTAGAGAGAGAAACATTGATTTGTTGTTCCACTTATTTATGCATTCATTGGTTTACTGTTTATGTGCCTGACCTGGGATCAAACCCGCAACTTCGGCATGTTGGGATGCTCTAACCAGCTGAGTGACCGGGCCAGGCCTCACACACTAATTTAATGTGATGTGTTGCTAAACTGTTGCAGATTTGTCCATTGAGAGTTCTTTAGGTTGGTTCCTGGGTCCCTCTACATGCTCCCATCCTTCTGCTTGAGATTTCTGGAACTTTTAAGAACATATGCAACTTTCACATATTCTTATTACCACAAATTAAATGATTTCTTTCATTATATACTTATCTACTAAGTTTTAAAAACTGAACTGTCAGTTAAATTCTGAAAAATATCTGACCATGACTAAGATTTCTGTCCTGGAGTAATTTCCCATTTGATCAACTGAGGTATGAAAAGCTAAGAAACTGTTATGTGTTAGCTTTCTGAGCTAAAACATGCCTGCAAGCTAGGTTTCATACCATTAATCTTCTGGTATTCACTGTGCTTTTCTTTCAGGTGTTGGGGAGGTGGGAGTGAGAACACTGCAGGTATACTGATCCCCTCTAGCTCTGTTAAAGCAATGGCTTCCTGTCAAAACGTTCTGGCACATCACAGTACAAAAATTAATTCTCATTTTAATCTAGTGTGGTCTCAAACTCAGGGCTCCCATTAAGAAGCAAGCTATTGCCTGACCAGGCAGTGGTGCAGTGGATGGAGTGTCGAACTGGGATAGAGTGGAGGACCCAGGTTCGAGACACGCAAGGTCGCTGGCTCGAACAAGGGGTTACTTGATCTGCTGTAGCCCCACGGTCAAGGCACATATGAGAAATAAATCAATGAACAACTAAGGTGTTGCAATGAAAAACTAATGATTGATGATTCTCATCTCTCTCCGTTCCTGTCTGTCCCTATCTATCCCTCTCCGACTCTCTCCGTCTCTGTTAAGAAAAAAAAAAAAAAAAAGCAGCAGCAAGCCATTAAGACTCATTCTCATGATCTTTTTTCTATCAGTTCAATATATACCCTATACTGGCAAACTTCAGGAATGGCCCGACACAGCTCATTAGAATATTATTGACCCAAATTTCTTCTCCAATGTTAACTAATTACTCTCTAATATAAGAAAATACTGGACAATGCATCTATAAAATGTTTCTTGTTAAAGAGGCAGGCTAGCTTTAAGTATAGTTATTTCCCATCACTAGGATACTCTTTTTATCATTGCTGACCTCTAGAGGGAGCTCAAAGTACTTGTTACTTTTTCCCAACATCCAGTACACTTCTCCCTCAATGTGGTATATTCAAAATTTAAGAACATTTTATTATGGCACCCTGAAGAGTAAGTTAAATGTGTGCCATCCTTTTAGGAACTTATTGCTCCTCAGAAGTGAATACGGCTTAACCTGCTCACCTGCTCCAGAGGGAGCAGGCCTCAATCATTTCTTCTCTCCCTTCCATACTCCTGTGACTGTCTTCAGATATTCTCTTTCTCATCTGGTATTGGTTAGGCATATTACTTAGCCTGAGAGGCTGAAGGGAGGATAGCTCTAGGCAATGGAGGCAAATGCTCCCTCTTGCTGATTCCCCGTACTTTCAGTGTAGAAGGCAGCACACTAGGATGAAGCTACTCACGTCTGCCCAGGAATTTTAGTGGTCTAAACCCATCACCAAGGACAGAGGAACCATTATTTCAGTACACCTGTAACACAATCTTTGTACCACATCTGTAGGAAAGATGTGCAGAAAATGACGAGATAAGTGCCAAATCCCCACTTAACCGGTCTATACGACTCTGAAGAAGGAACTCAGCCCCGTGAAGACTCAGTTTCCTCATCTTTAAATACTTACTTTGTAGAGTTGCTTTGAGGACTAAATGAAAAAATACAAAGAAATGAACCTTGTCTGAAGCACAAGGCAGGCATATTTGGCCAAGTAGAAGACACTGGCTAGGGTTTGGGCTTTGTTGCAAAGTAGAAGCAAGCATTTAACCTCACTTGTCTCTTGGCTAATTCAAGTCATTCTAGTTTAGGTAACAAGTTCTCTGAATGGTCCAGCTTTAGCCTGAGGCTAAAGCCCAAACCAGTAAGTAACAAAGTGTTATAGATGCCTTTTTTGCTGCTTTTTGCATAGATATCAAAGAGGCCTCAGGTTGAAGCCAGACTAGTCAGGACAGAATTGTCTTGGCAAAATATCACCTGAATTACAACGTGGTATCTCACAATGAAGTAAGTGCTAATGACTCCTTTTTCTAAATCTCTGGCTCTGAACAAGAACATGTTATGTGATAAGCTCAACAAAGCCCACTTGAAGGCTACAACTGCTCACACAGAACCTACATTATGATGTTGCCATGAGAGTCAGGGTCCATAGGGTAATTCCAGAGATGTGTTCTGGAACAGTCTCCCTTCTTTTTAACTTGTTTCTGGATAATCTGATATATTTGGATAAAATGGAATGGAACAAGACCCTCCTGCAACAAAAAGAAAAAGATAAACAGTTGCTAATACATTTAGTCTAAGGTGTGACCTTAACAAACAAGCCTTGGTGTATTATTGTTATATATCAGGGGTCAGGAACCTTTTTGGCCGAGAGAGCCATGAACGCCACATATTTTAAAATGTAATTTCATGAGAGCCATACAACGATCCCTGTATGTTATGCATTATCCAATAAAAATTTGGTGTTGTCCTGGAGGACAGCTGTGATTGGCTCCAGCCACCCGCAACCGTAAACATGAGCGGTAGGAAATAAATGGATTGTAATACATGAGAATGTTTTATATTTTTAACATTTTTTTTTATTAAAGATTTGTCTGCAAGCCAGATGCAGCCATCAAGAGCCACATCTGACTCACGAGCCATAGGTCCCCAACCCATTATATATAATGCTAAAAAGAGAACTCTAAAGGAATCATTCTAAATCTGAAGTTACCATCTTTGTTAGAATGTTCACCAATTTTTAACTGGCTCTTAATTAATTCCACAAAGCTAATCACCTCATTAAGTTGCCTAATTAAATGTAATGCAGTTTCTCATGGAGATGATACAGGACTGGTAGCACTGCATAAGCTCTGCACTTCTATGTATGCCTTATTAAGATATTTTTTAACCAGAACGGGCATCTCATTAATATATCTACCTAAAATCTTTATAAACTAGGATTGTTTGGCCATACTATAAGAACCATAAAGCACTTCATTGTCTACTTGTCATGGTAGAGTCAAACCCAACTCAAGTTGGTTTTCTGACAGGATTCCTCCTACTCACTCACTTTTGAGTAAAAAGGGGACAAAATAGTTAAGAGAAAGAGGCCAGAGATCTCCAAGATATGTTACAGAAAAATCTGACTTTATCCCAATGGCAAAATACAGCTCATTAGGGAGTTTTAAATATGATGAGGTGTGGTCTTACATCACTTACGCTGAAGAGAAGAGGACTGGGCACTGAAAGATGGGTGGATGGAAGTTAAGAGTGAATCTGGAAAGCCTTATATGCAACACTAGTGATGTAATCCAGTATAAGTGCAGTAACAGTATTATCGTAATTAGCGAACACTTAAAATGCACTTACAGTATGCAATCCTCACAAGAAACCAAAGAATGGCTGTATTAATAATATATCCATTGAACAGAAAAAGAAAGTAAAGCAAAAAGGCAAAAGAAGGGATAGAAGTGTACAGATCTGAAAATACATCTATAAAGTATATAAAGCAAAGCGTGATAACTGGACCACGAAAGATGAGAGCAATAATAATACCCAGGTCTGCATGCTGGCTGAACCTATTTGATGCCTTTGATAGATAAATATTTACTTCACATTAAGCTTTATTTAATAGCATCTAAATGGCAAGTACAACTTCAGGTTATTTCAAACGTTAATATCCACTGACTAAATAATACCAAAGATTACATGAATACTTTTACCAAAACTCTTAACCAAAAAAATACATCAATACCATTACAAAAAAATCATTTTGTTCATCTTTTCCTTTTTTTTAATCCATTTCCTCTTGGTTTTGGTAGGTTAGTTTGCTCAAGGTAACAATTTCCTGATCTTGTTTTCAATTCATGCTTCCATTTTAAACAACTGTAATCATGTTTTTTCAAATGATCTGAAATTATTTTCACATGATTCCATTTTCAAAGATGCAATTTCTTTCATGAATCTCACTGAAAAAGAGAATTAAACATTTAAGGTTTTGCTTTCTCCACCTATTTGAACTAAAGTTTATTTCTCTAATTCTAACTCCTTCAACAAATATTTTACTAAACACCTACTACATGCTAGCTAGTCAGTCTAACTCATGCTAGTATTTCTAGGTGCTAGGGATACAAGACTGAATAAGACAGATCAGAAACTCCATGCCTTCATGGATCTTATATTTTAGTGATGGGGGGCATATTCTAACAATGAATAATATAAAATGTATCAGGTAGTCCTGAATACTATAAACCTATAAAGACCAAAAAGAGAGCAGAAAGTAACAGGAGTGCATTTCAGATACAGTAGCCAGGAAGAGCCTCTCTGAAGTGACTTAGGCCAAAACCAAAATGAACAGGGAATTAGTCATCCAAATTTGTAATGAAAAGTATTCCAGCAAAGGACCTAAACAGAAATGAGTTTGCTAAACTTGGTAAGACTAATGCAGAATAAGGTGGTAGAGGAGTATTCCGCAGAAATGAGACCATACACAGCGCCTTGCAGGCCCCAGTAGAACTGTGGACTTGTTATATGAGTAGTGAAAAGCCACTAGATAGTTTCTTTTCTTTTTTTTTTCTTTTTAATTCTTTATTCATTTTAGAGGAGAGAGAGGGAGAGAGAGAGAGAGAGAGAAGGGGGGAGGAGCAGGAAGCTTCAACTCCCATATGTGCCTTGACCGAGCAAGCCCAGGGTTTTGAACCGGCGACCTCAGCATTCCAGGTCAACGCTTTTATCCACTGCGCCACCACAGGTCAGGCTAGATAGTTTCTAATTTATGCTTTCAAGTGATAATCTGTTGAGTAAATATAGCACAAACAATGGAAAATTTGTTCATAAGTTATCGCAAGAGCGTAAGCAAAAGATGATTATGGTTTGAATTCAGGTAGTAGCCATAGAGAAATGGATGAATACAGAATACCTTTTGAAGACAGTACTGCTAGAACTTGCTGATGGATAGAGAGAATGATTCCAAGGTTTTAGAACCAAACCCTATGGAGGAAAGGCAGTGTGATTTACTGGGGAGAGGTACACGAGGAAAGAGATTTGAGGTAAGAAAGGAGCCAAAAGTTTTATTTCCACACTTCTTTTGGTTGATTTCAGGCAGACATACAAGTAGATAGGTCATAAAAGCAGCAAGATAGATTTTAGAGCAGTTTAGGGAAGGAAGAGGAGATATAATTACAGTATCATCAGCTAACAGAAGGCATTTAAAGACTAAATGAGAAAAAGAAGAAACAGATCTGGTCAAGGAATGAGCCTTGAGTTCTCCCACATTTAGCACTGAAGAGGAACAGCTAAGAAAGGAGATTGTGCAGCATTTACTGGTGAGGTAGAAAGAACTTTCTGGAAGCCAGGCAAAGAAGTGTTTTTTGAAGGAGGCCACAACGAACTGTGTCGAAAAGTGCACAGAGATATCAAGGGAAGTGAGAGCTGAGAATTAAACTTGAATTTGGCAACATGACGATTTTGGGGGTGATTTCAAGAAAAGCAGATTTAGTGGCTTAGTATCCTTAAAATAAAACCGGTTTTCTGTGGCTCTATTTTATAGCTGTGAGAAGCAGCAGTCCTGGAGTTGAGGTGTCCAAGCTAAAATCACTGTTCTGACAGTCTGATAAAGTTGGGCTCCTATCTACCATCAATGAAGGGTTTTCTTTATTTAAGTCTTCGGCATTCTGGAAAACAGAGGGTTAAACCAACAGGCTTGTGAAGCTGACTCATCATGCTTCTGAGCTGCTGACTTCTCAGTTAGTTGGCTGAATGTACTATGAGTAGTATTTTTTTCAAGAAAAGTACTCGAGTGGTATACTGAGTCATTGCAAGCCTGCAAAAGGCTATTTTGTTGCCCTGCCTATGTGAAAGATAGTTTCAAATCAATTGAAGATTTGTATGTTATAATAGTTTTTCCTCAGTTTTCTAGCTGCTGCCCCACTATCTTTTATCACAGCACCATCCAAAACTTTTTCTGATAACAGAAATATTCTATTCTGCACTGTACAACATGGCAGCCAATAGCCATACGTAGCTATTTACTGACCACTTAAACTATGAGCAATGAAACTGAGGAAATTAATTTAACTTTAATCAACTTAATTTTATAACCACACATAGCTAGTGACTACTACTAAATGGACAGTATAGTTCTAGCATACAGAAGACAACGGCAATGCCTTCCTGATATATTCTTGCCTGGATATTTATACTATTTATTTCTATATACTAAAATTTAAAATTCCACTAGGCTATTCCTAGGTATGGATCTCATCTATTTTGCCTGGAATGTACTTTAGGTACCTGTAAGAGAATAATAATAACAGGCCCTACCATATGGGAATTATAGAGAATTTTACATGAGCTTCAACTTGCCAAATACTTGGCACATAGTAAGTGTTCAATAAATGCTAGCAATATTCTATGAGCCCTTTTGATCTGTTCTCTCTGGTGACTTTTTTATCTGTTTCCTCTGATCTCTCATTCTACACTTTTATTACACACTGAATCTTTTCTTTGTTTCTTAAGTGCTGCACAGGAAACCATTTGTTCACACTGATCACCTGCATTCAGACTACTGAGCCTATGTCTATCTTTTCATGTATTCAACTTTAAAAAGGTCTATGTTTATGAAATATTGGGAATTGTGCTGGGTTCAATCAGAAAAAAATTAAGAACCAAGTTCAAATCTTTTTTGGGATGGGGATGATATATATATTGTTGCTTCTTGTATTAGTTCTCAACTGTTACCTACCAAACAACCCCAAATGTAGCAGCTTGAAACAAGCAAGTGTTAACTCAGTTTCTGAGGATCAGGACCTTGAGTGTGGCTTAGCTGGGTACATCTAGCTCACTCAGGGTCTTTCACAAGGCTGCAGCCTATGTATCAGCGAAGGTCTCTGTCATCTCAAAACTTGATTGGGAAAGAACCTGCTTGCAATTCTAGCTCATGCACACAGCTGCAGGCAGGCACCAGGATGTCCCTGGCTACTGGCCAAAAACACTAGCTCCTTGTTCTGTGAGCTCCCAGGGCAGCTCACAAAATGGAAGATGGTTTCCCTCAGAGCAAGTGAGAGAGGGCAGCCCACCACGGATGCCAGAGCCTTTCTGTCACCTAACCTCAAAAGTGACACCCCATCACTTTTACCACACTGGTAGAAGCAAGTCAGTAGGTCCAGCTCTATTCAAGAACAGGAATACTAGGAGGCAGAGTACTGGGGGCCACTTCAGAGGATGTCCACACACTTCCTTGTTCAGCTTACAGATTCAGCAGTATGGAGTCAGGCAGCAGGGTTGCAGGCCAGAGAAGGCAGTTTTGAATACCCAGCCTTCCTTGGTAAAAGTATTCTGAGTCATTCAGTTTTTAATCCCTTCTTCAAAGTACAAACTATGGACCACCCTTCAATTCTAACTCTAGCTGCTCAAAGAGGTCCCTTTATTCACACCAAGTCAGCCAAGAACGACTCACCTAACTATGTTTCTCATTTATACTGTTTCCAGCCAGAATTCTTGTTAGTTTAGTTATAGCACCCTTCCAGGGTTTCCAAGGAGACCGAACTCTCCCCATTATGCTTTCTGGTCATTTCAATGTCTATTTGTTTTAACACATGGGCTTAGATCATCACCCTCCACCACAAGTCAAGATAGATATTTTTCTTTAAGCATTTTGTACATTCTTTAAAAGACTCTATTTTGATAAATATTGATGGGAAGTGCTTCCTTTCCCTAGCCATATAATTCAATCTTATTGTTAGATAAAATAAAGGTGTTTTAATCCACATCAATTCCTAGGATAAACTCTACAGTAATTTAAGTAAATTTTGCGGGTGTATAAAAGAAATGCAATGTCTCCAAACTTAGTTCAATTTGAGATGTGACTAATTACAAAACTTAGTAAGCATATAAACATTTTAACAATGTTCCTACAATCTTAAAAGGAATCAGACACACAGCTGCTCAGAAGGATAAACTAATCTCACAGTTTCAAAAACATCTAGTACTGAGAAATGGCATAATACCTAATCGAAGACAAACCTTTAGTCAGAATATCAACGGTATTTTAACTCACATGCCAAAATATGTATTTTTTGATTTAACAAAGAAAAAAATTTCCCTATACTTTATTACCCTCTACCCTACCTTCTTTCCCCTGAACTAAATTCATTCATTCTATTTCTTTAGAACACAAATAAAGAGTGCAAGGAAGAGTCAACACACACAAATTAGATGTTAACAAATCTGATAAGCTGGTACACAGTATAGTCTACTGAATAATCAAAATTCGGGCTTCTTGTCCTCTGCTGATGAATAGGAGGGGACAGAAATAGGAAGGGACTTAGCACGGATGTGTTAAGCAGACACAAGACCACCACATACTGCTGCACAGTACCTAAACCACACAGCCACCCTCCTGTATAGGCACAGTGTGCCTGAGGGTTACATCCTGTGTCTTATCAGATTTCTAGCTGATCCATTCTTAAAGAAAAGGGATTTTCAAATATTTTCACACTTCACTATAGGTATAAAATTACTTGCTATCTCAGCAAAGTTGCAGAATACAAAATCAACACACAAATCAATTGCATTTTTATATATTATATTAGCAATGAACAATACAAAAAGGAAATTAGTAAACAATTCCTTTTACAATGGCATCAAATAAATAATTAGGAATAAACTTAGTAAGATGAGTATACACCGAAAACTACAAAACTGCTAAAAGAAATAAAAAAGATGTAGTGTAGTACTGACATGAAGACAGACATATTGGACCAACAGAAGAGAGAGTCCAGAAATAAACACTCTATTCTACTCCACATATGGTCACATGCAACCTTTGCACACATGGTCAAAAAAATTTTTGACAGTCTTTTCAACTCATGGTGCTGAGAAACCCGGATAGCCACATGCTGAAGAATGCAGTTGGATCCTTACCTTATACCACTTATAAAAATTAACTTTAAATAGATTAAAGATCTAAAATTAGTCTTAAAACTACTATAGAACTTTCAGGAAAAACACATTACATTGTATTTAGCACTGACTTCTTGAATATGATACCAAAAAAATAAGCAACAAAAGAAAAAAATCTAAATTCAACAAAATTAAAAACTTTTGTGCACCAAAGCACACAGTTAACAGTGAAAAGGCTACCATGAAATAATATGTGCAGATCATATATTTGGTACTAGATTAACAGCCAGAATATATAAAGAATTCCTACGATAACAATTTTAAAATAAAAAAGAACTTGAAGAGACAGTTTCTAAAGATAAATGACAAAAAAAAAAAACACATGAAAAGATGTTCAACATAATTAATCATCTGGGAAATAGAAATCAAAACCCAAATGAGAAACCGTGTCACATCTATTAGGATGGCTACAATCAATGTGGAGAAAGTAGAACCCTAAGTGCATTGGTGGTGGGAAAGGTAAGAGTACAGCAACTGTGAAAAACAGTATGGTAGTTCTTCAAAAAGTTAAACATAGAATTACTTTATGATCCAATAAACTGCACTTCTCAGTATATACCCAAATGAATTCACGCAGGGACTTGAACAGATATTCAAACACTGATGCTCACAGCAGCACTATTCACAACAGCCAAGAAATGGAAGCAACCCAAGTGTCCATCAACAGATGGATGGATACACAAAATGGTACATATGTATGTGGACTGTTAAGCTTTAAAAAGGAAAATCCAACACATGCTACAACACTGATGAGCTCTGAGGATGCTGTGAACTGAATGGTACCCCTTCCCCAATTCGTATGCTGAAATCCTAATCTTCAGTGTGATGTTAGGAGGGGCCTTTGGGAGATGATTAAGTCATGAGGGTAGAGCCCCCTGAATGATTATTAGTGCCCTTATAAAAGAGACTTCAAGAGACCCCAAAAAGCTCTCTCACCCCTCTGCTATGTGAGGGCACAATGAAAAGGGAGCCCTCTGTGACCCAAGAAACAGGCCCCCACCAGAGACAGAACCTGCCAGTGCTTCCATCCTGGATTTTCCAGAACTGAGAAAAATACATTGTTAAACCACCAGACTATGGGGGTTTGTTATGGAAGTCTAAATGGGCTAACACAAGCACATTATGATAACTGAAATAAGCCAGTCACAAAAAAGACAAACACTGAGTAATTCCACTTTTATGAGGTACCAGAGTAGTCAGACTGAGAGACACAAAGGAGAATGGGAGCTGCAGGGGCTGGGAAAGTAGAGACAGGGAGTTACTGTTGAATGGTTAGAGGGTTCCAGTTTGGGAAGATGGAAAAAGTTCTGGAGATGGATGGTGGCCTATATACTCAATGTCACTGAACTGCACACTGAAAAGTAGTTTAAACAGTCTTCTATTATGTATATTTCATCGTCCACAACAAAAAACTGTTAACACCTATAATCCCAAGGTAAAGCAATTAAATCCAGGGTTATTTCAACAAAGATTCCTTGTCTGACAAAAGATAGCTATAAGGTTAGGAGTTAGGATTCTCACTGTAGGAGAAAAATACAAATATAGAATGGGAAAGGGAAGGAAGAACTCTGTGGCATTACAATTGATTGGTATATGTTTTAAGTATTTTTAAATCTATATATTCCTTCCTCTATTTTCTCTTGCAATTTATCTTTTGAGGAAACCAGGTACTGTATGTAGTTCATCCTATATAAACTCATAATTTGAAAATCCCTAAATCCTTTTAATTTACTAGCTCTGTCTAAAAAAGAGGAGGGGCCTAGAAATAGTTACATTCCAGTAGTAAAAAACACAACACATGAAAAAAATACAATCTGAATCATCCTGTGTCAGAAAAACAGGGAATGATCAAGGACTGATGGGGATATGTAAACAGCAGGTATTTGATAGGACCTCTCATTTGGCCAAATAAGGGCAATGTGAACATCAAAAATAATGGTGGGCCCTGGCCGGTTGGCTCAGTGGTAGAGCGTCGGCCTGGCGTGAAGTCCAGGGTTCGATTCCCGGCCAGGGCACACAGGAGAGGCGCCCATCTGCTTCTCCACCCCTCCCCCTCTCCTTCCTCTCTGTCTCTCTCTTCCCCTCCCGCAGCGGAGGCTCCATTGGGGCAAAGATGGCCCGGGTGCTGGGGATGGCTCCTTGGCCTCTGCCCCGGGCGCTAGAGTGGCTCTGGTTGCAGCAGAGCAACGCCCCGGAGGGGCAGAGCATCGCCCCCTGGTGGGCAGAGCGTCGCCCCCTGGTGGACGTGCCGGGTGGATCCCGGTCGGGCGCATGCGGGAGTCTGTCTGACTGTCTCTTCCCGTTTCTAGCTTCGGAAAAATACAAATAATAATAATAATAATAATAATAATGGTGGCATTAATAGATCTTTAATACATGGAATAAAAAACCAAAACAAACCTCTGAGTCCACAGTGATACTAAAAAGGAGAGAAAAGACTGGGAGATTAGAAAAGCACTATCCTACAGATGAATCAGAGAATTGTACACTTGAAACCTATATAACTTTAGGAACCAATATTGCCCCAATTAATTCAATAAAAAAGAAAATCACCATTTTGCATTACCACAACAGAATGCCTAAGGCAAAGAACAATAAATGCTTAGGGGGGTTCTTTTTTGCAAGAACTAGCAGACACTTTATGCTCAAACTAAGAATCATCAATAATTAAATTTATATGATCTGACGCACTAGAAAGTACAAATTATGTACTTATGTAATATGTCTTGTCAAAAATATGTAACCTGGATTTAAACCAGGTGGTGAAAGCCCTGGCCAATGGTGCAGTGGATAGAGCATCTTCCTGAAGCCCCGAGGTCCCTGGTTTGAACCCTAGTCAGGACATGTATCAGGAGCAATGAACGGCCTGACCAGTGGTAGTGCAGTGGATAGAGCTTTGACCCAGAACACTGAAGTCGCCAACTGGAGCACAATGTTACAATGTTGCTGGTTTGAGTGCCCAATCATAGACATGATTCCAAATTACTGGCTTGAGCCCAAGGTCGCTGACTTGAGCAAGGGGTCACTCCCTGAAGTTAGGCTTGAACCCCAGGTCAAGGCGTGTATGAGAAGCAATCAATGAACAACTGAAGTGCTGCAACTATGAGTTGATGCTTCTCATCTCCTCCCTCTCTGTCTTGGTCTCTAATTTTAAAAAAAGTGCAATCAAAACAACTAAGTAGAACAAGCTGAGGCTTCTCTCCACCCACTTCCTCTCTCAAAAAAAAAAATTAAATAAATAAAAATAAAAATACAACAGTTGGTGAAATCCAGAAAGTGTTATTTTATATAAAGTTAACAAGCCTTGACTCTTCCAAATTAGCCAAATGCTCTCACTGGATCCTGGACTGAAAAATATTTTAGGGACTGTTTTTGAGCCAATTGAGGAAGTTCAAATATGGATTGTGTAACATGTCTGAGTTAACGCTACATATCTTGGGTACTATAATGGTATTGTGGTTGTGTAAGAGAATATTCCTGTCCTTAAGAAAGATAAAGGCTGAGTAATTTAGGGGTAAAGAACCATATGCTGTTTCCAACTTACTTTCAAAAGATCTGGGGGCAGAAGTGCAGGTGGATGTATAAGTAAGGTCACGAACTTTTTTACAATGAAGAGGAGGACAAAATTAAACTGAACAAAACAATATCGTAAATAAAAAACATTTTATTCATTGCAACAATACACTATGATAAATGCATAATAAAAACATTTGTAGTATTTTATATTGTAATTATGCTTACATGCCTATTAATTTTTAATAATTGTAAGAAAAAAGTACTCATTTAAATATTATCTAAATGAGTTCTTTTCCATTAAATGAATATTTTGTCAATGATCATCTTGTAACAATATATTGGAAATATCTGAAAAAGAAATATTCTTCATAATGAATTTTACAGCAAGTGCTGCAGCTAGAGTATCAATATTCAATCTCAATTTCTCACTTGTCCAAAAATCATTAGCAATTGAAAAAACTCTTTCAACTGCTGCATTAGTTCCAGGGCAGCACAATGTAAACTGAAGAATAAATAAATTTTCACATGGAATATGTTCGTTTTTGAAATGGCTCAATTATTTCCACCCATCTTTTACCAATTTTGATGTGTTCATTTTCCCACTGTATTAATTTTTCAGAATTTAAATATACATTCAGTCTTCTAATTTCTTCAAAGAAACAATTGTCTATTTTGATGTCTGGCATTTCTTTAGATAAAAACTCAAGACAAGATTCAATATCTGTCCAATATACTTGCAATGAAGTAAAAAAACACCATTGAAAACTGTTACTTCCCATGATGTTTGTTTCAAACCATTCTTCAATACATTGAAAACATGTCTGGTAAAAATTTTGCACTTTTTTGATAAATTTTTCTGTTATACCTGGATTTGATTCCTCTAAGTCTGACAATTTTCTTCTTATAATTAAAGAAAGAAATTTTTCTTCAAAACGAGATTTATATTAAAGGATAAAGTCATTCAAAATAAGACTAACTTCCGTAGCTGAAATGTGTTCACCTTCAATCTTTTGAATAGTTTTCTGAAAAACAGATGCGTATGTACAAAATATATTAATATCTCAAATATTATTGAAAAATGATTCCAGGATTTTAGGACATTTTCTAAACTTAAAAAATATGAAAGAGGCTCAAATAATTGTAGAACACGCTCTACAGTAGGTGTTAGAACAAGCCATCTAACTTTTGAATATCCTGAAAGTTTTTTGCATTCAACATTTGCTTCTTCACAAAATTGTTTTAAAGTAGCAACACTAATGGTAAAACAACTAAAATGCAAATAAATTGTAGTTATTATTACTTCTACATCAATTGGCATGGCATATGGCACTGTGTTGATTGCATTTGACAAAATATATGCATTACAACCTATTCCTAGTATTTTCTTTTGGAGTAACTCTTGTAATTTTATATATACATATTTACCCCTTTATGTCTTTGCCCACCAAAATTTGTATTTGTATTATCAGCCATATTAGTGCAACAACTTTGAATTTCAAATTGTTTTCATTTATTACTGTGTAGATGGTTTGACAAAATTTCAGACGTTTCACTCTCAATAGATTATAAATTTAAAATTTTTACTTGAATGCCCTTGGTAACATTAAAATATCTTACTATTATTAGATACAATTTAATTTCATTATGATTTGATGCATCAGATAAAATCGTTACAAATGCTGCAGTTTCCAAGTCCTAAGTATTGTAGTTAATACTTGTCACAGTAATTTTTAAATACTGATTTCAAAATAGCCTCGCATTTTGTCCTGGCATATAAAAATTTTGCACTGTGAAACTTTAATAATTTAGTTATACAATCCATACTATGAAAACTTTGTGAATTATGGTATGAAATGCAAATGTTCCCTCCATTGCAGCCAACTGTTTTTCATCTTCAGAATAATTTGAAGTTTTAAAAAAACTTGTTACTTTACAACTGGAAGCTGATGCATCTAATGATTGCTTATGTTTGTTGGTGGTCAAGTGTTTTGTTATCGCTGTTTTGCCCCCAACTGCAATACAAAATTCTCTGCTGCAGATATTGCAGAAAACAATGGTATCTTTCTTTGATATGAGAAATAGAAATTCCTTTTTCAACTTATCATTGAAACGGCATTTTCTTTTTTGATTTTTCCATCCCTTAAGTGAAATTAAAAATTAAAAATAAAATATAGAGCCTGACCAGGCGGTGGCGCAGTGGATAGAGCGTCGGACTGGGATGCTGAGGACCCAGGTTCGAGACCCAAAGGTCGCCAGCTTGAGCGCAAGCTCATCTGGTTTGAGCAAAAACCTCACCAGCTTGGACCCAAGGTCGCTGGCTCAAGCAAGGGGTTGCTCGATCTGCTGAAGGCCCGTGGTCAAGGCACATATGAGAAAGCAATCAATGAACAACTAAGGTGTCACAATGCGCAATGAAAAACTAATGACTGATAACTTCTCATCTCTCCGTTCCTGTCTGTCCCTATCTATCCCTCTCTCTGACTCTCTCTCTGTAAATAAAAAAATAGAGAGAGAGAGAGCTACACAAATGATGCAAGCACATTAGGAACTGAAAACGTTATACCATGGTAGGTGAATTTTCTGGAAGCTAAATTAACAAATCCAAATATCAAACAAAACCACTAATTTGGAGTGATATTAAGGTGTATTTATCATTTTCTAGTTAAAAAACATGTTTTATGCAACTATTTAATCAAAATGTTATTAATAGATATGGTTTGAGGTTAGATTTCCACTTTAAACTTGAATTTCGGGAAAATACTTGTAAATAAAATTATATGGAAATTATTAAGTAGATAATGAACTAATAAAACATGAATTGTGCTTACCTATGATTTAATTTTCACTGAGAAAGAAATAATCGTGAGTCTACAGCGTAGTATGTGCCATGTTGTGTTTCAGTTTTTTTCACTACTTTCAGAGGTACACAAAGCCATTTGCACGCTCGGTATACTGCATATTCTCTCAAGGTCTCCTGTGCGGAGCGCATGCGACTCATAATCGCGTCTCGCCGCACTGTATTTACTGATCCTTGACGAATCGTCATGTAAAATACAAATACGTCACATCACACACAATGGATCCACTCTGCATCGATCAAATACGGACATTTACAGATTAGTCTTCCAATATCAAAAAGGAGGACATGTAGGAGGACACTTTTCGAGGGAGGACGGAACTTACAGAAGGACTTTCCTCCTTAAAGGAGGACGATTAGTCACCTTAGTAAAACAGAAGAAATAAAAAAGCAAATGCGGCAAAACATTTACAACAGGTGAATATCAAAGAATAGCTTCAGTCATATTTATTTTTCAACTTCTTGATGGGCTTAAAATTTTTCAAAATAAGCCCTGGCCAGTTGCTCGTGGTAGAGTATCAGCCCAGCGTATAGACCTCCTGGGTTCGATTCCTGGTCAGGGCACACAGCAAAAGTGACCATATGCTTCTCACCACCCCCTACTCCTCCTCTCCCCTCTTCCTGTCCTGCAGCCAGTGGCTGGACTGATTCCAGCATGGGCCTCAATAACTAAAAATAGCTTGGTACTTGAGCACTGGCCCAAGACACAGTTGCCAGGTGGATTCCACTCAGGGTGCATGTGGGAGTCTTCTTATTTCCCCTCCTCTCAGCTACCAAAATAAATAAATAATAAGTTAAGTAAGTTAGAAAAGAAAGGAAGAGGGAGGAAATACAGTATAGCAGTGCTCCCCCCCAACCTTTTTTGGGCCACGGACCGGCCTTTAGGGTGGGATGGATAAATGTACCACGTGACCAAGACAAGCGTCAAGAGTGAGTCTTAGACGGATGTAACAGAGGCAATCTGGTCATTTTTTAAAAATAAAACATTGGTCAGACTTAAATATAAATAAAACAGAAATAATGTAAGTTATTTATTCTTTCTCTGCGGACTGGTATACCAAATGGCCCACGGACTGGTACCAGTCCGCAGCCCGGGAGTTGGGGACCACTGCAGTATAGTAACTCCTGATAGTCTTCATACACCATACCATAAAAGGAGACTCTCCTCCTCAGGTTTCTTTTTAAAGTGCTGCCATGCCTTTCACAGAACCACCCACCCCCTGGCTCCTGCCCCCAGCAGACACAGCTCTTCATATTTCATTGTACAGATCTAGTATTATCTTACCTCATTTCTTATTTAGCTTAGTTCTAAAACTATGGGGGAAAATATATATATAGCCAATCTGGCCTTTTCTCACTAGCCAGTATGAAAGCCAAGATCTAAAATGGCATGTTTCCCCTCCAAACTATCACTCAACCTAATAACCTCCTCTATTTTAATCAGACTACACAGAACATTCATAGTTGGGGGTGGAGCATTCACTTCTTCAAAGGGAGATGTGGGCCTTTCCCATATCCCTTCAAACAAGATACAGCCAAACCAAAGTTGAAGATTTTTAATTGTTACTATTCTGTTACTACTCTAAAACTGATCCCATTCTGTGTTAACCAACATTTTACTTGACAATGAAAGTTAAGACATTTTTATTTTTTAAATCTTGAAGAAAATACCTAATGTTAGGCACAGATGAGGTAGTAGGAAGGAAGTCAAAAGTTCTGACTAAAAATTCTAAAAATGACTAGCTATAAAAAAACTAATTGTCCCTGTAAGTGTCCATTTCTCCCTTCCTCCTTTTAGTTATGGCACACACCCTGGCACCCACTTTCCCCTCAGCAAAACTACAGTTTTAACAGGAAATAAGAGGTTACATTTTTTGGGCTCACTTGACCAAAATCTGAACAAGGGGATATTAGTGTAAAATTTCCATGTCACATCTTAAAAAGAACCCACTGCCTTCTTTCTCTCGCTCCTCCCTCCACATAGGCTGAACACAGGTATGAGCTGGGTGTGACCACACAGGCTACAGCAATATGTTATGGAAAACTGAACAGCAAGACAGAAGAAACCCAGGATGCTGGATAACTGTTGTCAAAAGCAGCTATTCACTTTAGACTCCTCTCTACTACTACTACTGGCTGGTTACATGGGAGAGAATTAACCTTTTAATTTTGGGATCCATTGTATAATTAATTGGGTCTTTTACAGCAGCCTGGCCTGGACTGGTTCAACAGCTTCTGTGACTCTGGATCCTTTTCTGGGCCTCGTTTTATGATGAATGTATCTTATGAGGAAGAATGCTAAGTGCCATTAAATTTCTTAGCTTACTGGATATTAATTATTTTATTTTATTTTTTTTTAAAGAAAAAAAAAAGTACCATATTTCCCCATGTATAAGACACACTTTTGGAAAAATTGGGGTCTAAAAACTGGGTGCATCTTATACAGTGGTTATAGAAGTGTGGCATTTAAAATGTCATAGATGGAACTGAGGATGAGGCGATATATGAAGACAGTGATTTGTCATCATACACAGTTGAGGACAAGCTAATGGATGGGAGTTTTGACAGTGATGAGGAGTTCAATGAATTTTATGAGTAAAACTTGAGTTCAGTAACTTTAATACATTTTTTCAAATTTCAGGCCCCAAAATTAAGGTGCGTCTTATACAGGGGGGGAAACAGTATGTACATTCAGTAAGATAAAAAATTGACACCTCCAATATTTTAAAATAGAATGACATGTAAAAACAACTGTACAACTGATCTACTTATTCAATAAATAATTACAAAAGGCCCACCAACAGCCATATATTTTTTTTTACTGAGGAGGGAAGGCAGATACAGACTCCACATGCACCCAACCAGGATCCAACTGGCAAGGCCACTAGAGGGTGATGCTCTGCTCATCTGGGGCCCTTTTTCCATCGCAACCAGAGCCATTTTTTTGTTTTAGCATCTGAGGCAGAGGCCATGGAGTCATCCTCAGTGCCCAGGGCCAATTCACTCCAATGGAGCCCTGGCTGTAGGAGGGGAGGAGAAGAGAGAGAAGCGAGAAGGGGAGGGGTGAAGCAGATGGTCTCTCCTCCCGTGTGCCCTGATTGGGAATTGGCCCACAGACTGGGCCAATGCTCTACCACTGAGCAAACTGGCCAGGGCCACCAGATACTATGTATTATGCGCCTAAAACTACTAAAGATACTGAGAATAAAGTGTTAGAACAGAAGAAATAGTTCATTCCTTCATGCATCATGGTGAGAATTTGAGAGAGCGCCAAAATAAATAAATAAATAAATAAATAAATAAATAAAAGCAAGTAATAAACAAGATCATCTCAAATAATAAGAGTACTGAAAAAGAGGAAAAACAAATACAAGACACACTGAGCATACTTTGGGATATCAGTTAATTTACACAGGGTAGTCAAGACCATGCAAAACCCTGGGTCAAGTATATTTCAGGTTAAAAAGGGCAAGTTCAGGGTCTTCAGCAAGAACAAGGCAGTATATGCTCCTGGACCACCAAGAAAGCCCCTGTGGCTTGAGCTACATGAGTAAGAGGATGAAAACATCTGGGAGATGGAAGAGGCAGCCTGGTATCCAGCATACAAATGTTTCGTTATTAACAACAGGGTGAGTGCTCCTGATGAAAAACAAAGAAAATCTATTACTCTCCTCAGTCTATGTCTTGGTTTCAGGAACAAATGATATTCCCAATAGAAATTATAATCTTAGCTGCCCTGAAATCAGTAACTAACTACAGTGTGTCCGTAAAGTCATGGTGCACTTTTGCCCAGTCACAGGAAAGCAACAAAAAACGATAGAAATGTGAAATTTGCACCAAATAAAAGAAAAACCCTCCCAATTTCTGTAGGATGATATGGCAGCATGTGCACATGTGCAGATGACGACGTAATACCATGTATACAGCGGAACAGCCCACGGCCATGCCAGTCGAGATGTGGACGGTACAGAGGAAAGTTCAGTGTGTTCTGTGGCTCTCTCAATTCGAATCCGTGACCAAAGTGCAACGTGAATATCAGTGCGTTTATAACAAAGCGCCACCACATAGAAATAACATTACTCGGTGGGATAAGCAGTTGAAGGAAACCGGCAGTTTGGTGGAGAAACCCGTTCTGGTAGGCCATCAGTCAGTGACGAGTCTGTAGAGGCTATACGGGATAGCTACCTAAGGAGCCCTAAAAAAATCTGTGCGTGAGCCCACATCGAACTGCACTGAATAGATACGAAATTGGGAGAGTTTTCCTTTTATTTGGTGCAGATTTCACATTTCTATTGTCTTTTGTTGCTTTCCCGTGACCGGTCAAAAGTGCACCATGACTTTACGGACACGCTGTATACGTCTTTATACACAAGCATTTTAATTAAAAGTGGTTTTTAAGAGCAGAAAAAACTCATTTATTTCTAATAAAGCTTTCTCTGACATTTTAGTGAGAACAAATTTCACATATGCATTCAGTCAAATATTTCATGAGCTCCTACTATGTATAGCAGATACTACTGCAGGTATTGAAGGTATATAGCAGTAAATAACCATTTCTTATAGAGTTTAATAAATCAAAATACATTTCAAAGTTCAAGAATGGTAACAATAATTTTTTTAAAACCTCACTGCTTTTGGCTGACTCATTAATGCCAGAAATTTACCTGTGAAAATGCAACATAGTTGCCTGACCTGTGGTGGCACGGTGAACAAAGCACTGACTGGAATGTTGAGTTCGCCAGTTCAAAACCCTGGGCTTACCCAGTCAAGGCACATACAACAAGCAATCAATGAACATCTAAAGTGAAGCAACTATGACTTGATACTTCTTGTTCTCTCCCCTCCTATCTCTGTAAAATCAATAAATAAAATCTTTTAAAACTTTTTTAAAAAAGAAAACACAACATAGTGCCTTTATTTTGATTTTTCTTATTTTTTGCTGTAATTAAACGGGAAAATTCCACAATTTAACAAGACAGTGTATTAAAAACAATACACATTGTAACTTAGACGTAAGAAAACAAACCTCTACTTCCATATAAAAAATATTACAAATATATGTTCTGTGAAGTCTTCCTTTCCATGGCAGATAAAGTGACTACCAAGTATTCTAAGACATAAAGGAAATGAAAATATCATTTTATTGATGTTAAACATGGAGATTAAAACATTCATTTATCTCTCTCCTCTAGATCCCACTAAAATAACATTAATTGAATAAAACAGTTTAAAACGGTAAGAACGAAGGGAATATGCAGGGAAGCAGCAAAAGGAACCCAAGGATAAACGTGCTGGAAAATGGAAAGCAGATAAATAACTTAGCAGAATAAAGGAAACTGAAACCCAAGAGCATGTCGAAGAAGCTGCCAAAGAGAGGCAAGCAGACTCAGCCTGCAGACCCTGCAAACCCTGCAGAGGGTCAAGAAAAGGATCACCAGGCTTAAAACAGGGCTACTAGTTAAAACATTTACCTAAGATGCAAATAAGCCCCACTCTGAGGAAGAAAAGTACTTTATTTTCTGAAGAAACTGAACCAGAGAAGACATCCATGAAGGACCAAAATGAAAGCAGTATGAAGTGGAAAGATTCATTCTAAACAGAGAGCTAGCTGTTCAGCTATCTTCCTGACTCACAGAACATCAGCACACAGGCTTGAGTATGACATCTCCCCCCCACAACACGTCATTCTAAGACTCCAGAACACTGGATGTTCCTTCTTACACTGACACAAGAAGAGTCCTGATTCTCACTGGTGAAGCCGCCACATAATTTCTGCCAGTGAACAGAGCATTCCCAATCTATCTTTTTTTATCTTTTCTTATTTTTGGACAGAGACAGAGAGTCAGAGAAAGAGGGACAGATAGGAACAGACAGGAAGGGAAAGAGACAAGAAGCATCAATTCTTCGTTGCAGCACTTTAGTTGTTCACTGATTGCTTTCTCATATGTGCCTTGACTGGGGGGCTACAGCAGAATGAGTGACCCCTTGCTCAAGCCAGTGACCTCGAGGTTTCGAACCTGGGTCCTCCGCGTCCTAGTCTGATGCTCTATCCACTGCGCCATCGCCTGCTCAGGCCCAATCTATTTTTTAATCACCTCATTCTTAAATGCTAATAAACAACGAGGAATCACCAGATACTGCAGCCTACTAACACAAGAAAAGAAGAATTCACAAGAAATAGAGCCTGGCCTGTGGTGTTGCAGTGGATAGAGAGTTGACCTGGAATGCTACGGTCGCCATTTTGAAGCCCTGGGTTTGCCCAGTCAAGGCATGTATTAGAAGCAACTGCTATGAGTTAACGCTTCCCGCTCCTACCACACCTTTCTCTCTCTCTCTCTCTCTCTCTCTCTCTCTCACGCCTAGAATCAATAAATTAAAAAAAAAAAGAAATGGAATGCCAAAATTAGAAAATTTTTATAAAATTAATCTTAGAATTATAAAACAGGTTGCTGAAAAAGGAATATTCCAAAAGGTTTTAAAAATATCATAAATGGAAGTAAAAATCAGTGACCTAGTTGGGAACAAAATGGAGAAACTCTCCCAGAAAGTAGGACAAAATGTAAAGATGATGGAAAATAGAAGGAAAAACACCCTAGGGGATGCAGAAAGCCCAAGATCCATACATAACAGGAATTACAGAAAGAACAAATAAAGCAGAAAAGAAAAAATCTAGGGAAGTAAATCTACAAGCTGAAAAAGCCCAATGAATGAAGACCCACACCAAGGCCATCAAGGCCCATCTCTCAGAAAGGAAAAAAACCAAAACAACGAGAGTGAACATAATGGCTTCAGGCTTCTCAAATGCAACAATGGATACCTGTAGTCATAAAGAAATCCTTCCAAATTCCGAGGAAAAATTATTTCCAATAACTAGCCAAACCTGAAAGTATGAAAACAGAATGGAGACATCTTTTTCCAGACAGGCAAGGTCTCAAATACTGTTACCAACTCATGCCTTCTTTCTCACAAAAAAGCAGCTGCTATGCACCAGTAAATGAGGTAGGTAGAGAACCAAGAAAAGTACATGAGATCTCAGAACAAGGGCAGCCAACAAAGAGGCAAAAGGAATTCCCATGGTATATGAAAATGCTAAACAAAGGAAAATCCAAGGACAACAGTTATACAATAATACTAGAAAACACACAGGCTAGACAGGAGTATGGGAGGGAGAGCGCTCAAGGCAAAAGTAAAACTGATACAACACTTGATGCGCTTCAATATACTGCAGGAGATTTGAGGAGGATTTAGTGGAGTCACAGAAAATGAAACTATTCCAGACTGAAACGAGAACTTGGGTGGGGGTAAAGAAAGATGATAAACTGACAAGATTATCTGATTCTTTCCACCATGTAGAAAATTACATTGAAAGGTGCAGAAATAAACAGTGATGGTAAAGTGAACAAAACAAAAAACACAAATGGAAAAACAAGGTAATTATTAACTCTAGAGCAGTGTTTTCAACCGCCAGTCCCTGGACCAGCCACTAGAAATTCCATACCAGTCTGCAAAAGAGTTAACTGCCTCATGATGTATGAAAATTATAGTCCTAATGATCTTAGTCAAATTCGCTTATGCTCGGGGGATTTCCGCTTTAAGCGGCCCCCAAAATAACTTTCCTATTTTCACTGGTCCCAAGTGTAAAAGGCTGAAAAGTACGGCCTAGAGAAAACAATTATTAAGGCAATGAACAGTACTTATATAGATATAATAATGCCTACTCTTAGTTTCCTACGGCTACTGTAACAAAATACCACAAATTTGTGGTGGTTTAACACAACACAAATTTATTCTCTTACAGTTCTGGAAGCCAGAAGTCCAAAATCAGTTTAACTGGATTACAAGTATCAGCTAGGCTAGACCCTTCTAGAAGATCTAAAGGAGAATACGTTTCCTGGCCTGGCCTGTTTCAGCTTCTGAGGCCACCTGCACATCCTGGCTGTGTGACCTAGTCCTTGCATCACTCCAAGCTCTCGCTTCTGTGTCAAATCTACTACTTCCCACTAACAGATCTTCTTATCTCCCTCTTTTCCTTTATAAGGACCCCTGTGACTACATTTAGGGCCTAAGAGGATAATCCAAAATAATTCCATCTCAAAATCCTGAATTTAATACCTCAAATCCCTTTGCCATCTTAGGTAATATTCACTAGTTCTCAGGATTGGATGTAGTTGTCTTTAGGGGGAGGGTGATGTTCTTTAGCCTGCTACACCTTGAAACATTGAAATAAATGATATTACTGGTATAAAAAGATTTGAGAAAACAGGAGCAAAACAGAGTTCAATTCTTAGCACCATTTACATCTGAGAATGTAAACTGATGAAGAAACAAACACCTGAATGAATGCAAAGTTTGGAAATAGGAAAATAAATACCAGAAGAAAGAGCTATAAACAGTTTGAAGACGGGGACTCAAGTTGAGGACAGGTAAGAGACAGGAAACTTAACTTTCCTAATAAGATGACCAACTTTTTTACAATGAAAAGGACAAAAATAAATTGAAGAAAATATCATAAATGAAAGAAACATTTTCTTCATTGCAACAATAATACACTATAATATGATAAATGCATAAAAAACATTTGTAACATTTTATATTGTAATTATGCTTACATGCCTATTAATTTTTAATAATTGTAAGAAAAAAGTTCTCATTTAGATACAAATATGTCATATCACATGCAATGGATCGACCGATTACGGACATTTACAGATTAGTCTTCCAATATTAAAAAGGAGGACATGTAGGACAACACTTTTCGAGGGATGACGGAACTTACAAAAGAAGGACTGTCCTCTCTGAAGGAGAACGATTGGTCACCTTACTTATAAGCATTTTCAAACTATTGACTTGTTAAACTATGTGCATGAGCCACACAGATAAAATCAAAATCAACCTAAAACAAAACTATGATTAGGTAGATAGAGAAGGAGAAAAATTCTGATTGGGAGACTGAATAGGTACCTCAAGGGTAATGAAGCAAACAAAATCACAAACATAAAAATTAGGAGGTGAATCTATTATACTTATTAAAAACCTGTGTTAGAAGTTATGAAACAACCAATTAAGGAGTTAAAAGTTTCATTTCCTAAATTCACTGTTTTTACAGCACTGGGGGTCAATCTACTTAAAAAGGCAAATTACTAGCAAAAGGAAACCTTTTGGTAATATCTGAGCTAAACTTGAAATTCAAACACAAATTTAATCTAACAGCAGGGATGGCTAACATGTAGTACTATGATGCAAGCTACTCTTTTAACAGCTAGTACAAAGCTCCCCAGGAGGTGTTTATTCATTTGTTGAACAAATGTTAACTGATGCGAGAATAGCACAATGGATTTATCCAGTCTGCTAGAAATGCTGAGTAAAGGAATTAAGACACTGCCCTACCTACTCCCCTTCCCCTCAAAAAGGCTATAAAGCTGTCTTGTCATTCCAAGTGTTGAGAGACTGCAGACCATCAGAACAGCAACAACAAACATGGATACCACTGGAGCTGGTTAGAATCACAGGCTCTACCTACCCCATACCTACATGCAAAATCATAATCTGCATTTTAACAAAACTCCCAGGAAATTCATAGGCTTGAGTACTGGGATGGAGCTAATACAAATGCTGTATAAAACAAAGCACTGCACACTTTTTCGCTTTCTCTTTGGACTTCTGTAGAGTTTTTTTTTTACGGGTTCTATATATATTCCTCCGCCTACTCAAGGACCAGTAAAGAAATCAGGGCCCTGGCTGTTTGGCTCAGTAGTAGAGCATCAGCCTTGTATGTGGATGTCCAGGTTGATTCCTGGTCAGGGCACACAGAAGAAGTGACCATCTGCTTCTCCACCTGTCCTCCTCCCTTCTATCTCTCTCTCTTTCTCTTCCCTTTCCACAGCCATAGCTCAATTGGTTCCAAAGAATCAGACCCCCAGGGCCTGAGGATGGCTCCAAGGATGACTTCCTGGAACCTCTGGCTTATGCACTAAAAATAGTTCGGTTGCAACCATGGCCCAAGATGGGTCAAGGATCCCAGTCAGGGTGCATGCGGGAGTCTGTCTATCTTCCCTTCTCTCACTTGGGAAAAAAAAAAATTCTGATAATCCCAGAAATAGCTGAAAAGTAGAGGAAAGAGTAAGAACAAAATATTTATAATGTAAAAGAATACGCACTTACAATCTTGTCTTAGGCAACAAAAAAGGAGGCAGGGCTTTTTAAGCCTCAGCAGTTATCTGTCAATACTTCTATCTGAATTTTCCTCAGACTACACCTTCAGATGCCCCCAAACTCTACTGCTACCCTTTAAGGGAAAATACAACTTGATAGCAGAGGATGTTTGAGAACTATTGCACGTTCAAAGCCCCCCCCCCCCTCAATTATATGATTCTTGAGAGCAGATGCAAAGTACATACACAATCACAGTAAAGAAATAATCACTGGAGGAACTTAAGAAAAATGGGAAAATAAAACAGAACAAAACAAGAAACAAGCTTGAACTTTAATTTTAAATTATTCAAAGGTAATAGTTAAAATGCAAGACCCCCACCTGGCCCGTGGAAGTGCAGTGGATAAAGCTTCAACCTGGAATGCTGAGGTCACTGGTTGGAAACCTTGCGCTTGCCTGGCCAAGGCCCATACAACAAGCAATCAATGAACAACTACAGTGAAGCAACTGTGCGTTGATATTTTCCACTTCACCCCCTTTCTCATTCCTCTTCATAAAATCAATAAACAAAATCTTTAAAAAAAAGATTTAACTTAAAAATGCAAGACCCCAATTTTGATGAAACTAATCTAAATAATTCTCTCTTCAGATTTGCCAAACTCCTAACCCAACCAAGCCTAAGCTGTTTTGATTAATACAACATATTGCAAGCAAGTGCCTATAACCGTGATGGAGAACCTTTTTATAAAAACCGCCCACTTTTGCAGTGCTGGTCAACCTGGTCCCTCCCGCCCACTAGTGGGCGGTAGCGGAGCAACCAAACAGCGCTGCCACTGGCCCACCATGAAAGCTGGAACGCCCACTAGTGGGCGGGAGGGACCAGGTTGACCAGCACTGCAAAAGAGGGCGGTTTTTATGAAAAGGTTTGCCATCATAAAAACTTCTTCAAATCTCAACAACAGTTGATCTTGATTGGTGGACTGGAAAAGGCTTTTAATCTTGTTAATTATCTGTTCTTTCTTTTTTTCTCTCTCTTTCCTTCCTTCCCTCCTTTCTTTCTTCCTTTCTTCTCCCCTCCCCCCCCCCCCCTTAAGTGAAAGGAAGGGAGATAGAGATGCAGACTCCCACATGTGCACCAACCAGGATTCACCTGGCGACCCCATCTGGAGCCTACACTTAGACCAATCAAGCTACTGACTGCAGGAGGGGAAGAGAGACAGAAAGGGGAGAGGGAAGGGAAGAGAAGCAGATGGTCGTTTCTCATGTGTGTCCTGATAGGGGTCGAACACAGGACATCCAAACGCCAGGCCGATATTCCATCCACTGAGCCAACTGGCCAGCACCTAATCTGTGATTTCTGTTAATCATGAATTAAATAACTAAATAACTGCATCAACAAAATTTTGAGTAATTAGTATATGATAAAACTAAGCACTCATGTACATTTAATCCTCTGAGTCACAGGCAAGTACTATTAATAATTATCCTCATTTACAGGTAAGAAAACATAGTTCTCAAGTGCTTCATTACCCTCTGCCTTCCTCAGCCTACACCAGTGGTTCTCAAACTTTTTGAAGTTGGGGCGCATTTAAAATCCTACAAATTGTAGGCACACTATATACAAATTTCTGAGAAATATAATAAAGTCAAATATTAAAGAAAAAATATCAAGTCCAAATGTGTTTTTTTATTATTAATTTTAATGGGGTGACATCAATAAATTAGGGTTTTTTTTTATTAAACCAAGTGTGCTTTTATGGTAATTAAAGAAAATAAATACAAAATTAAATTGACATTAAAAAACATTTTTGTTACATTTTTTGAGTTATGCTTTTTAGAATTTGTAAAAAGGTGTTAAAAAATAAAAAAAAAGACAGGTTATCTTTTTATATATATACATTCTTAGTAAGATTTAGTAAATTCGGCAGGTCCCGGCATGAATGTGTTGTTTTTCATTCTTGTGTTTATGAGAAACATGAACCTGATGTGTCCTAGCAATTTCTTCAAAGTTTGGACATATATTTGAAAGGCAAACAATCATTTTTCTCGTCAATACATTGAAGAATTTCTCTCTCTTTACTCTTAATTGTGTTGAGTGCAGAAAACCCCCACCATACATATATCATCTTAACTTCACACCAAAGGATAGAAGAAACTTGCCTCCAGTCTTTCTGGGGAACATGGGGGGTAGTGTAAACAATCCAGCACCACAGCTTAACAGCCTTTTGCAACCTAATCAGGCAAGTGAGGTGGGGGTTGGGCAGACTGTCAGCTTACAGCCAATTCCCCACACCTCTGTCCCCCAAAAAGGTAAATTCCAAAAACCCTGTTGGTTTTCCTGTCCAAGTACTAACCAGGCCCGACCCTGCTTAGATTCCGAGATCAGAAGAGATCGGGCGCGTTCAGGGTGGTATGGCCATAGACAAACCCTGTTGGTTTTTTGGTCCCCAACAGGCACATATTTCTCTGGAATACCATAGGGCACACCTGGAGATCTTCTAGGGTGCACCGGTGCACCCTGGTGCACACTTTGAGAACCACTGACCTACACAAATAAAAATCACTTTAGAAACTTTTCCCATCTATATTAGCTTCCAAATTATTTCTTCTCTGAGCTTCCATACAACTTTTCTCAGCTGTAATATGACTCAAGGGGTTGGGTAGGTGAGAGAGAAGGGTTTTGCTATTACAATGAATAAGACAGACAAACATCCCCAAAGATTAACAAAGAACATGAACAGAATCTATACACTTTAACACACTCAAATAAATAGGTGGAAAAGGTTTTTCTAAATGGTAAATAGTGCCAGACATTGTCAACAGGTCAGAAAACAGGCAGTCCCATTCACTGCTGGAGGAAGTGAGAGCCAACACCAACTTTCTAAGGCAACTTGGTAATATACAAAATAAGCCATTTAAAAAAAAAAATAAAAGCACACTATTGACCAGCAATTCCACTTCTAGAAATATACTCTAAAGTAATAAGATCCTCATGAGGATTTGCATCATAAATTTGTAACAGCAAAAACCAAAACACCTACATGTCAAAATTAAATACACTAGACATCCATTAAATCATACTATTTACCTTAAATGTTATTGGAGGGAAAGCCTAATACAAAACTATATATGTAAGGCCAGTTTTGAAAATACATATTCACAGAAGAAAAGGGGCTTTAAACTGGAAAGATCTATGCCAAAATTTCTACAGATGTTATCTAAAAGTGGTAAAATTATATGCGATTTTTAAATTTTCATTTACTGCCTGATCAGGCAGTGGTGCAGTGGATAGAGCGTTGAACTGGGATGCGGAGGACCCAGGTTCGAAACCCCAAGGTCACCAGCTTGAGTGCAGGCTCATCTGGCTTAAGCAAAAAGCTCACCAGATTGGACCCAAGGTCGCTGGCTTGAGCAAGGGGTTACTCGGTCTGCTGAAGGCCCATGGTCAAGGAACATATGAGAAAGCAATCAATAAACAACTAAGGCATCGCAAGAAAAAACTAATGATTGATGCTTCTCATCTCTCCGTTCCTGTCTGTCCCTGTCTACCCCTCTGTTCCTGTCTGTCCCTGTCTACCCCTCTCCTGACTCTCTCTCTGTCTCTGTAAAAATTAATAAAAAAATAACTAAAAAAAATTTTCATTTACTTGCAGTGGTTTTTAAGTCAGAAGAACCAAAGTTCAACCTCTGGCTCCCCCCACTTATGAACTATGTGACTTTGGTCAAGTTACTTCATCTAATCCTTGATTTCCTTGTCTATAAAATGAAAATAGCAATACCTATCCTCAGAGGCTGGTTTGAAAGATTAAATGAGATAATGCATTTAAAGCACTTTCTTGAGCACTTAATTTTCGAGTATATCAGACATTTTATGATGTTTATACAGTATTCAGAAAGTTATTTTTTCTTAAGGAATAAAAATTCTTCATATTAACCCTTTGAGTAGTACAAATGTTCATGTATGTCCTTGTGCCTCCTGACCATCTAGAGTTTGATTGATTTATTTTAAAAATGTGTAAGCCAACATTAAAAAAAGGCAAATGTATGTTCTTCGTGTTTCCATAAATTGGTTATCAAACAAACATGATTTTAAATTAATAAAACAGTAACTGGAACTAATTTCATTTTTTGGGAAAACAACCGAACTCACTCCCAGGGGTCAGCAGCATGAAAAGAACTCACTACTCAAAGGACTAATAAATCATTGCAAGCAAGAAGTTAATGAAGCTGTAGTCTCATCAACTTGAGTGTACATATTGTGACATTTTGGCTTTTCAACAATGTTAACCAAATTCCCTGATATTCAGTTGAGAATTAAAGATAGTGAACATGTGAACAAAATAATCTATGTTTACTGAACAGTCAAAAGAGATACATTAGAAATAAAAAAGACACACTAGGTCTTTAAGATCTAGCTACTCTAGCCTGACCTGTGGTGGCACAGTGGATAAAGCGTCGACCTGGAAATGCTAAGGTCGCCTGTTCAAAACCCTGGGCTTGCCTGGTCAAGGTATATATGGGAGTTGATGCTTCCAGCTCCTCCCCCCTGTCTCTCTCTTCTCTCTCTCCTCTCTCTCTCTCTCTCCCCTCTCTAAAATGAATAAATAAATAAAATAAAAATAAAAAAATTTCTTTAAAAAAAAAAAAAAAAAAAAAAAGATCTAGCTACTCTAGAATGGCTAGTACAGCCCTAATTAAACAATTACCAAAAAACCCCTGGTCATTTCAGACACCATCAGAAACAATTAGAGTCTCCTGGAGCAAGTTCTAGGTCTAATTTAGTAAGGGGAAAGATACAAGCTCTAAGCATCAATGAACCCAAATTGTTATTTTTAAAGACTTAAATATCTTAAATATCAATTATTATACATTTTACCTCGCTGTAGACTCCACTAATCGCATATTTAGATGTGCATCCCCAACATGTACAACCTTCTCAGCAATTAGTCTGAAGCTGTAAAAATCACAGGTCAGTTAAAAGAAAAGGGTAGCTACTATATTTGGGCAATTCACCAGACCCTCCTGTGACAGAGCCTATAGATCCTGCCTATCTAAAACGAACATGTTCTGGTTCAGTAAAACATGCAAGTATGAAACCTTTCTGGAATAAGAAATTTGTGACAGTACCTCTGGGAATCCAGGTTAGGAGGGAGACATTACTTTTACTGTATACCTCTTGTATTGTTCCCATTTACCACTGTGTCTCTGTGTGTATATAATCCCAGTAGTAAAATATAAAATAACTGCCTTATACTTGGTTTGTAAAAAGGATGTGCAGACTCGATTTTGGTTATCACCAAGGAGAAAGTCAGAGGGAGACGTGGTCTCTGTATGAAATGAGAGTGCACAAAAGCCTTTTCTCTGGTAAGTGCCAAGTTTTTTATTGGCTCTAGAAACTTAACAGAATCCTACCTTGTTTATTTTTTAGTTTATTTATCTTTTAGTTTATTTACTATTATCTTTTTAAAAAATTCAGTGTATAGTTCAAAGGTTTTTACTTATAGTCCCAGAATTGTGTGACCACTATCACTACCTAAGAACACTTTTACAAGAAATGCTACCCACTGGCTCTTCCCTTTACTCCTGGCTTCCCACTAGGCCTAGCAACCACTAATCTACTTTCTATCTGAATAGGTTTGTCTATTCTGGACATGTCACATAAATGGAATCATGTAATGCGTGGTCTTTTGTGGCAGGCTTCTTCAGTTTGCACAATATTTTCAAAGTCCACCCATGCTGAAGCGTGGATCAGTAAGTACCTCACCCCTTTCTGTGACTGCGTAACAGTCCGTTATATGGATACACCACCTTTTCTTACATACATCATCAGCTGACAGACATTTGATTTGTTTCCACTTTTTGGCCTTTAACGAATAATGTTGCTATAAACTTTTGCATACAAGTTTTTGTGGATACATGTTTTCAATTCTCTTATATATTCATCAATAGAATTGATGGGTTATATGGTAAATTTCTGTGTAACTTTTTAAGGAATTGCCATAGTGTTATAATAAAGGTTTTGAAACATAACATACAGAGAAAGAGAAAAGGGCTTGTAAACTACCACTAACATTTACCTGGAGAACTCTTTTGTAATTTTATCAAGACTTGAGGTATATGTGATTCTTTCATTTAACCCCCTACAGCACAATCTCAACATCAACTTGGAAAAAAAGAAAACATTACTACTCACATTCTAGTAGCACCTGTGAAATTTTTGCATGTGATTAGCCAAGGATCTCCTAGTAACATGAACAGATTAATACCAGAAGCCACAAAGTGTTATGGAAAAATGCTTATTTTAATAAAATTGACCTTCTTAATATAACTAAAGTGAAGGAACTATGTCTTCTACTTCCTTCACATTCTCCATAGTGCTGAACTATCAACATACACTTGTGGATGAATAACTTAGGCCTTGCCTTAGCTCCATCCCCTCCTTATGCAAACCAGAGATTTAAGTTTAATGAAATAGTATTTTTAAATTTTGAACCATATATAAGCAATTCGAGGGCCTGAAGAGCAGACAGAATAGTTCTAATAACTTAGAATCATAGGTTAACATTGCTCAACTTCTTTGAGCTTTAGTGTCCTCATTTACAACATGACAATAATGTCATGTTCCTTAAATAACCTCAAAGGCTACTGAAGAAATGCAACCGTGATCATTCCTTATTGACAATTTCATTACAAATAAGTGACTTTGCTTAATTAAAACACACATGAAACAACATACTGGCTGTCTTTACTGTTAACATAAAGAGTTTTACAGTAAGGAAAAGTGACTTATAAAATCTATGGAGTAGGGGGGAGGCGAGGGGCACAAAGAAAACTAGATAGAGATGATGGAAGACAATTTTGACTTTGGGTGATGGGAATGCAACATAATCAAATGTCAAAATAACCTGGAACTGGCCCTGGCTGGTTGGCTCAGTGGTAGAGCGTCAGCCTGGCGTGCAGAAGTCCCGGGTTCGATTCCTGGCCAGGGCACACAGGAGAAGCGCCCATTGGCTTCTCCACCTCTCCCCCTCTCCTTCCTCTCTGTCTCTCTCTTCCCCTCCCACAGCCGAGGCTCCATTGGAGCAAAGATGGCCTGGGCGCTGGGGATGGCTCCTTGGCCTCTGCCCCAGGCGCTGGAGTGGCTCTGGTGCGGCAGAGCGACGCCCCGGAGCAGAGCATCGCCCCCTGGTGGGCAGAGCATGTTGCCCCCTGGTGGGCGTGCCGGGTGGATCCCGGTCGGGTGCATGCGGGAGTCTGTCTGACTGTCTCTCCCCGTTTCTAGCTTCAGGAAAATACAAAAAAATATATAATAAATAACCTGGAACTGTTTTCTCTGAACATATGTACCCTGATTTATCAATGTCACCCCATTAAAATTAATAATAATAATTTAAAAAAGATTTGGGGGACAACATAAATAAAATTGGAATTTTTATCCCCCCCCAAAAAAAATCTATGGAAATTTCTACTTTTTAAACCAGAAACTGCAAAACAAGTGAGATGAAACTTGGGAAAATTTTGGATTTTGCCTAATCTTATCCTGAAATAGTTATCAAAATAAAGTAACACGGTTCTAATTTTTAAAGTTAATCTAGGATAAAAGATCTGTCTCACAGCAGCACCAATCTGTGTTCTTTAATATCCTCTAATATATTTTCATGTTCTGCCTAGGACTCTTTCTGTCCAATTCCAATCACTTACAGGAAGTGCTTGAGCTGTTCCTTCTCACAGACAAGACAGCACAACAGCTAAGAGGTGGAAGCAAACTAACTGTCCCTCAACAGATGAACAGCTAAACAAAACACTGTCATATGCTATAATATAGATGAAACTCGAGGACATGAAATCCAATCACAGAAAGACAAATAATATAAAGTATCACTTGCAGGCAGTATCTAACTTAGTCAATCAAATACATAGAAACAGAAAGCAGAATGAAGAATACCAAGGGTTCAGGGGAGGACAGAATGGGGCAATGTTTAATGGGTCCAGTTTCAGTTTTAGAAGATGAGAAAGTTCTGGATCTGTTTTACAACAGTGTGAATATAGTTAACACTACTGAACTGTAACTTAATATGGTTAAGATATTAAACTTTACGTCAAGTGTTTTTTACAATAAATACTGCGTTAAAATATTAGAGAACTAAAAAATATTTCACTTGAAGAAATGGTTCTGTTGCTAGAAAAATAAGTAATTCTCTTTTTATGTCTAGGGGGATAAAACCCTAGGCTCAATCTCATCTCTACTACCAATTTCTATAATAACCATTTTGCATGTTGCATCCCAAAGTAAAAAATTTGACAAGAACTTATTTATTGCCTCCAAAGCCTGTGTGTCTTGAAATAGAGCCTTCCTAATCTATTAGCCAATAAAAAATATTTAAAATTCTTCTTACACTATCTTAGCAACTCCAGGTCCACAAAACTGTTACCTGTGGGAAGCTGGGAAAAACGGAGACACAAGAGTGACAGTAAAAGGTTCTATTTCCACCTTCACGTGGAGTAGACCTGAGACTTGACAAATGCAACTTTCACATCTTCAGAAAAATTTTAAAAATTTCCCACCAATCCGTTACCTACTTTGGATTTTGAACCTATTGCTTGTTTTCTATTTCATTTAGAAGGAATCTAAATTCTTCAGTAGTGTAGATTCCTTCTAAATGAAATAGAAAACAAGCAACAGTTCAAAATCCAATATACTCCTCTAATATTTCTGCCTATGGTTAAAGTGACAGTAGCTTTTAATTTAAAAAAATTACAAAGGGGAATACACTAAAACTGTCAAGTTTAATACCTTAGAGAAGATTCATCCCTCTGATACTACATCAGAAAAAAAGAAGTACCAAAAGGATTCGTAACAAACAAGACTTTATTTTATGTGTTTGTGACAGAGACAGAGAGACAGACAGACGGGAAGGGAGAGAGATGAGAAGCATCAGTTCTCCGTTGTGGCACCTTAGTTGTTCACTGATTGCTTTCTCCTATGTGCCTTGACCAGGGGGCTCCAAGCCAAGGACCACTGGGTCATGTCTATGATCCCATGCTGAAGCCAGCAACCCTGCGCTCAAGTCGGTGAGCTCTTGCTCAAGCTGGATGAACCCACGCTCAAGCCAGCGACCTTGGGGTTTCGAACCTGGGTCCTCAGAGGCACAGTCCAACCCTCTATTCACTGCGCCACCACCTGGTCTGGCAATAACACCTTCTTTATAAGCTAAATAACCACCATGTAAAAATATCCTTGATTCCACCAAATTTCAGTAAGCATATAACCACAGGCAAAATTTCAGGTTAAAGCAGAGGTTCTTAAACAGTCTTTGGTTGGTCCACAAAGACCCTGAACTGGGTAAAGAAGATCATTCAAACTTCAGAAGAGAAAAATCCAGTTGACATTTAAATATTCAAGAAAGTCAACCAATAGAAACTACAATTTCCTTGGTATAGTGGTATACAGAAGCATTCAATGATTTGCCAAGGATTCCACATATGCCGCAAAGATCTAGATTAGATTTAAATCAACTGCTAATAGTAAGTAAAAATAATTCATATTAATGAAAAATTAGCTTTCTTTTTTAATAAACCCAATGTTTGGATATGGAAAGAAAATTAGTACAGCAAATTTTAAAAGTCCTACATACTATGACAACATTCTTAAGGGAAGAAAATAGTAAAAAAAAAAATACTAAGAAATATAGTTGATACTGCATTCATAGAATAGAAAATTCAGCAACTATACTGCTCACAAAAATTCAGGGATATTTTACAGCTTCACATTCATTTTGAAATATCCCCTAATTTTTGTGAGCAGTGTATTTTAAAATAGAATACTGTTGTACTTTATAGTAGAATTTAAAGAAAAATACTGTTCCTTCACCTTTCCCTCCCCTTAGTATATAGTTAAAATAGTTGGGAAATAGAAAGTTATGACTTTTTTTCAAGAAAAAACAACAACAACACATCAAACTACAACATGTTGGGCTCAAAACACAATGTCAAGGCACCAACATTTTTCTAATGACCAAGTAGCCAATCCAGAAATGTCACTAGACTAGGTTGACTTCAGTAATAATCCTACATTAACTATTAATGACAGGTGGACCTGAGCAGAGAGTGGAAAATGCTCTACAGTACTTTGACAGCTAAATTATTTTGGCAAATATATATCAGTATTTAATCTAAGGAACAGTTAAAATTCAAAACAAAATTTAAAGTCCTGAGAGTATTCTTTCTTTACCAAGATCCCCAGATGAAAGAGTTTAAGGCAGAGCTAACAGAGTATCTAAAGAACAGCAAGAAAGTAGGCTGGAACAGTTTCCAGTCACAGGAAAGCTTTAATACAGGGGTCCCCAAACTATGACCTGCGGGCCACATGCGGTCCCCTGAGGCCATTTATCCGGCCCCCGCTGCACTTCCGGAAGGGGCACCTCTTTCATTGGTCAATGAAAGGAGCACATTGACCATCTCATTAGCCAAAAGCAGGCCCATAGTTCCCATTGAAATACTGGTCAGTTTCTTGATTTAAATTTACTTGTTTTTTATTTTAAATATTGTATTTGTTCCCGTTTTGTTTTATTACTTTAAAATAAGATATGTGCAGTGTGCATAGGGATTTGTTCATAGTTTTTTTTATAGTCTGGCCCTCCAACGGTCTGAGGGACAGTGAACTGGCCCCCTGTGTAAAAAGTTTGGGGACCCCTGCTTTAAGACATTCATGCACAAAAGTAGCACACTATTGTGATCACTCACTGATCCTGTGGTTCACAAGTCTTCTAATGCACTGGGTACAATAAAAACTATTAGGAAACTAAACCAACAGTCAGATATTTCTGCATGGCAGATTTCTTTTAAACTTATTAAAATCCGAGGGCCCCAAAGACCTTTAAATTTTAAAAGTCTCTCTAATGTCTAGTATAATTTAAAAGAAGATGCCTAGATTCTCTTAACTGCTTCTGTATTCAAATATGACCCTTGCTGTGTTGGTTAAATATATGAAGAAAACCCAGCCTCACTCAGGTAAATAGTTGGAAAGGGAGTATTTTAATAGGCTTTGCAGGTAGTTATGGACATCTCTTAGATATTACACCAAAACGCAACATGTCATAGTTTCTTAAAGGTTTGTGGAATCTGAAACCCTGTTAGTTGTCTGTTATATTAAAATCCAATGTTCTATCTTGCATTTATATTGTGCATGATAATATATTTATATTATGCATGATTTTTTTTAACATCACAGGCATTGGTCATTCGTAAAATGATTCAATTAATGCAGATCTTCCAAATGCTAACACATTTCATTACATAATATCAAAAATCAGTCAATAATATTACTACTAATCTCATCTGAAAAATCTTTAGGTATTGGTAACTTAACAAGCTCAGGGTGGCAGACACCGATTTCTAAAATTCTATTTTTTCCTTGAAAGTTCAAAATTTACAACGGGCAACAAATACTGTCCACTGAGGTAACAGATTCCCTTCTCATTTAAGATGTCTGCCAAACATCACAGTCTTAATAACCATAGTTTGTCAGTAGTGCCTACTAGCAAAAATAATGTTCAATGAAAAGAAAAGCTTGTTCAGCTTGAAGCTCAGTAATTACTTACACCAATACCTTCCTTCAGAGAACCACTGCACTCTGGTCTGCAGCACAAGTGCTTTCTGTGTGCTTCTCATTTTGGCACACAAAAAGACATGTACATGCCTGACTGGTGATGGCGCAGTGAATAGAGCATCAATCCGGTACACTGAGGTCCCAGGTTCAAAACCCCAAGGTCCCTGGCTCAGCTGGAGACCCCCAGTCAAGACACATAAGAAAAGCAATCAACGAATAACTAAAGTGCCGCAACTATGAGTTGATGCTTCTCATCTCTCTCCCTTCCTGTCTCTCTCTCTCCCCCTAAAAAACAAAAACAAAAACAAAAACAGAGAGTCAAGACTTAATAAAATTATGAAGTTTTACTATTTCATCAAGGACATTCTTAAAGAAAATTGGCATTTTTTAACTGCTGGTACATGGTGATGGAAGATGACCAGGATTCCTTACCAGTCTTGTTTGTTGCCAGCCTTGATTCATGTTAAGGCGCTAGCAGATCTACCCGCATTGCAAATTGTACCACTGGTGCAAATTCATCTTTGTGTTATTATGAAAATATGTAGTTTTGACGTAAACCTTTTAAAAGAATAGAAGGGTCTTCCAGACTACGCTTTGAAATACAATAAATGATAGTTGTTTTAACAGTAATGGACCCTTCCTGACCAGAACAATGCTCGTATGTACAAGCACACATAACACAATCTTATGTACAACTTCAGAAGGTTCACAAAACCCTTGGAGCCCATTTATATAGCACGTTCTATCTAGCTTAAGAAATCCATTAGCAGAAAATTCAGGTCTCCAAATTGGATTCAACTACTTCAAAACAATAATCATCTACTAGGCATTATAAACTATTATAAGCAAGACACATTCAAACCACCTCACACACCTTCACTTGAACTAAAAAAGTAGCTCAAGGTTTAAATATATAAAATTTCATTAGAGAAAATAAAATTTTAAGATAAGAATCATAGTCCACTACCTGCTCAAGGACACTCAATAAATTAACCTTCCTAGCCTAGTTTCTCATCTGCGATGGAAAAACAACAGGGTTTACATATTTAATAGTTTTTCTGCAGAGATTAATGATTACATATAAGACATCTAAAACAATATCTGGCATGTGGCACATAGTTAGGCACGCAATAAACGCTGGCTGCTGAAATTACTTACAATGGCCATGCTATCTCTTCCTTATACTAACTATACAGTGGGAATAATTAAATTCAATTATCTATAAAACATATAGTACATATATTACAAGGCCTTTACTGCAAAACATAATTACTCAATTTTAATTTCCATTAACACCTAGAAGGACCAGATTATTGCGATAGTAGCTAAACCATCTATCTCCAACCCTCCAACTGTCCTATTTAACAGCATAAGAAACTTAAAATATACTTTATCTTTCTTCCTACAACTCAACTAAACCAGGCAATTTATGTGTACAAATACTGTACACAATATATAGAAAACTTTTTACTAATAAATTCTTTGCTTCAAACAACCTTTCATCATTCTGCTTATTCCACAATTTTCAAGGATTTTAAAATTTAGTTCGCTAGAAGAGAGTATAAAGAAATAACTAAATTAATTTGTGGTTTTTTTCTTATTTTAGTAACCTAAGACAAAATGCCAGTTAATATTCTTCCAAAGCCATTAACTCTTTTTTTTTTCATTTTTCTGAAGCTGGAAACAGGGAGAGACAGTCAGACAGACTCCCGCATGCGCCCGACCGGGATCCACCCGGCACGCCCACCATGGGGCGGCGCTCTGCCCACCAGGGGGCGATGCTCTGCCCATCCTGGGCGTCGCCATATTGCGACCAGAGCCACTCTAGCGCCTGGGGCAGAGGCCAAGGAGCCATCCCCAGAGCCCGGGCCATCTTTGCTCCAATGGAGCCTTGGCTGCGGGAGGGGAAGAGAGAGACAGAGAGGAAAGTGCGGCGGAGGGGTGGAGAAGCAAATGGGCGCTTCTCCTGTGTGCCCTGGCCGGGAATCGAACCCGGGTCCTCCGCACGCTAGGAACTCTTTTTTTTTAATCAATAAAGGACTATGAAACAAATTAGTATCTTTAAAAAAAGCAAGGATACTGCCCAATACTAGATAAATATGATCATTCATGCTATGTGATGGGCAAATTTACATAACTTCAAATGACTGAACTGCTGGTAAATGATAGACTTCCATCAGCAGTGATGCCCATGTGAAAAGAACAGAGCACCACCAAACAGGACACAAGGTAAAATGCTGAACAAGACCATGGCTATAGGTCATTAGGCTTTGGAATACAGCTAATGATATTCAAAATCTGTAAACAACAGGGTTCTACCATTTTTTCTACTCATCGAGCCTAGTACCTAAATCTAACATGCATACTACTCTAAGAAACATGCAACATTATACAGAAAATGGATTTAAAGCCATTAAATATTATGTGAAACCCCAAAGATGATCTGTTTCCCAAAAATTTATGCATGTCCTTATTTGGGGAGTACCTCCACTCTACCACTGACAGTGTTTTCCCCACAACCATCCATAAGCATCTAAATCCTACCAAAAATAAACAGGCAGCAAAGTGCTGAAAAGATGCAATGCATTTGGATCCAAGGTTCATAAAAACAGGCTTCATGTAATAAAATCATATTCTAAAAAAAGTTTATCAAATATGAAGATAAGGAGAATTACACTCCCATTAAAATAATGAAAATCCTAAATATTAATATTTAAGAATATTATATTAAATTAACAAAAATTCTAAGCCTTGAGTGACTTAAGTCCAGTGAAGACTTATTTTTTAATTAAGGTGTGGGAGTCCAACATCTCAAACAACTTAACTTACCAATAGTAATGATGTTGAGCTGTTTCTTTCCAGCACATCTTTGAGAATTAACAAGATTTGAGTAAAAAGAACAACTGAAATCACCTGATCCAGTCCTGTAATCTTAAGGTAAAACATACTGGAAGCCAGAGGAGTGATTATCTACAGTGATATATAAATATATACTAGTCTGTTACTAGGCTAACAGTCTTTCTATTATACAGCTGTATCTCACTAATCCAGTTATAAAGCCTACCATGTAAATAAATCCATGACGGCCAGAAGGATCAGCCTAACTTTCACCTCCTTTCTTCCCCCTTCATAACCTCATAATAATACCATTTATATTCCTTCACTCAACAAATACTGAACACCTACTGTGTGGTAGGCATTGTTCGAAACCCAGCAGTTCTTTTTTGTACAGGCTGTCTGCTATGGAGCACAAAGATACATTAGTCCTGCTCTAAGCTTACAGCATCACCTCAGAGGTTTGAGTACTAAATATTATAGATACAAAATGTTATTAAGGAAGATAAAAAGGGAGATCAAGGATTCTAGGCTTGAAGGACAGGATTCTAATAAGAGAACTGTGGGAGGGGTATCAGGCATTCTAAGGGGAGACCAGCAGAACACAAACACCCAAAGTAGGCGTACAGGCTTGTTTGAACAACATCCATTTAGCTGTACTATAAACCAGTGGTCCCCAACCTTTTTCGGGCCACAGACCAGTTTAATGTCAGAAAATATTTTCACGGACCAGCCTTTAGGGTGGGACGGATAAATGTATCATGTGACCGAGACAAGTGTCAAGAGTGAGTCTTAGACAGATGTAACAGAGGGAATCTGGTCATTTTTAAAAAATAAAACATCATTCAGACTTAAATACAAATAAAACGGAAATAATGTAAGTTATTTATTTATTCTTTCTCTGCGGACCGGTACCAAATGGCCCATGGACCGGTACCGGTCCGCGGCCTGGGGGTTGGGGACCACTGCTATAAACCACACCAGGAAATAAACTTAGAAAAGTAGAGGCCACTGTGGTGAAGAGTCTCATACTCTAGGCTGAAACAGCTGAAAGTAATTCATAATTCTGTGGACACCGTGACCACTGAAGATTTCTAAGGAAAAAAACAGTGGGACTCTGTTGAAGGTTAACTCAAGAAAACACGGCACAAGAAGCAGGGAATCATTTCAGAAGTTATTGCAATCCTGATGAGATACTGAGACCCTGAACTGAGGTAAAAATGGTTTGCCAAGACAACCATCCTAAGTAGGAAGGGAACGACAGACAATTAGGAGACTCTGATGGGAAAAGAACTGGGATGTATCATTAACCGAAAATACACAAACTAAGCTAACTGTTGAGGTAGATGTAACTTGTTTAGAGATTAGTATAAGCCAAGGGAAGGCAATGTATTAACCTGATTTTAATTCAGAAAAGCAAACCTTCCCTTAGTAAAATAAACATGATAGACTATGATATGCAAAGTATGCAAAAAAACCCAAATTAAAGCAGTTTAATTTGAAAATTGGGTTTTTTATACTCTGTACATTTTTATAGACATAGGTATTAGAATAATTTATATTTTTATTTACCATCTATAACCAAGCCCCAGCATGTTAAGATGCTAGGAATGCACTGTATGTTCAAGCAATACAGGTATTTAACAACCTCAGAAGAAAATTATTTAATGATTTAAGAGCAAGATGAAGCTACTAAGTATCATCAGCAGAAGAGAACTGATCCATTATCTATATCACAATCCTTTGGCTCAGTTAGGTAAGTCTGGAATCATCAATTTCTTCAGATTAAATAAAACCCCTGTACCTAATTTGGGAGCCCATCTGCAACACTGCTTTCTGAAATGAGACATAAGGGTTTACCTGAACTGACTTATTCTCAGGACTGAATGGTTAGTTCAATGACAAAGGAACAACCTACCAAATTAGTTTCTGGAACATGAAACTTTTTATTCAAAGTTTCAATGGTAGGGCTGAAGGGGACCCAAGTTTTGCCACCCAAATATAAGGGATATTGATTTTGGGCTGGTTGTTAGAAAAAAAAAAAATTCAGAAAGAACTTGTGACTCTCCCTCTACCCACTTAAAGGAAGGGAGCATGACCTTAGCATCATAATATAAACTAAATGTAGCAGACAGAGAAATCTAACAAAGCCTGTTTGTTGAACTTCACTCTTTTTAAGTGGCCCAGCAAGAATTTGGGTACATGTTCACTCACTTATCTACCTATAAACTGCCTGCTTTCCCTGTAAAATCCTACACCCCCAAACATCCATTCTCCTTTGTGCACAGTGACATATAAACCTTAGCTTCCCAAAGCTAAGGGAATGAGACTTTGGGTCTCATTTTCTTATGGCACCCTCATGTACTTCTGTAATAAATATCAGACATTTTCCCCTATTAAAAAAAAATAAACAAACAAAAAACATCCACGTGGTCTCTCCACCTACCATTTAACAAGTAAACTATGAGCTTCTTCAGGGCAGGGTTTATGTTCTAGACCAGAGGTCAGCAAACCGCGGCTTGCGAGCCACATGCATCTTAATCAGATTGAGTATGTTTTAGCAAAAGCCAGCTTAGGAGTACCCTAATTAAGTTAATAACAATGTACTTACCTGTATAGTTTAAGTTTAAAAAATTTGGCTCTTGGCCTGACCTGTGGTGGCGCAGTGGCTAAAGTGTCGACCTGGAAATGCTGAGGTCGCCGGTTCGAAACCCTGGGCTTGCCTGGTCAAGGCACATATGGGAGTTGATGCTTCCAGCTCCTCCCCCCTGTCTCTCTGTCTCTCTCTCTCCCTCTCTCTCTCCTCTCTAAAAATGAATAAATAAAATAAAAAAAAATAAAAAAAATAAAAATTTGGCTCTCAAAAGAAATTTCAACCGTTGTACTGTTGATATTTGGCTCTGTTGGCTAATGAGTTTGCCAACCACTGTTCTAGATACCTCATAGCCCCAATGCTCAGATTTCAGGAGGCCCCCAACAGATCTCTCATAAAAGGAATCAATGGAAATTAACCAAAGAATATTTTTCTAGTATACAGCACTCTCATAACTTGGTGAGTATTACACAACAGCTCAGAGCTAGTGATCCAAATCTGAGTGCCTACTCTTCAACAGGTAAAGGAGTTACAAAATAAGTTACATATGATTCCTCCCTTGAACTTAGAATTTATTTCTCTAAAGTCCAACACCAAAAGGTTTCACCAGAAAACCTTGATTTGCCCTATCTGTGTGACCATCAATAAGTCTCTTAAATTCTATAAGGCTCTGGTTTTTCATAATAAACAGATGAGGATTCAAAAGAAATGTAAGCGTGCCCTCTAAAGTATCTCAGGTACAATGTATGCCAGTTGGCTCCCCACAGGACTCACCAAACTCTGATCAGACACTTCACTAAAAATGACAATGACATAAACAAACGCAAGCCTTCTACCGGCTTAGCACAAAGCCATCATCCTACAATCACTGGAAAAATCTGCAAAACAACAGTACTCTATAAACTAAGTCAGAAATAGGGTCTTACTATGTTAGAAAAATATAATCTGAGAAAGATGACTTATAAACTTTCACTAGACAACATTTTAAAATTAAAAGTACATGTTTTCATTTATCTGAGTTATGCTGGAAAATTCCTACTGTAATTCAAGACACAGAATACTATTAAAATTCAAACTTTAAAACTGCTGAATGATGAAATAATGCAACTACTTTTGGGGAAATAATGCCTCCTCAACCTAAGACCATCTCCAACAAGTGCAAAATTCTAAAGTTTCAAAACATTAAACTTTTGAAATAGACTAATTAAAAAATATATAGAGGGCCTGACCTATCGTGGCGCAGTGGATAAAGCGTCAACCTTGTACACCGAGGTCACCGGTTCAAAACCCTGCACTTGTCTGGTCAAGGCACATATGGGAGTTGATGCTTCCTGCTCCTCCCCCCTTTCTCTTTCTCTTTCTCTCTTTCCTCTCTAAAATGAATAAATAAAAAATTAAAAAAAAAAAAAACAAAAACCAAAACATCTGACCATCTTAAAAAAATATATATATATATAGAGGAAAATTTAAGACTTAAGTACTTCAACTGATCAAGTCCAGCTTGTAACAGCACAAGAATAAGCTCCCCAGAAGACAGCCATTGTATTCACAGCACTGTTATTTTCTTATTCACCTCAATTAATCCTTACAAGACAATAAAACACATCTTTTGAGCAAGCATTTCTTTACAGAATATGCCAATCAACATCTCACTCTCAATTCAATGTAGGTAAGTTTAAAAAGCCTCCCTTAAAAATAAAAGAGACTGTCAAGATGCTTCTGAGATAAATGCTGATGGCACCTATTTCAACTTAATTATCTAAAAATGAAGTACAAACACGAAAAGCACCACCTTTTATTTGTACCTGGAAGTTTATATAGCAAGGAAACCTTTATCATATAGACCTTCGATTTTTCTTTTGGTTTTTTATATATATCATCTCCTGCTCCTTTCAGGAAAATAATGAAGCATAAAAAAAATGAAAGATTGAAGACTATTTTCCAGAAAGGTGACTTTTAAAACTGTTCTTCGACAACACAAAATGTTCTTAAAAAATTAGGGGATATTTTATCGCTTCACAGTCATTTTGAAATATTCCTTAAGTAAATGCATTCTTACCTTCTGCTACATCATCATCTACTGCTCCTTTCACCTGAGAAAAACACCACTGAATATCATTCCCTCCTCCAGCTCCTGGAAAAAGAACACATACCAATTAAAACTTAGTTCTGTCCATGTTTACTCTGGTAAACACTGAGATGGTATCCATGGTTGGCATGATACTCATAGCTTAGTACTGCCCACATATCCAACCACCACCCCAGAGCATGAATTTTAAAAAAAGCTTTAGTCCCCAATAGTTGGTTTTGCTTTAGAAAGAAAGAGATTACAGGTATGAAATATTAAAAGGCCATGTACTGTCACTAATGCTGTATATGTGTTCAAAATTTCCCTTTTCCTCAGGATAAAGGCCTAACACTTAAACAAGACCTACCAGAAAAAAAGCAAATACCAAAAGTTAAGAATTTTCCTTTAAGGTTACAAAAAGCCTGCAAAAGAGTCAACAAGGTTAAACTACCATAAAACAAGACCTGTGCAGAAAAATTCAGGAACACACTGCCTGGGTGAGGAGTAATGATTCATAGGAACTCTATCACCAAAGCGCACAAACAGCAAACACAACAGTCACCACCCATTCCTTGCATTTCATTACCAGAAAATCACTGGCTCCAGAGAGGAAAAGCCAAAATGAATATGGGTGAAAAAGACTGTCAAAGGAAGCCTGTCTCTTCACCTCATCCCGAAGATATCAAAGGACCTTGCAAATAATTTTATTAATGTGTCATTGATCTTGTGCCAAGCAATTTAAATTTTACATAATTACTCAACAAGGCCAAAAAAGCAACTCGTTTTTTTATAGCAAACCGTAAGTCAACCCAACCTGTAAACTTTTCAATGGTTTAATAATCTATCTAAATATTGGTAAAAAGCCAGGAAAATTGGTTTGGTCCCTGAATGTTTCCATATATTTCACTTTTAAGCATTGAGGAGGAAATGTCCGGGGGATCTACGGAGAATCTAGAATTGATTCTACTAGATGAAGATATTCAGCCACACCAAAATGTACGCAAGTAACCAACAAAGCAATTACCTTTCTCTACCTTCACTTCAATTCCTTGCTAAATATTCCAACCTGTTTTTCTCTTTTCACTTTGCATCCTCCTCCCTGTGCTTTTACCTAAATCTCTCTTCTCTTAGCTATTTATATCACTGAACTCCACAACTATTTTAACTAACTCAATTGAAACCCTTTTGGGAAAACGACATCTGCACAAAAGCTAACATGCAAAACGGGAAAGTTGAAATCACTTTTTTCATGCAACTTATCAAAGGCCTTGCATTATTCGGACATGAAAGGTAAGAAACGAAAGGGAGATGATTCGAGACAAGAAATTCGGTTTACAGTCTCAAAAATGTACGTGCTCACGTGTGTCTGTGGGGGTGAACGACACATTGTATTTTAACTTGTAAAGCACCCTTCCTTCTCAGTGCAAAATATATTTGTATAAACATCCAAGGAGGTTTGCAGCGGGGGAAAAACAGTAATTAAATGAAGGAAGATCCGCCAGAAAGCCCGGCGAGAGGAGGATGAAGGTTACACAGGCTCCAAAGCAGTAAGCACAAATCTGCACTCGCCCCCACCCCACCCCGCCCCACCCACGCCTTACCCCCAGCTCCTGGCGCACACCCCACCCCCATCCATGCCAAGGTTTCAGCCCTCATCTCAAAAGCCCTGTCGACATCACAGCGACCACTCGCTGCACCGGAACCTTCCCCACCCCCACCCGCCCCACTGGACCAATTCCCCGAAATCCCAGGGACACCCCGTGGCTCTGCGAAAGGCGGCCCAGGCGGTCGCTAGGGGGTGATGACGGAAGGAAGGAGGAAGCGGTGCCTTGTCAGTGGCCGAGGGTTATTTCTCCTTTACCTGCCATGTTGCGCTGCAAATGGTGACCCTGCTGGGTTCCTCGGGGTCTCCGCTTCCTGAACTCACCCCCCTCACCTAGGGATGGGGGGGGCAGAGAGGGCGGATGGCGGCGGATGGCACCTGTGGGGGCTCGGGGCGGGGGTCAGAGGAGAAGGGGCGGGCAGACGAGCCAGTAGGATGGTGGATTTCACTCCGGGGCTTCCACGCTTTCGCTTCCTCCGGCAGCAGCGGCGGGAACTACGACAGCCACGGCGGCGGCTGCACCGGCAGAGGTAGGCGACTCCACTTTCAAAATGGCGCCGGCTGGCCTGGCTAGTGACGTCACCCAGGGCGGAGCCGCCGAGCTAGACTGGAGGGGCGGGGCGGGGTCCGGGGAGCTCCTGGAACCGCCCCTTCCCACCCTGGCCCCGCCCCTTCCTGCCCCGCCCCGCCCCGCCCCTGCGTCCGGGCCGCCTGGTCGCGGATAAGTAGGGCCACGCTCTGGCTGGGTCTGGTCCCTGCTAGTTCCTCCCCACCGCTCGCTCCTCTGTTCCGGCACGCCGTCCTGCTGCACAGGGGTGTCCTGAGCTCTAGCGCCGCGGTCCAGACTGTGGGCCCGGCTCCGCTGTGCAGTTCCTAGCGCTTCCTCGCTCTCAGGGATTCGTGCGGGCCTGTGTCTTTTTAGCGAATACCCGTATTGCTACTTAAAATAGTGACCCTGTGAGTTAGTCCTGAGGCCAGTGAACAAAAGAGATAGTGGTGCAAACTCTCTGCATAGCCAAGGTGAAAGCGGAGATGCGAAGGGCGTCGCTAGGCAGATTACATCTGGGTGACCCGGGAACTGAGGCGAGAGCCCTTGGTGACTGAAAGCAGTTAAGAATGGGTTCTAAATAGAAAACCGAGTTGTTAGTGGCGGAATATGGCCGCGATGGTGGCCCAGTTCTGTCCCGCTCAAAGTGTAGAAACAGTGATTAGCGAAGGGCTGGGCTCTGAAGTCAGGCTGCCAAGTGATTCCTTACCCACATGAGATAACGGTTACAATCCTACCCTATAGGATTGTTTCAAAGATTCAATGACTTAATTTGAGTACATGGTAAGTGTTAACTGCGGTTGTGATTAGATTTGTATTGAAAGCATCTTCAATACAGTTAAGAGGTATAAGGACAAAATAAATAAGTAATCAGTCATTAGTAGAGAGATGTGCACTTCATTGAATGATGCATTAATGATGCAGTCACAATATACCATACACTTTACATCTCAATCTCCACGATATTCCTATGAGATAATATCCACATTTTCCACATGTAAAACACCTGCAAAAATTAGCCAGAATTTGACATAAGGTTGAAATGAGTAATAAAGCATTTGGAGCCCAAGGGAAAGTTTACAATATTTACATGTCATGTCCGTCATTTCCACTTTCTACCTTATTCTTGGTCTCCAGAGAATTTAAAACAAGTTTCAGAATTGCTCCACAACGGAACAGCTCCATTTCTACATTATTCCTCCATTTCTACATTAATATTTTTCATTTTACCATGCCAAACAGTTGGTCAAATAAGTTTGTAAAAATGATATATATGTTTGCTCACTTATAGTTTGCATTGTGTGTGGGAGACAGGCTGTAAACTGGCAAAGTCATTATAGCCTGAGGCTTAGTTTTAAGACTAAGCTTTTCCCCACACCCTTGACTGTTACATGATGTGGAGTGGTGCACTCTCATGAGGAATCCCCTTATGCCTCAGATAAGTGACTTTGTATTAGAGACTTCCCTATTTGTATATTGGATTAAAGGTTTTGATTTCTACACTATAAAGTGGGACAGACCTGGAGCTTACTCTCTCGGTTCCTGAGATTAGCATTAGAGGAGAGCAGAGAAAGGCCACATGGAGGAGAGGAGAGGCAGCCAAGATGGTGGATGCTGAAGGAGAAGCCAGTTTGTGTAGAGTTTATGCAGAGAGAAGAAGATGGGAAACAGAGGTGAATAAGTCTGGTGAGCTAGAAACCTTTGATTCTAGGAAACTCGGATAAGTCAGTAGCCTTGTGAGCACTGAATGAGTGGGTTTTGGAGCCCAGTGTGTGTTTTTACTTGCCTGCTGGGTGCAAGCTAGGATTAAAGCTGATGGCTCACCAGTTTTTGGCTCTGTTGTTTCATTACGGTCCGAATCTAATGTGAACCTGCACTGGCCAGGCAGTGCTTATGGATAGATTCATGTCAGCTACTTCCAACTGGTCCTTTATTCCTGAATGCATGCTATCCAATAGAATCCCAGAGGGCACCGTTCCCTCATTCACATGATCCACCTGCTGTCATGAAAGCATTTTTTCCTGTGAGCGCCTAGCCAGACTTTAACACCTGATCACATGTAGGATGCACAAAGCATTGTTTGTGCATTTTATACATTTTCCCATGTATAAGACATGCCTTTTTTTGAAAAATTTGGGATCTAAAAACTGGGTGCATCTTATACAGTGGTTGTAGTTTTTTTTTTACTTGCATTTCCCACTTTTTCACACTTATTTTTGTGTTCATTGTTGAAGACGGTGGTTCGTCATCAGACACAGATGAGGACAAGCTAATGGGTAGGAGTTTTAACAGTGATAAAGAGTTGTATGAATTTTATGATGAATAAAACTTGAGTTTAATAACTTTATGTAATTTTTTTTTCAAATTTCAGGTGCCAAAATTAAGGTGCATCTTAGACATTGGGAAATACAGTAATGGTTTCCTGCAGAACTGAGTTCAGCTTAGCCATCCAAGAGAAAAACTTGCTGTGGGTTTCCCTGGTGAGGTCCTAGAGAACTTGTAAGTCCTGGAGGTGTTCTACTTCCAATCCGAGCTGGGAAGCACCAAGGACATCCACAATCTAGCTAGCACAGTAGAGCTAACGGGACTCACCTGTGGGTTTTGCAAGACTGTTTTTTAAAGTATATTATATGAGAAAAGAAACACTTGAAAGCTGTTCTTTTTCCTTGAAGTTAAGATGAACACAAAACTTTCTGTACACTGAATAAGGAATGACACTGTTTAGATGCTTCTTTTCCGTAAGTGGTTAGAACAAGGCGGCAGGGGGCTAGGAAAGACCATGAACTCAAGGGTAAAAGAAGTCCCTGATTAGACAAGATCTGGTGCATTCAGGGTGGTATGACCACAGACTAAGTCCTTGATTAGAAAATGATGCAGTTTAAAATACTGGCACATCACAGCCATGCTTTCAGACATAGAGAAGGTTCAACAGTTTTACAGGGGAAAATTATAAGAATGTTTTAATGTACTTTCTTCATATCTACAAATGAGGCCTGGAAGGCAGTTTCCCCAAACTGTGCAAAATCTAGACTATAATGACAATTCATACCACAATGTTGAAAGCGTAGAACTCACTATCAAATCATCAAAAATTCTATACTGGCAAGTGTTTAAGAAAAATGACAGTGAATCCATCAGGTGAGATATTATGTGGTCAGACTTATAAAAGCAGAGAAAATTGCTTTAGGAGCAGAATACAAAATGCAGATACAATATGATCACAAGTATGTACAACAAAATGTATGGAGCTGAAAAAGACAGGAAGGAAATGTATCAAGGTGTTCCCAGAAATGTCTCTGGGCAGTGACACAATGGGTAGCTTTTTCTTTTTTGACATTTGTCTTTTTCCAAATATTCTATAATCAACAAATATTATGGGAAAGAATAAACTTAATTTTTTTTTTGTATTTTTCCGAATTAGAAGCGGGGAGGCAGTCAGACTCCCACATGCCCACCAGGGGGCAATGCTCTGACCAGGGCGTTGCTCTGTTGCAACCGGAGCCATTCTAGCGCCTGAGGCAAAGGCCATGAAGCCATCCTCAGCGCCTGGGCCAACTTTGCTCCAGTGGAGCCATGGCTGCTGGAGGGGAAGAGAGAGATAGAGAGGAAGGAGAGGGGGAGGGGTGGAGAAGCAGATGGGTGCTTCTCCTGTGTGCCCTGGCTGGGAATTGAGCCCGGGAGTTCCACACTTTGGGCCGACACTCTACTGCTGAGCCAACCGGCCAGGGCCAGAATACACTTAATTTTTAAAGTCAATTATAATGCTGGTATTAGAGCATGATGATAAATTCTATGTTATAGATTTTTCACATTAACATAAAAGATGTTGTCCATTATAATTGTATATACAGATGTGATTTAATCCTTGGTTTGACCATAAAACAGGGAAACATTTTGTTTCAGTCTTTTAAAAGTGTGCATTTTTGAAGCTGGGGGCATTTCAATACCTGACTTCAAACTCTATTATAGGGCCACGACAATCAAAACAGCATGGTATTGGCAGAAAAATAGACACTCAGACCAATGGAACAGAATAGAAAGTCCAGAAATAAAACCACATATATATAGTCAAATAATTTTTGATAAAGGGGCCAACAACACACAATGGAGAAAAGAAAGCCTCTTCAATAAATGGTGCTGGGAAAACTGGAAAGCCACATGCAAAAGAATGAAACTGGACTACAGTCTCTCCCCCTGTACAAAAATTAACTCAAAATGGATCAAAGATCTAAACATAAGACCTGAAACAATTAAGTACATAGAAGAAGACATAGGTACTCAACTCAGGGACCTGGGTTTTAAAGAGCATTTTATGAATTTGACTCCAATGGCAAGAGAAGTGAAGGCAAAAATTAATGAATGGGACTACATCAGACTAAGAAGTTTTTGCTCAGCAAGAGAAACTGATAACAAAATAAACAGAAAGCCAACTAAATGGGAAATGATTTTTTCAAACGACAGCTCAGATAAGGGCCTAATATCCAAAATATACAAAGAACTCATAAAACTCAACAACAAACAAACAAACAATCCAATAAAAAAATGAGAAGAGGATATGAATAGACACTTCTCCCAGGAAGAAATACAAATGGCCAACAGATATATGAAAAGATGCTCATCTTCTTTAGCTATTAGAGAAATGCAAATCAAAACGGCAATGAGATACCACCTCACACCTGTTCGATTAGCTGTTATTAGCAAGTCAGGTAACAGCAAATGTTGGAGAGGCTGTGGAGAAAAAGGAACCCTCATACACTGTTGGTGGGAATGTAAAGTAGTACAACCATTATGGAAGAAAGTATGGTGGTTCCTCAAAAAACTGAAAATAGAACTACCTTATGACCCAGCAATCCCTCTACTGGGTATATATCCCAAAAACTCAGAAACATTGATACGTAAAGACACATGCAGCCCCATGTTTATTGCAGCATTGTTCACAGTGGCCAGGACATGGAAACAACCAAAAAGCCCGTCAATAGATGACTGGATAAAGAAGATGTGGCACATATACACTATGGAATACTACTCAGCCATAAGAAATGATGACATCGGAACATTTACAGCAAAATGGTGGGATCTTGATAACATGATACGAAGTGAAATAAGTAAATCAGAAAAAAACAGGAACTGTATTATTCCATACGTAGGTGGGACATAATAGTGAAACTAAGAGACATTGATAAGAGTGTGGTGGTTACGGGGGGGAGGGGGGAATGGGAGAGGGATAGGGGGTGGGGAGGGGCACAAAGAAAACAAGATAGAAGGTGACAGAGGACAATCTGACTTTGGGTGGTGGGTATGCAACATAATTGAACGACAAGATAACCTGGACTTGTTATCTTTGAATATATGTATCCTGATTTATTGATGTCACCCCATTAAAAAAATAAAATTATATTAAAAAAAAAAAAAAATCCAAGAAAAAAAAAAAAAAAAAGTGTGCATTTTTAAAGAGGAAGGTAAGATCAGTAAATTCATGCCATTATCTTCTGTTTATAAATTGCAACCCAAAATATTGTTTGATGCTTTTGTGAGAGGTAGAGTCTATAAATATATAACTTGAATATGTCTTTGGTATAAAATGCAAACTTAATAAAATTAAACATTCTCTCTGAAACCTATTTTCAGTGTTCTTACTAAGTGACCATAAATGGTCTGTAATTTAGATAAACTATTATCCACATAACCTATTTGTTTGAAGGATGAGTCTACTTTCATGCTGTAGATATGTTAGCTGGCATTTGCACTAATGAGCCCTGTTCTCACAATGGACACTTAAACTCCCTATTCCAGGGGTCCCCAAACTTTTTACACAGGGGGCCAGTTCACTGTCCCTCAGACTGTTGGAGGGCCGGACTATAAAAAAAAAACCTATGAACAAATCCCTATGCACACTGCACATATCTTATTTTAAAGTAAAAAAAAAAAAAAAAAAACGGGAACAAATACAGTATTTAAAATAAAGAACAAGTAAATTTCAATCAACAAACTGACCAGTACTTCAATGGGAACTATACTCCTCTCACTGACCACCAATGAAAGAGGTGCCCCTTCTGGAAGTGCGGCAGGGGCCGGATAAATGGCCTCAGGGGGCCGCATGTGGCCCGCGGGCCGTAGTTTGGGGACCCCTGCCCTATTCGACATGCCTTGCAGTGTTCACACAGCCCTTGATGTAAAACTTCCATTCCACCTGTATATTGAAGTATTAACTTGATTGAAGAGTAGAAACCCACATTTCTCTATTTGTTCTTCAAAAACTAGAACATAGTTCACTGCTATTCCTTCTCCTTTCATCTTTCCCTGAAGATGCTGCTTTCACTCACAGCAATGGTGTGCTGAGCCAGCTCGTACGGCTCTCAAGAGATGGTTGTTAAATTTTTAGAAATTTTGTGAGCTGGTTGTTAAAAAAAGAGCCATTATTAAAAATTAAAATGAAATTATTTATATTATAAAAAGGTAATAATTACTCAAATCTCAACACTGTCTGTTTTCACTACATTTTACTATTTTTTATGTTCTTCACATGTATTGTGTCTATGTGGTAGAAAATGGTCATGATGGGAATACTTATACCTCAGAAATCAGCAAATGCTGGAAATTAGGGTCCCCCCTGCAAGAAAGCTGGTTGTTAAACATTTGCCAACATATTGACTTCCACAAAAGTAAATATCTGCCTTAGGGCTATACTCTGCTTTCCTTCCTAATCAGCTAATTTTTTTTACCCCAAAGCATTTTCCCCTTTGATATGGTCCAGTAATGATGACCCTCATCTTCATGATGAGTCTGAGCTTTTCATTTTAAAATTTCAATTTTAGGATGTTTACTAAAATATGCTCATACCTTGGACATGAACTTTTTCTTCTGGGGAGAGGCACGAAATAGTGATGTTAGAATGAATGAAGACCGACCAACCAACCACAAAAGAAACCCATGATTATAGATAAAGGTTATTTTTGAGTCGCAACAAGGATTGATGGACATGATAAAAGCTGTCACTCATTCCTTTCTAACTACACTGCCAGTTGTATAGCTCCCATATTTCTCCCACCAGAAGTCAGTCCACAACTCTGCCCCAATGTTTGATAATGCATTTTAGGACTTACTTAAGCATTGTTTGTGTGCTTTGACCTTTTTGGGGGGCATCTACTCCATTAGACTTATTGTATCTTGCCATTATCCTGTTCCTATTTGTATCTAGCTCAGGGCATTCTGTAGCAAGTCATGGGAAACTCTTTCACACTAATGGTTCTTTCAAGCCTCGTATCGTAGCTGGAGATTCTGCACTGGTTATCTCACTGCATTCATTAACAATTCTTATGAAAAAATACTTCCACATTCCTTCCTTACACACATTAAAGCCATGGAACCTTCAACCCTAAATCCTAGATCCTTTGATGTGCCTCTACCAGTCCTCCTATTCATCAATTTCACACTATTTGGGTAAACTGTTGGGTCTGATACATTAAAGAATCTAGGAGTCCATTAATATTAATTTTTGAATCCTAGCCTATTATAACCAAGTCCAACCCATGTTGCTTCTAAGCCCCTCAGAGTAACAGTTTGTCACTTAACCATACAGAACATAGATAGCCTTTGGTACTGACACACACCTCACAATGTCCTATCTCAACAACAGTACTTCTGAACTTGAATCCTGGTCCAATACTCAGTCTGCCTTAAGCACTGAAAGACCCTGACATGTATGGGAAAAAGGGTGCCAAGGTAGGTTTTCCTGTGCTCACCCTCCAAATTTCTGAGCCAAAGCCCTGCCCACTTCAGTTTTTACCATATTTCAGGTTTCAAATTTCAAATTGCAAAGTATGTATTATTATCCATGACAACAAAATCAACAAAGATATTTTGCACTGAGACAATATACTAGCTTTGTTTATCATGTATATCATAAGATAAATGAAAATATTAGGGTTTTAAGAGGTGAAGACATTTGTTATTAAATGCTGGTAGATTTTGAGGTCACCCAGCAAGGTCATCATCTCACCAAGCTGATTATTTCTCTACTGTTTATCTTGGTACTGTACTACTATTCAGAGCACTTACAGAGATATGTCCTTTGACACACACGTTTCAAAAACAGTCAAACTATAACAACACAAAATTTCCCTGGGGGGTTAATTATGTAAAATCTCCTATCAGGCCTCAAAATATGGCCTGTATGACTGTACCCCTCATTGTTAGAACAGACTACTGCCCTCCCCAAATAAAGTTATGAATGTTTCCACAAACTCTTAAAGATGGCTTTAGAGAAAATTGGAAACTCAATGAATTAAATACGGCGTACACTTAATAAATCTGCAAAAACCTCTCTGACATGGTATGTTGGTAGCTTTGCAATAAAAATTTAAGTTTAATAACTTCGTAATTTGGAAGGCAATAGAGCTACAACAGAAGTTGAACTTCAAAATTGCTTTCAGCAAAGGAAATTAGATGAGACATCACTCTGCAAATGCTATTTGAAGCACCCACCTCCATAATATAACCTCCTCCACCTCAGCAAAGTTCACAATTCCCACCAAGTGGCAGAAGGAAAATCTTTGATTCATTTGAAGGTCACATGAAAATGCTATTTAGTGTCCCACCTATGTTCCCTGTCAGAGTCTTTTCCAATCTAAGGCTTTCCATCCAGCATAGGTACCCACTTCCACAATTTAACCACTTTAATTACTATGGGCTTCATAACCCCAAGCAACTCACCCAGGAGAAAACACTGCTTTGTGCTAGAAAGGGAGACTAATCCAAATCAAGATAATATGATATGATAAGGTAGAAATAGCTCCAGCAAAGTTGGGAGACAGTGCCGCCTCTAAAGTCCTGACACGTCCAAGAGTAAATGGTCTTGAGTTTTTTCCAGATAGCAAAAGTCTACAGTAACAGCAAACTAGTTGAAGAGTCAATGGTTGGAAAGCTATTCAATTAAGATAATTTAATTAACCAGCTGCTGTGTTAGGAAATCTGAAGATGAGGCAGCAACAGTTGGGTGAACGTTCAAGTATTGATAACTGAAATCTATAGATTTTATAGGGATGTAGATAGAACCTTGACTGAATCCTGCTCCTGACTGATCCCAATCTTGATTAGAAAGGAGTCCCAAAAACCAATATCAAGAGTTTTTAATAGGCATTCACTGCATAACAGTACAGAGAGGTAATAAATGGACTTACCAAATATCTTTGAATCTGGTAACTGGTTTTGACCTCTTGGGGAAAAAAAATCCTGGTGGTGCAGGAGAGAGATATAATTTGCCCATTTGGAGACAGCATTTCTCTCCTGTAAAGAAGTGGCACTTTGTTCTTGGTGGGCCCCAAAAGAATACCTCTCTAACACAGGAAGATCAGAGTACCTCTTATGGAAAAATGACTAGAGGCACCATTGCTGCTAAACAAAATTTAGTGGCTAATAAATCCAGCCCTAACTAAACACACCCTATTCTGGAAAAAGGGCAGATCTGTCTTTTAACAAGCAAAAAAGTTACAGAAATCAAAGCATTGCCTTCTCAAAAAGGAAAGCTAATGAAGGAAGGAGAAATAGTGTGCTCATCTGGGAGGCAACACTGTGTCTCTGGGAGAGAGAGAAGTTAACTCAGAGTGCAGGTTTCATACAAAGAAACTACACAAGAAAGGATAGCAAGGTATAAGATGTACATCTGAGACCTTTCTACCACCACAAGTGTGTCTGTGAAACTATTCTCTAAAGCAGGGGTCCCCAAACTTTTTACACAGGGGGCCAGTTCACTGTCCTTCAGACCGTTGGAGGGCCAGACTATAAAAAAAAACTATGAACAAATCCCTATGCACACTGCACATATCTTATTTTAAAGTAAAAAAACAAAATGGGAACAAATACAATATTTAAAATAAAGAACAAGTAAATTTAAATCAACAAACTGACTAGTATTTCAATGGGAACTATGCTCCTCTCACTGACCACCAATGAAAGAGGTGCCCCTTCTGGAAGTGCGGCGGGGGCCAGATAAATGGCCTCAGGGGGCCGCATGTGGCCCGCGGGCCGTAGTTTGGGGACCCCTGCTCTAAAGAGTCCCCATGCTAGCCTGCAGGAATGCCAGGATCCAGATGACAGACAAGAAGAAGAGAACTAACAGGAGTTAGAACCACACAAGTTTTCTTCTGATTGATAACTTGGCATTTTCAACTGGAAGGGCTGGCAGATGAATTGAAGGTCATTGAAAAACTTATAAAAGTCACTGTCTACATAGAAGTATTATTGATAGTAGAATTATCAAAGTGACACAAGAAAGATGTCAAATGGGTTTTTAAGAGAAATAAGTCTAGCCCTGGCCGGTTGGCTCAGCGGTAGAGCGTCGGCCTAGTGTGCGGAGGACCCGGGTTCGATTCCCGGCCAGGGCACACAGGAGAAGCGCCCATTTGCTTCTCCACCCCTCCGCCGCGCTTTCCTCTCTGTCTCTCTCGTCCCCTCCCGCAGCCAAGGCTCCATTGGAGCAAAAGATGGCCCGGGCGCTGGGCATGGCTCTGTGGCCTCTGCCTCAGGCGCTACAGTGGCTCTGGTCGCAACATGGCGACGCCCAGGATGGGCAGAGCATCGCCCCCCTGGTGGGCAGAGCGTCGCCCCTGGTGGGCGTGCCGGGTGGATCCCGGTCGGGCGCACGCGGGAGTCTGTCTGACTGTCTCTCCCCGTTTCCAGCTTCAGAAAAATGAAAAAAAAAAAAAAAAAAAGAGAAATAAGTCTATTGAATATGTTTGCCTATTGTCCCCTTTTACTTTCAAAAGGTCTAAGTTTACATGATAAAGCATATGGCCACCTTATTAATATGTTATGTTAGCTTCCTCTGTTCACCTGGTCTCGTTGGTAATGGGAGCTCCTGTCAGCCTGGCATCACGGAGAATGCGAGGACACTCTGAATCCAGGAGACCAGGCCCCAGCCTGACCTTTCCACTACCAGCTGAGACCTCAGTCTGGGCCATCACAAACCCGGGTTGCTTTCTCATGTATAAAATGAAAGAAAACGTCGACCTGGAAATGCTGAGGTCGCCGGTTCGAAACCCTGGGCTTGCCTGGTCAAGGCACATATGGGAGTTGATGCTTCCAGCTCCTCCCCCCTTCTCTCTCTCTGTTTCTCCTCTCTCTTCCTCTCTGTCTCTCTCTCTCCCTCTCTCTCTCCTCTCTAAAAAAAAAAAAAGAATAAATAAATAAATAAAATAAAATGAAAGAAAAGCACTTGAGTTTCTCAGTGGTCTCTTTTAGCTCTAAAAGTATGACTATATAGGAACTCCCCCCCCCTTTTTTTTTGCCTACTTAATCCCACCTACTCAGCGTTCATCTTTTACAATAAAAGGAACATGACCTGTCTCTGTCTCATCTCTGGGCTCCTTCATGCATGCAGATTTAACTGAGTCATCTACCTCTTTAAAATCAGCCTTAAAAAATTTTTGGCCGCCGCCTCCTCTTTGTCTTCTGTTCTGTTGCGACAGTGTACTAGGGAGAGTGGATGGCGTTGAATAAACCAGAGCAGCTTTTATTTTTACTTCTGCTACTTTTCCTCCCCATCAGAACACCTGATTAAAATGAATTCTTATGTGGTAGTTGAACAATCATTTTTTGGTGGACATGACATACTAAATGACATGAGGTACAAATCAATTACTAACTTAAAGAGGAAAATGTTATTCCCCACACAGAAAAGACACAGAAAGGAAAAGACAGGCTTTGTAAGGGGCTGGAGTGGCCAGACTACCTGAGTTAGTTCTTATTTATGGAGAGCCAGTACCGCCGTGTTCCTCAGACTTTGTTAACCATCCACTTCACCCAGGAGCTTGAACCACTACCACTGCCTGGCTCTCACCTGTAGACATGTGGATTTGATTGGTCTGGGGTATAGCTTGAGCACACATTTAAATTTGTAAAGGTCCCACATATGATTCTAACATTCGCCAAAGCTAACAACCATTGCAAGAGGAGGAGTTAAAAACAAAATGACAAAAATAATTAGATTGCTGAGGTTCGTCTTGTGAAGGTGTGGCCCTGGAACTCGGCATTTAAACTGGTAGCCATGGAATATTTTGAAAATTGAGCCATGGAATATTCAGAGAATTTTGGAAAGAAGATTTGTTTCAGAATTTTCTTTTTCTAGTTCTCCCATGTTCATAGCAGGGGAACCTCAGTGAAGCCCCTGACACTGCAGACAGATTATTCTGTGCATATGTGAGTGTGCACTGTTCTTAGCAGAGGGTGCTCATTTTCCATCAGGTTTTTTTTTTTTTTTTTTTTTTTTTTACAGAGGCAGAGATAGACAGGGACAGACAGACAGGAACGAGGAACGGAGAGAGATGAGAAGCATCAATCATCAGTTTCTCGTTGCACGTTGCAACTTCTTAGTTGTTCATTGATTGCTTTCTCACATGTGCCTTGACCGTGGGCCTTCAGCAGACCAAGTAACCCCCTGCTGGAGCCAGCGACCTTGAGTCCAAGCTGGTGAGCTCTTTGCTCAAGCCAGATGAGCCCGTGCTCAAGCCGGCGACCTCAGGGTCTCGAACCTGGGTCCTTCCACATCCCAGTCCAATGCTCTATCCACTGCGCCACCACCTGGTCAGGCTCCATCAGATTTTTAAAGGAGTTCATGACCCAACATATTAAGAACCACTAATTTGTTGGAAAGAAAAAGATCATACGAGATGATTTATTTGGGATAACAAATATTCTTATGTTGGTAGAATGCTGGCCCTTTAAGGTCAGTTCTGGGAATCAGTGCTCCTGGTTAAAAAACCAACACTCGCAATGGAGTATTGAATTTTTATTAGGCCCTAGCCCTGATGAAATGGAATTAATACTACCTGTTCTATCCAACAGATGATATGTACTGTATGGCCAGTATTTGCCCTCGGTACTAAGTGACCTGGGTGCTTTCAGAAGGGAACAACAGTAGCAAACAGAAGCAGCAAAATATTTACTTTGAACTTACCAACAGCTCCAAACCCTGATCTAAGCCCCTGACATATATGAACTCATTTGTGCCTCACAACAACCTTAGGAGGGAGGTACTATCATCTTCATTTTGCATGCAAGAAAATGAAAGCACAGAGAATGTAAATAACTGGACAAGTCTCATAGCTAGTAAGTGGCAGAATTGAGATTCAAACCCAGATAGTCGGACTCTAGGGTCCATCTTTTCTTAAGTGTCACAGAAATGAGCAGACTGCCTGGACAACTAGTCATAAATGTTTGGAAAACCGTTCACTGCTGCAAAATAAGCACTCCTTTTCATCCTCCTTATTGTTAGTCCTGGGCTAGAAATTTAGGGTGATGAAAATACATTTGGATGTATTCAGGTGACAACACTACAGTTATGAGAAGTTGACTAGGATGCAATGAAATCTATCCTATTTCTAGTTATTTATCAGTTTCTACTCACAAGTTGCTGCTGAGACTGTGACCTCTTTTCTAAGTGTTCCTGGGAAACAAGTTTTTGAAGAAAGGCAGAATGATTATTATTCTACACTTTGAAGATGGCAAACAGGCTGATTTTACATGGAAGAGTCATCTTACTCTTCTCTGTCATTGGATGGAATCCCTCTGCAGAAAGTCTAAACATGCAGGCATGAAGCACATGCCATTTTATACCACTCCCATCAGCTGATACTCCATGAATGATTCCACACTAAATACAAGTTCTACTGGTTACAATAGGAGCCATCCTCTCCAGCTCGTGCTTAGAGATGTGCTCTGCAGTTTTGGACTCAGAGGAAGAAGAACTTGGATGTCTTTCATGGTGAGCTTTTGGTCCTTCCAGAGAAATTGACTCTATGGCCAAATCCAAAATATCTATGATTTCCATTATAAAAATGGATGGAAGATGCTGTCATATGTGTGCATGCCTCTTTCATTTTGTTTGGTTAGCTAAAGCTTGCAGTTTAGAATATCACCATTAAACCCTGCACTTCCTTCTGCCATTCAATGCCATGCACCTGCTTTGCCAGCAACTCACCAGGAGACCTCTCTCTAGAACCTCTGTAGGCAGCAGTGTAGAAGGATATGCTCTCCTCTGTCACTAAACAGAACATCTTAGGGGACTATGTAATCATATTACTGATCTTGTCTGCCTGTGTTGGCACCAAAAGTCACATAGTGACATACACTAAGCCGGGGGAGGAGGAATGGAAAGGGACACCCTCACCACTGAGAAGTTGAATGTTTTGGTGTCAGACACATGATAGAACTGTCAAAAATTGACCTGCATGTGGCCTCTATGTTGTGCAGGCTTTTTTTGTTTTTCAGTAACAGTCTGAAAACAATAACATTTTCATCAAAATAAAAATGAAAAACAAAGACTAACTATACACACTTGCATAACTCAAAGGAGGATCATGGCACCCTCATGGTCCCATCTCCACTTGACTGTCACTGCTGTGTTGGTTTATGTACCTGTCATAGGCTATGTCGTTCTTCATGCACATGTTTCTGACTCTCCCTCTTGACCTTCCTCCTAAGAGATGCCAAATCTCTTGAGGGTCTCCCTTGGGCTCCTACCTCAGTTACTTGGCCTCTTAATAGATACTCTGACTACTCAGTGGGAAGGCATTTAATCCAGTTCAAAAGAGACTCACTGCCCTCCTTTCCTCCAACCTCCTCATTCAGGTATATAACTGATGAAGTACAGAACACTGGCCTTAATGAGGTCTGTGTCTTGTCCTCTACCAGGATCATCTGGGAAGAGAGAAAAAATATTTGTGGGGTGTTGGAAGTGATTTTTAGTCATCTGATTAGTGTGCCTCAAATGCAAAGAGGACTAAAGGGCCAACTAGCCAACTGGCTATCTGGGACATCAATCTGAAAAGTGTCGTATTCATTCACCATTGGAGTGAAGTTGAATGTTCCCAGCCACTTAATACAGGTTTCTTACCTAACTGTTGAACATGAATCAGTCTTGCTACTGTCAAAGTAGGGAGTGCCCTTGAAGAAATACAAAACCCTTCTTGGTGTTTACACTCCTGGTACCTTTAGCATTTTGTGGCACATTCATGTAAGACAAACCAAGTGCAACTTTACTCAGGTCCTGTCCCGACCTTAAAGCAGTTAGTTACTTGAATAATGGATGACACCATGTTGTTTACCAGTACCATTTATTTTTATTTAAATTTGAAACTATGCTATCTACCTCTTGAGAAGTTGTATGGAATTAGAAGATTACAAATTAAGAAATTCAGAAAAAAACAAACATGTCAAAAATCTCTTATTTGAATTTAAAGAGGTACACAATATGTATTTATATCCTTAAAAACTTTCTCTCTAAACCACTAAATACATGGTTTAAAAAAATACATTGGTTTAAAGGGTACATGATTACTAGTCTGCCTGAGGCACTGTTTGTTTAAATCAAATTTTATATATTCACATTATATCAGCCTAGTAAACCATTCTGATGACCTGTCATTTTAAGAAAACAGTCAAAATGATATATCAAATCATGCCACTTGAGTACTATTAGAAACACCTGTTACCCTGAGGTTTACCTTGTGTCTCATACTAGAATCATCTGGAATGTTTTCTCTTTTTTTTCTTAAGTACAAATTTATAGGTATTAGTTCAGACCTACCAAATCAGTCAGGAACAGAGTCCAGAAATTTGTATCTTTTAAAATCCTAGCACAATTCTGCTGTGAACCATTGGACAACTGGGATTGAAAACCATTAATTCAGTCCACTGATCCCAGTGAACCAATCTCATACAGATGAGGAATGTGCCAGCCGGGAAGTATTCATTGAACACACGTCCACTGAGTGCCTACTCCATTCCAGTCACTATTCCATGTGCAAAGTCTACGTCAGCGAACAGAATAGGCCAAAATCTAATGGCTCAACGGCTTGTTCAAAGCAATTCATTAAACAACTATTATGTACTAGCTGTGTATTAAGTTCTAGAAATATAAAGATAAAAGAGGCATTGTCCCTGCCTTCGAAGAGCTTCTAGTAGAGTGAGAGATAGTATGGAAACAAGGTAATTACAATACTATAAGATAAATCTTATATAGTAGAAGTATACACAGGCAGGACGAACATAGTCATGGTAACAGAAAGGACTAGAGGCCATCTTGACCAATGATGCTTTTAATAGGTACTTTTATAGTAGCTAATCCAGCTCATAGCTAGTTACTTGAGAACTAGATGTTAGACCAGTGGTAGTCAACCTGGTTCCTACCGCCCACTAGTGGGTGTTCCAGCTTTCATAGTGGGTGGTAGCGAAGCAACCAAAGCATAAATAAAAAGATAGATTTAACTATAGTAAGTTGTTTTATAAAGATTTATTCTGCCAAACTTAGCGAAAATCCGACATAAAGTACTTGGTAAGTAATTATTATTATATGCTTTAACTTGCTGTAACTCTCTTTATAAATTTTATAAAGTTACTTCCCTACTTTATAAATCACCATTACTGTGGAACGGTGAGCGGTTAGAAAATTTTACTACTAACAGAGATACAAAAGTGGGTGGTAGGTTTAAAAAGGTTGACTACCTCTGTGTTAGACTGTACTGCTGATGTACATCTTTGGTGTAAGGGAATGAAGCCTATAGGGTTATAAACTACAATGCAACTGCATAAAATTGGGTGCTTAAGCTGGCGAGGGGCTGATAAAAGGTGCCAGCAAGGGATAGGCAAATAATAATTGGACTGGTTAGGAGTGGGGGTCATCCAAGATGGGGAGGAACTTCTTTACATATCTACTGCACCCCAGGCACTTCACACCTACTACCTTATCAAATCCATATTGGGACGTCAAGGCTTTTATTATTAACAATCCCTTTTCCTTTTTTATTGAGGAAGATAGGGAGGTTCACAGAGGCTGGGTAACTTGCAAAGCTCGCACAGCGAGTGCGTGAGAGAGCTGGTCTGCAAACTTAGGTCTCAAGGACTGCCAATCTTGAGATTCTTCTCCTTCACCTCCCAGGCAGAGGCTGGGCTCAGCCCTCTTTTCTGGTCTAACAAAGCCCTGCGCGCTACCTCTGTATTATTTTTAATGGACTGGAGGCTGCATTCGAAAGGAACTTGAACAATGCATGGCTGCCCTGAACTTCTGCTCGTGGAGCTTTCCTGGGCACTCAAGTCATCACCCAGGGTTCAGTCAGAGGAAAGCATTGTTTGAGGAGCCAGACCCCTGCGATGGCAGCGGGAGATAAGGCTGCTGTTGAATGCCGAGAGGCTGTTGTAGGGGCCTGCTCCATTTGGGCAGGAAAATGTGTAACTTCCTCTCGGCTCCTATATCATTTCTCCGCGTGGGAGGAGGGGAAGGGATCTGCGCCTTGAAAGAATTCAGAATGGGTCCGGGCGGGGCGAGGGAGAAGCCAGTCGGAGTGGACGAGTGGGATTGAACCGGCTCTGGCTACGCCCTATTTAAAAGCCCCAGTAGTATTTTTACTTCTTGGCTTATTCTCAACGCTACCCTTCTAACTGCATCCTTATCCTTATTTTAATTCAGTGCTGGGATCTCAGCACATTCACTCCTCCCCCACCTCCTTTCTTATATGCAAAATTTTACTCCTTAATCTTTGCTGCGTCTATTTTTCTGCAAAGTTGGGACTCGAAGAGCTGGCTGAGTGCTTCTCCCCCTCTACATAGCCCCACCCAACAGAAATGTGCACACACATACACACACACACCCAGAGCCTGATTCCCACAGAATAGGTTTGTTTTTTTTTTACAGAGTCCTGGTTTTGCTCACAACCATACTCAGCTGTTTCCCCCTCATTGTCTCACTGGAAAAGCAATGGAAGAAAAAGAAAAAATGGGATATGTACTAAACCAATTTGAGTTTGGAATGGGGCTACTGTATTTAGAAATCTTTCTGCAGATGAGAAATTGGGACCCACAGAGACTTATAGCAAGTCTCCCAGCTGCTTAGGAGCAGAACTCAGGTAAGAGCTTACATCCCCTCAGTAGACTTTGCAGTGTTTCAGAGATTGGGTGGAAGGTGGCTTCCTCACACAGACAAATCCAAAGCTCACAGTTCTTTGTTCTACAATTCACTCCATGTGCATAATTACACCACTAGAAATATAGTGGCATTGAAGGGCCTTCCTTGAACCCCACTTTAAATGACTTCTTTTCTCACACAGCCCTAAGAGTTGGGCTTGCCATTCAGGTGCATCTTGAGTTTCACAGGCAATAAGTAACTCTTATAACCTCTTGCATTCTGAAGCCACCCAGATTTTGGCAACATTGGGTTTCCTTATTTGCTCTGCTCCTTATTTGGAAGCAGCTGAGCTTTCCCCAAAACATGCTGGGACAATGCTAATTGGCAAAATGTGTGTCAACACTTCTAAACTCACCGGCCAACTTGCATCATTCACCTTTCAGAGTGGTTCCAGGAGAGAAGCTGGTTCCCTGCCCAGCCCTCGCTCGATACCACACACACCCAGCCCACGCCATTAGAAGGGCTTGTGCAGGGAGAATTTCCTGTTCTGCTGACTCATCTCCTGCAATGAGATGAGAGACACGTTTAGATTTTCTTTTCCAGTTTTTAAAGGGAAATGGGTACATGAGGAGTTTGGATCCCTTTAGGGTGAAATCAAGAACAGGCAATGTTTGGCACCTGGTAGGACTAAGTCAATGAACACTGTATTTGTGATGGCCCCAATAGCTGACACAGAGAGGTGAGCGTTCAGATGTGGTGCAAGTCTGGCTAGAGACAGCACACCCCCAGGGCTCTGCATTTCTATTTTAGAAGGACTCTTGACTCTTGGCCAGAAGGACAGTTTGAAGGGGGCATACCTGGATTTCACTTGTGAGTGGGTCACAATGCAACAACTAGATTTGATATTTCAGATGCTTTCTGACTGAGAACAAAGGCATTCCTCTTCTAGCCATACCTAAATCAAAGGAAGGATGATTCAACTCGGTGTAAGAAACAAAAGGAAATCCATCAATAACATTTACATTTTGGAGAAATAAACCCAGACTTGCCAAATCAGAAGGAATTAAGGGGGGAAAAAGGATCCTGATAAGGTTTGTCCATTTATTGCATGTAAATTTTATCTGGAAATATATATACATACATATATCAAACAATGGAATGACAGGTGGGAAGTGATGGGTACATGAGGGTCCCTTATAATATTGTGTTTACTTTGTAAATGTTTGAAGTTCTTCATAATAAAAATATTTTAAACACTTGAATCCTATTTTTGGTTCTAATCTTCAATGTTTGCTTTTAATCTTTATTTCTGTACTTCAACATTTTCTGTAATATAAGGCTATCTGAATGTATAACTTCTTGGTAAGGATGGTTGAACTATTTGTGAAATTATGTAAATGAAAGTACTTTGTGAATTATAATATTCTGTTGAGACATGGTAGTTAGAAAAGGTTCATGATTACATTACTGTGGTAAAGATCAACTAGGCACATTACAAGAAAAAATTCAAGCTGTACAAAGGGATATAGGACACAACGGTGTGACAGTTTCCCTCTCTCAGAACTCTGTTCCAGAAGCAATCACTGTTATCATAAGAAGTCTATGGAGATGAAATTTCAAAATTTCATAAGAAGATTTTAAAAAATTAATTAATTGATTGATTGATTGCCCCCCCCCCAAGTTAGAAGCAGGGAGGTAGTCAGACTCTCGCATGCGCCCCACCAGGATCAACCACCCGGCATGCCCACCTGGGGGTGATGCTCTGCCCATCTGTGGCTCCATTGCTGCTGGAGCCATTCTAGTGCCTGAGGCAGAGGCCATGGAGCCATTGTCAGATTATTTCAGCTTTGGCGTGTGTGTGTGCATGTATGCCTGTGTGTGTACGCATGTGTGTGTGTTCATGCCTTGTGCCTATCTATAAGGTTTTTTGTCTTTTTCCTGTCAAACTTACCATCTGAAAGGCTTTAAGTGTTTCACATCATTTTACCTCATACTATTCCTGTTAAGTCATGAAGCTAAAATAAATAGACATTTCAGGAGCATTTAGTCGTTGGTTGAAAGTAGATTGCTGGGCTTTTGGATTTGTGGCTGAATTGGCTCCCACGCTGCCCTAGGGCAGATAAAGTCACAGTTATGATCCTGAGTGGCTTGGCTTTCTCATGTGTGTTCTATGTGCAACATGTTCATTTTTAGTCCCCCTTTCTTCATTCACAAGGGGATGCATGACCATAGGAGGGCTATCTATAGAATCATGTGAGGCCCATGTCCTGTGGGCTGTGGGCCAGTAGTATCATTGCTATGAATAAGATCACATTCGTGTCCCTGGCTTTCTCCCAAATGTCCTTCGATTCCTGTCGGAAGGAACTGAAAAAAAACGAAGTTCCATCTTCCTGGAAATTGTCTTATATTTATCTCTTTGAATGCTGATTCTCTGAGGCAAGGTCAGCAGTCCCCCCCAAGGGGACTGTGGTAGAGGGTTGTGAGAGAGGGTTGAACTTGAGTTCTAGCCCTGACACTGCCACTCATGTTCCTGATGAGAACCCATTCACTGCTATACCCTGGGCTTGACACATGCTGGACATACAATACAGTAGACACCTAGCACCTACTGATTAAGAACAAATGCCTTTTCCCAAGTGACCTTGGGCAAACCAGTTAGCCTCTCTAGTCTTCAATATCCTTCTCTGGAAAATGGAATAACGGGTCAGAGCTCTGTTTCTCCTCTCAGCTGGAGTATTCCTTAATTTGAAAAAAAAAGTTTCTAAATTTAACTGTTATTACTTCTATCTCAGCATGTTCTGGGTAGGAATAAATACCAAGAGAACAGCTTTAAAACTTTATCTTCCCAAAGAAATAAAATTGTTTTTCTCCTTAGGGCAACACTTCAGAGTGGGAGGGGGTGCTGGGCAGGGAAGAGGAGCAGAACTTTGGAGATTAGTCATCAGCTAAGAATAAGAATAAGAGTCTATAAATGATTGTCTGTCCCTGCCTCGAGTCCCTTTGGGACATCAGGGATATCTTGGTAAGGAAGGCAGAAAGGTTCTTCTATTTTAAAATCTCATTACAAAAGAGAAGAATCAATAATCAAAATAACCAGATTATTCAACAAGGATAGTATGTGCATTTAAAAGACCACCACACCTTTTATAGCTTATGGAATGTATCATTTATAAAGGCTTTTGATCAATATGTGCTTAAAACAATTTGCTTATAAAGAAAAATTTTTCAAAGAGAAACTATGATAAGCAAAGTGTTCCTTTCCTGATAAGCAGGTTGTTCTGGGAAGTGCTAGGTAACTTACCACTACTGCTGCCTTAGAGCAAAGCAATGAGACAGCCGGCTGTGGTCCATTTTATAGCTGGGGCATTTCAGGTAGAAGCATGTTGGGTATACAATGAAAGTATAATCATAGTGTTGCTGTTTTCACTCCTGGAGAAGGGTGTGTACTTGTTATCAATCCTAAGAAAATATAGTGGAGCTAGAAGTAAAGACACTTAGGCACCCCGATGTGAGTACTATCCTCTTCTACTTAATTATCAAACATCTTCGCTATTTAAAAGCCATAGAAAGAGGCACAAAATTTTCCTGGATGGATATTCAAGGCATTTGGAACGGAGCCTGTGTCTTGGGAAGAGGGCTGGTGACTGGGAGATTGGAGTCAGGGTTAAGAAATAGAAACAGTTTTCATAACATACTTCTTATATTGAATTCTGCAAAACCATGTGATAGATTATACTTAACTTTTTTTTTTTTACAAAGAGCTATTAATCCTTACTGTTGGTCAAATAAGTTATACATATTTAACTTTTTTTTTAACAAATAACTTGTAAGGTCGATGGATAATGGGGGATGGTCACGTGGGGAACCCAGACCCGCGAACTTTGGCTAGGACCACCCACAACCAAGCGCACCAAAAGAGGCTTCACAGGAACCCTTTGGAAAAAAGCGACCGTCTGCCAGCCAGTGAGATTTCACTACGTCATATTAGCTCGACTTCCCTAGAGGGACCCTTTAAATATCTCCCACACGGTTTAATCCTTGCAACTTCCTTGGCCTCCATCTTTCCTGGAGGCCAAGGAACCTCGCGGCGGGCGGGGGGGGGGGGGGGGGGGGGATGCGCACTCCGTACTCAATAAAGCCTTTTACTATTCCACATTTCATGGCTCTGGCCCCTTTCTTTCTTCTCGGCAGGGAAAAATACCTTACAGAACTATTAATCATTACTGTTGGTCAAATAAGTTTGTAAAATATGATTTTTATGTTTGCTTACTTATAGTTTGCACTGGGGACTGGGCAGTGCCAGGTATATGTGGTCTGTGAAATTGCAAATTCCCTTCCTGCTTGGGAAGGACCATTGTTTTGCTAATATTTGCTGGAGGAAGGGTCTTTGATGGGCCCAGGTAGTTTGGAAAAGAGAAGAGGCAGAAAGAAGCCGTGTTTGCAGAGTGAGAGCAGAGAGAATGCAGAGTGCTGAAGAAGAAGCCATGTTGGCAGGGAAAGAGAAGGTATGCAGATGGGGAACCAGAGCTGAGGGGCGTTGGGAGCCCTACTGAGGCTTGTGGGGGCCTTTGATTCTAGGAGGAACCGGAGAAGATTCTCCTGGTTGTGGAACCGGAGAATGTGTCAGGGCTATGGGAACCCTGAGTGAAAGGGAAGTGTTTTCCTTGCCTGTTTGCTCGTGGGCTGGTGCGAGAATTTAATAAAGGAATGGCCTGCCATTTTTTGGCTCCATTGTTTCTTTATCATCTGTCCGAATTCATATGAATGGCCACCATGCCAGCGGTCTCTGGCCCTACAATTACTCAAGCCATCACGATGAAGATTGGTTTAAAAACATGGACTGAATTGCACAATAAAGCATAATAAAACTGAATAGAACAAAAGTTGAAAAGGACACAGTGAGCACAATGTTGAAAGAGCAGTCATGAAGGCCTCTATTTCTGTCTAGTTTGCTCACCTTCACAGATATTGCTCCTTTTTGGTCTTCAACTGCCCCGTGGAGTAATGGGTTGGTGTGAGACAGTGGGTTTCAATCCTGGCTGTATGGTAGGGAATTTTTAAAAAATGTTTCTTGGGGCATGGTGTTGGGGCCAACTTGGTCTTGGTGAACATGTTAAGCACACTACTCTTTTATGGATTCTTGCTGTAGTGGCCAAGAGTTTGCTTAAAGGCTTTAATCACTGTAAAAAAAAATAGAAGACTAGATAAAGAAGATGTGGCACATATATAACATGGTATACTATTCAGCCATAAGAAATGATGACATCAGATCACTTACAACAAAATGGTGGGATCTTGATAACATTATACAGAGTGAAATAAGTAAATCAGAAAAAAACAAGAACTGCAGGATTCCATACATTGGTGGGACATAAAAATGAGACTAAGAGACATGGACAAGAGTGTGGTGGTTACGGGGGGCGGGGGGAGGGAAGGAGAGAGAGAGGGAGGGGGTGGGGGAGGGGCACAAAGAAAACTAGATAGAAGGTGATGGAGGACAATCTGACTGGGTGATGGGTATGCAACAGAATTGAATGACAAGATAACCTGGACATGTTTTCTTTGAATATATGTACCCTGATTTACTGATGTCACCCCATTAAAATAAAAATTTATTTATAAAAAAATGTTTCTTGGGTCCTACTCCTCATAGATTTTTAATTCAATTGATCTGAAGACACTAGAGCAGTGGTTAGCAAACTCATTAGTCAATAGAGGCAAATATCAACAGTACAGCGATTGAAATTTTTTTTGAGAGCCAAAGTTTTTAAAATTAAACTATATAAGTAGGTTCATTGCTTATTGAGGTAGTGCCCACATGTGGTATTTTGTGGAGGAGCCACACTCAAGGGGCCAAAGAGCCGCATGTGGCTCACGAGATGCGGTTTGCTGACCTTTGCACCAGATTATCAGTTTTTCAACTGTTTTTTCTTTATTTATCTCCTATGTAGCCATTTTAAAGAATATTTTTAATATTTTCTCCCACAAAATTTTAATACCACCAAATATACTGTCTGTGATTTATGTACTGAATGTGATTTTACATTAAAAAAGTAAGTTAATTTTTGCCTATATTGAGAATTCATGCCTGGCTTGTGGTGACGCAGTGGATAAAGCATCAACCTGGAATGCTGAGGTCACTGGTTTGCATCTTTGGGCTTGCTTGGTCAAGGCACATACAAGAAGGGAGTTGCTTCCTGCTTCTCTCCCCTTTCTCTCTCTCTCTCTTTTTCTCCCCTCTCTCCTCTCTCTAAAAAAAATCAATAAATAAAATCTTAAAGAGAAAAGGAAAAGTAAAAACTTTAAAAAAAAAGAAGAGGAGAATTCATGGTTATAGGGCCAGTAGCCACGGCCACCATCACAGCCGCCTGGCTGGTTCACATTTGATTCGGACAGATGGTAAGGAATCAACAGAGCCAAAAACTGGTGGTCCGTTTTCCTTTAATCCTAGCTCATACCGGGCGGGCGAGAAATACACACCGCAGGAAACACTATCCTTTCCATTCATGGCTCCCAAAGCCACTAACTCATCCAAGTTCTCCTAGAATCAAAGACTTCCACCTCACCAGTCTTATTCACCTCTGTTCCCCCTCTCTTTCTCCTCCACGAACTGGCTTCTCCTTCCCCCATTCCGCCATTTTGGCTGCCTCCACGTGGCTTCCCTGCCCTGCTACACCATGGGCTGATCCTCTCTACAAGAACATGATCACTCTTCCCCAGATGGCCTCCTAGCTCCTCCTTTTAAAACCTTTTGGCGTGAAAGCCCTCCCCCAACACACATCAGCACAACCAAGCCCCTTCCCAAGCATGAAGGCAATTAATGTTATCACCTAGGCAATGGCTAGCCACATGGGCAGAGCCATCTTTAACAAAGTGAGCAAAACATATCTTTTCTGCCTGACAATGGTCGAGATTAATGTTGAAGTCCCCTATCAGTCTAACAATTATGTAACTCTCTAAGATAAATTTATCTGAAATAATAGAATAAAGAAATGAAAAAGAGGATATACTACAGTGAAAATTCCAACATGATCTTCACTGGGTTTTGACAGTCAATGGTGAAACCCCAACATATGTCTTGTGCCTGTTGTGTTGGACCTGTCTTAGTGGTTTAAGACATTGCACTCAATGAAATAAGCAGATGGAAGGGGGGACGAACTTTTTGACAAATGTTGAGAAGATCCATGGGAAGTTGTCTGACCACCAGAGCTGTGCAGCCATGGGCGGGACTGCCTCAGAGCAGTGATCTACCAATACTGGGAGTGGTAGACAGGGTCCACATATAAAACAGAATCCCAAAATTTGTTGGGAGTTTGAGCTAAATAACTTCTAACACATTTTTAACACAGTTCTATGCCCAAAACAAAAACAAAAGATAGTCCTTGATGGATAGCTCAGCTGGTTAAAGCATCCTCCCCACATTCAGAGGTTACCGGTTCAATCCCTGGTCAGGGCACATATAGAAATATACTGTTGTTTCTCTCTCTTTCTCTCTGCCTTCTTCTTTCTCTAAAATCAATAAATAAAAATTTTAAGAAACGAATGAAACATAAAACAGTCTTTCCTCCTTAATATTTCTATAGCAGGTCCATATATATTAGATGGTATTAACCACTTCTACTTGTACTGGGGTTACTTATTAACTTGTCTATGGTCCTCTACTAATAAAAGGGGTGTGAGAAAAGTTGGGCTGCTGCCCATTTAGTGGGCAAGACAAATAACAGCTACAGTACTTGAAGAGTGTGGAATGACTTCCAGTAAAGTGTTTTAAAGTAAGTGCTCTCGTTATGAAGGAACCTTTTATACATAAGCTGGACCCTGCCAAGTTCATTTGTTTGCTTTAACCACAAAAACAAAAGCTCAGAAAAGCCTAAAAGTTCTAGATATGCATTTGTAGGTACACAAAGTGCAAATTTTAAAAGTCAGTTTTGATCTGAGATACTTATCTGAGATGCTATCATTTGTGGACATTGATCCCAAATGCTGAGTCTTCCTTCTCTTTTGGCTGAATAATGGTAGCTCTATGTTCCTCACCTCATTTTCATCTGAATGCACCCATTTAAATTTTTTTGGTCTCAAAGATTCAGAATCAAAGGAGAGAGTGGATGGTAAAAGGGAGATGTCAGCTTATAAAAATAAAGAAAGCAAATTAACAACAATAATGACAATAAACCTAGAAACTCAGGTTGGTCTGTGTGCTCACAAGGGTCTTGCAATAATACAGTTGGTTAAGTCAGTTCATTTTTTTCTGAAAAGTTAAGTAACGAAAGAAAGTATCATTAAATAGGAAATACAGGTATTAAGAAATTTAGAGGTGGGCGTGCTCCCTGAGAGCTGGTGTCAGAGACATGCAGGAATGCTGGGGGTGGAAATACCTGCATATATAAGGCAGGAAGAAAGCTAGCTGGAGACTGAAAAGGTACAAAGTAAATTGGGTTAAACTATTCAAGAGAAGTTTAGAATGAAGTTTCTTTTCTTAATTTTGGTCCTTCAATCTGCTGCATCTGGAGCTGTTCCTCTGCCTATTAGTGCAAGTCCAGAAGAAACTGATGTGGTGTTGGTGAGGAGCCCTGAGGAGCCAATACACCACCTCACCCGCAGATGTTGTAAAGAACCAAAAGCTACAGAATCAATATTTTATTTTATTTTATTTTATTTTATTTATTCATTTTTAGAGAGGAGAGAGAGAGGGAGAGAGAAGGGGGGTGGGGCTGGAAGCATCAACTCCCATATGTGCCTTGACCAGGCAAGCCCAGGGTTTCGAACCAGCGACCTCAGCATTTCCAGGTCGACGCTTTATCCACTGCACCACCACAGGTCAGGCCAGAATCAATATTAATATTTTAAGAGGCTTAAAGAACATTTTATTAATTTGGGTTAAGGTGTGCAGAGAAATTTTGTGAATAATCTTTGTACTCTGTGATTGGCATAAAACCAGAATGGCCCTTGGCATTGTATTGTAAATGCAAAGGGAAGGAAAACATGGATTCCCTGACATTCCACCACACCTGTGGGGAAGGTTTATTTACTTTTTCTTATAGTAATGAGCCATTTGTGGGCATTTGTCCCCACAGAAACTACCTCTCCCATATGAATGCATATAGTTAATGTGTGTGACTCTGGACAAAAATATGGCGGATAAACATTAGAAAATATAGGAATGTCTCTTAATATGTAAAGAGACATCTTTCTATCATTGTGTTGACTTGTAAATTTTGTTTTCTCCAAAATGATGTATGGCTTGCAAATTGAACATGGTCCTATCATGTTAAAGGGCATATGACTATAACCAATAGTGGTAAAGGGCACCTAATTGCAATTTTTGCTTCTATACTTCCCCCACTTGCAAAACTATAAAAACTAAGTAGAACAAAGGGCCGGTGCACTCTCCCTCAGATTTCTGTCGGAGTTGCTGCCGCTTGGCCAAACTAGACAATAAAGCTTTGGTGTGGAATCGACGGATTTTGTTGGTGTCTTCAATGTTGCGAGTCCCTCTGGATTAGGCTTAACATTGGCACAAAGGTATGATGGCCTCCAGATGGAAATACTTACTTTGGAGCTCAAAATGAGTCATTAGTGATTTTGTGGTGGGAAACACCCAGAAAATTTGCAGTTCTCGGGGCTAAATGTGATGGGGCAAGGGGCTGCATGTCTTCTGGCAATGATGTGCATACCTGGGTGTGGAGTGCCTTATGTTCACCAGGTCAGCACAATGCTGGGAGGCCAGAACAAAACATGTCACCACAAGAATTCAGAATAACACTCCTGACATGGGGTGTGTGGAGTCATGTCACCCCTTCCCCCCTCCAGACTCAGACACATTCATTCTGGTGTGGCTGACATGATACATGTCACACAAGTTGTTCACAGGGACTCCGATCCTTTTGATGGCAGAGGTGGAACCATTGCTAATGTTTATGGACCTTTAGCTGATATTGGAAGACACAGGTGTTTTGATGAGGCTGAAATCTGGTTTAAACAGATCAAAGACATAGAGTTGTTTCTTGTTCCTGTTTATGAGCTTGGCCATTCCAAAAAAAACCCTCTATAGTTCCTGCTTGGCAGTTATTTTGACCCCAACAAATGTTGCCTCCTTGTTGGTGACATTCAGTATTTCTGGGGAGATTCATAAAAGCACCAACCTATGTCACATCCTTACACTGGGACAAGCCACTTATGGCTACAAATTGAGTTGTTGATGCAATCACTACAATTGGAGGAAAATCTTATCATTTGAAGATGGGTTGTTCTAGTGGGAGCTTCTTATCGAGCCATTTATATAATTGGAGCCAGGAGTCAATTTTTTTTTCTTTTTAAAGATGACAAGTACTGTTTAATCAGCGATTTAAAACCACAGCCAAACTATCCCAAGAGCACACGTTGCCTGGGACTGACTCTGTGAACAGATTGCTGATGCTGTTTTGTTTTGTTTTTGTGTTGTTTTTTTTGTTTTGTTATTTTAGCGAGAGAGACAGAGACACAGAGGGACAGATAGGAACAGTCAGGCAGGAAGGGAGAGAGATGAGAAGCATCAATTCTTCATTGTGGCACCTTAGTTGTTCATTGATTGCTTTCTCATACGTGCCTTGACTGGGGCCTACAGCAGAATGAGTGACCCCTTGCTCAAGCCAGCGACCTTTGGGATCAAGCCAGAGACCATGGGCTTCAAGCCAGTGACCTCTGGACTCAAGTTGGAAACTTTGTGCTCAAGCTGGTGAGCCTTGCTCAAACCGGATGAGCCTGTACTCAAGTTGTGACCTCGGGGTTTTGAACCTGGGTCCTCTGTGTCCCAATCCAGTGCTTTATCTACTGAGCCACTGCCTGGTTAGGCTGATGCCGTTCTTAATTTACTCATCTACAAAACCTACCTCTTTGAGGATAAACAATATTGGAGGTGAGTGGAGGGAAGACAATTCATGGACCTTGTTATTCCATCATGTTTACAGAGACATTTCCTGGAATGAATGCAGTCTTCTACTTTAAAGGATACAACTGTTATCTTTTAAGAATGTAATCAACTTAAATATGACAAGTTATCCAATCATGTCACCAAAGGCTGGAAGCCAGCAATGAGTTTGGCTGTTAGGAATGGCACTCATCAACTTACTTCAGCTTATATGTCTATGGCTTGTGGGCTTTGTGTACATGCCTTTTTATAGTGGTATCTTAAAATAAGAAGGCAAAGTTTACATATAGATCATAGATTAATGATCATGACAAATATAATCTGAATTTTTAATACTATTTCTTAGTTTTGAAAACCTCTAGGATCAATCTCTTCATTTTCAATTTATACTGCTAACTTTAAAAAGAGAAACCTTCCAAGGCCAAGAGGACACCTTTTGCAGAATGCTCAATAATTTGGTTCTTAAAATCCTTGGATTAAGAAATTATAATTACCCCTGCTCCTGCTCTGGCTTGCCAAAATTAAAAAATGACATTTTGATAACCATTACATTTTTCAAAAAGGTCATCATTTTAATAAGGAGTAAAAATTGAATACACCTTAGAACTTAAAGAAAATAACAATTATATAAGTAAACTACTTAAACAGTAATAATATACCTTTTATTGTTTCAGTATTGACTTTCTTAATATTACATATAAAGTATATATAAACTAAAACTTTATTTTCAAGTGAGAGGAGGGGAGATAGTGAGACAGACTCCCACATGCGCCTTGCTGGAAATCCACTCAACAACCCCCATCTTGGGGCCAATGATCAAATCAACCAAGCTATTTTTAGCTCCTGAGGCTGATGCACTAGGACCAACCAAACTATCCTTAACATCTGGGGCTAAGCTGGAACTAGTTGAGCTACTGGCTGCCAGAGGGGAAGAGGGAGACAAGGGGGAGAGGGATGGGAAGAGAAGCAGATGGTTGCTTCTCTTGTGTGCCCTGACCGGGAATCGAACCCAAGATGTCCATTCACCAGATTGACACTCTACCCACTGAGCTAACTGGCCAGGGTCTAAATTAAAACTTTGAAAGAAGGAAAAGCCAACTGAATCAGTGTTCTGTTTGCATTCTGTAATCCTGTGTCAAAGGCAGCATCCCTGGCCTTAACCAGTTTGGGATCCCCAGTCTCTACTTCTGTGTTTGCCCTGGTGCCTGCTGCAGCCTCAGCCTCTTGATGACCTACTTTGGCCTTTGCCACCCCCAGGGAGGCACTCCCAGAGGACACACCTCCACAACCATCTTACCAGTGGAATAATAGCAGGAAGCAGCTGGACCTAGGCCTGTGTGCTGCTTGGGACTTAGGCCAATGTGGGAATCAGAGCAGGGCATTCACGCAGAAGTAATGATTGAAAGAAAGATGCAGAGTGGAAAACATGAAAGGTGTTTGGGGGGCTGCATGTTGGCTGGTTTGTCTGAGACAGATGGTTTGCAGTGGAGAACACTGAGGTAATGCTGGAAAAGAATCTCAGAGTTCTACTGACGGTGCTTCTGGGTGCCAGGTCAAGGGTACGACACATGACTTTAAGACTCAAAGATACAATAGAACTGAGCCTCAATCTCTGGGTACTGTTAAGAAATTAAACACTGGGGGCCTGACCAGGCGGTGGCGCAGTGGATAGAGCGTCGGACTGGGACATGGAGGAGCCAGGTTCAAGACCCCAAGGTCGCCAGCTTGAGCATGGGCTTATCTGGTTTGAGCAAAGCTCATCAGCTTGGACCCAAGGTCACTGGCTTGAGCAAGAGGTTACTCAGTCTGCTGTAGCCCCATGGTCAAGGCACATATGAGAAAGCAATCAATGAACAACTAAGGTGTCGCAACGAAAAACTAATGATTGATGCTTCTCATCTCTCTCCATTCCTGTCTGTTCCTATCTACCCCTCCCTCTAATTCTCTTTCTGTCTCTGTAAAAAAAGAAAAAAAGAAATTAAACACTGGGGAAAGGAAGGTGGTGGCATTAACTAATGACATCCAGCTCCCCTCCTAGTTGCTGGATCTTTTTGCACAATTTTGTAGTCAGGCTCTTTGGGAAAGAAAGGGGCAAAAGTCTGATGTGTTACTTCAGTTGTCACAATGCATGGGGCAAACCCACATTGTAGCAAGTTCATATAACCATAGCACATAGGATGAGAAAGGGCCTTCGATTCCTTACATGCTATGCCATCATCCATTGTTTAAAAGCCTGCAACATTTAATAATGGGAACCTGGCCTAAGCTTGAACCCCTCTAGTGTCGGTTGGCTCCTTACTTCTCAGAGTAAACTGTAGTCTTCATCCAGTTTAGTTAGTTCAGCCTCCTGGGAGTTGCACAGAACACCTCTACAGCCTTTCCCATAGACGGCCAGCACCCCCCACCCCATCCTCAGGTTCTCTCTGCTTTTTCCCTCACCTTTTCAGGTGAACATCCTCAGGTCCTTGAAACATTTCTCATGTGACATGAGTTTTTGGTGTCCCCATTCTCATTTCTGTTCTTGTACTACCTTTCTTTATAAAGAATACTATTTTACGGGTTAGGACAGGAGGAAGCATTTATATAGGTTTAAATGGTTTTGAGTGAGATGTAATATGTATACCATAAAAGCCACCCATTTAAAGGTGAATTCCGACCCTTTCATCCCCTAAAAGTCTCCCGTGTGCTGATTTATAGTCATTCCCCATTCCTACTCCCAGCTCTAGGCAACCATCTACTTTCTGTCTCTATAGGCTTGGAGTTTTGTAGGGTTGCTTTTTATATAAAAAAAATTTTTTTTCCTATCAGCCATTAAAGGGCCTATGGAAACAATTATAGAACATTCCTTTAAGATGGTCTTTTCTTGGGGTTTTGCCTATAGATGCAGACAGGGTTAAAAATTCATAAATGATTGTTCCATAATGAGCTATTATTACAATTCATCTTCTTAATTGCTAAAAAAAAAGTCATCTAAATACTACAACCAGAGCTCTCCCAAAATATCCCGATGTTGCTGTCCGCTATAGAGTACTGAATGGGCTATTGATCCAGCCTAGCATGGTGCTTTATTAGGTTTTGAAGCCTTGCCCGGGGTCATGAAATAAGGATGAGGGAGCACACAGGGCCCTCTCTGCTCTCCTCCACACTCTCCCATTGAAGCTCAATTATGCCTTTGTTTGCATCCTCCTTTCCCCCACCCTGTATCCAGCCCACCCTTTAAGCTCCAGCCCTGGTCTCGTATGCCTTCAGTGACCACACACTGGAAAAGCTCTCTATGTTCAAACACCACATATTTCATGACATTGAGTTCAAACACCACACATTTTACAACACTGTATAAACAGCTTGGGAGTGGAGACCTTGTCATTAAACCTCCCTCAGGCGAATGGGCTGTCTGAACCCCTTTCCTGATTTCTCCCTCTTTTGAGCCCTGTTAGACCTTTATTATTTTCTGCCTTATGTCACAGTCCTCAGAGCACCTCTTTAAGTTGTGGTGTCCTGTGTGCAGTAGCGTACTCATGATTAAGTCTTTTTTGGGGGTCTGACATGGAGACTTGTATGTCATAATAACAATAAAATAATGACCAACATCATTTGCATATCACTTTGCAGTCTCCAAAGTTCTTTTATATCCATTCTGCGATTTGATATGACAATCTTGTGATAAAGGTATGATTATCATACCACTTTTACAGACAAGAAATCAGTGTCCAGCGTGCTCACTTCTCAAATATTCTGATGCAAAGTGCCAACACTCTACCACCCCAACTCACAGTGCAATAAATCTTTGCTGAATTGATTTAACGCTAGTTGATTGGTAGCATTGATATGGATAATGGTACAAGAAGAAAGAAGCAGAGTTGGGTTGGTTCTGTTGTAACTTTTGTTGCTGTTCATGTGTTCATTAAATTAAATAGTTTATTCATTCAACAGACAAATACTGAGGATCAATTATGTTCCAGAGCAAGGCACTGGTTAAGCACTGGGAATGCACAAAAAAGCTTAGCTGCTGCCCTCAGGCTGCTCACCACGTGGTGAGAGAGACTCAGAATTACACCAACTATTGAACTATAGAAACATATAGTGCCAGGGCTGTGGGGACTTAGAGGGGCCTTGAAGTTGCCTGGGGATGTCAATGAGGCTTTTTCAACAAAGATATCTCCTAAACTGAGTCTTGAAGGATATGTTTTGGTGGTTTTTTTTGAGATAGGAAAGGGTGTTTTAACCTAACAAGGTGGTGGCACAATGGATAGAGTGTTGGCCTGGGATGCAGAGGACCCATGTTTAAAACTGCGAGGTTGCCAGCTTGAGTGCAGGCTCACAAGCTTGAGCATAAGGTCACTGGCTAGAGCGTGGGATCATAGACATGACCCCCATGGTCACTGGTTGAGCAAGGAGTTACTGGCTCAGCTGTAGCCCCTCTCCCCAGTCAAGGCATATATGACAATATATGAACAACTAAGGTGCTGCAACAAAGAACTGATGCTTCTCATCTCTCTCCCTTCCTGTCTGTCCCTCTCTCTCTCTCAAAAAAAAAAAAAAAAAAAAAAAAAAAAAAAAAAAAAAAAAAAAAAAAGAAAGAAAGAAAGAAAAAAGAAATGAAAGAAAAGGCTGTTTCAGGCAGATGGATGACAGCTCTCCATACAGTGGAAAGCTGGGATGGGTGGCAGGGGTCTGATTTGCTCCAGAATATATGCAAGTTTTAGCAGGAGCCTGACCATGGTGATGCAATGGAGTGAACATCATCCTGGGACACTGAGGGCTCATCAGCTTGACTGCAGGCTTGCTAGCTTGAGCGCGGGGTCACAGGCATGACTGTGGGACAATCGACATGATCCCAAGTTTGCTGGCTTCAGCCCAGAGGTTGCCAGCTAAACGCCTAAGGTCACTAGTTTGAAGCCCAAGTTTGCTGGCTTGAGCTGAAGGTTTCTGGCTTGAGCAAGGGGTCACTGGAGTGGCTTGAGCTCCCTGGTTAAGGCATGATGAGAAGCAATCAATAAAAAAAAACAACTAAAGTGAAGCAACTACTAGTTGCTGTGTCTCCTCTCTCTCTTCCCCCCTCCTCCCTTCTTGTTTCTCTTTTAAAAAAAAGTTTAAGCAGGAGAGGAGGCCGAGTAGTCCAGTGGCTTACAGGTTTTGATGTCAGATGCACCTGAATTTGAATTCCACCTCTGTCATTAATTAGCTGTGTGACTTTGAACAAATCACATAAGTTCTTACTTAGACTTTTAGTTTTCTGATCTGTGAAATAGGCAAAAAGTCTTTTCTTATAGACTGTTGTAAAGATTGCAAGCCAGAGTGAAGGCAGAGCTCCTAGTACGGAGTCTTGCACTCTGGCACATTCAATACATGAGGGAAGACCAGACCTCTTAGAAAATTGCGGTGCCCTCTGTGGCATCATTAAAAAATGAAATTAGCAAGAGAAGTTGGACCGACCAGCCACTTAGCTTCCTCCTTTGCCTCCTCTGAGAAATACAGCCCTTGTCCCTCACAGGGCAGAAGTGAAATGCTCACCTGTGGCCTGGAGATGCCCACCTTGGCCAAGAGAAGATGAGGAGAAGTGGGGGACATGATTAAAACTCAGGAACACAGGCTGAGGCACTGAGCCAAAATAGAAAGCATTAAGTTGAATTTAAGGGCACAAAGAGTGGGAGACATGAAGGGATCTATGAAGTTCAAAGACGGAATACTCTTTTCCATTTGAGTTTGGGAAAGTTTTTATTGAGTCTTTTCTTAGACAAAAGAATTGATCCTGCAGTTCTAGAGTCTGGGACCTCAGGTCCCCTCTTGAGTGTTTTTTTTTCCCCAGATGGCTACTATTCCCAGTTTGCAAGTGCTGACACATACAGTGTCTCATCTAAATCAAGAAGCCATGATTGTAGGCCATTGTGACAAAGAGGTTGCTTCTTTCCACAGATGAGGAAACAGACTTAGAAAGCTAATTCTCTGACTTGAAGTGGACAAACATCATCCCATTTTAGAGCTTCCAGTAGAAATGTCCCATAGTTACCAAACAGGGCACACAGGCTTGATTCCTGTACAGGAAAATTTCTTTGCATCAGAACAATGAAAGCCAGAGAAAAGTAAGCATGTTCCCATCTGTCATTGCTAAGTTCATTTCTCTTTAAACACATCTGCTATCAAAGGCTTCAGCAGAATAAACATAGTCTATCTACGCAGCATCAGATCACCGAAGCCAGCACTGGACCTGTGGGCATGAAAAGCCTGTCTTGATCAGAAAGATTGAAAAGTTGACACACTTTGGCTGGTTTTCAATGTGCTTTCTTGGCTTTATTTTTGCTAAAATATTTTTTTCCAGCTTTGCCTGACTGGTGGTAATGCAGTAGAGAGAGTGTCGACCTGGGACTTTGAGGTCCCAGGTTCAAAACCCTGAAGTCACCAGCTTGAGCATGGGATCATCTGGCTTGAGCTCAGATCATCAGCTTGAGCATGGGATCGTTAACATGATCCTATGGTCGCTGGCTTGAGCCCAGAGGTCGCTGGGTTGAACTCAAGATCACTGGCTTGAGCAAAGGGTCACTGGCTTGGCTTGAGCTCCTGGTTAATGGGTTAATGAACAACTAAAGTGACGCAGCTATGAGTTGATGCTTCTCATCTCTCTTTCTTCCTGTCTCTCGCTTGCAAAAAAGAAAAAAGTATATATGTACAGTGTATATATTTCCCCAGCTTTATTGAGATATAACTGACATATAACACTGTGTAAGTTTCAGGTGTACTATGTGACAGCATAGTGTACAAACATACTGCAAAATGTTTACCACAATAAGGTAAATTGTAACACATCCTTTACCTGATATAATTACCATTTTGTTGTTATGGTAAGAACATTAAAGCTCTACACTTATCGCAAGTTTCAAGTATGCAATACAAAATATTTTTAAAAGAACAATTTATGGCTTAAGCAGTTTAGGAGGTGCCACTGACATGGCCCTATAGACACCCTCTAGAACAATCTTTTGCCAGAAACAGGCAAAGAGGACTTTCATAGGCCTGCACAGTGTTTGATTTCTACGGCTCCCACTGTGTAAGAGTCAGTGCCTTCTGGAGCACTTTGCATGTTTGTCTCACATAATCCTCATGGTATACCTGGCAGGTGGGAGGTTTTACCTCCATTTACAGGTGAGTAAAGAGAAGCGCAGAGAGGCTGACTTCTTCAGTGTCACAGAATATTTCTTTGGCAGCAATAGAATTCAAAACAAAGGCTGCTTTTCTTTACTCTCTCTCTTTCTTTTTTTTAAATTCAGTGAGAAGAGGGGAGGCAGAGACAGACTCTGCATGCGTCCCAACCAAGATCAACCCAGCGAGCCCACTAGGGGGCGATGCTCTGCCTATCTGGGGCCACTGAAATAGCAATGGAGCTATTTCAGTGCCTGAGGCCAGGCCATGGAGCCATCCTCAGTGCCTGGGGCCAACTTGCTCTAACCATTCGAGCCATGGCTATGGGAGGGGGAGAGAGAGAAAGAGAGAGAAAGAGAAGGGTGAGAGGGGTGGAGAAGCAGATGGGCGCTTTTCCTGTGTGCCCTGACTGGGAATTGAACCCAGAACAACCACACAAAAGGCCGACACTCTACCACTGAGCCAACTATCCAGAGCCAAGGGCTGCTTTTCAAAGCCAGTGCCACACTCTTTTTTTTTCCACTCATCATCTCCCAAGGAATTTAGCTCTTGATTAGAAATTTTGTGTTATTCTCTCATTATTCTTTGATGGTCTGCTTTACAGTTCACCTCTTTTTTCACCACAGGGCATCATGTTTCATTTTTTTTGTGTGTGACAGAGACAGAAAGAGACAGAGAGAGGGACAGATAAGGACAAACAGGAAGGAAAAGATGAGAAGCATCAATTCTTTGTTCTGGCTCTTTGTTGCAGCTTCTTAGTTGTTCATTGATTGCTTTCTTATATGTGCCTTCACCAGAGGGGCTACAGCAGAGCCAGTGACCTCTTGCTCAAGCCAATGACCTTAGGCTTCAAGTCAGTGACCTTTGGGCTCAAACCAGTGACCTCAGGGTTTCAAACCTGGGTCCTCTGCATTCTAGTCCGATGCTCTATCCACTGCGCCACTCCTGGTCAGGTTCATGTTTCATTTTTAAACATAAAACTACCTTTTATGGAAAAGATGGGATTTGGCAATCACTGTGATAGGCACTTTTTACATGGTTTCCTGATATTGCTATTATTTTTATCTTTTCTTTGTTTGCCAAGGTCATTGAAACCAGTTCCAAAGGAAACAGAAGTACATTGAATAGACATAGAAGCTGATCACTTCCATTCTTCTCCCCCAAAAGTAACCATGTTTAATGGATTTGTGGGTATTCTCAAGATATTTTTCTTCCCATGGAAAAACATGTGTTGAAGACAGATACAAATATATAGTGTTATTTCCGTTTTATGGATGAGGAAACTGAGGTTCAGAGAGGTTAAACTATTGCCCAAGATTAAATTGTAGGTGAGGAATAGAGCTGGAATCAGAATTTGTGTCCCAATATGCTGTCCAGGTTTCACCCACTATCTCTCCCACAAACCTTCAGTCCCAACACAAGAGCCAAAGAGAACATTATTCTGGGATCAATAGTCAGCTTAACTGTAACACATGCACTTGCTCTCTGATGAACTGCTTAGGTTAGGATACTCTGTGGACTTGAGTTTGTCTATTTGAGGAAAGAACATAAACACTTCCTAACCCTGCCTTGGCCGCAGCGGTGCTGAGAGAACTAATTAAATACTGTCTCAGGGCATGCCTAGCTCCCAGGAAAAAAGCACTGCATGAATGCAGAAGAGGTGGGAACACACTGTCCCCGCATGCAGACAGGCCTATGCAGCCTTCTTCGGAGAGGTGCAACCATTGTTCCAGGTTTTTTTTTCCAGCTGACTCATCCTGTGACCTTGAGAATGTTCCAGTCTCTCTGTACCTTTGTTTCACAGTTGGCTGTATTCAGGGCTAGTAACATTTTCATTCATAAGAGAGAGGAAATGAACAGACCAGTTCTTACGGTATATTCCTGTATAGCTGGGCTGGTGTCCTACCACTGGCCGAGTCAGGTGAGACCACTGAAACATCATCTGTCTCACTTAGACAAAGAGATGGGAAAAAGATAACACATTTTAGCAGAAATGTGTTTCTCTGAGGAAACTGAGTGTTTCTTAGATCACCATTCCTGAGCAAATGTTCACCTCACGCCTCTGTGAAAAGTCTTCATTTCTCCTGAAATACCCTCCCACATCTCTTCTTGTGAAATTACACCTGTCACTCAAGGCCCCCTGAAATGCCACATTTCCATGAAAGCTGCCCCCGTTTTTTCAACTAAACATTATTTATCTCTCCTCTGAATTCTGTGAAAATGTTTATCTTCTCTTAAGCTCTTATTCTGCCAGAAATTATTGTGATTTTTTAATATAAAGCTCATTCTCCTAGCAGATATGTTTATTAAAGGCAAGAATAGTATTTTATTTCTATAACTCCTTCAGCTACTAACAAAGCACAGTACACACAGTGGTTGCCTAATCATTAATGGCTGAATGAATAGACAAATGGATGAAATATTTGTAGAGGAAAAATTTAAAGTAGCAGCGAAGGCCTGGTGAAGACTAGCACCATAGAGTGTCCCAAAGTTTTGCTGATCATTGTTGACCTGTTAACGTCCCGCCCATCAATCGAGTCTTTGAACAAATACGACTTGAGCATCTTCTGGTGCATGATGCTGTGTAAGGTGCTTTGGCAAAGCACTTGGCAGATCCTGAATGCTCGAAGGGAGCCCTTGCTCTCTCGTTCTGCCTCGAGTTTCTGGGCAGAGTTAATGAGCCGTGTTTGTGTCAAGAAACCTGGGTTCTAATCTTGGTTCTGGTCTGATCTGTGGTGATGCAGTGGATAAAGCATCTATCTGGAAGGCTGAGGTCAGCAGTTAGAGACCCTGGGCTTCCTGGTCAAGGCACATAGGAGAAGCCACTACTACGAAATGATGCTTCTTGCTCCTTCCCCTTTACTCTCTCTCTCTCTCTCCATCTCTAAAATCAATAAATAAAAGCTAATCTTGGTTTTGAATCTTGCTAGCTACATAACCTTAAGCAAGTCACTTCATAAATCTCATTTTCAGCTTGTGTATAAAGTTAAATTTATAAAGAAGGGATAATGCTATAGTGCTTGTATGTCAAGTACTATTGGAAAGGTAGAATAGCAATGTGAAACAGTTTGCCTTCTCTAAGAGTGCTATAAAAGACATATAAATATATACAACCATGTATATACACACATATATGTGTACATACATATATATTTGGATGTGAGGGCGATCTGGCTGCGATATCTGTCACCCCATTGATCGCCAGGGTTGATTCGGCTGATCTGGCTGGCTAGGTGGGTGTCCCCTTCCTCCCTCACCGCTCCATGTGCGTCACTCCCAAAGCTGCATGCTCGGTCAAAGAGGACAACCTTCCCCGCTAGAGGAGAGGACCGTTCTTCGGTCAAGGGTATATGAGTATCTGTGCTCCCCTGTTAGAACCTCCAAACAAGTCTCAAGCTCCATATATATTTAAGTTAAATAATGTAATACAACATATACAGCTAGTGCTTGACTTATGACCACGATTGGTTCTGACAGACTGGTTATAACACGATTTGGTCATAAGTTGAGTAGGCTATATGTACAGTACTGTGAAATAATGTTATAAAAATCTTTAAGTCATATTTTATCATAATTTTCTTTCATTGTTATATATCATAATTTTCTTTGTTCATTTTATGCCATTTTTGTCATCTCTACACCATTTTGTTTTTTATTTTTACATTCGTCAGGTTTAAGTAAAACACTACATTACCAGTACAACTGGTTTAATATTTGCAAAGACAATTTCCTCTTGGTAGACATCTTGGGAAAGGTTTGATGAAAAATATCCAAGACACAAAACACAAATTGCTGTACTGAGTCTGGGATAACAGTTGAAATGGTGCACGCGGAGATGGTAGTGCTGCCGGAAGCTGGTCCGCACTGTCCTATGCCCAGCTGGGCAACGCTTGCACTGCCAGACGCGGAGCAGTAGTGGCTAGTAATTGTGGTCGTAAAGTCAAATGGTCGTAAGTTGCATAGGTCGTAAGTTGATCAGTATTTGTATATCCAACCAATTATAAACAGTGCCTTTAAGTAACTTACAAAAAGCTCAGTAGTTTCAATCACACAAAAATTCAAACTTTGCAAACAATACATGGCAATTATTTGTTGGAGGTTTTTACAACAAAAGTTAGAAAATATTAAAAAAGCAAAATTTAGCCCTGGCCGGTTGGCTCAGCGGTAGAGCATTGGCCTGGCGTGCGGGGGACCCGGGTTCGATTTCCAGCCAGGGCACAAAGGAGAAGCGCCCATTTGCTTCTCCACCCCCACCCTCTCCTTCCTCTCTGTCTCTCTCTTCCCCTCCCGCAGTCGAGGCTCCATTGGAGCAAAGATGGCCTGGGCGCTGGGGATGGCTCCTTGGCCTCTGCCCCAGGCGCTAGAGTGGCTCTGGTTGCGGCAGAGCGACGCCCCAGAGGGGCAGAGCATTGCCCCCTGGTGGGCAGAGCGTCACCCCTGGTGGGCGTGCTGGGTGGATCCCGGTCGGGCGCATGCGGGAGTCTGTCTGACTGTCTCTCCCCGTTTCCAGCTTAAGAAAAATACAAAAAAAAAAAAAAAAAAGCAAAATTTAAAATTTCACCATGAAGTACCCAATATTAATATGGTGTTATGACATGACCTTTTCCAATCATTGTCATTGTACATCTACAGGGTCACATACTTGTAATCAACGTGTATATTCTAGTTGGTGTTCTAGTTTAATTTTAGAATTATTTTGAACAGACTTTTCTATATTTATAATTTTAACAGCCTTATTATTCCTCTATCTTGCTGTCTATCTATCTAATACAAAGATGTATTTAACTATTTCTTAATTGTTGGTCATTTGAGCAATTTTCAATTCATTATTACACATGGCTTATTTTTAATGACATACAGATTCCTATCTGCCACCTAACACAGTTTTGGCTTGGCTCCCTCTACTGTCATTGATATATACCCAAGAAATGCCAACTCAGTTATTATTAGCCTGAGCAAAACAGAATTAGGAAGGAACTACAAATGTTTTATTTTTAAAATCGGGTTGTGCACTTCCAAGATGGTTTGTGAGTGCTGTTTTTTGGGGAAAAGGAGCTCTGGACCATTGTACCATAACTTTAATCTAACAGGGAAGAGGCATGACCACCCACTATATGCCAGGAGCTTACTACATTTAGCAAACATTACTGGGAACCTCCAAGGTATCAGGGACTGTTCTGGGTCATGGAAAAATGTATAATCCTTACCCTCAGGGGGCTTGTAGTTTAGCAAAGGATCAAGACCAGCAAACAGGCAATGACAATATGTGACAAGTATTGTTAGAGCAGTTAATTCAGGGTACATACAAAGGAGCAGTAGAGCAATATTACTCTTGTTGAGGGTTCTGGGGTCAAATTTCAGGGGAGCTGAGGCCTGAGGACCAGTGGGCCTGGAGAAGAACAGTTTAAGCATGGGAAAAGGTGTTTACAAAAGCCCAAATGAGAGAATTTTTTTTGGACTAAGTTGGGCGTAATTAAAGTATACGAGCCCTGGCTAGTTGGTTCAGTGGTAGAGTGTCGGCCCAGCATGTGGATGTCCTGGATTCGATTCCCAATCAGGGCACACAAAAGAAGAAATCATCTGCTTTTTTCCCCCTCCCCTCCCCTTTTCACTCTCTCTCTTTTCTTTTCCCGTAGCCATGGCTTAATTGGTTGGAACGGTCGGACTTGGGTGCTGAGGGTGGCTGTGTGGAGCCTCTGCCTCAGATGCTTCAAATAGCTCGGTTGCTGAGCAATGGAGGAGTGTCCCAGATGGGGAGAGCATCACCCCATAGGGGGCTTTCTGGGTGGATCCTGGTCAGGGCACATACAAGAGTCTGTCTCTCTGTCCCCCTCTCCCTGCTCTCAATAATAATAATAAAAAAAGGAATGAAATGCTGAGACATGTTGCAGAATTGATGAATCTTGAAAACATTATGCTCAGTGGAAGAAATCATTCATAAGAGACTCCATGTTGCCCTGGCCGGATAGTTCGGTATTGGAGCATCATCAGATATGCAGAGGTTGCTGATTCAATCTCCAGTCAGGGCACATACAAGAACAGATCGATGTTTCTGTCTCTCTCTCTTACCCTTCCTCTCTCTCTAAAATCAAACAATAAATTAAAAACAATTTTTAAAAATAACCATATATTGTATTTCTCCATTTACATAAAATGTCAGAATAGGCAAATTCACAGAGACAGAGAGTAGTAGATCAGGGATCGGGTACCTTTTTGGCTGAAAGAGCTATGAACACCACATATTTCTTTTTTTAAAAAATTTTTTATTTATTCATTTTAGAGAGGAGAGGGAGAGACAGAGAGAGAGAAGGGGGAAGGAGCTGGAAGCATCAACTCCCATATGTGCCTTGAGCAGGCAAGCCCAGGGTTTCGAACAGGCGACCTCAGCATTTCCAGGTCGACGCTTTATCCACTGCGCCACCACAGGTCAGGCATGAACGCAACATATTTCATTTTTATTTTATTATTTTATTTTTTTTTATTTTTCCAAAGCTGGAAACGGGGAGGCAGTCAGACAGACTCCTGCATGTGCCCGACTGGGATCCACCCAGCATGCCCACCAGGGGGAAATGCTCTGCCCATCTGGGGCATTGCTCTGCTGCAACCAGAGCTATTCTAGCGACTGAGGCAGAGGCCATGGAGCCATCCTCAGCGCCCAGGCCAACTTTGTTCCAATGGAGGCTTGGCTGCAGGAGGGGAAGAGAAAGACAGAGAGGAAGGAGGGGGGAAGGATGGAGAAGCAGATGGGCGCTTTTCCTGTGTGCCCAGCAGGAAATCAAACCCAGGACTCCTGCACGCCAGGCCAACGCTCTACCACTGAGCCAACCGGCCAGGGCTGAATGCCACATATTTTAAAATATAATTACTTGGCCTGACCAGGTGGTGGCATAGTGGATACAGCATTGGACTGGGATGCGGAAGGCCCAGGTTCGAGACCCCAAGGTCGCCAGCTTGAGCGTGGGCTCATCTGGTTTGGGAAAAACTCACCAGCTTAAACCCAAGGTCACTCGCTTAAGCAGGGGGTTACTCAGTCTGCTGTAGCTGCACGGTCAAGGCACATATGAGAAAGCAATCAATGAAAAACTGAGGTGTTGCAACGAAAAACCGATGATTGATGCTTCTCATCTCTCTCTGTTCCTGTCTGTCTGTTCCTATCTATCCCTCTCTCTGACTCTGTCTCTGTCCCTGTAAAAAAAAAAAAAAAAAAAAGAGAGAGAGAGAGAGAGAGAGAAAGAAAAAAAAGAAAATGTAATTCTGTGAGAGCCATACAATATGTTTAACACTAAATACAAGTAAATGTGTGCATTTTATGTAAGACCAACACTTTTTTTTTTTTTTTGTATTTTTCTGAAGCTGGAAACGGGGAGAGACAGTCAGACAGACTCCTGCATGCGCCCGACCGGGATCTACCCGGCACGCCCACCAGGGGCAATGCTCTGCCCACCAGGGGGCGATGCTCTGCCCCTCCGGGGGTCGCTCTGCCGCAACCAGAGCCACTCTAGTGCCTGGGGCAGAGGCCAAGAAGCCATCCCCAGCGCCCGGGCCATCTTTGCTCCAATGGAGCCTTGGCTGTGGGAGGGGAAGAGAGAGACAGAGAGGAAGGAGGGGGTGGGGGTGGAGAAGCAAATGGGCCTTTCTCCTATGTGCCCTGGCCGAGAATCAAACCCGGGTCTCCCGCACGCCAGGCCAACGCTCTACCGCTGAGCCAACCAGGCAGGGCCAAGACCAACACTTTTAAAGTACAATAAGTCTCTGAATTCTTTTTAATAACGTTGTTATGCTGTTGCTAACCAATGATGAATAAAGTATTTCTTACCATTAATGCAACTTCTGGTGCTGTATGGTTTTGCTGATGGCTTTGTAGTCTGGTTGATACGTGGTGAGATTAAGCTTCATGCAGGCGTTGAGACTTCCATCTGTTAAACGTGATCGTAGGTTGGTCTTAATGTTCTTTAGATGTGAGAAAGACTGCTCACATGCATACGTAGAGCCAAACATTGTCAGTACAGCAATATTCAACACACTGCAGTGTGTGGTAATGTGACAGGAAGAGCATTCCAAATTTTGACAATCAGCTGGTCTGCGGGTTGAAGTTTTTTCATTTTTCCCCACTTGTGTTTGCTCGCCAACTCTGCTTGCTGTCTGTTGTGCAAGTCTTTCCAACTGTTCATTTAGTGACTTGAACTTATTCACCCACATGTCTGAGTCCTTCAGGTCAGCAGCTTGTAGCTCAAAATCTCTGACGGAGACACCGAGGATGTAACTCAGGTCAGCGCTGTCCACTGCACACTTGTGTGGATGGGTGATGAACTTAAAAAGACGAGTGTGATCACGAAATTCTCCAAAGCGTGCTTTGAATGACTGCAGGAGATTAGATGTGAAGCCTGCTAGCTGCTGGAGATCAAGATGTTGAGCAGGATCACATGCTGTGCATGCATGTTTTTTTTTATTAGTTTACTTTTAAAAAAAAAATTGTGGTGAAATACATATAAAAGTTACCATCTTAACCATTTTTTTATTTTATTTTTTTTAAATTTATTGATTTTTAGAGAGAGAGGAGAGAGAGAAGGAGGGAGGAGCAGAAGCATCAACTCCCATATGTGCCTTGACCAGGCAAGCCCGGGATTTTGAACCAGCGACCTCAGCATTCCAGGTCGATGCTTTATCCACTGCACCACCACACGTCAGGCTGTGCATGCATCTTTAAACTCTCCCAGTTTTTCAAAGTGTGGTAAACGACCTGTTTTAATGTCGGCGATGAAGAGTTCTAGCTTGTTTTCAAATTCAAACACTGCTTGTTGAAGGGATAAGACTATATTTCCAATGCCTTGCATTTTTACATTGAGCTGGTTCAGATGTTCAGTCATGTCCACGAGATAGTAGAACTTCAGGAGCCATTGAGTGTTAGCTAAGTCAGGATGCTCGACGTTTTGTATTTCAAGAAAAGTCCAGATTTTGCTCAGACAAGCTGCGAAATAGCTGAGCACCTTCCCTCTTGACAACCAATGCACATTGCTGTGCAGAAGCAGACCAGGATAATTATTCCCAACTTCATCCAGCAGTGTTTTAAACTGGCAATCATTTAAAGCTCGGGCAACAATAAAGTTGACCACCTGAATGACCAGCGACATCACCTCACCAAGCTGCTTGCCACACATCTGAGCACAAAGTGCCTCCTGATGTAGGATGCAGTGAAAACTTAGGATGGGTCTCTTTTCATGTTCATGAAAAGCGCTATGAATCCTCTGTTTTTCCCACAGTGCACAGAGCACCATCAGTACACACTGAAATAAGTTTATCCATGGGTAGATTTTTTTCTTTAGCGAAGTTCAGCAAAAGACTTGAATAAATCCTCCCCTCTTGTTGTCTCTTTCATAGGCAAAACAGCAAGACTTTCCTCACGTAGTGTGTCACCGACAGCATATCTTGTAATCACGCTGAACTGGGATAAATGGCTTACATCTGTTAACTCATCCAAAGCGAGAGAAAAGAATGGTGCTGCATTTATGTCCTTCACTTGTGTTGCCTCAATTTGATTTGCCATCATGATGGTATGATCGTGAACAGTTCTCGCTGACAGAGGCATGTCTTTAATTCATTTGATTATCTTGTCTTTATCTGAAAAGTCGTCAAAAAGTTCATTGGCAACATCAAGCATGAATGTTTTGGCATACTCCCCATCTGTGAATTGGTTTCCGTTTCTCACAGTTGCTAAAGCACCAGCAAAGCTAGCCGAATTCCAGTCACATTGTTGAGTCCAAACACGGAGTTGCTGCTGACTAGCTTGCACTCTGCACAGTAGCTCTTGACATGCTTTCTTCCTGCTGTCCCCTGCTGGATATTTCAATGCAAATGTAGTATGTGTGTCGAAGTGCTGCTTTATATTTGGCTGTTTTATCGATGCAGTTTTATCATTACATATTAGACACACTGCAGAAACTGCTCTCTCCACAAAGGCGAATTCCTCTGTCCATTTCTTCTGAAAAGTACGATACTCCTCTTTTTTTCTTTTAGCCATCTTCATCAAAAGGGTTTCTGCAATTAGCTAACTAACTACTTGATTAAAAGGAGGGAAGTTTACTTCATGACCTCACAACGACTCGTGTACATTAAGCATTATCCAATAAAAATTTGGTGTTGTCCCAGAGGACAGCTGTGATTGGCTCCAGCCACCCACAACCATGAAAATGAGCGGTAGGAAATGAATAGATTGTAATACATGAGAATGTTTTATATTTTTAACATTATTATTTTTTTATTAAAGATTTGTCTGTGAGCCAGATGCAGCCATCAAAAGAGCCACATCTGGCTCATGAGTCATAGGTTCCCGACCCCTGGAGTAGATTATCAATTGCCAGCAGCTGAAGGGGATTGAGGAGAAATGGGAAGTGACTGCTGAGTATGGATTTCTTTTTGGGTATGAAGATGTTTTACAACTGATTCTGGTGATGGTTGTACATGCTAATGCTATAGAACCACACACTTTAAGTGAGTATTTGGTATCTTATGTAAATTATATCTAATAAAGTTGTTTTAAAAAGTCTGAAATGCAATAGGATGTCATTCAAGTTTAAGCAGAAAAATGCCACTATTAGATTTGTTCTTTGAAACATTTTCTCTGGAATCAATATGGAGGTTGGTTGGGGTAGGGCAATGCTGAAAAGAGAGAGGTTGGTTAGGAGGCTACATTTATGGGAGAGACTTATAGTGCCCTGAACTAAGGTTGTAGTAGACAAAGAGGAGTAGACACTGCTGAGATTTGGATGAGTGTTAGATGTTGGGAGGGGAAGTTAGAAATCTCACCCCAGTTACTGCCTGGGGCCCTTGGGAGACTGGTGGGGCTATTCATTTAGATGAAAAACAATGAGGAGTTAGCCTGGGGGAAATGCTGGGTTCATTCTGGACATGGTGAACTGGAAGTGCCTGTGGGGCATCTAATTGGCATTGGCTATGTGATTCCAGAACACAGGGGAGAGAGCTAATCCAGAGATGGTACATAATATGTCATTTTATTCTGAACACCTTAGGAAGTAGCTATTGATGCACTGGATAGGAATTCAGCTATAGATACAATAGCATATAAACTAAACAAGATTGGCCCTCAGTCCCCTGACATCAAACTCTAACAAGAAATATAGCAATATTTCTTTTTTTTTTTTTTAGCAAAAGGGAGAGAGAAAGAGACAGAGAGAGACTGAGAGAAACAGAGACAAGAAGAGAGAGAGAAATGAGAAGCATCAACTCGTAGTTGTGTCACTTTAGTTCATTGATTGTTTTTTCATACATGCCTTGATGAGGATGTGGAGGGTGGTTCAAGTCAAGCCAGTGATCCCTTGCTCAAGCCAGCAACCTTGGGCTCACACAAGCAACCTTGGGCTTCAGGCTTGAGATATTTAGGTTCAAACCAGCAACCATGGGATCATTTCAGTGATCTCATGCTCAAGCTGGCGACTCTGAGTTCAAGTCCAATGAGCCCGCATTCAAGCTGGCAACCTTGGGGTTTCAAACCTGAGACCCCAGCATTCCAGGTTGATACTTTATCCACTGTGCCACACAGAGGCAGATTAAGGTCGGTTGAGGCCCCGGGTGCAGAAGAAAATATTGGACGCCTTAAAAAAAAGAGAGACAGGGAAAATAAAAATACATGTTAACCATATTTTTAAAGAAATAAAAAATATTATGTACTATTAATGTTAAAATTGCACATATGAAACAAAATTTGGTGTCATTAGAAAAAAGTGTCAAGTTGGGGTTTTGCGGGGCCCTTCAGAAGTTGAGGCCCAGGGTGCGCGCCTGTTGCACCCACCATTAAATCTGCCTCTGGTGCCATCACAGGTCAGGTGAAATATAGCAATATTTCTTGACTCAGGGTTCAAATCAGTTTCTCTTATTGGCTTATTGTAGCCAATATATGAATAGCTTCAAGGACCACATTTTTGAAAGCTTAAATTAAGACCTCTGTTTTATCAAAGTTTGACTAAAGATGCAATAAAAAGCAAGATTTGAATCCAAGACTAGCTTAAAATGTAAACTGTTTAGCGACAACCTGTTTCCCTCTGGATAGTACATACGGATAAACAGTCTGGTCTGATGGACAGACAGGCAGACAGACAGAGCAGTACTCATCATGTATTTGTGTGCTCTTAGCAAGCTCTCTGATTCTTATATTTCCCATCAGAAGAATGAGAAACCTTCATATTGATTCCAAAAGAAAAATGAAATTGACTATATTGGCCATGTTGTAAGATTACAGATAAAAACTTTATAAAGTGCCTGACTTGGCTTGGGTCTCCATAAATACTAGTTATTATTACTGTATTAATATGATGCTCTTACTTAGTTTTAAAAAGACTTACTACAAGGTGCCTTAAAGTAAATGTTCTGGTGATGTCTCTTCTAGTTCTGAGATCTGTTCTAGCTATTGATCAATTCTGCCTCTTGGTAAATGTTATTTTAGACTAAGTATATTTTAAGTTTGTTTCCTTAATGAATGATTTTTAAAATGACAGGTCTTTGATCTAATTTGCTGGCAAGTTATGAAAGGAATCAATAATTTACTGAAATGCAAGAGCTAGTCAATTTTTATAACCACCTTCTTTCTCTCACCCTCCCTCTCTGCTTGTGTTTAGTGGGAAGTGAGGAGTGGTTAGACATAGAATTGAGTAGAGGAATAGCTTTTGTTTCTGATTCAGACCCAAATGGCACGGACCTTAGAGACCTTTGTGTACTGGTTGAACTTGAGCTCATGTTCTTCTGCACTTGTTTCTGCATGGTCCATGACTTCTTTTCTCTATAGTGAATCTTGACCTTCTCTATCTTTTTCTTCTCTTGGGTGGTATCTTCCAGACTGGGGCAGGGAGGCAGGCTGGTGGGAGAGAACCTGACATTCTCACTGAAAGTCTCAGGAGGACCTGGCTGGCTTGGCAGTCTTTCTTTTGTCTTTCCTCCAACAGATACTCCTGGGAGCCAACTAGAAAGCTTTCTGTGTTCATGTGGTATCCTGGGAGCAAACATACAGCTTTGGCAAGGAAAGATCAAACCTATAATAATAATACAGTTCTCTGACATTAAAGTGCAAAAACACTTTCCATGACAGCTTAAAATTAATTACCACCACTTGCTGTTACAGAGCCCTCCCCTGAACTCAGTGCCAGCTTTGGGACAACTGTTAAGGCAGCCACGTGACTTCCAGGGAAAGAGCGTCAAGTCTGCAGAGACAGTCTGCAGAGCTGAGTTTTTCCATTCTCTGCTTTGTCCTGGGGAGGATGTGCTTTCTGCTAAGGGACTGTAGGATGGGCAGATAATTGATCATGGAGAAAAAACCACAACCCATTCTTTTTTTTTTTTATTAATTTTAATGGGGTGACATTGGTAAATCAGGATACATATGTTCAGAGAAAACATCTCTAGGTTATTTTGACATTTGATTATGCTGCATTCCCATCTCCCAAAGTCCAGTTGTCTTCCGTCACTTTCTAGCTGATTTTCTTTGTGCCCCTCCCCTCTCCCAATCCCCTCCCTCTCCTCCCCTCCCACCCTGTAACCCCCACTCTCTTGTCCATGTCTCTGAATCTCACTTTTATGTCCCACCTATGTATGGAATCATATAGTTCTTAGCTTTTTCTGATTTACTTATTTCGCTCAGTATAATGTTATCAAGGTCCATCCATGTTGTTGTAAATGATGCAATGTCATCATTTCTTATGGCTGAGTAGTATTCCATAGTATATACATACCAAAGCTTTTTAATCCACTAGTCCACTGACGAACACTTGGGCTGTTTCCAGATCTTTGCTATTGTGAACAATGCTGCCATAAACATGGGAGTGCATTTCTTCTTTTCAAACAGTGTTATGGTGTTCTGGGGTATATTCCTAACAGTGGTATAGCTGGGTCAAAAGGCAGTTTGATTTTTAATTTCTTGAGGAATCTCCATACTGTTTTCCACAGTGGCTGCACCAGTCTGCATTCCCACCAGCAGTGCAGGAGGGTTCCCTATTCTCAACATCCTCGACAGCACTTATTCTGTGTTGTTTTATTGATGAGCGCCATTCTGACTGGTGTGAGGTGATATCTCATTGTGGTTTTAATTTGCATTTCCCTAATCATTAGTGATGTTGAACATTTTTTCATATGCCTATTGGCCATCTGTGTGTCCTCTTTGGAGAAGTGTCTATTCATTTCTTTTGCCCATTTTTGGATTGGATTGTTTGTCTTCCTGGTATTAAGTTTTTAATTTCTTGAGGAATCTCCATACTGTTTTCCACAGTGGCTGCACCAGTCTGCATTCCCACCAGAAGTGCAGGAGGGTTCCCTTTTCTCCACATCCTCTCCAGCACTTATTCTGTGTTGTTTTGTTGATGAGCGCCATTCTGATTGGTGTGAGGTGATATCTCATTGTGGTTTTAATTTGCATTTCTCTAATGATTAGTGATGTTAAGCATTTTTTCATCTGCCTATTGACCATCTGTATGTCCTCTTTGGAGAAGTGTCTATTTATTTCCTTTGCCCATTTTTGGATTGGATTGTTTGTCTTTCTGGTATTAAGTTTTACAAGTTCTTTATAAATTTTGGTTATTAACCCCTTATCAGATGCATTGTCAAATATATTCTCCCATTGTGTAGTATGTCTTTTTATTCTGTTCTTATTGTCTTTAGCTGTGCAGAAGCTTTTTAGTTTGATAAAGTTCCATTTGTTTATCCTGTCTTTTATTTCACTTGCCTGTGGAGACAAATCAGCAAATAAATTGCTGCGAGAGATGTCAGAGAGCTTACTGCCTATGTTTTTTTCTAAGATGCTTATGGTTTTATGGCTTACATTTAAGACTTTTATCTATTTTGAGTTTATTTTTGTGAATGGTGTAAGTTGGTGGTCTAGTTTCATTATTTTGCAGGCAGCTGTCCAATTTTCCCAACACCATTTACTGAAGAGGCTGTCTTTACTGCAATGTATGCTCTTATCTCCTTTATCAAAAATCAGTTGTCCATAAAAGTGTGGGTTTATTTCTGGGTTCTCAGTTCTGTTCCATTGATCTATATGCCTGTTCTTATGCCAGTACCAGGCTGTTTTGAGTACAATAGCCTTGTAGTATAACTTGATATTCGGAAGTGTGATACCTCCCACTTTATTGTTCCTTTTCAAGATTGCTGAGGCTATTTGTGTTCTCTTTTGGTTCCATATAAATTTTTGGAATATGTGTTCTATATCTATGAAGTAAGTCATTGGTATTTTAATTGGTATTGCATTGAATTTATAAATTGCTTTGGGTAATATAGACTTTTTAATGATGTTTATTCTTCCTAACCATGAGCACGGTATATGCTTACACTTGTTTGTATCTTCCCTGATTTCTTTTATCAATGTTTTATAATTTTCCAAGTACAAGTATTTAATCTCCCTGGTTAAATTTATTCCTAGGTACTTTATTTTTTTGGTTGCAATGGTAAAGGGAATTGATTTCTTAATTTCTCTTTCTGACAGTTAATTATTAGTGTATAAAAATGCCTCTGATTTCTGAATATTAATTTTATATCCTGCCACCTTGCTGAATTCATTTATCAGGTGTAGTAGTTTTTTGACTGTGACTTTAGGGTTTTCTATAAACAATATATCATCTGCAAATAATGATAGTTTTACTTCTTCTTTTCCAATTTTGATGCCTTTTCTTTCTTTTTCTTGTTTGATTGCTGTGGCTAGGACTTTCAGAATATGTTGAATAAGAGTGGTGAAAGGGGGCACCCCGCCTTGTACCTGATCTTAAGGGGATTGCTTTAAATTTTTGCCCATTGAGTATGATGTTGGCTGTGGGTTTCTCATGGATGGCCTTTATCATATTGAGGTATGTCCCCTGTATTCCCACTTTGCTGAGAGTTTTGATCATGATTGGGTGCTGGATTTTATCAAATGCTTTTTCTGCATCTATTAAAATCATCATGTGGTTTTTCTCCTTCCTTTTGTTTATGTGATGAATCACATTGATTGACTTTCGAATATTGTACCAGCCTTGCCTCCCAAGAATAAATCCCACTTGATCATGGTGTATGATTTTTTTCATATATTGCTGGATCCGGTTTGCTAATATTTTGTTGAGGACTTTAGCATCTAAATTCATCAGGGATATTGGCCATAATTTTCTTTCTTTGTGTTGTCTTTGCCTGGTTTTAGAATCAGAATTATGCTTGCTTCATAAAAGGAGCTTGGAAGTCTTCCTTTCTGTTGAATTTTTTGAAATAGCTTGAGAAGGATAGGAGTTAGTTCTTCTTTGAATATTTGGTAGAATTCACTTGTGAAGCCATCAGGCCCAGGACTTTTCTTTTTGGGGAGTTTTTTGATAACTGTTTCAATCTCATTTGTTGTAATCGGTCTGTTTAGGTTTTCTGATTCTTCCAGATTAATTTTTGGAAGATTATATGTTTCAAGGAATTTGTCCATTTCATCTAGGTTGTCTAGTTTTTGGTGTACAGTTCTTCATAGTATTTTCTTACAATATTTTGTATTTCTGTTGTGTCAGTTGTTATTTCTCCACTCTCGTTTCTAATTTTATTTATATATTTGAGTCCTCTCTCTTTTTTTCTTGGTGAATCTGGTTAAAGGTTCATCGATCTTGTTTACCTTTTCAAAGTATCAGCTCCTGCTTTCATTGATCCTCTGTATTGTTTCTTTAGCCTCTATGTCATTTATTTCTGCTCCGATCTTTATTATTTCCTTCCTTCTACTAACTCTGGGCTTTACTTGCTGTTTCTTTTCTAGTTCTTTTGGATGTAGGGTCAAGTTGTTTATTTGAGCTTTTTCTAGCTTCTTGAGGTATGCCTGTAATGCTATGAACTTCCCTCTCAGGACTGCTTTTGCTGTGTCCCATAAATTTTGAGTTAATGTATGCTCAATATCATTTGTTTCTAGGAATTTTTTTATTTCTTCTTTGATCTCATTGTTTACTCATTTATTATTTAATAACATGCTATTTAGTTTCCAAGTGTTTGAGTATTTTTCAGTTTTTCAGTTGTGGTTGATTTCTAGTTTCATGCCATTGTGATCAGAGAAAGTGCTCGATATGATTTCAATCTTCTTAAATTTGTTGAGACTGCTTTTGTGCCCTAACATGTGGTCTATCCTAGAGAATGACCATGAACACTTGAAAAGAATGTATATTCTGCTGCTTTAGGGTGAAAGGTTCTGAAGATATCTATTAAATCGAGTTGATCTAGTATGTCCTTTAAGTCTGCTGTTTCTTTGTTACTTTTCTTTCTTGAGGATCTATCGAGTGATGTTAGTGGGGTATTGAAATCCCCTACTATTATAGTATTGCTGTTGATCTCGCCCTTTAAAACCATCAAAGTCTGATTTATATATTTAGGTGCTCCTATATTAGGTGTGTAGATATTTATTATGGTTATATCTTCCTGTTGGATTGCTCCCTTTATCATTATGTAGTGACCTTCTTTATCTCTAACTATAGTCTTTGTTTTAAAGTCCATTTTGTCTGATATAAGTATTGCCACCCCAGCTTTTTTTTTCATTTCCATTTGCGTGAAATACTTTTTCCATCCTTTTATCTTCATTCTATGTGCATCTTTTGTTTTAAGGTGTGTCTCTTGTAGACAGCATATATACGGGTCCCGTTTTCTTACCCATGCAGCTACCCTATGTCTTTGATTGGATCATTTAATCCATTTGATATGTAGGTGTTAGTCTTTTTTTCTCTAACAGCTTTTAATATTTTCTCTTTATCACTTAGGTTTGGTATTTTAATTATGATGTGTTGATTTCTTTGAGTTTCTTTTTAATTGAGTTCTCTGTGCTTCTTGAACATGTGAGATGTTTTCCTGCCTTAACTGAGGGAAGTTTTCAGCTATGATATGCTTGAACAAAGTCTCTATCCCTTGTTCTTTCTCTTCTTCTTCAGGAACCCCTATGATGCGGATGTTATTTCTCTTCATGTTGTCACAGAACTCTCTTGGAATTTCCTCAGACTTTTTGAGCCTCTTTTCTTTTTTCTGCTCTTCTTCGTGCCTTTATTTGTCTTGTCTTCTAACTGTCTGATTCGATTCTCAGCTTCATTCATCCTGCTTTTAATTCCTTCCATTGTGTTCTTCATTTCTGATATTGTATTTGTCATTTATGACTGATTCTTTTTTATTATTTCAGTGTCCTTTTTTATATTTGCTATCTCTTTATTTAGGTGTTCATAATGACCATCTATTGTTGTTCTAATATCTTTGAGCATCCTAACAATCATTATTTTAAACTCTGCATCTGGTAATTTGGTTATATCTGATTCATTCAGGTCCTTTTCTGGGGATTTTTCTTGATTCATTTGTGTTGCATTTCTCTGCCTTCTCATTTTCTCTGTGTAAAGGAAGGTTTTGGCCACTGGGGTCCACAGGGTGTGGCCTCTGTTCCCTAGGTATGGTCTGTCTGCAGGTCCACCACCCCCTCTGCTGTTGCTGCCTAGGGCGTTTGGGTATGGGCGTTGCTGGTGCCTGCCCACTGGTGCTGTTCCTGTGGTTTCCGCTTCTCCTTCACAGGAGTGGCTGTGATCCTGTGCTCAGGTGTACAAGCCTTGGTGTCCTTGGCTTTTGCCACACCCTTGTGGGTGGCGTTATGCTCGGCCCTGAGGGCAGTGGCAAGCACCTTTGCTCAGCTGCGGGTCTCCGCCTGTTTCCAGGCTTTCAACCTGTCCTTGCAGGAGGAGCCTACTGGAGGGATGGCTGCAAGCATTGGCTCCACAGGCCAGGCGTGGGACTGTGTGCCCACGCTCAGTAGTGGGACTCTGCCTGTTCTGGGTTTTTGGCTCCACCCCCACGGGAGGAACTGGCTCCCAAGTGAGGCCACAAGCCTCAATTCTGCGAGTGGGGCAAGGCTGTGCTCCTGCGCCCTTGCTTAAGGGCTGGTCTCCACCCCTTCCGGGGTTCCCACCCTTCTCCCGCAGGCTGGATTATGGGCTGCCCGCAGTTGGCCTTGACCACTTTTGCACGCCCCCTCCTCTCCAGCCAGACAAGGCTGAGCTCACACCTGGGCCCAGTGGTGGCCAGCCGGCTTCCGCCCTTGCTGACAGAACAGCGCTTCCATGTCCTCCCGCCGCCCGTCCTCCAGCAAGCCCTCAGCCGTGTGGTTGGGGGTGCTGCAGTTCAGACCCTAAGATTCACAACTGTAGTCCCAAAAGCTCCCTCCTTCTAAGTGACTCTGCTCTGAATGCCGTGGGAGAGCTTGTTTGGCTGGTGTCCTGCTTCCCTTTGCTGGTATTGCTGTTTCTAGGGGAAATATTCACTTCAGATTTGGGGAGTAACTCATCCCAGGGGTTAGGGTGGCTGTCTCCCAAAATGTTTCTCCCTGTGCCTCCTAGATTACACTCTCTTCCTGCTTCTCCGGCACTCTCCTCTCTTCCCATTATCCGGAGCCCCGGGTGAGTGGTTGTGAGAGAGGTGTTCTGCACGGTCCCTTTAAGAAGAATCCTGGGTCTGAGAAATCAGTCTCTTTCTCACAAACAGTATCCTGACTTGTTTCCCACTAAATACTGTCCATACGCCTCTTTTAGGCTCTGGGGCTGCAGGCTGGGGCTTTGTCCCTTGGGCTCAGGACCCCTCCCCTCTCTGCTAAACTCACTTCCTGCTATGCAAGTCTCTCTCGGCTGCTGTTCACTCTGTGGAGCTGGGCAGCCCTCTCTGCATTTCTGCTTTACCTAGCAGTCTCGGTGTGGCTTCTTCAGTGTTCCTTGGTTGAAGAGTCCTCTTAGTTTAGTCCAAAGTTGGTTTTTCCAGATGATAGTTCTTAAAATTAGTTTGTAATCCACTTTGGTTCTGGGAGATGGATGTTGGTACATCTGCTTACTCCAGTGCCATCTTGTCTTCCCCACAACCCATTCTTAATGGTGGGATTAAAATGCATCTGGAGCTCTTAGTGACACTGATAAACCACCAGACATGCCCGCTGTGCAACCAAAAGTCCTGGAAATTGCTCTTACAGTCTTTGAGCTCCATCAAGGGAAAATGAAGGAGTCTCCCTTATTATCTTTGTTGTCTTGCTGATGGAAATTAATAATAAAAAATTTAACCTAGACAAGCTCAAAGTAAAACTGTTCAAGGGATATTTTTTACTTTTTTATTTAACAAAATTAAAATCAATTCCTGCTCATGGTGAACAGTTAAAATTGTATTAGAGGATAAGGAGTGAGCATGAACACTCTTCCTCTTTCTCCTTAGTCTTAATCAGTAGAGGTTACCACTATAAACAGTTTCCTGTGTAACCCTCAAGAAATTGTTCTTGCACATACAAGCCTATGTGTGTATGTGTGCTGTGTTTGTGTGTGAAAGTACATATACTTACACTATACAGCTGGCTTTTAAAATTTAACAACATAGCATGACAAGGTGGTGGTACAGTAGATAGAGTGTCAACCTGGGATGCTGAGACCCAGGTTCAAGGCTCCAAGTTTGCTGGCTTGAGCAAGGAGTCAGTGGCTTGGCTGAAGTATCCCCCCTCTCACCCCCATCAAGGCACGTGTAAGAAGCAATCAATGAACAGCTAAAGTGCCACAACTATGAGTTGATGCTTCTCACCTCTCTTCCTTCCTGTCTGTCTGTCTCTCTCTCTCTCAAAATAAACTTTAATGATATATATAATATATATTGGACATTTTTCCATACCAGAACCTGGAGATCAACTTTATAGTCTTTAATGTTACATAGTGTTCCTTAGTGTGCATATATTTATTTATTTAACTGAACCTCTAATTCTGGACATTTGAGGGGTTTTTTGTTTTGTTTTGTTTTCTTGGTTTGCTACTGTGAACAATACTTTAAATTGCATTTTTAAAAGACATTTGTTTGGCCTGACCTGTGGTGGCGCAGTGGATAAAATGTCGACCTGGAATGCTGAGGTTGCCCGTTTGAAACCCCAGGCTTGCCTGGTCAAAGGCACATAAGGGAGTTGAAGCTTCCTGCTCCTCCCCACCTACCCCCCCCCCCCCCCGCCCCATCTCTGTCTCTCTTCTCTGAAATGAAAAAATAAAACTTAAAAAAAATCAGCTGTTTGTACACGTTTGCAAGCTTATCTGTAAAAGAAATTCCTAGAAGTGGAATATTTAGGTCAAAGGTCATGTGCAATTTAAATTGTGGAAGATTGTGAAATTGTCCTCTAAATTGATGATAAGTGTAAGCTGAATGCTTCCTCCATGTCAAGCACTGTGTTGGCTGCTGGGGATAAAAAGGCACAGTCCTTTCCTTTAAGAAGTTTGTGGGAGACACAGACAACACATTATTATAATATAATGTTGTAAGCACTATAATAAGGTGTTGGGCAGAGAAGCAGCCAAGATGGCAGAATGCTAAAGGAGAAGCCAGTTTATGCAGAGAGAGGGAGATGAGGAACAGAGGTGAATAAGGCTAGTGAGATAGAAATCTTTGATTTTAGGAAACCCGGATAAGTCAGTAGCTTTGTGAGCACTGAATGAGTGGGTTTTGGAGCCCAGTGTGTGTTTTTACTTGCCGGCCAGGTGCAAGCTAGGATTAAAGATAATGGCCCACCAGTTCTTGACTCTGTTGTTTCATTACCGTCTGTCCGAATCCAATGCAAACCTTCATGTGAATGGCCACGATAGTGGCTACTGGCCTTATATTTGGCATAGTCTGTGGCAGGATTCGGTACAGATGAGTATGGAGCCACCTTTGAGTGGTGGAGTAGAGGACTGGCTGCTGTTATGGTTCCCCATGGCTGTCCTTTTGAGAACCATAGACTGGCTGACTTTTACAGCCATGCGTGAGGAAACCAAGAGTTCTGTGGAAGAGGCTGCCTAGGACCTGCAAACTGAGCAGTGGAAGGAGCTGGAGCAAACACGGGAGAAAGAGATGCTGACCCTGGAGCTGGAGGAAGCGCTGGAGGAGGAGGCCGACCAGGTTTGCGAGATTCGCCTGGAAATGGAGCAGATGCTGCAGAAGGAATCAAAGGTTCGTGAGTGATTGCCCTGGACATTGTGGAGAGCCAGCAGTGGCAGGAGGCTGGGGCTGAGGCCGGAGCTAGGGCTGCAAGGCCTGCTGAGCAGAAGGCTGCTGCGGCCCGGGCTCAAGCCCAGCAGCAGGAGCTGGCATTTTCAGTTCCTCTTTGGAGGATGAGGAGAATTTGGCTGGAGTTGCAATCTGCAGTCTCCAGAAAGTGAGAGCCCAGCCGCAAAAAGTACTTACTATGCCCCTGGTAAGTCTGCGATTTTGGGACATAGGGGTGATTGCCATCGTGCTCTCCAGAGCAGAGATGGAAATGCTGACTGCCATTGCCACATGCTCCTCTTTGGGACAGTGTAAGACCTGCCAGGACGGCAGGGATGAAGGGGTTGGCTGAGGCCCCATGTGCTTGGACTGATTCATGGTTCATGGACTATGACCGGAGTGGGCACTGGCTCTTTTGTTAGATGGACTTATGGATTTTGGACAATGTGGAATATCCTGATGGGGGTGGGGCCGGCTTTGCTGGAAGCACTTTCCTGCCCCGGGAAAATTTTCCCATGACTAGAAAGAAGTCCGAGGACATTTTGCGCTTTTGGCAAAGTGCTCACAGACTGGTGAAATGTACCTTTGTAATTGTTGAAATTGTATGATTTGTCATGTTGTTGTAATTGTGTAATTTGCCTAATTTACATGCACAGTGATGCCGGTGGTGTAGATTGTGGGTAGTAGAGTGAGCATAGGGGTGGTTTGTTGGACAGATAAAATATATTATGCTCACTTTATTAAAGATGGCGCTGCCCACGTGGAAGCCCGTCTCCCGGTGATGATATTGGTTGCCCTTCTTGCTTCGGATGGGTGTGATTATATTAATGTGTGTTGGGGGCAGGCTGTAGGCAGGCAGGATCCTTATAGCCTGGGGCTTGGTTTTAGGACTAAACCTTTCCCACCCTTTTTGATGTAGGGTGGTGCACTCTCATGAGGAATCCCATTATGCCTCAGATAAGTGACTTTGTATCAGAGACTTCCTTGTTTGTATATTGGATTAAAGGTTTTGGTTTCTACACTATAAAGTGGGGCAGACCGGGAGCTTGCTCTCTTTTGGTTCCTGAGATTAACATTAGAGGAGAGAGCAGAGAAAGGAGAGCAGAGAAGGCCACATGGAGGAGACCAGGAGAAGCAGCCAAGATGGCAGAATGCTAAAGTAGAAGCCAGGTTGTGCAGAGTTTGTGCAGAGAGAAGGAGATGGGGAACAGGGGTGAATAAGGCTAGTGGGCTAGAAACCTTTGATTCTAGGAAACTGGGATAAATCAATAGCTTTGTGAGCACTGAATGAGTGGGTTTTGGAGCCCAGTGTGTGTTTTTACTTGCCCGCCGGGTGCAAGCTAGGATTAAAGGTAATGGCCCACCAGTTCTTAGCTCCGTTGTTTCATTACCATCTGTCTGAATCTAAAGTGAACCTGCATGGGCCAGGAGGCTGTGATGGTGGCCGTGCCTACTGGCTTTACATAAGGTTTTATAACACTTATCACCTTACTGTGTTAGCTACTAGTTTTATTCCTTTAAAATTCTTGCAAACTTTTAAAGAGCTTTGAAATATTTTTTATTCAAAAGTTATTTCTTTTATTGTGATATGTTTCCAGGTTAAAAAACAAACCAGAAAACAAAAATTAAAAAATCAAGGGGGGGGGGGGTTGTCAGAGACAGCATGAGACAGACGGTCCAGTTGATATTTGAGAGCCTGTTGCCATTTAATCTTTATAAAGTTAGTCACAGTTATTCCAGTTTTATTGATAAGGAAACTCAGACTAGAAGTAAGGGAGGAATTTTTCCACAGTCATACCACAAATGAATGACGTAATTTGGTTTGGAATCTGGGTCTCTTTGACGGCAAAACCAAGGCCCTATCTACCAAGTGAGCAGTTTGGCCATGGTACAGTGAGTCACGCTGTCCTTCAAAACTCTAAAACACAGCCTCCACAATAACCATGAGTTGACCGAGCAGAGGTGCAGTGCCATGACTGGAGAAAATTGAGTGGGAGGAAGAACGACTACTTGCTCTTGGAAAACTCCCTGTTTCATGGAGAAGAGAGGTCTCCATCTAAATATATATGAACCATATGACAATCAATCAAATCTACATCATTCTGGACCAATGCAGTGGCCCCAGTGGGGAGGATGATTGTCTCAAATGAAGAAGATTGGTTAATTTGAAGGATGAGAGGGTGGTTTGGGAGGAGAAGGGAGCATGGAGCTGACTGAATAGTATGGGCAAAGTATGGGGCGGCCAGTGTGGTAGAGTGGCTAGCTCTGGATGTGCATGGTGGTTTGTGTGGGAAATAAGTCAGGGAAGTTGAATTGGGGGCATATTATGGAGGTGTTCAAGGCCACATCGAGGAGTCTAAACTTTTTTTTTGTTAAGTATGCATATGGCCAGTAGCTGCGGCCACCATCACAGCTGCCTGGCCCATGCAGGTTCACATTAGAAATGGGCAGATGGTAAAGAAATGGTGGAGTTGGAGGATGGTGGGCCATTCTGTTTATTGGTGTCTCACTAAGACAGGCAAGTCACAAGAGAAGACAAGAGAAAAGCAGAAAACCTGCTTTTCCCATGAAGGGCAAGGAATCAGGGAGGCCCCTGCAATGGTGATAGCAGGAACCAAGAGAGAGCAAGCTCCCAGTCTGCCCCACTTTATAGTATAGAAATCAAAACTTTCAATCCAATATACAAACAAGGAAGTCTCTGATACAAAGTCACTTATCTGAGGCATAATGGAATTCCTCATAAGAGTGCACCACCCCTATCATGCAACAGTCAAGGGCAGGGGTTGGAAACCTATGGCTCGGAAGCCAGATGTGGCTCTTTTGATGGCTGCATCTGGCTCGCAGACAAATCTTTAATAATAATAATAATAATAATAATAGCCTGACCTGTGGTGACACAGTGTATAAAGCGTCGACCTGGAAATGCTGAGGTCGCCAGTTCGAAACCCTGGGCTTGCCTGGTCAAGGCACATATGGGAGTTGATGCTTCCAGCTCCTCTCCCCTGTCTCTCTCTCCTCTCTCTGTCTCTCTCTCTCTCCCTCTCTCTCTCTCCTCTCTAAAATGAATAAATAAAATAAAATTAAAAATTAAAAAAAAATAATAACGTTAAAAATATAAAACATTCTCATGTATTACAATCCATTCATTTCCTACCGCTCATGTTCATGGTTGCAGGTGGCTGAAGCCAATCACAGCTGTCCTCCGGGACAACACCAAAGTTTTATTGGATAATGTGTAATGTACACGAGTCGTTGTGAGGTCAGGAAGTAAACTTCCCTCCTTTTAATTAAGTAGTTAGCTAGCTAATTGCAGAAATCCTTCTGATAAAGAAGATGACTAAAAGAAAAAAAGAGGGGTATCATACTTTTCAGCAGAAATGGACAGAGGAATTCGCCTTTGTGGAGAAAGCAGGTTCTGCAGTGTGTCTAATATACATTGATAAAATTGCATCGATGAAACGGCCTTATATAAAGCAGCACTTCGACACACGCCATACTACATTTGCATCGAAATATCCAGCAGGAGACAGCAGGAAGAAAGCATGTCAAGAGCTACTGTGCAGAGTGCAAGCTAGTCAGCAGCAACTTCGTGTTTGGACTCAACAATGTGACTGGAATTCGGCTAGCTTTGCTGGTGTTTTAGCAACTGTGAGAAACAGAAAGCCATTCACAGATGAGGAGTATGCCAAAACATTCATGCTTGATGTTGCCAATGAACTTTTTGATGATTTTTCAGATAAAGACAAGATAATCAAATGAATTAAAGACATGCCTCTATCGGCAAGAACTGTTCACGATCATACCATCATGATGGCAAATCAAATTGAGGCAACACAAGTGAAGGACATAAATGCAGCACCATTCTTTTCTCTTGCTTTAGATGAGTCAACAGATGTAAGCCATTTATCCCAGTTCAGCGTGATTACAAGGTATGCTGTCAGTGACACACTACGTGAGGAAAGTCTTGCTGTTTTGCCTATGAAAGAGACAACAAGAGGGGAGGATTTATTCAAGTCTTTCACTGAGTTCTCTAAAGAAAAAATCTACTGATGGATAAACTTATTTCGGTGTGTACTGATGGTGCTCTGTGCATGGTGGGGAAAAACAAAGGATTCGTAGTGCTTCTTTGTGAACATAAAAAGAGACCCATCCTAAGTTTTCACTGCATCCTACGTCAGGAAGCGCTTGGTGCTCAGATGTGTGGCAAGCAGCTTGGTGAAGTGATGTCGCTGGTCATTCGGGTGGTCAAATTTATTGTTGCCCGAGCTTTAATTGATCGCCAGTTTAAGACACTGCTGGATGAAGTTGGGAATAATTATCCTGGTCTGCTTCTGCACAGCAATGTGCATTGGTTGTCATGAGGGAAGGTGTCAGCCGTTTCGCGGCTTGTCTGAGCGAAATCCAGACTTTTCTTGAAATGAAAAATGTCGAGCATCCTGAGTTAGCTAACACTGAGTGGCTCCTGAAGTTCTACTGTCTCGTGAACATGACTGAACATCTATCTGAACCAGCTCAAAGTGAAAATGCAAGGTATTGGAAATATAGTCTTATCCCTTCAACAAGCATTGTTTGCATTTGAAAACAAGCTGGAACTCTTCATCGTGGACATTAAAACAGGTTGTTTACTACACTTTGAAAAACTGGGAAAGTTTAAAGATGCATGCACAGCAAGTGACCCTGCTCAACATCTTGATCTCCAGCAGCTAGCAGGCTTCACATCTAATATCCTGGAGTCATTCAAAGCATGTTTTGGAGAATTTTGTGAGCACACTTGTCTTTTTAAGTTCATCACCCATCCACACAAGTGTGCAGTGGACAGCGCCGACCTGAGTTACATCGCCAGTATCTCCGTCAGAGATTTTGAGCTACAAGCTGCTGACCTGAAGGACTCAGACATGTGGGTGAATAAGTTCAAGTCACTGAATGAAGATTTGGAAAGACTTGCACAACAGACAGCAAGCAGAGTTGGCGAGCAAACACAAGTGGGGAAAAATGAAAAAACTTCAACCTGCAGACCAGCTGATTGTCAAAACTTGGAATGCCTTCCTGTCACATACCACACACTGCAGCGAGTATTGCTGTACTGACAATGTTTGGCTCTATGTATGCATGTGAGCAGTCTTTCTCACATCTAAAGAACGTTAAGACCAACCTACGATCACGTTTAACGGATGGAAGTCTCAACACCTGCATGAAGCTTAATCTCACCATGTATCAACTAGACTACAAAGCCATCAGCAAAACCATACAGCCAGAAGTTGCATTAATGGTAAGAAATACTTTATTCATCATTGGTTAGCAACAGCATAACAATGTTATTAAAAAGAATTCAGAGACTTATTGTACTTTAAAAGTGTTGGTCTTACATAAAATGCGCACATTTACTTGTATTTAGTGTTAAACATATTGTATGGCTCTCATGCAATTACATTTTAAACTATGTGACGTTCATGGCTCTCTCAGCCAAAATGGTTCCCGACCCCTGGTCAAGGGTGTGGGGAAAAGCTTAGTCTTAAAACTAAGCCTCAGGCTATAATAACCTGGCCTGCTTACAGCCTGTTCCCCACACACAATGCAAACTATAAGTGAGCAAACGTATATATCAATTTACAAACTTATTTGACCAACAGTATGAAAATATTTTTGAATAGGAAATGGACACGCAGTAATCTGTGTTGCAGAAAAAGGGAAAGCAGCAGCATGAAGGAAAAATTAGACCGAGGAACACTTGGGAGACAGGGAAATCAATTAGGGGACCACTGTGAAAGCCTGCGGGAAAGGAACTGATGGCTTGAAGGTGACTGTGAAAACCGAATGGGCAGAGATTGGTTTGAGAGATGGAGAAGCAGGACTCAACAAGATTTGGTCTAATGGGTTTGTTGAAGGAAGGAAGAGAGAAAATTAGAGATTTCAGCCCAGGTGAGTGTTGGGCTGGGGGAAGAGAGTTCAGCTTTGATGTGTGGAATTTCAAGCCACACAAGACATGCATATGAGATGCCTAAAAGAAATTAAGAAAATACAGTCTGGAGATGAGGAGAAATACCAGAGCCACAGATGTAAACTTAAGAATCATCTCTAGAAATTGTAATTAAAGCTAAGGGAGATTGTATGGAAGAAGAAGAGGATTAAGAAGCAGACCAATGAGGAAAGGCTGAATTTAAGCATTAGCTAGGGAAAAATACTAGGGAAGAAAACTGAGAGTTAGAAAGGCAGGTAGTATGGAAACCAAGAGAAATTTTTTAGAAGAAGGGGTGATCAATAATTTGCATACTGCAGAGAATTTAAAAAGATATGAATTGAATGTCATTAATTAATATATTTAGTGTCATAATTAGAATTTGTTTGAGATGGTGTATGTTGGAAGCAAAGTTGAAGTGGGTTGAAGAGGGTAGGAGAGGTCACTTACCACCCTCTCTTTCCTAAGGGAGGGCAGAAGTGGAGTAGAGCTGAGGTTACCTAATTCATTTCTGTCTCATCAGCTGTGACTGGCTCAGAAATTGGGCCAGGGCAGAATTTATGGTTGGAGACGTCTGAGGACCCAGCTCTGAGGACCTGAGCCCAAGATGCAGAGCCCAAAGGGTATGAGCAATCCCCACTTAGATTCAAATAGTTCAAAGCATTTTTGAGAGGAGGTAAGTGGGTCATAATCCAGCAAGCCAAGTACAAGTGATGGGAGAGTCTGAGGCAGCTGGTCTTGAGTCCCACAGTTGGTCTGTGATCATCCTGGACCAACAGGCCTTTTGGTAGGAAAGTGGACCCACCATCATGCTAGGGTTAAAGGTGAGAATTCTGGGATTTAGAAAAAGAACTATAAAGGTAAGATACAGAGCAGGGACAAAGCAGGAGCCCCCTTTGCAGAACCTGGTCAAGAGATGTGGGGAAAATGAGATCAGTAAATAAATCATCTTTGTGTTCAGTTGACAGCAGAAGAGTATCTAAGGACACGAGAACACAGAAGAGCACCTAGACCTGGGAAAGGGGAGGGGCTTAGCATAACCACAGAGGAAGATTTTACAATCAGGGTAACAAAGCTGAAGTCTCAGGGTCTTTCACTTGCTCTCTCCCTTTCTAAGATCATGTGGAGAGAGAGGGTTGGCTAGCTATATGTTTACATGGCTGTATGCTTTAGTAAACGTTTCACAAGTCAGTTTAGCCATAGTCGAATGGGAATACTGTTCATTCCATTGATCTTGCTCTCTGTTACGTTTTCCCTGTGTTGGTGGCTTGGAATGGCCATGGGCATTTGGAGGAGTCCAGTTAAAGGGAATTTGATTTGTGAATACATTTCATCTGAGTTTAATGGGGTATATTTCTGTGGTTCACAGTCACCTCCATGTGTACTTAAGTTATTGCTGAATAATATCCAGGTGTAGTGAGAATTATTAATGATAAAAAACAAATTTCAAAAACCATGTTAGAATAAAAGAGAGATTTATCTTTTTATTCTCTCTACAAATTATATTACCAAATTATTGCCGGATAGAGAAAGACATGATCAAAGACAATATGTTAAAATTGTAGGAAAAAAGTGCTGTTGAAGGCTATTAGGCAGCAAATTGATAAAAATATGTTATTACCCTTTTGGATTTTGGGGTCAGCTCTTCTAGCTCTATCAGCTTTTTAAAATTTCTATATGTTGTGGTTTATTTTCTCACTTTGAGATAAAACTTGAGACTCCATGAAATCCGAATCTGTCCCTCTACTATCCTTGCATATTTACAGTACCAGGAATATTATTGGTTGTGAAAGGGAGTTTGTGTGTATAAACAAGAAATAAAGTGTAGATATTTAAAGATGTGGGTTCTCTTCTACTGTGACTTCTTTATTTGATACCACAGAGAGATGCAGATCTATGATTCACCCTGCATAGTAATACAGCAAGGCTGAGAAGGAATTCTAAAAACACTTCAATAGGCAAAGTTTTTGGAGCCAAAGTGTGCTTTGCACAATAAGTATCTACTGATTTGAAAAGAGATGGAATGTAAATATTTAGTTTCTATTGAAAAAGGGTGTGTGAACTTTTCATCTAAAGGGAAGCTCGTAGCTGGTTGATATAATCAACAAGTGAGATAATCTAGGGACCTTCTCCTTTCTTTTCCTTCTTCTTTTTTATTTTTATATATTTTATTTATTCATTTTTAGAGAGAGAGAGAGAGAAGGGGAGGAGCAGGAAGCATCAACTCCCATATGTGCCTTGACTAGGCAAGCCCAGGGTTTTGAACCAGCAACTTGTCTTCTTTCTTCTTATCATCTAGACTCTTCTCTCCTAATTACCTGGTGTCCTAGGGTAAAAAGTGGATCCAGGCAGAAGAGATTACAACATACATTCATTTGTCAAGCTTTTATCAAATATCTACTGAAACTAGCACAACCTAGGTCAGCAGTTTGGGTGTGCAAATGTGATCACATCTTTTCTCTTTTTCCAATTAATCATTCAAGTTCCCAGATGCTCAACTTAACAGGATGTCCATCTTCTCCCTCTTGAGGCATCTCTGGTTTGTCTAAGAGCATCAGACACCTGCTCAATGTAAAATGCTAAGGTAGTCCTGTTTCTGCTAGGCAGAGAATCAGTGTCCCACTGACACTCTCTCATGGCCTCGTTATTGCTGTTAAAACCAGCCCCACTCATACCTATGGATGCTCATCTGTTACATTGATGAGAAAAGAAAATCTTCTCTCCCCTTTAAATGACTTGATCATTTTGCTTGTCCAGATGCCCCATTAGTGGTAAATGTGCCTCAACTTAGGACTCCAAGTTCAGAGCTCTTTTAATTCACACTTACATACTTGGGTGTTGTTCCAAAGTATGACACTGTTGTCAAGGGGGTTGGATCAGGAGGTGTTTCACAGCATTAGCTACTTATAGGCTCCAGCCCTCCCCTAGGATCCTAGACTCAGGCCACCTCTTCAGTTTCTTCCCTATGGCTGTACACCACTCAAATATTTTCCTGCCAGCATCAGTGTCATCAGAGAGTGTCGAATAATGTTGAACTTCAAAAGGAAAAGAACTGAGGTCTCAGTCCATTTGTTGACTACCAAAAAGGCCGTTGAAAGCTTTGTAGACTTATTCATTTCATTTCCTCTTACCCCCTCTAAACAAGAAAAACCATAGCTCTGCAACCGAGGGCTTTTCCATGGAGTGGCAGCCTATCATGTGAATGAATGTGTTAAGGTCTGAATCCCCAGGCACCCCATCTACTAGATGAAGATAAAAGATGCAATCTGGCCTTCCAGGAACACACAACCTGTAAATAAATAGGCATTTTCAATGAAGTGTCATACATGAATATGCAGCCTGAGAAGTGTATGAAGGGTGCTAGGGAACCACAAAGGAGGGGTGCTCAAATCAACCAGGCAAAGCAGCAATCTAGTGACAGACCCCGTGCTGAGCTCAGAGTGCCCTTCTTGTCTGAGACTAACCCATTAGCTTTAAACAAACATGTGCACCTCAACTCACTTCTTAGTGGCTCTTTAGCAGAGCCTCATGATAATGATAGAGAGGTCTCCCCAGGGCTGGGACTAAGGTAAAAAAACATGTAAGGTTGCACCAATAGTCTCAGTAATCACATACTTCCACACAAACACATTATTTTCAAAATAAAAATTTTGAAACAAAAGATGGTAGTTACTAGCACATATTAGAATTTTACAAAAATAATCAACTCAAGAGATTGAAGATTAAGAAAAGGGAGGTGGTAAACAATGGTCTGGGGTCCTTGAAAAAAATAACAGAAGATGGAATTGAAGACTTACCATAAGGAACTGGGATCTGAGAGAAGAAGGGACTCTTCTTTGTAAGGAGAGTGAAAAGAAATGAATGTAGAGACAGATAGGTCTGAAGATTTAGCGGGGGCAAAGTTTATCTGGTGGCTTCTGTCATAAATACTGTAAAGGCAAAACTAATGCTAAGGACAGAATGTATCTCCTGGAAAGTCATAAATTAGAGCTTTACCCCCACTGTGATGGTATTAAGAGGTAGGGCTTTTGCGAGGCGATTAGGTCATGGAGGTGGGGCCCTCATGATAGGATTAGCGCTTTTATAAGAAGAGGCAGGAGAGAAGGCAGCCATTGACAAACCACGAAGAGTCTCTTAATAAACACAGAATCTGAAGGGATTAACAAGTACAGATTGGTAGTTACAAAACAGTCATGGGTTGTAATTAATGTTCAGCATAGGGAGTATAGTCAATAATATTGAAATAACTATGCACGGTGTCAGGTGGGTACTAGACTTATCGAGGATGACTTTGTAAGTTATATAAATGCCTAACCACTATGCTGCATGTCTGAAACTAATATAATATTGCATGTAAACTGTAATTGAAAAGTTTAAAAAGAAATTTAAAACAACAACAACAAAACAGGAATCTGTCAACATACTGAACTTCCTAGCTTCCAAAACTATGAGAAAGAAATGTTTTTTTGCGGGGAAGTAAAGGGTAAAGGGGGTCAAGTATATGGTGATGGAAGATTTGACTTTGCGTGTGGGCACATAACCTATATAACAGATGACATATCATAGAACTGTACACTCAAGACCTATGTAATCTTATTAACCAATGTCACCTCAATAAATTTAATTAAAAAAGAAAGCAATAGTTAAATGATAAAAAACAAAACAAAATATGTTGTTGTTTAAGTCACCCAGTCTGTGGTATTTTTGCTATAGCAGCCCAAACTGACTAAGATCGTTATTAGCGGAGAAAAAGGGAAAAGTGGGAAAGATAGGAAATAGATTTTGTGCTGAGGAGAATAAAAATTACATTAGGAAAGCATAGTAACCTTGTTGAATGGATCTTAAATGTCCATTTGATGTTGGAGATCAAGAATTTGAAGGGCCTGCCTTGACTGAATAGCTCGATTGGTTGGAGCGTTGTTCCCACAGCACAGAGGTTGTGGGTTTGATCCCCTGTCAGGGCACGTACAGGAACAGATTGATGTTCCTGTCTCTCTCACTCTCAAGTTAAAGAGAGAGAAAGAGAGAGAGAATTTAAAGGACCACCGATCTACCAACTTGTGTGACTTTTCTTCCACTATGTCCAAGGCACCAGTGTAAGTTGAAACAAAGCAAGTTGTTGGACTCCTCCAGGGCCAGAGTGTCACAGAAGAACAATGCTGGGACAGTGAGAGGATGTGAGAGAATGTGACTGTGATGCTGAACATGTCATCTGACCAAGACATCCCCTTTACTCCTTATATGTCCACTACTGGACAGCCTAATGCTCTAAACCCATGATTGGAAGCCAGATTAACCACATTCTGATGGAAATTTATGACCCGCAGGAGGGCATACTTTGAGAGAACAAGACATTCCTGACAATAGAAACACATAACAAGGATTTCTCTCCCTTTTAAGCCGTTCAAGGATGTTTATAGTCATATTCAGAACAAAAAGAAGATGATTCCATTTCTCATAAGCACATAATCATCCATGTTTTTCTCAAAAGAGCTGGGCATGTTTTCCAAAGATGATATTGTTCATCTCATTGGTAGCAATGAGAGAAGAATGTGAACTGATCATTTTAAAGTGGGGAAATCGAGCATTGAGATAACTTGCCTATTGGTACCAACCAAAGTAGTTACTGAGATGGAAAAAGAGCTGGACATTCAGCTTTGTAGTTTCCATGGAGAAATATTCAGAGAATTCCAACCAAACAGATGCTGAGCTTACATTCTATTCCTAAAGATACACACGGACCACATTTATCAAGGCTTGCAAATCTTTCAAAGACTTAGGGATAAATTTGGTGGGGGCGAGAAAGAGAAGAGAATGTTAGTGTGATTTTGGAAAGCAGCCCATTTCACCTTGTGAGATGCTGAATCCAGTGTCAGTTTGGCATTTGCTTGGTGGAGGTTTTCTATAATGCCATGTCAGTCTATCCCATCAATCATTACTTTTACCCACTCTGTCCTCTCTTTTTCTTCTATTATACAAGTTTGACTTAACTCCTTAGTTTTTTTTATTTTATTTTTGTGACAGAAACAGAGAAGAGACAGAGAAAGGGACAGATAGACACACAGAAAGGACAGAGATGAGAAGCATCAGTTCTTTTTGTGTCTCCTTAGTTGTTCATGATTGCTTTCTCATATGTGTCTTGACAAGAGGGGGGCTACAGCAGAGTGAGTGACCCCTTGCTCAAGCCAGCAACTTTGGACTTCAAGCCAGTGACCTTCAGGCTCAAGCCAGTGAACTTTGGGCTCAAGCTGGTGAGCCCACGCTCAAACCAGAGACCTTGGGGTTTTGAACCTGGGTCCTCTGCATTCCAGTCTGATGCTCTATCCACTGTGACACTGCCTTGTCAGGCTTAACTTCTCCCTCTTCCCAAAAGCTTTTCCCTGAGATTTTTGCCATGGTGATCTCTCCTTGTGATACTTAATTGTCCTCAATGCTTATGCTTATTATTAAAAGGCAAACATCTGCATTCCTTCCACCCTGTGTTTGGAGGTGGGGTATACTAAGCAACATGCTGAGAAATGCTCTTATTTAAACAAACAAAGCCTTGGTTTGTAGAGTTTGCCAACTTCCATGGTGTAAATGCTCATCATGATTAATTCCCAGCTGCCAACATAACGGCACACCAGTTTGGGAAAGAATGTGCATACTGGGTTTTAGTGAGCAGGTGCAAGTAGGTCCAGCATTAGAAATTCTGTGCCTCTTCAAATTTTCTTAGTCTCCCTAATCTCCTGGATTCACAATTGCTCTCAGCTGCTATTACTGACTAACATGGGCTGCCTGGTTTTATCAACTGAGGTTGACAAGATGCCTATCCTTAGTAACCTATTTAAAATCGACAGTCACAATTCATGTGACATTCCTAATCCTCATAACACGTTCTAATTTCCCCAGAGCACTGAAAACTTTCTTCTGTATTATATAATTTACTCATTCGTTAGATTTATTGTTTTTTTATCTGTCTCCTTCAAATTGAATGCTGCCTCCAAGGGAGCAGGGATTTTTTTCCTGTTTTAATGATCTACTCCAAATCCTTTGACAGAGGTGGTGCTCAGTAAGTACTATATTTGTTGAATGAATGAATGAATGAATGAGAGATATGGATTCTACTCTCTCACTTCCTACCAACAACCTAGGATGGTGCAGATAATGCTGACTAAATAAAACCCCTGTTGGCTGATAACTTCTAAGAGATTTGAGAGTGAGTCCTTGACAACCAAAGTGGAAACAGTTTCCATTAGACCCTGAAAATGCTCTCACTCAACAAGAACACAATTCTTCAGCAGGAAATTCAGTGCCTTCTCAGTACCAGAGAGCTTGATAAGCAGTTCTCTGATAAACAGTTCTTCTTCTTCTTACTCTTTTATTGATTGATTTAGAGAGACAGGGAGACAGAGAGAAGCATTCATTTGTTGTTCCACTTAGTTGTGCGTTCATTGGTCACTTACCGTATGTGCCCTGACCAGGGGTCAGACCCATAACCAGAGGCAGATTTAATGGTGGGTGCACTGAACACATGCCAACTTCTGAAGGGCCCTGCAAAACCCCAACTTTACACTTTTTTTAATGACACCAAATTTGGTTTCATATGTGCAATTTTAACATTAATAGTACATAATATTTTTTATTTATTTAAAAATATGGTTAACATGCATTTTTTTTTCTGTCTCTCTCTTTTTTTTAAGGGCCCAATATTTTCTTCTGCGCTTGGGGCATCAATGGACCTTAATCCACCTCTGCCCACAACCTTGGTGTTTCAGGACGATGCTCTAACCCACTGAGCTAACTGGCCAGGGTGTGACAAACAGTTCTTATTTGCAGTGTGATTAAAACATGATCTGAACCTTCCCACAGATGGGAGAATTCATTAAGGTTGCATCAATTTAAATCTGTTTTCAGGAAGAAAAACCACCTGTCATCCTTAAAACTCATTTGGATTTATATACTGAACAGTTCAATCCTGCAGTCTGCCTACAGCTGAAACTGATTGGGTCAAGTCATAGGATGCTGAACGGGATACGCACACAGCCTCCACAGAACATCAGTGGAGGGCTTGGAAGCAGGAGGGCTGTGTTTCCTTCAGGTAAGAGCCTGCAAGATGAGGGGTGCCCTCGGGACAGATGGATGATTTTTGTTTTGAGATTTTTATATTTATTCCAATGCAACACTTATTGAAGATCTTCTATTTGCCTAGTGCCTTGACATGCGTGGGGGAAAAGATTATGATCTCAGTTTTACAGATGAAACTCAGACTGAAGCTCTGAAGTGCTTACTTATAGCTACATAAAAGCCATATTAAAAACTAGAGGCTTAAAACAACTACTTATCCACTTTTCTTCCCCCCCCCTTTTTTTTTCCAAAGCTGGAAATGGGGAGAGACAGTCAGACAGACTCCCGCATGCGCCCGATCGGGATCCACCCGGCACTCCCACCAGGGGGCGAAGCTCTGCCCACCAGGGGGCGATGCTCTGCCCCTCCTGGGCGTCGCTCTGTCATGACCAGAGCCACTCCAGCTCCTGGGGCAGAGGCCAAAGAGCCATCCCCAGCGCCTGGGCCATCTTTGCTCCAATGGAGCCTCGGCTGTGGGAGGGGAAGAGAGAGACAGAGAGGAAGGAGAGGGGGAGGGGTGGAGAAACAGATGGGTACTTCTCTTGTGTGCCCTGGCCAGGAATCGAATCCAGGACCTCTGCACGCCAGGCCGACACTCTACCACTGAGCCAACCGGCCAGGGCCCCCCTTTTTTATTGAGAGGAGGGGAGGCAGAGAGACAAGCTCCCCCATGTACCCCAACTGGGATCCACCTGGCAAGCTCCCTACAGGGCGATGTTCTACCCATCTGGGTCAGCTGCTCTGTTGCTTGACAACCAAGCTGTTTCAGCACATGAGGCGAGGCCATGCCATGGAGCCATCCTCAGCACCAGGGCCAACTTGCATGAACCACTCTAGCCATGGCTGCAGAGAGAAGCAGATGGGTGCTTCTCCCATGTGCCCTGACCAGGAATCAAACCCAGGACCTCCACACACCAAGCCGATGCTCTTCCGCTGAGCCAACTGGCCAGAGCCTACTTTCTAATTTTCTTACCAGAACTTTATGCGGGGCTCAGATAATTGACTCTCGTTCTCACCTGGACTCCCTTCTGCGTCTCTGTCATCTGCTGGGTGTTCTGGCCATTGACTGGGTTAATGGGGGCACTTAGGTTATGTGTCCTGGTTGGCCCATGCCACACTGTTCCATTCTTGCTTTCACTGGTGAGTAGCTACTTGAGCTGGGTGTTCTGAGAACCACTATCAGCCAAGTCTTGGGTGCCCCTAATAAGAATGAGAAGAAGGGAGGAGGGAAAAGAGACAGAGAGACAGCTGGAGTCATGAAAGAGGGCAAACCATGAACCCCAAAAAGGAAAGAGTTGGAATTGGTTCCATGTGGCAATTTGCATTTTATACAAAATCTTCATATCCATTATTTGAGCTTTCCAGCAATTTGGGAGACAGATAGTATTGACCCCATCTTTTAAATGAGGAAACTGATACTCAAAAGGCTTAAGTGTTTTCACCAAGATTGCAGAGCTAGTAAATGGCAGACAGGACTTCCACTCAGCCTTTCCAGTTTCTCACCTTTACTCTCCATTGCATTGTACGTGGCTTGTTAGGGAGAGGTCGGGAAAAGGCCACCCACATTGTGGCAAGAGTCATAAACAGTGTCATATGGCACTCAAGATTAGGAACAGCTGTTCATTTGTTGCCCATATATGCATTAAACCATTGTTTGATGACCATTATGGTCCAAAAAAAGGGAAGGCCATCAACAGTCAATTATAATAGTAAGATAATTGTAACTTTGGAGGGTCTACATGGTTCTAGGAGAGTAAATTAAGGACAAACACCTAGTCTAGTTTGGGGACAGTCAGGTAAATTTCCTGGAGGAGATGTCATCCAATTGAAGGATGTCTAAAAGGACAAACAGGAGAGAGTTGGCCAGGAGGGAAGGCGTTAGAAGAACATGCAAGAAACAGGGCAACTGAAAGTACATAATGTGTGTTTCAGAGCTGACTCTGGAGAGGAAAGCAAAGTTCCCATCCACTGACTTTGTAATCCAATTAAAAGCACTGGACTTCAGCCTGAGAAATGACAAGTTTTGATGTGCATCTTAGACTGATCACTCCATCTGAGGTATGAAAAATGCATTGGCCAGGGGCAGTACTAGAAGCAGGGAAACCAGGTGGAAGGCTTTATGGTAATCCAGGGGAGAGACACGGAGGGCACGGAACCAGGATGGAAGGAGTGAACAGACTGCAAAGGGAGTAACATGGTAGCACAGCTAGAACTTGGTGATTGCTTGGGGAGTAGGGAACCGGGAGATAAAGGCCCTGTCTGTGGAAAGGGGAAATGCTGGGGGAGGAGCCGACCTGTCAGAGTGAGACAGAGAGGGCTGTGGAGATAAATTCAGAATGGAATGTACACTTTTTTTTTTTACAGAGACAGAGAGAGAGAGAGTCAGAGATAGGGATAGATAGGGACAGACAGACAAGAACAGAGAGAGATGAGAAGCATCAATTATTAGTTTTTCGTTGTGTTGCAACACCTTAGTTGTTCATTGATTGCTTTCTCATATGTGCCTTGACCGTGGGCCTTCAGCAGACCGAGTAACTCCTTGCTCGAGCCAGCGACCTTGGGCTGAAGCTGGTGAACTTTTGCTCAAACCATATGAGCCCGTGCTCAAGCTGGTGACCTCGGGGCCTCGAACCTGGGTCTTCCGCATCCCAGTCCGATGCTCTATCCACTGCGCCACCGCCTGGTCAGGCCATGGTGCACTTTTGACTGGTCACAGGAAAGCAACAAAAGATGATAGAAATGTGAAATCTGCACCAAATAAAAGGAAAACCCTCCCAGTTCCTGTAGGATGATGTGGCAGCATGTGCACATGCGCAGATGATGACGTAATACTGTGTATACAGCAGAACAGCCCACGGCCATGCCAGTTGAGATGTGGATGGTACAGAGGAAAGTTCAGTGTGTTCTGTGGCTCGCTAAATTCAAATCAGTGACCAAAGTGCAACGTGAATATCGGCACGTTTATAACAAAGCACCACCACATAGGAATAACATTACTTGGTGGGATAAGCAGTTGAAGGAAACCGGCAGTTTGGTGGAGAAACCCCGTTCTGGTAGGCCATCAGTCAGTGATGAGTCTGTAGAGGCTATACGGGACAGCTACCTAAGGAGCCCTAAAAAATCTGTGTGTGAGTCCACATCGAACTGCACTGAATAGGTATGAAACTGGGAGAGTTTTCCTTTTATTTGGTGCAGATTTCACATTTCTATCATCTTTTATTGCTTTCCTGTGACTGGTCACCATGACTTTACGGACACACTGTATTTAGTAAGCACTTACCATGGCCAAGGTGTTGTATATGTATCATCTCACAATAGCTCACATTTCTGAGCCCTCATGCCATATACCAAGACCATGTCAAGAACTTTACATGAATTGACTTATTCAGTTATCTCATGCATTAGGGCTATTATTATCCACCATTTTACGTATAAGAAGACCGAGATTCAGAGAGATTAAGTAATTTATTCAAGCTCCACCGCCACTAACAGGCACAGTTAATACTAGAAGCAGTTTATGTTAGAACCCTTGTTTTGTTTTGTTTCTTTTCTTTTCTTCTTAGTGAGAGGGAAAGAGACAGGAAGGGAAAGAGATGAGAAGCATCAACTCACAGTTGCATCACTTTAGTTATTTATTGATTGCTTCTCATACGTGCTTTGATGGGGTTAGGGGTGGCTCAAGCCCAGGCAGTGACCCCTTGCTCAAGCCAGTAACCTTGGGCTTCAAGTAAGTGACCACGGGATCATGTCGATGATCCCGCACTCAAGTTGGCGATCCCTGTACTCAGGCTGGTGACCTTGGGGTTACAAACCTGGAACCTCAGTGTGCCAGGTCGATGCTCTATTCACTGTGCCACCACTGGTCAGGCTAACCTTCACTTTATTTTGTCTTTTTTTCTATTAGAAGTATTGACTTTAGTAAAGTTGCAGAATAAAAAATCAGTATCAAAAATCATGGTGTATCAATACATGAATAATGAAATATTCAAAAAGTAATTATGAAAATCCCATTTACAATAGCATCAAAAGATAAAATATTTAGGAATAAAATTAACCAAGGTGGTGAATGATTTGTACATTGAAAACTATAAAACACAGATGAAAACAATCTAAAAAGGCAAATGGAAAGACATTTTGTGTTCATGGGTTAGAAGAATTAATGTTTTAAAAATATCCATAATACCTGCCTGACCAGTGGTGGTGCAGTGGATTGAGCATGGGCCTGGGACATTGAGGGCCCTGGTTGAAAACCCTGAGGTTGCCCCACTAGAGTGCAGGCTTGTTGGCTTGAGTGCGAGCTCACCAGCTTGAGTGTAGACTCATCAACAAGATCCCAAGGTATGCTAGCTTAGAGTCCAAAGTTGCTGGCTTAAAGCACAAGGTCGCTGACTTGAGCACAAGGTAGCTGGCTTGAGCAAGAGGTCACTGGCTTGAGCCCCCTTCATTCTCCCCACGTCAAGGCACGTATGGGAAGCAATCAATGAACAACTAAAGGAACACAACTTCGAGTTGATGCTTCTCATCTCTCCCTCTCTCTCAAAAATATGTTTTTTAAAATCTATAATACCCAAAGTAATCCACAGATTCAATGCAATCCTTATCAAAAGCCAATGGAATTTTCAACCTTGAAATTCACATGGAATCACAAAAGACCCTGAATGTTCACAAAGTGTTTGCTTTTAATCACTTAGCTTAGCATAGTGCCTCCACAGTGAGTGTTCCGGGCCAGTGCGATGTCTGAGACAATATGTCCAATGGGCATCGTGAATTCTGCCAGCAGCAGCTGGAGGTCTAAGACAGAAGTTCAGGGGAGAAATATAAGCAAGAAATAGAAACTTGTAATTTATCAGCTTATAGTTAAGAAGGAAAGAGGGCTGTGGACAACACACTGAGGAATCCCAGCTTCCACAGGCCTGTGGGAGAGGAGCCTGACCACTGCAGTGTTTGGAAATGTGAAGACATGGTGTGTGGGGGGCTCTTTAGGGGAGTGTGGCCACAGGTTTCAATGCTGTGAGGACCTTGAGGAAGATGAAGAGGTGAGCAGATGGTGTCACACCGCGGAAGTAGCCTTGGCAAGAGCCATTGTCATGGAGTGCTGATTAGGTCCCAGAAATGAGAGAAAGGAAAGAACAGAGAGGGTGAGTGTAGGTCACTCTGTGACCCTTTCAAAAATTGTAAGTATGATGAGAAATGGAGCATTCACCTGAGCAGGATGTGGGCTAAAAGGGGAGGCTTTTCCTATAACAGGAGATTTGAGCATGTACACATGCTGGTGGGAATGAGTCAGTCGAGGGAAGGGGAAGCTCCAGGAAAGAGAGGAGATTAGAAATGTAGTGAGGTTTCTGAGGTGTGGGAGGATTCTGATCCAAAGTTCACGTCCTTTTTGTTTTTTTAAGACATGTTCCTTGAATCTATTTCATAGAGGTTTGGGCCTTAGATAAAGTACCTCTTTCCCTCTTCCACTGTGACTGGCAGGGAAGGGCAAGAATGAGGCCAAATGTGATGAATTTAGATGGAGGGGAAGAGGAAGAGAGGGCCTGTGTGAGGTCTGGGAAGGGAAGATCAGGAATGAACCTGATTCACGGTGTTGATGGAGGTTTGAAGGCAATGGGTAAGAATCAAAATAACCACTGTGGTGGCTGGGAAACATAAGTGATGCTGTGCTGTGTTGGGGGCCCGCTGAACATGGGAGGCCGTGTCAGAGCACCAGTTGGCTCATGGATATGATGACTCCAGCAGCACTCAACTGTCTTGGTGATGGAGTCAGGTGCATGGTTGGTTTGAACCATAGCTTCCACGTCCCTTTTAGGTGGGAGCAATAAGGCAAAGGAATGAGATTATTGGCAAGAGATTAGGTGAACTCGTAGGCCAGATAAGGTCTAGAATATAAGTGAAAAGAAGTGAAAATGGAATGTGGTTGATAGAGAAATGATAGATTTCAGTGGATTAAAATAACAGTAAACCAAAGAAAGGTGTAGTAGGAATAAAAAAGAAAAAACACTGATGCCTTGGCTGGGTAGCTCAGTTGGTTAGAGTGTCATCTTGACCTGCCAAGGTTGCAAGTTTGGTCCCTGGTCAAGACACACACAAGAATCAACCAATAAATGCATGAATAAGTGGAACAACAAATCAATGCTTCTTTCTCTGTCTCTCCCCTTCTCCTGCTCTATCTAAAAATCAATAAATAAAAAATAAAAAAAAGAAAGAACACTGGTCACTTAAAATACATTTACAAAGTCTTTGGCACCCTTTTCAAAAGGGGAGCCTAATTCCCCCTTCCCTGAGCATAGGCTGGACCTAAATCTTACCAATATACAGAAAAAAAGGAGAAAGTGTTAGTTTATCAAAGGCACTACTGTCTTGGACTGCTTGCTCTAGAGAAGTCAGTTGCCATGTCTTGAGGACATTGGAAAATCCCTGTGGAGAGCACAGCATAGTAAGGAACTGAGGCTCCTGCCAACAGCCCATAGGAACTTGCCTGGTGTGTAAATGAACTTCCTAGGAAGAAAGGAGATGCCTCCAGCTCTGCTAGACACTTTGGCTGCAACCTCTTGAGAGACCTTGAGCCAGAACCTCCCAGTTTAGCTGCTCCTGGATTTCTGACATTAGAAGCTGTGTGAATGAATACACTTTTGTTGTTTTTAAGCTGCCAAGTTTTGGGGTAATTGGTTTTTTTTTTTGAAATAGATAACAACACAGGCATTGAAAAATAGGAGAATGAGAAAAGAGGGTAGAATATTTGAATTCAGAAGTTGAACCAGTTGTGGCAAATGGTTGTCTGAAGTGACTAAAAGTGATGCACATTGAGGAGAAGCTCCAGAAACTAAGATGTTGGCCAGGTTATCTGAATATATAGTGAAGTTCTCCAAATAAGGGCAGAACTCAGCTTAAAGGAAGACTGTGGGTCACAGGCTAGGTCTCAAATGAACAGGAATAACTGGGATGTGAGTAGATGATGTCAGTGAGTGGGTGCAGATGGTCCAAATAGGAATCTTTTTTTTTTTTTAATATTTTATTTATTGATTTTTAGAGAGGGGGTGGAGAGAGAGCGAGAGAGAGAGAGAGAGAGAGAGAGAGAGAGAGAGAGAGAGAGAAAAGGAGGAGGAGCAGGAAGCATCAACTCCCATATGTGCCTTGACCAGGCAAGCCCAAAGTTTTGAACTGGCAACCTCAGTGTTCCAGGTTGACGCTTTATCCACTGCACCACCACAGGTCAGGCCCAAGTAGGAATCTTTACAAGAAAGTGACAGAATAATGATTTGAAATCAATAGAAGCTAGTGAGGATGACCCCAGTCTCCCTTTGGATTCGGGGTCCTCAGGGTAAGAAGAGCATTTAGGACAGACTTCTAGACAGCTAGGTTTTCCTTAAAGCCAAGAGCTGGAATCCACTCAAGCAAGAGTCTGAGAGTGTGAATGTAGGCAGTATGTTAACTGCAGAATGGGGTTACCAGAAGGTGCAGTAAATGGTTTTGGAAGAAAGGGAGTGCAGGGGTGTGGGCATGGGGGAGGGGCAGGGTGAGAAGTGTGCAGGTAAATTGAAGCTGAAGCACTTGGAGAGGGTTCAGACAGGGTTAATGGGCTGGATTGCGAGCTTCCCAGGGTGTCCCTGCATCCCTGTCAGCACACTAATTCAATTTATCAGCAGTCCATGCCTATAATAGGTGCATTACTGAGGTCTCACAGACACAGAGCGCCTGCATTTTGAACATGGCATTTGAGTCACACTCATTCAAGACACTGAGATTATTTCTCAGCTAAGATTAAATCTGCATTTTATTTTTCTCATGTAAAATATTGTTCTTGCAAAAGCAACTTATTTTTCATATGGTTTGAAAGACTATAGCTGGAAATTGAATGTTTAAAGACAGTTTTCAAACTTCTATACAGGTAGATAATAGATATGTGTTGCCACATGGGTAGTGTCTTTTTTTTTTTTTTTTTTGGTCAGAGTTTATTTTTCTTATTTTTTATTTTTGTAAAAAACACTTTAAAAATTTTTTGAAAGTATCCTACAGAAAGTAATTCAGTGCTTGAGACTTATAGGGGCTCTGCAGCCCAAGTAAACATTGCTGATATAGACAAGCACATGCTTGCATAACAGGAATATTCTTCTGAGTTGGAGTTATAAAGATGGTAATTTGAAGTCCTACAAAGGGGGAGATGGTTATGTGCATATACAATATATGAAAACATATATTATTTGAAAGGTAGAAAAAAAAGTGTAAAGTTACAGAAGTATCTCAGGTGTCAAATGGTAGTTCTGAAAACATAAAAGAAGACATGAGTGTGGAGAAGGAAGTTACTTAGTGTTCACTTAACATGTAGAAACAGCTAGAACTAAAGAATCCATTGAGTGTTTTCTGAAATCAGAACAATGTAGCATTCTAGACGCTGTGACATCACTTTTTAAAAATAGCTGCTTTCATCAACAGATAGCAGTTTATAATGAAAATGTTTTTTCATTCCTTTTGGGAAGAGGGAGGAGAAAGTTGGGGGAAGGGGTGACATGACTAAGTGATATAAATGTTCTAATTGTCCCCAGTCTCCATGTAAATAGAAATGTAACTGGCACCAAGCTGCAAGGTCACGTGCACATTCGCTCATTAAAATATTACGCAAATAGTTCATTTGATTGTTTGGTTTTATGACTGGAAAGTCATCAACAGGACGGATTTTATTATTAGCTTATTAACAGATTAGAAGCAATCATCAGTAACAAGACAAAAATCTCCATGACCTTGATGAGGATAATAAAGGTGTCCTGCACCCTCCCACACCACCCTTGACTGTGGCCAGGCCTGTGATGTCTCAGAGGTGGAGGGCTGGCACTCACCTAGGATCAACCTCAGCCTGGGCAGACGGTGATTCTGCTTTCAGAGTCTCTCTGTGCCCCACACAGGCTTCTGTTACTCTGTGTGTAACATTTCATTGCTCTCAGAGTCACAGAGAGGCTTGTTGCTGGTGGTGTGCTGGGAAAGTCAGATCCTGAGAAAGCTTCAGTGGTAAAGATGCTCCCCAGCTATGGCTGATGTCAAGCTCCCCAACTGAGAATGAGTTGTGAAGAGTCCTGCATAACCAGCTCTTGGGAGCCAAAGCCAGTGGGCTTCAGCACACCTGGGCTGGGACCACTCCACCCCAGTGTGCCCCCTTCTTCCAGGTGCAGTTGCTAGGTCACAATCAGTGACTTATTTACAAGGCTTGGTTCCCTTCGAAATACAAATCTCCCTGGAAAGGCTGGAGGCATAAATGTTCCTTATCTTTCTTCTTCCTTCCTTCATCCTCCCCCCCCCATTTTCTTCCCTCTCCTCCTTCTTTTCCTACTCTCCCCCTCCTTCAACTCCTCCTCCTCTTCTCCTTCCTCCAGCTCCTCATTCTCCTTCCTCCTCCTCCAGCTTCTCCTTCTCCCACATCCTCCTTCTCATTTATCCCCCTCTTCTCCCTCCTCCTTCTTCCTCTGTTTTTAGAATTTACCCAGGACAATCTTATGATAGATGTTGTGCCAGACACTGGAATACAAATACTGGTCAGGATTCATCTCTGACAGTAGGAACCTATGGTCTAGCTGGTGGAGACCACCATAGGAAGACAATCAACTTTTACATATTCAGTGATGAAAGTCTGCACAGGACACAGTTGGACTCAGGGGACAGTGCTTAATTTTATGCAGTATGGAAGTGACTATAGAAGGAAAGGTTTCAGGAAGGTGCTAGTGCTTGAGTTCAATCATCAGAAGTGCCCACATTTGAATTTGTGTTTAACATTGAATTCATATCAAGTGAAGCTAAACACTGACAACAAAAACATCAGCAGCTTTCACATCCTAAGTATATTATCTTGTGCAATCCTGATGGCAACTTTGTGAAGATTATACTCTTTGTATTGCAGATAATAAGACTGAGACACAGGAAGTTGAGTAACTTGCCAAAGAGCACATGGCCAGTAAAACGTGGAGCCAAGATTTGAATTCAGGCACTGACTCGCAAGTATGGTCTCAGTCATTTACAATATACTGTCTTAGATGCTGTCTGTCCAACTAAAGGTTTTCAGGAATTCAAATAGGGAAAGTAGGGAGTGACTCAAACCATCACATGTGTCCTCAAAAAGCCTAGGCCAGGCACCTGTCTTGCATTGGCAGAGCAAGCAGATGTTCTGTGTGGAGCCCATCACTAGACATGCCCGCTTGTCAACAGTTCATTAGCTTTAAGTGTGGCGCTAAATGTGCCATGAAGAAATTTTCTGTAACCAATTCCAATAATAATTGGATTAGATACTTATTAAGTGCAGATTTCAATAAAGCTGCAGTGTTAACTTCACGTTCAAGTGAACAAAACTGCTGCAGAGATCAAGTGACACCGCATAAAGTTGGCATTGAAGATCACCGGCTGGCAGAGTTTGGGCGTAGCATGGGGTTGGAGTATCTTGAACTTGCAAACAAAGCTTTGAAATTATGAATGCCAATTTGTACAACAGTCTATGCAAATAGAGGTTCTGCCTGACTATTCTGAAAGTCAAAATATAGAACAAAGAGTTGGACCTGAGACAGGATCTTATTTTTAATAAGAGTGTTATTAAACAACATGTGGGCTAATTTAGCAAAACATGATTAACATATTAAATTGATAATGTCAATTTAAATATTATTGGTTTTGTATCTTGCTTTGGGCTTAATGTGTGTGTTTGTCTTGGCTTTATAGTTATAGAAGAGACACAAAGAATTTTTCTCCTTGAAGTAAATATTACAAATTCCGACTTCTTTTTCATTTAAAAGGTTTTAATAGTTTTTTCAATTTTTAAAAACTGGGATTTGACAGTTGGCTAAGGTGAGTTGTGACTACCCAGAACATGGCTTATTTGTTTATTTGTTTGGAATGCCTTTTCTGTTCCTTGTGCTTGTATGTTGCCCCATGTTGTGAGTGTGTAGATAAAGCACTTAGAAATGCATTTAGAGCATAGAGTCCAGCTCCCAGCTACTGGAGTATTTGGGAGGGCAAATGTTTCTAGTTCAGGTTGGTGTTTTCCTAAACAAAGTCAGAGTAATGCTGGTAAGGAAGAAGTATAGATGGATGTTGGGAAGGAAACTAGCAGAGTCTGTTGAAGTGAATGAGTTAATAAAATAAAAAAAGTCAAAACCATTCTTACGTTTCTCTCTCCTCCATCCCCCCTTCCCTGGTAACTTAAAAGCAGTAGTGTGCTGCTAGGTGGGCTACAGGCAGCTCTCTGGGTGTGTGTGGGACTCTGGTTTACAATGTTTGCCAATTTCTATAGTGTGAATGTTCACACCATGGTGGGTCTCAAGCTACCAATGTGATGTTTCTAAGCATGGTGTGGGGAAGAGATGCTCCAGCGTATTTCTACCAGAACATACAGTATGAGTCAATAATCTTAAGATTATAAAAACAGTATAATGTATTAATTTGCTTGGGCTACCATAATAAAATATAGATTGAGAGGCTTAAAAAACAATTCTTTTTATTTCTCACAATTTTGGAAGCCAAGAGTCCAAGATAAAGGTGTCATCTCTGTCTGGTGGTGGTGCAGTGGATAGAGTGTCGACCTGGAACTATGAGGTCCCTGGTTCAAAAACCCAAGGTTGCTAGCTTTAGCATAGTGTTACCAACTTGAGTGTGGGATCATCAACATGATCCCATGGTCATTAGTTTAAGCTCAGAGATCGCTGGCTTGAACAAGGGGTCACTGGCTTGGCTTGAGCTCCTGGTCAGGACACGTATGAGAAGCAATCAATGAAGCAACTAAGAATTGATGCTTCTCATCTCTCTCTTCCCTCTCTTTCCCTTCCTCCCTCTCTCTTTCTCTCTCTCAAAAAAAAGGGGTGTCAGGAGGTTGGTATCCTCTGAGGCCTCTCTCTTGGCTTGCAGATGGCCACCCTATTGCTGCCTCTTCAAATGGTTGCCCTGTCTCCCTGTGCATGTGTGAGTGCCTGGTGTCTCTGTGTCTAGATTTCCTCTTCTTACAAGGACACCTGTCACGTTGGATCTGGGGCCATTCTAACGACCCATTTTTAACTCAGTCACCTCTTTAAAGATCCTATCTCCAAATACAGTCACATTCTGAGGTGCTGGGATTTACCACATGAGTTTGGGAGTGGAAACAATTCATCCATTAACAAATATAGTCAAATAATGAGGAAGTGATGAATTTTGACTATTTTCTTTGTTTTTAATAGTTTATGGACTTGAAGTTTTGGTTACGGCTATGTGTAAGAGCTGACTTGAACAATTCCTGAAGATACACAAATCAGCTCTAATGAGCCAGTATAAACTGACTCCAGCACTACTTTAAAAGAAAATAAAAGCTTAAGCAAAAACCCCTACCCATGAGGGTGTCACTTTTTCCAAAGCTTTACTCCTAGCAATGCTTTCATTATTGTGAGAATATGAAATAATCCTCAGGATCATTGTTGGGCAGATAAAATATATTATGCTCACTTTGTTAAAGATGGTGCTGCCCACATGGAAGCCCATCGCCCAGGTGATATTAATGTGTGTTGGGGGTGGGCTGTGGGCAGGCAAGATCCTTGTAGCCTGGGGCTTGGTTTTAGGACTAAGCCTTTCCCACCCTTTTTGATGTGGGGTGGTGCAATCCCATCATGCCTCAGATAAGTGACTTCCTGTTTTAGAGACTTCTTGTTTGTATATTGAATTAAAGGTTTTGATTTCTGTGCTATAAAGTGGGGCAGACCGGGAGCTTGTTCTCTCTTGGTTCCTGGGATTATCATTAGAGCAGAGAGCAGAGAAAGGCCATGTGGAGGAGAGGAGAGAGGCATCCAAGATGGTGGAGTGCTAAAGGAGAAGCCAGTTTGTGTAGAGACAAGGAGATGAGGAACAGAGGAGAATGAGACTAGTGAGCTAGAAACCTTTGATTCTAGGAAACTCGGATAAGTCAGTAGCTTTGTGAGCACTGAATGAGTGGGTTTTGGAGCCCAGTGTGTGTTTTACTTGCCTGCTGGGTGCAAGCTAGGATTACAGATGATGGCCCACCAGTTCTTGGCTCCATTGTTTCATTACTGTCTGTCCGAATCCAATGTGAACCTGCATGGGCCAGGCAGCTGTGATGGTGGCCCTGGATGCTGGCTTCACAATCATCTAGTTCTAAATTCTTGCATTTGGTTAAAGAAGTTTCATAATGGTTTAAAATGAAAAAATTAACCTTATTTGGCACTGTATTTAAAAAGTCTTCATTGAGCAATGTTAATGACTAATGTTTGTGTCCCTTGCCCTTCAGTAGAAGCCTTAATCTCCAGTATGGTGGTATTTGGAGGTAATTAGCTTTAGATGAGATGATTAAGGAGGGGCCTCCATGAATAGAACTAGCGTCCTTATAAAAAGGGAGAGTGTGAAGCCAGTAGCCAGGGCCACCATCACAGCAGCCTGGCTCATGCAGGTTCGCATTGGATTCGGACAGTTGGTAAAGAAACAACGGAGCCAAAAACTGATAGGCCATCATTTTTAATCCTAGCTTGCACCCGGCGGGCAAGTAAAAACACACACTGGGCTCCAAAACCCACTCACATTCAGTGCTCACAAAGCTACTGACTATTCCGAGTTTCCTAGAATCAAAGGTTTCTAGCTCACCAGACTTATTCACCTCTGTTCCCCATCTCCTTCCTTCTCCCTACACAAACTCTGCACAAACTGGCTGCTCACTTAGCACTCCACCATCTTGGCTACTTCTCTTGGCCTCTTCCATGTGGCCTTTCTCTGCTCTCCTCTCTGCTCTCTAATGATAATCTCAGGAACCAAGAGAGCAAGCTCCCATTCTGCCCCCATTTTATAGTGTAGAAATCTAGACCTTTAGTCCAATATACAAAATAGGGAAGTCTCTAATACAAAGTCACTTATCTGAGGCATGATGGGATTGTACCACCCCACATCAGGGTGGGAAAGGCTTAGTCCCAAAACCAAGCCCCAGGCTACAAGGATTCTGCCTGCCCACAGCACACAGAGACACACATTAATATCACCTGGGCAACAGCCTCCACGTGGGCAGCGCCATCTTTAACGAAGTGAGCATAATATATTTTACCTGCCCAACAGAGAGTCTCGCTTTTTCCCTCCTCCTTCTTCCCTCCACAGTGGAAGAATGCAGTAGGAAGGCTGCCATCTGAAAACCAGGTAGATGGCCCTTAGTAAAGTGATCTTGGACTTTGATCCTCCAGAATGGTGAGAAATGTCTGTCCAAGCTGCTCAGTCTGCGGTTTTCTGTTACAACAGCCTGGATGGACTAAGACAGTACCCAGGTGCCAGGCAGTATACTGGAAAACAGGGATATAGATAGACAAGACAGACACAGTCCCTCCTCTGATGGAACTTACATCTATCTCCTGGGGAAGATAGACATCGGAAAAATAGCTGTTTACTTTATTAGAGTAGTTCTGACTGCTAGTAGAAACATGTGTAGGGCATTATGGGAGCATTTACTAGGAGGGACTAACCTCACTCAGAAGATCACAGAAGATTTATCCTGGGAGATGACATTTAACCTGTGTCATGGGCTGAATTGTCCCCCTTACCTCAAATTTATCTGTTGAAGCCCTAATCCCCTGAACCTCAGAATGTGACTATATTTGGAGATAAGGCTATTAAAGAGGTGATTAAGGTAAAATGAGTCATTAGGGCAGTGGTTTTCAAAGTGTGCGCCAGGGTGCACTGGTGCACACTAGAAGATTTCCATGTGCGCCCTATGGTATTCCAGAGAAATATATGCCCGTTGGGGACCAAAAAACCAACAGAGTTTTTGGAGTTTAGATTTTTGGGGGACAGAGGTGTGGGGAATTGGCTGTAAGCTGACAGTCTGCCCAACCCCCCACCTCACTTGCCTGATTAGGTTGCAAAAGGCTGTTAAGCTGTGGTGCTGGATTGTTTACACTACCCCCCATGTTCCCCAGAAAGACTGGAGGCAAGTTTCTTCTATCCTTTGTTTGGTGTAAAGTTAAGATGATACATGTATGGTGGGGATTTTCTGCACACAACACAATTAAAAGTAAAAAGAGAGGAATTCTTCAATGTATTGATGAGAAAATGATTGTTTGCCTTTCAAATATATGTCCAAACATTGAAGAAATCACTAGGTCACATCAGGCTCATGTTTCTTATAAACACAAGAATGATAAAACTTAACATATTTGTGCTAGGACCTGCTGAATTTACTAAGAATGTGTGTGTGTGTGTGTGTGTGTGTGTGTGTATATATAACTTTTTTGTCATTTTTTAACCCCTCTTTTTTACAAATTCTAAAAAGCGTAACAAAAAATGTAACATAAAAATGTTTTTTAGTGTTAGAATAAATTTAATTATGTCGTATTTATTTTGTTTAATTATCATAAAAGCACGCTTGGACTTTATATTTTTTCTTTAATATTTAACTTAATTATTATAACATATGTTGGGCAGATAAAATATATTATGATCACTTTGTTAAAGATGGCACTGCCCACATGGAAGCCCATCACCCAGGTGATATTAATGTGTGTTGGGGGCAGGCTGTGGGCAGGCAGGATCCTTATAGTCTGGGGCTTGGTTTTAGGACTAAACCTTTACCACCCCTTTTGATGTAAGGGTGGTGCACTCTCATGAGGAATCCCATTATGCCTCAGATAAGTGACTTTGCATCAGAGACTTCCTTGTTTGTATATTGGATTACAGGTTTTGGTTTCTACACTATACAATGGGGGCAGATCCGAAGCTTGCTCTCTTGGTTCCTGAGATTAGCATTAGAGAACAGAGCAGAGAAAGGCCACGTGGAGGAGGCCAGGAGAAGCAGCCAAGATGGTGGAGTGCTGAGTGAGAAGCCAGTTTGTGCAGAGTTTGTGCAGGGAGAAGGAAAGAGATGGGGAACAGAGGTGAATAAGTCTGGTGAGCTAAAAACCTTTGATTCTAGGAAACTCGAATAAGTCAGTAGCTTTGTGAGCACTGAATGAGTGGGTTTTGGAGCCCAGTGTGTGTTTTTACCTGCCTGCTGGGTGCAAGCTAGGGTAAAAGGTGATGGCCCACCAGTTTTTGGCTCTGTTGTTTCTTTACTGACTGTCTGAATCTAATGCAAACTTGCATGGGCCAAGCGGCTGTGATGGTGGCCGTGGATACTGGCTTCACAACATATTTCTCAGAAATTTGTATATAGTGCGCCTACAATTATTTGTAGGATTTTAAATGTGCCCTGACTTCAAAAGTTTGAGATTCACTGCATTAGGGTGAACCATGATTCAGTCTGACTTGTGTCCTTACAAGACGAGGAAACTTGACCCCACACAAGAGACACTGAGGAGTGCACGCACAGGGGAAAGACCGCATTAGGATTCCGAGAAGACTGTTCTCTGAAAGCCAAGGAGAGAGGACTCAGGAGAAACCGAACCTGCCAACACTTTGATCTTGGGCGTCCAGCCTCCTGAACTATAAGGACATAAATTTCTGTTGTTTAACCCACCCAGTCTGTGGTATTTTTTTTTCCAGTCTGTGGTATTTTGATACTGCAGCCCAAGCTGACTAATACAACCTGAAGCCCAGGAGTAACTAGAGGCTATCTAGACTAAGAGAGGACAGGAGGGCATTCTGAACAAAGGAAGATATTTGGTGGGACCCTCAAAGCAGTAGATAAAAGCTTCATAGTTTAATCTGGAATAGTAGTTAGAGGTGTGGACCTTGGAGTAGTGTTGGGCAGATAAAATATATTATTCTCACTTTGTTAAAGATGGCGCTGCCCACATGGATGCCTGACCAGGCGGTGGCACAGTGGATAGAGCGTCAGACTGGGATGCAGAAGGACCCAGGTTCGAGACCCCGAGGTCACCAGCTTGAGCACAGGCTCATCTGGTTTGAGCAAAAGCTCACCAGCCTGGACCCAAGGTCGCTGGCTCGAGCAAGGGATCACTCAGTCTGCTGAAGGCCCGCAGTCAAGGCACATGCGAGAAAGCAATCAATGAACAACTAAGGTGTCGCAATGTGCAACAAGAAACTGATAATTGATGCTTCTCATCTCTCTCTGTTCCTGTCTGTCCCTGTCTATCCCTCTCTCTGACTCTCTCTCTCTGTCTCTGTAAAAAAAAAAAAAAGATGGTGCTGCCCACATGGAAGCCCGTCGCCCAGGTGATATTGTGTTGGGGGTGGGCTGTGGGCAGGCAGGATCCTTGTAGCCTGGGGCTTGGTTTTAGGACTAAACCTTTCCCACCTTTTTGATATGGGGTGGTGCACTCTCATGAGGAATCCCATCATGCCTCAGATAAGTGACTTTGCATCAGAGACTTCCTTGTTTGTATATTGGATTAAAGGTTTTGATTTCTGTGCTATAAAGTGGGGCAGACCGGGAGCTTACTTTCTCTTGGTTCCTGAGATTATCATTAGAGCAGAGAGCAGAGAAAGGCCACGTAGAGGAGAGGAGAGAGGCAGCCAAGATGGCGGAGTGCTAAAGGAGAAGCCAGTTAGTGCAGAGTTTGTGCAGAGAGAAGGAGATGGGGAACAGAGGTGAATAAGTCTGGTGAGGTAGACACCTTTGATTTTAGAAAACTCGGATAAGTCAGTAGCTTTGTGAGCACTGAATGAGTGGGTTTTGGAGCCCAGTGTGTATTTTTACTTGCCCGCTGGGTGCAAGCTAGGATTAAAGATAATGGCCCACCAGTTCGTGGCTCTGTTGTTTCATTACCATCTGTCCGAATCCAAGGCGAACCTGCATGGGCCAGGCGGCTGTGATGGTGGCCATGCCTATTGGTTTCACAAGTAGGAAGAGCTAGACTCAACTCAATTTAACCTTGGGAAAGTTAATTATGCCTCTGTTTTCTCCTCTGAAAATGCAGCCTATACTAGATTCTATAGTAGGATTGTTGGAGAGAGAATTAAAGTGCTTAGCTGTGAAATATTTAGCTTAGTCCTGGCACACAGTGCTGGAAATGTAAAAAAAAAAAAAGTTAGTGCCTGACCAGGCGGTGGCACAGTGGGTAGAATGTCGGACTGGGATGCAGAGGACCCAGGTTCAAGACCCCGAGGTCGCCAGCTTGAATGCAGGCTCATCTGGGGATTTTTTTTTTTATTAGCACTTAATTTTAATTAAAACGAATAGTTTAGATAAAGAACAGACTAGAAGAGTGTTTCAAATCAACTTCTGAAAAACCACATTTATATAAAGGAAATAAAACGGGCCAGAAGTCCAAAAAAAGGTGCAGCTTGTGTTATTGCACGTGAATAAAACATGCTGTTCAGGGTAGCAGATGCTTAGGCCACACAGGGCCAGGAGGAGAAGATACACACAGGACAAACCTCCAGGTGCTATTTATTCTTGGTTCCGAACTCTCTGGTGGCTGCAAAAATATTTAACATTTTGAAACATGTAGTCTAAGCTCTTTACACAAATAAGTGCTGTGTCTTCAACACGTTTTAGCTGCGCTGTGCCATCCACTCGGATTCTTGCGCAAGTTTTGGGTACGGCTCCACCTCATACGATAGGGCGCCTCTTGCCGTGGGAAGGGGGAGGGGAGGGAGTTTCTACTTTACACAGTTTTAGGAAGCAAAACCGTGGCTATGGTTTACCTTTCAAGCAATCTTCATTTTGGTCATTTATCTCAGGGCATGAGAAAAAGTGACAGTGAGTATGAATCAGCACTAAAGTAATTCCTAAGCCACTAGTAGAAAATAAAATTAAAAATTTAAAAGTTCCCAGCCACATCCTTAAAGTGGCAGAACTGTATATGTATATGAAAAATGGCTGTAAACTTATAGAAAAGATCATCTTTGACTCCTAAACAAATTACAAAACTGATTTTGCCCCTCCCTTGAGTGTTATACAGAAAAATGTAAACCAGGGACCTAGTTCCAAAAAAAAGCACTTGCCCTCCTCAGCCGAGGAATGACCTTAAAGTTTGGCCTGAGCTAGTTTTATCTTCAAGTTTTCTCCGAGTTTGTCCATGAACCCAAATGTATTCAAGTAGTCAGAACATTGCACGTTGGGTAAACCTTTAATACAAGCAGCCAAGTCCTTGGTCATGAAGCCAGCCTTGATGGTCTCAACACAGACTTCTTCTTCCAAAGCCTTTGCAAAGAAGCCAAGCTCTTTATTATTATCAAGCTTAGCTCTATGAGCTAACCCTCTGGTCCAGGCAAAAATGGAAGCAATGGGATTGGTAGATGTTTCCTGTCCCTTCTGGTACATGCGGTAGTGACATGTTACAGTCCCATGGGCAGCCTTTGCTTCTATTGTCTTGCCATCTGGACAAATCAGCACGCTGGTCATCATGCCAAGAGAACCATAACCTTGGGCCATGGAGTCTGACTGGACATCGCTGTCATAGTTTTTACAGGCCCAGATGAAGCCTCCCTCTGACTTCATGGCCTGGGCCACCATGTCATCAATGAGCCTATCCTCATACCAGATCTTCTGGGCTTCAAATTGGGATTTGTACTGCTTGTCATAGATCTCTTGAAAGATGTCTTTAAAACGCCCATCGTATTTCTTCAGAATAGTGTTTTTGGTGCTCAGATACAAAGGCCAACGCTTGGACAGAGCCATCTGGAAAGAACTGTGCGCAAAATCTCTGATTGACTTATCTTGATTATACATCCCCATGGCGACACCACCACCCTCTTCAAAGTTATGTACCAGGTATGTCTTTTGTGGGGATCCGTCACTTGGTGTGTAGGTTATCTCTACTTTTCCAGGCCCGGGAACAACAAAATCAGTAGCTCTGTATTGATCCCCAATAAGCATGACGACCTATGATGATGGGTTTCACCCACCCAGTCACAAGCCAGGGGATATTTTTGCAGATAATAGCTTCCCTGAAGACAGTGCCACCCAGAACATTTTGGATGGTGCCATTTGGCGATTTCCACATTTGTTTCAACTTGAACTCCTCAACCCTCTTCTCATCAGGGGTGATGGTGGCACACTTGATGCCAACGTTGTACTTCTTTATAGCTTCTGCAGCATCTTTGGTGACCTGGTCATTGGTGGCATCACGATTCTCTATTCCTAAATCATAGCTGTGCAGGTCTAATTCCACATAGGGAAAAATGAGTTTTTCTTTAATCAACTCCCAAATGATTTGTCATTTCATCCCCTTGCATCTCTACCACAGAACCACTGCAGATTTTTTGAGACATTTTGACTTCAATAAACCTTTATGGAGAAATCAACTTCTGATCACTCCAACTCCTCTCAATGTTGCAAACTCAACTAAATGCAGTTTATCTCCTGCAGGGGAAGGTACGTAGGTGACCCACTGGGGGGCGCCACCTGTTTTGGCACCTGAGAGCCTCGGAGAAAAGCTCACCAGCTTGGACCCAAGGTTGCTGGCTCGAGCAAGGGGTTACTCCAGGGGTCCCCAAACTTTTTACACAGGGGGCCAGTTCACTGTCCCTCAGACCATTGGAGGGCCGGACTATAAAAAAAACCTATAAACAAATCCCTATGCACACTGCACATATCTTATTTTAAAGTAAAAAAACAAAATGGGAACAAATACAATATTTAAAATAAAGAACAAGTAAATTTAAATCAACAAACTGACCAGTATTTCAATGGGAACTATGGGCCTGCTTTTGGCTAATGAGATGGTGGTGCTCCTTCCGGAAGTGCGGCGGGGCTGGATAAATGGCCTCAGGGGGCTGCATGTGGCCTGTGGGCCGTAGTTTGGGGACCCCTGGGTTACTCGGTCTGCTGCAGCCCCATGGTCAAGGCACATATGAGAAAGCAATCAATGAACAACTAAGGTGTTGCAACGAAAACAATGATTGATGCTTCTCATCTCTCTCCATTCCTGTCTGTCTGTCTCTATGTATCCCTCTCTCTGACTCTCCCTCTGTCTGAAAAAAAAAAAATGTTAGTGCTGATTATCTGAGCATAGCTCATCATCCTGAATGTTTTGGTTGAAAAGTTACCTAGACTGTCAAGTCTTTAATGGTACCATTCCAACCTGAGTAAGATAATTTTTTCTTCTTTATTGGGAAGGAAGACCATCCGTTTCTAAAATCTGAATTCTCTTTTTTATTTATATTACTGAGGGTTTGGATTTTGTCCTAATGTCTTTTGCTAGAGGCCAGGGAAAACTACCATTTGAAAAAAAGAAGTGAAAGTAACCCTTTGGGGAGTGAGGACTGACTAGGTCACTGTAGAAACTGATGGTTTGGGAGACTAGTACCAAGAGAAGGACTCAGACTCTGCTGAAGTGTCAGGGGCATGAGAGGAGTCACTCTGGGGCACCACAGAGTGCCAAGAGCAGAGGGCGTGTGGAAGGATAGCAGCGAGCAACACCAGAAGATTCATAAGTTCCCAGAGAGGGTGGTGGTGCCAGGGTGGGGTTTGACAGAGGAGAACACTTGTCACCATACTTCTGAGCCGGGTCAGTACTTTCATGCTCCCCAAATGAGGCCCTTCAGGGAGAGGATAGCAGTTGTGTATTAACCAGACCATTATATTATGTTTGTGTATAAATTCCTTCATAGAACTCGAGTCCTCCAGGCTAAGTGCTGTGCCTTCTCTCTCTGCATCCTCTGTGTTCAGCTTAGTGCTAAGCTCCTATATTTGTTGACTAAAACCCTTATCTGTGGATTAGTCACTTGAGACTCAGTGATTTGTGACTTGTTTAAGGTCATAGATTCATAACAAAATTTTATCTAAAAGCCAAAGTGTCCATTGGTTGAGGCCTTGCTCTTGCCAGCAAACCCTTGAGGGTACGAAGAGGTGTCTGGTACTTCTGCTTTTTGCTGGTGCTTTGTTGAGCCCATGGTCAAGTACAGGGAGAACCTGAGAAGCAATAGTGTGATCTAGAAGCCTGGCCAGTGAATAGATTGATAAATGTGTGGAGTCCAGAACACAGAAATCTTCTCATTTAATTTTGGCTCCAGGGAACCACCCACATCTATTCTTATTAGTTCATTCTAAAGATATTTAGGAATGGGGGTGTTATACATCAGTTTCTTTCTCTGACATCTGTGTTTTACATTTATGCTCGGCAAGGTAGTGAAAAGAGCATGGGTTTTTATCCACTCATTCAACACTATTTACTGAGCAGTATTCCAGCATTTACTGGCTGGTTGTGTAAGGGTCAGCTGGTCCATCTCTGTGCATTTCAGGTTACACATGTATAAAATGAAGATAAGTTGGTTATTGCCAGGTTGGTTTAAAGTTTAAGAGAGGATGAGGATATGAAAACTGAGCATGTGTTAACATCACTTAATCCTCTCATCAGGGCCAGTGACAGATGATTATTCCTCTTTTGTCTTGCACTGCTAGGGAGGCAATGGAAGAGGGGCTTCTGAAATATTGTTGACACCCTGCTTGGTTTATTAAGTTATTGTGAAACAAGAGAGGCAGGACTTACCAGGGCAGTTTCTGCTGGGCCTGTCACATTAACAATGCATACTAAACATGCATGTAGTCAATCAATTACTCTGACCTATGGACTGAATGTGGTATTTTAATAATGTAGGAAAGGTGCGATTTGTGAGAATGTTTCTCCTTCTGGCTGTGGTCTCTTCCTATACATTGAGCAAAACAAGTTCCCAGTAAAAGAAGATTTTGTTGTTTCCACAAAAATTCGCTATCACTTAGGACTAGACATATTATCTACACAAAGTATGAACACCCTTCCCCACACATTCCCCCTCCCTCAATTTAGGCTAAGGTAAGATAAAATTCCATTTCTTCTTTATGTCAAAGCTTAGAGTTAGGCATTCCAGGACTCTGTGGTTAGCTTTGCAAGGCCATCAGAAACCTGTGCCAACTTCCAGCTCTACCACTAGGTGGCCTCCTGGTCCATGCCGACTGCTAATGCTCCAGCCATCACATCCATGCTCAGGCAGCAAGACGGAAGAATGGGGAGAAGAAAAGAGCTTTTTGCTAAAATAAACCAATAAAAATAAAAAAGACTTGCCCAAGTCCCATGCAATCCTTCTCAGGCATGTGGCCCATACAGTAAAGGCTGGACAATGCAGTCTGGGATTCCCACACCAAGGAGGAAAGGGAGGCTGGCCTTTCAGAGTCAGCCGGTAGCAGTCCCTCTCACCTCTCCTGTGCTGGAGAAGACAGTGTTTTCCTTCTCTGTGTTTCTCCCGCCCTACACAGAAACCCTTGTTAATATCTTGACATCTTTTTTTTTTTAAATTTATTTATTCATTTTAGAGAGGATAGGGAGAGACAGAGGGAAAGAGAGAGAGGAGAGACAGAGAGAGAGAAGGAGGGGAGGAGCCGGAAGCATCAACCCCCACACGTGCCTTGACCCGGCAATATATCTTGACATCTTAAACTGAGGGAAACAGAAGTGAGGTCACTCATGTTTTCATCCTAGGCCAAAATGAAAGAAGAAATGATATCATTTCCCTACCCACACTCATGGTCTTTTTCTCTATATCAATGCACAGAGCTCACGTTAAAACTAACCTCCAAACTGCAAATAAATGATTCTTGTCCTGACATTGATCATGGGGTACTGTGTAGTTGGGCCCTGGAGTGTCATTGCCATCAGCAGAACCAGAACATTCCATTTGGTTCAAGAGGAACAACTCTAAGGAAAGGATAACCAGTTCACACACTAGGGTCTCCTGGGTGAAGAATGGGGTTCTGTTGGGACCTGGACCTGGACCTGTATTCATTCATTTAATGATTATAGAGAGTCCTCTTATCTCAAGAAGGAATGTTCACCTCTTACCTTTCATGCAATAAAATAAAGATTAATAAAATAATAAACAATAGGGTGTGGCAAATTCAAGGTCACAATATTTCACAGGATACCCATTATCTGTTACTCTGGATTACAGGCCATAGTAGAATTGAAGTCAGAATTTAAGATGGTGATTGGAGTGAGGGGTTGGGAAGAAGGGTTAGTGCCTGAAAGTCTGACTCAGCTCTGGGGGAGTCATTAAATTCTGAGTGAACCTGAGCTGTGTCTTCCTCCTTAAAGTGATGATATGAATGTCATAGGACCATTTTAGCATTAAATTAGGTGGGGAAACCTAACACAGGGCTGACACAGGAGAACTCAGTAATTTCTTTTTCTCAGAGGGGGCAATAGAGAACAAAGGAACAAGAACGGAAGGTGGGGATGGTATGAACAGTTGAAGTAGAAGCTGTTTTAAATAAGTCCTTACCAATCCACCAGTCGAAGTCCATCAAAACTCTTGCAAGAAAGCAAGCACACCATCCATTCCACTTGACTTCATTCTACTTTGAGACCAGTTCTGTTCAGCAGACATAGCTTAATTATAAGACAAATCGAGGAGTTATTTTTTTAAACGACTGTAGTCAAAATTTCTTTCAAGGTTATAAATAATACTGGAGTTATTCTTTAAAAAGTTGAACCTTAATAATTGTATCTTATTTTCCAAAAAGGACACGACTGTAAGACATCCTGTGAGTGCATTCCTGCTACTCACTTTTCCCTTTCCCTCTCGCCTCCCCCTTCTCCTACCCCGAAGACAGAGAGTGGGTGACCAGTCTTTGAAAGTACTTGGCTCACAAAGGTGCTAACACAGGTCCTGAAAAGAGCTCCTGTGAATTCCCCTTTCCCCAAGACACACCCTGGGCTCCCCACTGAGGATCACTGTACCCACCTCTGTGCTGCACTGCCAAGCTGGCTTGCTGTCTCACTCACAGGTGGGTATGCAGGGAAGAAGCAGCCAGAGGAAGACTTCAAATAACTCCAAGCAGAAGCTTCATGGCTGCAGGGCTTCCAAACCTGAGCCCTCGGAGGACCAGAGTGTTGTTTTTCTACAGACACTGTAATATGTATTTTTGAGTTTTCATCTGAAGATGGGGAAACAAACACTGAACTCAGAGTTGTTGTGGGTATTAACTAGGAGCCTGTGGGAAAGGGTCCAATGCAGTGTTCACTGCAGAGAGCATGTACATGTGATCTCCAATCTCTAAACCCAGCCCCAAATTCTCTACCATTCTTCAGGCATGTATTGGTGAAATCCTTACGGTTAGTTCCTGTTGTATTTACATACAGGGCGAGGCAAAGGTAAGTTTACAGTTGTGAATACAGGGAACTCAGAGTTTATTGTTGCATTATTATTAGCAGCACCTAATCCTCTGTACCCTTGTGGTAGGGTCAGTTTATAGACTGGGACTCAAAAGAGCTGAATAACTTGTGGGAATGCTGATTTGTGCAGCCACTGTGGAGAACTGTATGGGGTTTCCTCAAAAAATTAAAAATGGAACTGCCTTTTGACCCAGCTGTCCCACTTTTAGGAATATATCCTAAGAATATCAAATCACTGATTCAAAAGAAGATATGCATTCCCATGTTTATGGCAGCATTGTTCACAATAGCCAAGATCTGGAAACAGCCCAAGTATCCATCAGTGGACGAGTGAATTAAAAAGCAGTGGTACATATATACAATGGAATACTACGTGGCCACGAAAAAGAAGGAAACCTTACCTTTTGTGACAACATGGATGGACCTGGAGATTATTATGCTAAGTGAAATTCTCCAGGCAGAAAAGGACAAATATCATATGATCTCACATATATGTGGAATCTAATGAACAAAGTGAACTGAGGAACAGAATAGAGGCAGAGGTGGGGTCACAGGGCACGGAGGGACAGCTGTCAGAGGGAAGGGGGATGAGAGGATGGGATCAGAGAAGGTAAAGGGATTAGTGAAACTATATATATAAAGCACATAGATACAGATAACAGGACAGCAAATCCCAGAGGGAAGGGGGGAGGGAGTAGGGGGAGGTGGACAAGGGGGTATAAAAAGGGTTACGGGGTGGGGGTGAGGGAGTTATATTTAGTGGGACACTTGAATCCATGTAAACACAATAAATTAAAATTAATAAAAATTAAGAAAATAAAAAGAGCTGAATAACTTACTCTGGTAAAGAAATGGTAAGGAGGACACTTGAACCCAGGTCCCCATTGTCTATGCTCTTTTCATAACTGTAGCCACCATGTTTGTAGGGCTTATGTCTCTAGGACCTCAGTGCTGCCTTCTTCAAAGGGTGCGTTAGTCTGTGTTCCAGGCCTCTGAAGTAGCAGCTTTTTGGGGGTCCAGGAGGGGAGAATTGCGGGGTGCCCCTGCCCCTGGAGGATAGGACTCACCCTGTTAGCACCCTGCCTCCAGCTCCTCTGGTTGGGATGTTGGTGGGGTGATTAAACGTTTACTGCAGTGTGACAGTCACATTGGGAAAGTCAGCCTGGTTGAGTCCTGACAGCCTTATCACCCTTCCTTTGCGATCACTGGCAGAATGCTTGTCCTAGGACTGGGAAGGGATGACTCACCACGGAACCAGTTACTGATGGTGAAAACAAATTTATGAATCCATTCTGCGAGCAAGGGGTAAGGTAATGGTGTTTACAAACTCAGCTGCGGCTTTTCCACGCTGTATTTTCATTGCAAACAAACCTGGAGAAACCCAAGCGTTGTTTGCAGAACGGCAGGCTGGTGGGAGAAGAGGAGGCCCTGGAGAGAGGGAGGCAAGAAGGCAGCCTGGGCTGCTGCGGAGATGCCCCGGTTCCCGGGTGCAGAGCGGCTCCGGGTCCGGACGGCGCCGGTGCGGCCGCTCGCAGCCTTCAGCGCGCACGCACACTGCCACCTAGGGAGCTCGCGGGGCGCGTCCCCTCCCGCCCTACCCTTTCCTCTGCTGAGACTGGCCGGGGCTTTGGCGATCGAGCCAATCCAGCTCCCGCTTCTGCACGACATCCCTGCAAGGGACTCCCCCTTGGGCAACAGAAAACGTACGAAAAACCAGGTCTCACTTTGCCAAGTTTATCTCGTTGAACTTACCCCCAGCCCAACAGAGGCCCTGCACTTTGGGAAGACCCTCTCCCTAAATGCACCGTTCAGATCCCTGTAAGTTCAATTAGTATCCCCAAGTACGATGTCCGGATGGGAAAGTTGGACATAGAAAAAAACTGATAGGAAAAAAATGGATTCATTTGGAATACGGCTGGAGGAGAGCTCTGCGGATACGCTTGACCGCAGGAAAGACCAACAAGTAAGTGGGTTGTAGAACAAATTAAGTATGAAACATTGTTGGAGGCGAAAATGACTAAAGGGAAGCTGTCCTACTTCAGGCACATCATGAGAAGGCAGGGTTCTTAGGAAAAGACTACTGTATTGTTGGTGAAATCAAGGCTGCGGGAAAAGAGGAAGACCAACAGGATAGAAGGCATAGGCACGAACCTGCAGGAGAAGGGCTGCTGAGGACGGGTCACTGAGGACACCACTTATAAGGACGGGTCACTTAGGGTCCCCAGGAGTTGGAGCTCACTTACAGCACATAAAAACAGAGGTCAACTTTCTTTCCCAATCTATGAACCTGTTGACCTGTTTGCTCTCTGTAAAGCCAGTAGCCGTGACCACCATCACAGCTGCCTGGCCAATGCAGGTTCACTTTTGATTCGAACTGAAGGTTATGAAACAATGGAGCCAAGAACTGGTGGGCCATTAGCTTTTTTTTTTTTTTTTTAAACAGGGACAGAGAGAGAGTCAGAGAGAGGGATAGACAGGGACAGACAGGAACAGAGAGAGATGAGAAGCATCAATCATCAGTTTTTCATTACGACGCCTTAGTTGTTCATTGATTGCTTTCTCATATGTGCCTTGACCACGGGTCTTCAGCATATTGAGTACCCCTTGCTTGAGCTAGCAACCTTGGGTCCAAGCTGGTGAGCTTTTGCTCAAGCCAGATGAGCCTGCACTCAAGCTGGCAACCTCGGGGTCTCGAACTTGGGTCCTTCTGCATCCCAGTCCGATGCTCTATCCACTGCGCCACTGCCTGGTCAGGCACCATTAGCTTTAATCCTACCTTGCACCTGGCAGGCAAGAAATACACATAGTGAGAAAACACTTCGCTTTCCATTCAGGGCTCCCAAAGCCACTGACTTATCCGAGTTTCCTGGAACCAAAGGTTTGTACCTCACCAGCCTTATTCACCTCTGTTCCCCATCTCCTTCTCTCTGCACAAACTCTGCACAAACTGGCTTCCCCTTCAGCACTCTGCCATCTTGGCTGCTTCTCCTCTCCTCCACGTGGTTTTTCTCTGCTCTCCCCTCTAATGCTAATCTCAGGAACTGAGAGAGAGCAAGCTCCCGGTCTGCCTCATTTTATAGTGTAGAAATCAAAACCTTTAATCCAATGTACAAATAAGGAAGTCTCTGATGCAAAGTCACTTTGGGTGAGAAAGGTTTAGTTCAGGGGTCCCCAAACTTTTTACACAGGGGGCCAGTTCACTGTCCCTCAAACCGTTGGAGGGCCGGACTATAAAAAAACTATGAACAAATCCGTATGCACACTGCACATATTTTAAAGTAAAAAAAAACAAAACAGGAATACAATATTTAAAATAAAGAACAAGTAAATTTAAATCAACAAACTGACCAGTATTTCAATGGGAACTATGGGCCTGCTTTTGGCTAATGAGATGGTCAATGTCCAGTTCCATATTTGTCACTGCTAGCCGTAACAAGTGATATGACGCACTTCCGGAGCCGTGACGCGTGAGTCCCACATCACCAGAAGTAGTACTGTACGTGAGCGACACCGCGCTTTGTGGCGCCGCCACATATAGTGCATTCACATCCTGTGCTCCTCTCACTGACCACCAATGAAAGAGGTGCCCCTTCCGGGAGTGCGGCGGGGCCGGATAAATGGCCTCAGGGGGCCGCATGCGGCCGGCCCGTGGGCCAGAGTTTGGGGACCCTTGGCTTAGTCTTAAAACTAAGCCTTAGGGTATAACGACCCTGTCTGCTTACAGCCTGTCCCTCACACCCAATGCAAACTATAAGCAAGCAAACCTATATATCATATTTACAAACTTATTTGACCAACACTCTCCCACTGATCATAAAAAGAAAACAAACAAAAAAAATAGTTCATATGTATTGATAACTCCCCAGGTACCAAGCTCACTGTGACATGTTTTACATGCATCATTTTACTTAACTTTTCCCCAAACCTTTAAGGTTTTTCAAGTATTATCTTCATGCCACAGATGAAGAAACAAGCTTAGAAACATTAGGTAAATCACTTTACCCAAGAGGACTCAGCTAGTAAGCTGTGGTGCCAAATTTTAAACCCAGGGCCTATAACTTACTCTCTTAGATTATAGTCCCTACAAAAATGATCAGATCCCACCCAGTCTTTATATATTGAGCTTCAACACAGGCCATGTGTTCTGCATAGGGCTTTGCATGTATTTTATCATCTTTAATTTTTAAAATAGCTCTGTAAAGTATATACAAATGATAAGACTTTTTTTGTAAATAAAGAAAACTAGGCTCAAAGAAGTTACTAGTCTTCTTCCATTGGCTGTTGCACCTGTATGCAATCTTTGGAGTTGGGTAGGGCAGAAAGATGAAAAGAACTTTCATTATTGCTAATATTCTTGAGCCATTGAGTTAACTGGCCACCTGAGGCTACCCTACCTCTGGATACCTTCTTATGAGAAATGACAGATATGTGTATATATCTGTCATTTTTTTCAAGGATATGATTTAGGATTTCTGTTATTTGTAAATGAAAGTATACCAGCTGGCACAACTGAGATTCAAACACAGGTCTGTCAGACCCCAAGAGCTACCAGACGTGTTTCCTAGGCCATCGTCCTACTTCCTACATTGTATTATGAAACTGTTAAAAGGGTACAAGTTCCTCAGGGAAATGTAGATTTCTACATGTAGAACTGTGTGGTAGTGTTGGGCAAACAAGTTTGTAACAAAGGTTTTTAGGTTTGCTCACTTGTATTGGGGCAGTGCCATGTGTGTATAGTCTATGGAAGGCTGCGGGTGCTTGCCCTCAGGGCTGCAGATTGCAAATTGTGGATTGCCTGCCTCCATGGGGAGGGGCGACTGTTTGCTGGAGGAGGGGTATTTATGCCTGGGCTGCTTTGCTAGGAAGTGCTGAGGGGCTTGGGAGCTCTGCTGAGGCTGGTGGGGGCCTGTGAGAAGAAAAGGATGCGGTCTTCCCTGCTTTTTTGCTCTGTTCACCGTCCGCCATTACTAGACTTTAATAACGGAATGGCCCAACATTTTCTGGCTCCACAGTCCCTTTACCATCTGTCTGAATCCATTGAGAACCTGCACGGCCAAGGCATCTGGCACTGGCCTTACATCTGGTGTAGTTGGTAAGATTCGGATCGAATCAGTATGGAGCTGCCACCACCCTTGAGGGGTGGGGTAGAGGACTGGTCGTTCCTCCCCAGTGTATAGTTCCCCATGGCTGTCCTTTTGGGGACCTTGGGCTGGCTGTTTTTTACAGCCCAAAAGCTCCAGGATGAGCTGCAAACCGAGCAGCAGCAATGGCACGAGCTGGAATGGTCACAAAAGAAAGAGCTGCAGGTACAACGCCTGGAACTGGAAAGGTCTCTGATCAAGGAGGCTGAGCAGGTTAATGAGTTGCAGTTTCCCTGGAAGTTGACTGTTGGCAGTGGCAGTTGTTGGAGGCACAACTGCAGGTTCAGCTTTAGGCTGAGAGCTGGCAGCTGCAGGAGCTGAAGGTGGAGCTGTGCCAGCAGAATGGCTTTGAGTCTGCGAGAACAGACATTTCCAGCTTTTCTTCTGAGGATGAGGAGGCTTGGGCTGAAGCTGCCATGAGCACACTCAGAGCTTGGCCAGTGGTCGCCCAGAAAGTAAAAACCCAGCAGCAAAAAGTCCCTCAGGGACAGCCATAGCCTCCCCAAATAATGGAGCACTCTGTGGTCCAGCCCTAATCCTGGGCAGAGCTGATAAAATTGAGGGTACTGGTAGTCTGGTTGCTGCAATTGTGGTGGATGACATCATGCTCTCCAGAGCAGAGATGGAGAGTTTGGCCACTGTTGCCACACACTTCTCCTTTAGGCAGGGTCTTCAGGGCTGCTGTGATGACAGGAATGAAGGTGGAGGCCTGAGGCACCATGTGACCTAGTTGCCCATAGTGGATCTTTACCTTGGTGATTTGCACAGACACCTGGGCTGTCTTTTGTGGACTGATCATTGAGTGGTGTGATGGACTCTGAGACTACAACCAGAGGAGGGCACCGGCTCCCTTATTGGATGGATATGATGCACCAAAGACACTTTAAGGCTTCCATGGACCTAGCCCTGGACTATACAGGCCCTCCCACCTATTGTGGGGAAGGGGCTAGAGATGGGCCTCCAGTTTGCACCTTGGGCAGAGTGCTCAGGGAGACATTGTGAAAAGCTCCTTTGCAATTGTTGCACTTGTATAACTTATTCTGTTGCTAGAGTTTGTTTATGTAATGTACCTCATTCATCCCACAGGGATACCTGTGGTGTACAAGCAATCCCAAAGGGGTGGAATGTTGGGCAAACAAGGTTGTAACAAATGTTTTTAGGTTTGCTAGCTTGTTTTGGGGCAGTGCCATGTGTGTGTAGTCTATGGAAGGCTGCGGTGCTTGCCCTCAGGGCAGCAGTTTGCAAATTGTGAATTGCCTGCCACCATGGGGAGGGGTGATTGTTTGCTACTGTTGGTCAGAGAAGGGGTATTTCTGCCAGACCTGTTTTGCTAGGGAGTGCTGAAGGGCTTGGGGGCCCTGCTGAGGCTGGTGGGGGCCTGTGAGGAGAAAGGGAAGCGATCTTCTCTGCCTGTTTGTTCATCTGTCATTACTGGACTTGAATAAATGGAATGGTCTACCATTTTCTGACTCCACAGTCCCTTTACTGTCTGCCCAAATCCTGTGAGAACCTGCATGGCCACGGTAGTGGCCACTGGCCTTACAGGTGGGACCAGGAGGCATAGAATTTTATCCTGACTCTTCCTTAGGTTTGACAAGGAGAAGACTCTGCGATGTCCCCAGTGAAATTACAGCATGCCAGAGGGAGGAAGGGAGAGAGAGACATCAAGGGGTTAACCGGTTAACTGCAAAACCAACAAAAAGCTGCGCACATTCCTGAGTGTGTGTTGGAATTATTAAATTAACTTCCAGGTGGCTACTCACAAGATTATCCAAAAGAGAGAATAGCCAGGCACTGTGGGACCCCAGGAGCCTCTGGGTTTTGTTTATACGTGCGCTTTCCGCCTCCTCTGGGCCTCTCCCAGATCTAGCCCTCTCCCCTTTCTCCCAAACTTTTCTTCTATAGCTGGCATAAATTCTTTCAGAGAGGCTTACATCATTCTCCTCCCACACGTGATGAATAAAAACACTTGGAAAGCTCGAAAAGGTACCTTTCCCGCCCAGCTGTGCTGCCAGTGGTTCAGACTCCAGGCCCCAGGGCAGCTCTTTTTTTTTTTTTTTCTTTGCTAACAATGGCCTCATACCCTATGTTTTAAAAAGACTTTTCAGTTGTGGAATTAACAGTTTTGTTTCACAGGTTGCCTCCTGACTTGCCTGGGAAATAAGACACAAATGAATAAGATAGTAAGAAAATTTGAGTACCAAAATGGAATGATCAAGTTGATGTATGTCTCTGAAAGTCTGAGAAAGAGTAAAAAGTAAATACATCTGGTTAATGAGTATTCTGCAAAAGTAAAAGATGCAGATAAAACAAAACAAAACAAAATGGCTCATCTTTATTAATAGAACCTTCTTTGTTCCAAACTCTGCTTGACTTTTCATTCCACCTTACGTCCAGCTCTATCCGGAGCCTGGTGAACTGAAGATTGTCATTTGGTAGTGTAGAGGGGCAGGTGGACTACTGTCTGCTGTGATTGGGGAATGGCATACTTGGGTTTATAAAATAAACATGCTGTTTAGTAATATCCTGTTTACAACTGTCAAAGAAATAAGACTCAGTTGAGTGTACCTCATGGTGAAACCACATAGAACAGAGTGACCTCCCTGTGATGGTTATGCAGGACTTTTCCCTTAGAATTGTGCAGAGTCACAGGTCAACTATGATAGTCACTGCAAGGAAATTGGGAAATAATGGTTCCAGGTCGATGGAGTGCTAAATATGCCAGCTTTGACCTAATTGTATATAGTTGCTGGGAACACGTTTGAATAGCTTGGGCTAATAAGCCTGTGAACATCCCTGTGCATGCCTCTCAGTAAGGGGCTTTGGCTGCCTCCCCTCTGGGGGATTAAAGCCCTGAAGAACTGATGGGCTGGGCCTGTTTTGGTACATAGTGGGGTGGTCGAGAGCCCTATTTCATGACAAGCTTCTGACAGTTGGATAAGTTATATTACTGCTGGTGTCTGCCTTTATCTATTTATGGAATGGGCATTCCAATGTTTCCTTGCTTCCCAGAAAGTTGTAGAGGGTAACTTTGTCTGTAAAGTAGCTTTAGATGTAGGCACCATGTGAATGTATAAATTTACCTGTGCTATTTATTTTCTTAGGTTGGTGGGGCCGTTGTGAAATAAATTGCTTCAGTTCCTGAGCCTACAATTGAATGGCAAATGAATAATAATGGAGTTTTAGGCTTATAAAATCAACAGAGATACAAGTCAGTATCTCTCAAATGTGTGGTCTCCAGGTGGTCTTCTTTAAAGGCACTTGGAGGGGTACCTTATTTAAAATACATATGTCTGGAGCCCACTCAAACCTACGGACTCGGAATGAAAGAGGTTTAGGGCCTAGGAGTCTGAATTTAACAAGCTCCTCTGATGAACTCCATGTATACTAATATTTGAGAGCCTCTGGTTTAGTCCTTGGAAAACAGAATAGAACAAAACCTGAAGGGCAAGCCATGTATCACAGGGTATCATTACAGGATGTGGTGTGGGAGGCGCCTGTACCTACTTCTGAGCACAGTTCTCGTACCTGGGGGAAGCAGACTCCTGCATGAACCCAGAACTCCATGGATCCGCTGAGCACAGCAGAGGGAGGACAGCATGCCCCTGACTGACTGCCCATGCTCATCCTTCCAAACTCAGCTTGCCTATTCCTGACTCTGGGCAGCCTTAACATGCCTTTGTTGCTCTTATCTCTGTGTAATTTTGTTTGTTTTAAACATTATTTCTAATTGTGCTAAAATACACATAACATACCGTTTGTCATCTTAACCAGTTCAGTTCAATGACAGTAAGTGCATTCACATTGTTGTGCAACCATTACCACCATCCATCCACGGAACTCTTTTCATCTTGCAAAATGATGAAAAGACCAGGCGGTGGCACAGTGGATAGAGCGTTGGACTGGGATGCAGAGGACCCAGGTTTAAAACCCTGAGGTTGCCTCCTTGAGCATGGGCTTACCAGCTTGAGCACGGGGTTCCTGGTTTGAACGTGGGATCATAGACATGACCCTATGGTCGCTGGCTTGAGCCCAAGGTCGCTGGCTTGAGCAAGAGGTCACTCGCTTTGCTGTAGCCCCCCTGCCCCTGTCAAGGCACGTATGAAAAAGCAATTAATGAATAACTAAGAAGACTAAGGAGCTGTAATGAAGAATTGATACTTCTCATCTCTCTCCCTTCCTGTCTGTCCCTATCTGTCACAGAAAAAAAGGAAACTCTGTGCCCATTAAACACTAACTCCCCATCCTCTCCCCCAGCCCCTGGCAACCCTCATTCTACTCTCTTTCTCTACGACTCTGACTACTATAGGCACCTCATATAAGTGGAGTTTTACAGTTTTTCTCTTTTTGTGACTGGCTTACTTCATTTAGCATCATGTTTTCACCCTTCATCCATGTTGTGGCATATGTCAGCATTTCTTTTCTTTGTAAGGATGACTACTATTTCGTTGTATGTGTAGTGCTAACCATAGTTTGTGTACCCATTCCTCTGTTGATGGACGCTGGGTTGCTTCCACTTTTTGTCTATTGTGAACAATGCTATTGTGAACCTGGGGTGTACAAATACCGCTTTGAAATTCCACTTTCAATTATTTTATTTTATCTTTTTGAGAAACCACCATATTATTTTCCATAGTAGCCTTATAGTACAATTTTATATTGATTTGTGTGATTATTTGATTGTCTTCCCCAGAGCAAGAATCGTGTTTATTTTTGCCAGCTTGCCTTCCTTTTTTCCTTTTTAAAAAAGTTTTATTTATTGATTGATTTTAGAGAGAGAGAGAGAGAAACATCAATTTGCTGTTCCACCCATTCATACATTCATTGGTTGACTCTTGTATGTGCCTTGACTGAGGATCGAACCTACAAACCTTAGTGTATCGGGAAGATGCTCTAACCAACTGAGCTACCCCGGCCACAACCTGCCTCACCTTCTCTTCTCTATCTCAGTATCTAGAACAACAATGCTTGGGACAAAGTAGCCACTGAAATATCTGATGAATTAATGGCCGAATCAGCCTTATACGAACACAGCATTGTAGAGACACTCAGTCTCTGCACTTGAGTTTACAAATTAGTTGGTGGGACGCGATGCACACAAGGCAGTGAGCGAATAAATGAAGGATATAATTATGCACTAAACTGTGGTTTTGTTTTTTAGCATAGGAGGAGTTGAGAGAGGGAGATATTTTTATGGGAGAGAACAGTCAAGAAAAGATGAGTAGATTTGGAAGAAAGAAAGATGGGTAGGTTTGGAAGGAAGAAAGGCAATTAGTGAGAGGAAACAATCTTTCTCCTACCCCCAGTTTTATTGAGAGACAAATGAAAATTGTATATGTGTAAGTTGTACAACTTGGTGTTTTGAGGTACGTACACATTATGAAACGATTGTCACAATCAAGCTAATCAACATATTCATCACTTCACCTAGTTGCTTTTTTTGTGTGTGGGTGAGAACACTTCATATGTACCCACTTAACATATTTCAGATATTCAAAACAGTGTTAATTACAGTCACAATGCTATACATTAGGTGTCCAGAACTTATTCATCTTGCATAATTGAAACTTGATTACCCTCAACCAACATATTTCCACTTCTCCCTCCCTCTAGCCCCTGGCAACCATCATTTTATTCTCTGCCTCTCTGAGTGTGACTATTTTAGGTTCTACGCATAAGTAAGATCATGCAGTATTTTTCTATGCTTGGCTTGCCTTAGTACAATGTCTTCAAGGTTCATCTATGTTGTTGCAAGTGGCAGGATTTCCATTTTTTAAAAGTTGAATAATATTGTACTGCATATACCACATTTTCTTTATCCATTCATCTGTCAATAAACACTTAGGTTTCCATGTCTTGGCTACTGTGAATAATGCTGCAATGAACATGAGAGAGCAGAATATCTCTTTGTGACACTGGTTTCATTTCTTTTAACTGTACATGCAGAAGTAGGATTAGTGGATCATATAGTAGTTCTATTTTTAATTTTTTGAGGAACCTCCACAATGGCTATACCAGTTTACATTCCCACTAGTCGTGCACAAAGGGAGGAAATAGTCTTCACTTGTGACTCTTTCCCTGGGGTCCTACATTGGAGGGCTGGCTGCAGGACTAACTAAGATATCTGAAGACATTGGTTTGGGGACAGCAGAATGTAATGCAGATTCAGAGTGGGCGTGGGAGGTCCCAAGAAAGCTATTCCATAGGTCACTGCAGTGAGGATGCAGGAAACTGTCCCACTTGACCCGTAAGCAGGCAAGCAGTGCAAGCAGATTTATCATGTCTCTCTCCAAGAGGCACTGCCAGGGTATACACCCTGGTTGAGGGCCTGAAAAGAGGTCTAGCAAGGTGGGGGGCTCAGGAAGGAACTGGGGATGGGGGTTGGGAGCACAGCTCCATCCTAAGAACTCAGACACAACGAAAACCTTGAAACATCCCAAACCCATGCAATAGGAAGCGTGCTTCATGCTAAGGGGCCGCAGCCACAAAAGTCTTTCTTGTCCTTTCTAACCCATATGGATGAGCTCCAGGGTTGGGGCCGGGCTGTGTCTGCAAGGAGGGAGTTGCAACCAGTCCGCTGTGGGTAGCTGGGGAAGAAGGCAGAGGAAGTGGAGCCGGTGACAGGTGCATTATGAAAACAGAAAAATATGTGTGTGGGAAATGAGGTGGAGGAGTGGCCAGAGTGGCTGAGAGGGCAGAGACTGGCTGCCAGGGCACCAGGCCAGACCCAGGCAGAAAGAGGTGGGGGGTGGAGTGGCCCTGGAGGCCTTCTCCTATTTCATGTACCTCCTCCTTGAGTGAGAAGGGAAAAAAAAAATCATTGCTTAATATTTGAGGTTAGAATTCCTAGGGGAGAGAGCAGTCTAGGGAACTAAGACCTTGATGGAGCAATGTGGTTGTGCAAAAATAGGACTCAGGGCCTCTGTAGCCAGGGTCAGGTGTGAGCCAGAGTCAGCTCATATGCCAAAGACATGAACCAAAAGTTTTGGTTTGAAGAGTGAGAACGTTTTGGAAGAACTCTAAGTAACAGAAGGGTGAGTGGTGGTGTTGCACCTTGGGTTTTCTAGGAAGCAGATACTGAGAAGAAAGTTAATGTGCAGGATATCTGTTAAACAGGGCTCTCCAGATTAAGACTATGGGAGGAAGGAGGATTAACACAGGGAAAGGCTGAGCTATGCCTTGCAACTTCAGGGGACCCTCAGAGGCAGTCTGGAGCAGAAATGGCCTGTTAGAATTGTTCCCAGATGGGCTGAAACAACTGGGCCTTCATGCACTCTCCTCCATTAGTCATTGGATGTGGGCACTTCAGAAGGTGTGGCGTTCTGCACCCGGTGCGGCTTAGATGTGGCGAGGTGTGGCTGAGATGCACCCTGGAGGAGATGACCACTGGAGGTGTCCACTCACAGCATTCTCAGTGACTGAGACAATAGATCCTTCTCTGAAGGGCATCTGGACTGAGCATCTGCATGTCCAACACAGGCCCTGGGGCTTTGGGAAGACATGCTAATGTTGAGCTGGTCATTAGGTTCTATAGCACATGTGGGATGGGTGTTTGAGCTGTTTTTTAATTATATTGTGAAGGAGAGGGAAACTCTCACAAGGTAGAAAACTTTGGAAATATTGAGGGGTCAATATTTATCTGAGTTATTGGGTAGCTAGACTTTAAGAAGTCTTCCAATCACTTGGCACCTGGTATTCAAACTTTTGTACAGTCTCCTCCCACACTGAAGCAAGTTGGTCTGTACAATTAATAGGATACTATGGAACTGTTAATGTGACTTCTGAGGTTGGGTAGAAGAAGAAGACATTGCGATTTCCATCTGGTTCTTTCTTGAATCATGCCCTCTGGGGAAACCAGCTGCCGTCTAGTCAGGACACAAGCAGTCCTCTAAAGAGGTGCATGTGGCAATGAACTACATCTGCCAACAGTCAACAACAACTTGCCAACCATGAAATCAGATCCTGCAGTCCCAGTCCAGCCTCCAATGACTGCAGCCATAACTGTGACCTTGACTGCAACCTCAGGAGAGGCCCCTGAGCCAGAAATCCACCTAAGGAGCCCTGAGTTTTTGACCCCCAGAAAAATGAGAGGCAATCCACAGTACATGTTTATTGTCGATTTAAATGATTAAGTTTTGGGGTAATTTGTCATTGATCAAGAAATAACTAATACATTCTGCTCTTAGTCAAAAGTTATATTTTGGATAATTACCTCAACTCCACACCTCTCCTTCACATACACATTAACTATATTGCCCTCAGAGAGAAGTGTGTCTTTTTCTCTCAGACACTTGAGAGGACTACTTCAAGAACACTTTTTTTTAAGAGTTGTAAAGCCAATAGCCACAGCCACCATCACAGCCACCTGGCCCATGCAGGTTCATGTTTGACTCGGACAGACGGTAATGAAACAACGGAGCCAAGAACTGGTGGGCCATTACCTTTAATCCAGGGGTCGGAAAGCTTTTTGGCTGAGAGAGCCTTGAATGCCACATATTTTAAAATGTAATTCCGTGAAAGCCATACAACAACCCGTGTACTTTACGCATTATCCAATAAAAATTTGGTGTTGTTCCGGAGGACAGCTGTGATTGGCTCCAGCCACCCGCAACCATGACATGAGTGGTAGGAAATGAATGGATTGTAATACATGAGAATGTTTTATATTTTTAACGTCATTATTTTTTTTTTATTAAAGATTTGTCTGCGCACCAGATGCAGCCATCAAAAGAGCCACATCTGGCTCGCAAGCCATAGGTTCCTGACACTTCTTTAATCCTAGCTTGTACCCAGCGGCAAGTAAAAACACACACTGGGCTCCAAAGCCCACTCATTCCGTGCTCACAAAGCTACTGACTTATCCGAGTTTCCTAGAATCAAAGGTTTCTAGTTCACTAACCTTATTCACCTCTGTTCCCCATCTCCTTCTCTCTGCACAAACTCTGCACAACCTGGCTTCTCCTTCAGCACTCCTCCATCTTGGCTGCCTCGCCTCTCCTCCATGTGGCCTTTCTCTGCTCTCCTCCTAGAATGTAATCCCTCTTCTCTCCCGGAACAACATGATCTCTCCTTTTAAAACATTTTGGCGCGAAAGCCCTTCTCCAACACACATTAATATAATCACGCCCATCTCAAGCAAAAAGGGCCACTAACATTGTCATCTGGGCTATAGGCTTCCACATGGGCAGCGCCATCTTTAACAAAGTGAGCATAATATATTTTATCTGCCCAACCAGTGTTCAAGGCATTTTATTTATGAATTAAAGTAAAATCTATTTTTAACCATTTAAAAAATTTTATTAATTTAATTTATTGTGTTAACATGGATTCAAGTGTCCCACTCAATATAACACTTTCATCCCCCACCCGTGTCCCCCATTACACCTCTTTTGTACCCCTCCTGCTAACTTCTTCTTCCCTTCTCTCTGGGATTTGCTGTCCTGTTATCTAGATCTCTGTGTTATGTATATATAATTTCACTAATCCCTTCATTTTCCCTAATCCCATCCCCTCTCCCCCCTTCTCTCTGACAGCTGTCCTTCTGCTCCCGTGACCCTGATTCTGCCTCTATTCCGTTTCTCAGTTCACTTCTTTGTTCATTAGATTCCACATATTAATGAGATCATATGATATTTGTCTTTCTCTGCCTGGCTTATTTCACATAGTATAATAATCTCCAGGTCCATCTTTGCTGTCACAAAGGGTAAGATTTCCTTCTTTTTCATGGCCGTGAAATATTCCATAGTATATATGTACCAAAGCTTTTTAATCCACTCATCCACTGACAGACACTTGGGCTGTTTCCAGATCTTTGCTATTGTGAACAATGCTGCCATAAACATGGGAGTGCATTTCTTCTTTTCAAACAGTGCTATGGTGTTCTGGGGTATATTCCTAAAAGTGGTATAGCTGGGTCAAAAGGCAGTTTGATTTTTAATTTCTTGAGGAATCTCCATACTGTTTTCCACAGTGGCTGCACCAGTCTGCATTCCCACCAGCAGTGCAGGAGGGTTCCCTTTTCTCCACATCCTCGCCAGCACTTATTCTGTATTGTTTTGTTGATGAGCGCCATTCTGACTGGTGTGAGGTGAAATCTCATTGTGATTTTAATTTGCATTTCTCTAATGATTAGTGATGTTGAGCATTTTTTCATATGGCTATTGGCCATCTGTATGTCCTATTAGGAGAAGTCTCTATTCATTTCTTTTGCCCATTTATTGATTGGATTGTTCGTCTTCCTGGTGTTGAGATTTACAAGTTCTTTATAAATTTTGGTTATTAACCCCTTATCAGACATGTTGTCAAATATGTTCTCCCATTGTGTAGTTTGTCTTTTTATTCTGTTCTTATTGTCTTTAGCTGTGCAAAAGCTTTTTAGTTTGATAAAGTCCCATTTGTTTATCCTGTCTTTTATTTCACTTGCCTGTGGAGATAAATCGGCAAATATATTGCTGCGAGAGATGTCAAAGAGCTTACTGCCTATGTTTTCTTCTAAGATGCTTATGGTTTCACGTCTTACATTTAAGTCTATTATCCATTTTGAGTTTATTTTTGTGAATGGTGTAAGTTGGTGGTGTAGTTTCATTTTTTTGCAAGTAGCTGTCCAATTTTCCCAACACCATTTGTTGAAGAGGCTGTCTTTACTGCAATGTATGCTCTTACCTCCTTTGTCAAAAATCAGTTGTCCATAAAAGTGTGGGTTTATTTCTGGGTTCTCAGTTCTGTTCCATTGATCTATATGCCTGTACCAGGCTGTTTTTAGTACAATGGCCTTGTAGTATAACTTGATATCCGGAAGTGTGATACCTCCCACTTTATTGTTCCTTTTCAAGATTGCTGAGGCTATTCGTGTTCTCTTTTGGTTCCATATAAATTTTTGGAATATGTGTTCTATATCTTTGAAGTAAGTCATTGGTATTTTAATTGGTATTGCATTGAATTTATAAATTGCTTTGGGTAATATAGACATTTTAATGATGTTTATTCTTCCTAACCATGAGCACGGTATATGCTTCCACTTGTTTGTATCTTCCCTGATTTCTTTTATCAATGTTTTATAATTTTCTGAGTACAAGTCTTTAATCTCCCTGGTTAAATTTATTCGCAGGTACTTTATTTTTTTGGTTGCAATGGTGAAAGGGATTGCTTCCTTAATTTCTCTTTCTGACCATTCATTGTTAGTATATAAAAATGCCTCTGATTTCTGAGTATTGATTTTATATCCTGCCACCTTGCTGAATTCATTTATCAGGTCCAGTAGTTTTTTGACTGAGACTTTAGCATTTTCTATTTACAATATCATATCATCTGCAAATAATGATAGTTTTACTTCTTCTTTTCCAATTTCGATGCCTTTTATTTCTTTTTCTTGTCTGATTGCTGTGGCTAGGACTTCCAGAACTATGTTGAATAAGAGTGGTGAAAGAGGGCACCCCTGCCTTGTTCCTGATCTTAAGGAGATTGCTTTTAATTTTTGCCCATTGAATATGATGTTAGCTATGGATTTGTCATAGATGGCCTTTATCATGTTGAGGTATGTTCCCTCTATTCCCACTTTGCTGAGAGTTTTGATCATGAATGGGTGCTGGATTTTATCAAATGCTTTTTCTGCATTTATTGAAATTATCATGTGGTTTTTCTCCTTCCTTTTGTTTATGTGATGAATCACATTGATTGATTTGCAAATATTGTACCAACCTTGCCTCCCAAGAATAAATCCCACTTGATCATTGTGTATGATTTTTTTCATATGTTGCTGGATTTTGTTTGCTAGTATTTTGTTGAGGATTCTAGCATCTAAATTTATCAGGGATGTTGGCCTATAATTATCTTTCTTTGTGTTGTCTTTGCCTGGTTTGGAATCAGAATTATACTCACCTCATAAAAGAAGCTTGGAAGTCTTTCTTCCTCTTGAATTTTTTGAAATAGCTTGAGAAGGATGGGAGTTAGTTCTTCTTTGAATATTTGGTAGAATTCACTTGTGAAGCCATTAGGCCCAGGACTTTTCTTTTTTGGGAGTTTTTTGATAACTGTTTCAATCTCATTTGTTTTAAACGGTCTGTTTATGTTTTCTGATTCTTCCAGATTAATTTTTGGAAGATTAATGTTTCAAGGAATTTTTCCATTTCATCTAGGTTGTCTAGTTTTCTGGCATACAGTTCTTCATAGTGTTTTCTTATAATATTTTGTATTTCTATTGTGTCAGTTCTTATTTCTCCACTCTCATTTCTAATTTTATTTATTTGAGTCCTCTCTCTTTTTTTCTTGGTGAGTCTGGTTAAAGGTTCATCAATCTAGTTTACCTTTTCAAAGAACCAGCTCTTGGTTTCATTGACCCTCTGTATTGTTTTTTTTAGATTCTATGTCATTTATTTCTGTTCTGATCATTATTATTTTTTTCTTCTACTACCTCTTGGCTTTACTTGCTGTTCTTTTTCTAGTTCTTTTAGATGCAGGGTTAAGTTGTTTATTTGAGCTTTTTTTAGCTTCGTAAGGTATGCCTGTAATGCTATGAACTTCCCTCTCAAGACTGCTTTTGCTGTGTCCCATAAATTTTGAGTTGATGTATGCTCAAAATCGTTCATTACTAGGAATTTTTTTTATTTCTTCTTTGATCTCATTGACCCATTCATTATTTAATAACATACCATTTAGTTTCCAAGTGTTTGAGTATTTTTCCATTTTTCTGTTGTGGTTGATTTCTAGTTCATGCCATTGTGATCAAAGAAAGTGCTCGATATGATTTCAATCTTCTTAAATTTGTTGAGACTGCTTTTGTGCCCTAACATGTCTATTCTAGAGAATGTACCTGAGCACTTGAAAAGAATGTATATTCTGCTGCTTTAGGGTGAAAGGTTCTGAAGATATCTATTAAATTGAGTTGATCTAGTATGTCCTTTAAGTCTGGTGTTTCTTTGTTAATTTTATTTCTTGAGGATCTATCTAGTGATGTTAGTGCGGTATTGAAATCCCCTGCTTTTATAGTATTGCTGTTGATCTCGCCCTTTAAATTCATGAAAGTCTGCTTTATATATTTAGGTGCTCCTATATTAGGTGCGTAAATATTTATTTATTTATTTTTTTAATTTTAATTTAATTTTATTTTATTTATTCATTTTAGAGAGGAGAGAGAAAGGGAGAGAGAGAGACAGAGAGGGAGAGAGAGAAGAGAGAGAGACAGAGAGAGAAGGCGGAGAGGAGCTGGAAGCATCAACTCCCATATGTGCCTTGACCAGGCAAGCCCAGGGTTTCGAACCGGCGACCTCAGTATTTCCAGGTCGATGCTTTATCCACTGCGCCACCACAGGTCAGGCAGGTGTGTAAATATTTATAATGGTTATATCTTCCTGTTGGATTGCTCCCTTTATCATTATGTAGTGACCTTCTTTATCTCTTACTATATGCTTTGCTTTAAAGTCCATTTTGTCTGATATAAGTATTGCTACCCCAGCTTTTCTTTCATTTCCATTTGTGTGAAATATATATATATTTTCTATTCTTTTATCTTCAGTCTATGTGCATCTTTTGTTTTAAGGTGTGTCTTTTGTAGACAGCATATGTATGGGTTCTGTTTTCTTATCCATGAAGCTACCTTATATCTTTTGATTGGATCATTTAATCCATTTACATTTAAGGTTATTATTGATATGCAGTTGTTTATTGCCATTTTATTCTTTTTCTCCTTTGATCTGTTTACAACATGCCTCAGCATTTCTTGCAGCCTTGGTTTGGTTGTAGTGAATTCCTTGAGGTTTTTTTTGTCTGGAAAGCTTTTTATTTCTCCTTAAATTTTAAACGATAGCCTTGCTGGTAAAGTAGTCTTGGTTGTAGGCTCTTGTTCTGCATTACTTTGAATATTTCTTGCCATTCCCTTCTGGTCTCAAGTGTTTCTGTTGAGAAGTCAGAAGTCATCCTTATGGGGTCTCCTTTGTAGGTGATAGTCTTTTTTTCTCTAGCAGCTTTTAATATTTTCTCTTTATCACTTAGCTTTGGTATTTTAATTATGATGTGTCTTGGTGTAGATTTCTTTGGGTTTCTCTTAATGGAGTTGTTTGTGCTTCTTGAACTTGTGAGATGTTTTCCTGCCTTAATTGAGGGAATTTTTCAGCTATGATATGTTTGAACAAAGTCTCTATCCCCTGTTTTTTCTCTTCTTCTTCAGGAACCCCTATGATGAGGATGTTATTTCTCTTCATGTTGTCACAGAGCTCTCTTAGCGTTTCCTCAGACTTTTTGAGTCTTTTTTCTTCTCTGCTTCCGTACCTTTATTTATCATGTCCTCTAACTCGCTGATTTGATTCTCAGCTTCATCCATCCTGCTTTTAATTCCTTCTATTGTGTTCTTCATTTCTGATATTGTATTTGTCATTTCTGACTGATTCTTTTTTATTATTTCAATTTTCTTTTTTATATTTGCTATCTCTTTATTTAGGTGTTTGTAATGACCATCTATTGTTGTTCTAATATCTTTGAGCATCCTAACAATCATTATTTTAAACTTTGTATCTGGTAATTTGGTTATATCTGACTCATTCAGGTTCTTTTCTGGGGATTTCTCTTGATTTATTTGTGTTGCATTTCTCTGCCTTCTCATTTTGTCTGTGTAAAAGAAGGTTTTGGCCACTGGAGTCCACCTGGTGTGGCCTCTGTGTTTTCTAGGTGTGGTCTGTCTGCAGGCTCACCCCTCCCCTCTGCTATTGCAGCCTAGGGTGTTTGGGTATGGGTGTTGCTGGTGCCTGCCCACTGGGGCTGTTGCTGTGGTTTCTGCTTCTCCTTTACAGGAGTGGCTGTGATCAAGTGCTTGGGTGTACAAGCCTCGGTGGCCTTGGCCTTCGCCCTGCCCCCGCAGGTGGCATTATGCTTTGCCCTGAGGGCAAGGGTGAACAGCTTTGCTCAGCTGCGGTTCTCTGCCTGATTCCGGGCTTTTGCCCTGCCCTTGCAAGAGGAGCCTGCTCATGGGATGGCTGTATGCCTTGGCTTCACAGGCCGGGTGGGACTTCATGCCCATGCTCAGTAGCAGAACTTCGCCTGTTCTGGGCTTTTGGCTCCACCCCCGCGGGAGTATCTGGCTCCTAAGTCAGGCCACAAGCCTTGGTTCCACAGGCGGGGCGAGGCTGTGCTCCTGCGTCCTTGTTCAAGGGTGGGTCTCCACCCCTTCCAGGACTCCCGCCCTTCCCCTGCAGGCTGGATTGCAGGTGGTCTGCTGCTGGGCTTGACCACTTTTGCATGTCCCTTCCTCCCTAGCTAGGTAAGACTGAGCTCCCACCTGGGCCTCAGTTGTGGCCAGCGGCTTCTGCCTTTGCCCACAGAACCGCGCTTCCACGTCCCGCCATTGCCCGCCCTCAGGCGAGTGCTCAGCCTTGTGGGTGGGGGCACTGCAGCTCAGACCCTAACACTCACTAGTGTAATCCCGAAAGCTCCCTCCTTCTAAGCGACTCTGCTCTGAGTGCTGCGGGAGAGCTTCTTTGGCTGGTATCCTGCTTCCCTTTGCTATTATTGCTGTTTCCAGGGCAAATATTCACTTCAGATTTGGGGAGTTACTCATTCCAGAGGTTAGGGTGGCTGTCTCTCAAAATCTTTCTCCCTGGGCCTCCTAGATTACCCTCTCTTTCTGCTACTCTGTTCCTCTCCTCTCTTCCCATTATCCGGAGCCCCGGGTGAGTGGTTGTGAGAGAGGTTTTTTGCGCGGTCCCTTTAAGATGAATCCTGGGTCTGAGAAATCAGTCTCTTTCTCACAAACAGTATCCTGTCTTGTTTTCAGCTAAATACTGTCCATATACCTCTTCTAGGCTCTGGTGCTGCAGGCTGGGGCTTTGTTCCTGGGACTCAGGATCCTCCCCTCTCTGCTAAACTCACCTCCCGCCACATGAGTCTCTCCTGGCTGCCGTCTGCTCTGGGGAGCTGGGCAGCCCTCTCTGCATTTCTGCTTTTCCCTCCAGTCTCAGTGTGCCTTCTTCAGTGTTCCTTGGTTGAAGAGTCCTCTTAGTTTAGTTCAAAGTTGGTTTTTCCAGATGATGGTTCTTAAAATTAGTTTGTAATCCACTTTGGTTCTGGGAGGTGGAAGTTGGTACGTCCACCTACTCCATCGCCATCTTGTCTTCATCTATCTTGTTTTTAATTCCTTCCATGTGGTCTTCATTTCTGCTATTGTATTTGTCATCTCTGACTGATTCTTTTTTAATATTTCAATATCTTTTTTTATACTTGTTATTTCTTTATTTAGGTGTTCATAATGACCATCCATTGTTGTTCTAAGATCCCTAAGTATTCTTACAATCATTATTTTGAACTCCACATCTGGAAGTTTGGTTATTTCCATATCACTCAGTTCATTTTCTGGAAGTTTCTCTTGTGGTTTCATTTGGATTGCACTTCTCTGTCTTCTCATTATGTGTGTGTATTTGGGTTTTTTGTTTGTAGAGCTGGTTGATTTAGGCTTGGTGTTGTCTGCTCCCCGTTTTCAATTGTGTTATTTCTAGGTCTTCTTGGGTTGTCATCAGCTATTTTTTGTAATCCAGTTTTCAGATTTGGGCCTCTTTGAAGTCTTGATTTGTTTGTTTTCTTAACAGGTGATAGTCTTGTTTACTGATCTCAGCAGGGGGCTTATTTGAAACTGTATCCAGGAATGTGGTGGGTGTAACTTGAGACTCTGAAGGCCTCTTCTGCTAGTTTCTCTCTCTGGGGGCAGAGTGTTTTCTCAGCTTCAGTAGGGGGAGGTGTATCTCAGATCTCCATGGAGACCTGAGTTACTGCCCATCCTCCCCACTTCTTGTTTTCAGCTGTGTCTTGTTGTGCTGATTGGAGCTGGGGAGATGTCTGGAGATCTGTGACCTGGAAGCACTTTAGTCTTTTGTTTTGTTGGAGGATCAGTCCCTCCCCCAGCTATGGCCACCTCCAGCACTGGATGACTCAGCTTCTCAGGTCATCCCCTGCATTCCTCTGCCCCTCACCATCTGTCTCTCTTTCTCCTCTTTTTTTTGGAAGAAAATCCAGCCCTTTCAACACACCTCATTCCCTGTTTGCCAGGCAAGTGGCTGTGAGCTGTATTTTCTGCTTTTTTCCTTGGAGTGAGAGCCCTTCTGGGCTCTCAACCTCACCCCCACTCTGTTCCTGTAAGCCAGAGAGATTCAGGCGCTCCCTAACAGGTTTGTTGTGGCTTCTTCTTTGCTCCTTGGTTTTGGAGAGCTGTTCTTGTAGTCCAGAGTTGGTTTTTCATGCTGCTTGTTCCTAAATTAGTTTGTAATCCAGTTTGGTGGTGTGAGCTGGGAGTCTGTGCATCTGCCTACTCTGCTGCCATCTTCAGGTCCCCTCAAACAGTTTTTAAATAGAATGATGTATCTGTATGAAACTCCTCGAGTTCTCTGCTGAATTATCCAAATTGTCAAATTTGGGAACTGGGAGGGGTCTACCAAGGAATGGTCTGGACACCACAGGGAGATCAGGATCCCTGAAAAGTCTCAGGTGGTGCACCTCTCCACGAGATTCAAGTGGGGCTGGGTAGCTCAGTGGAGAGTCCAGCTAATTCGGGGTGTCTTGATCCGGTGACTCAAAACACTGAATCCTGGATGAGCCCCCATATGTTATAAAATACCCCACCCCAGATTCTGAAAGGCACTGTACCTCATTTCATTGAGTTTACGTAGAGACACCCAGTCCAGATGAATTTTGAAGAATTTTATTAGAGGAGGAAATTTTAAATATGCCGGCTGCATATGGCTGACATGGGGTATCTGCAGGCCCAAATCGTGCAATTGCTGTGGTCTTTTTGAAATGACTCTCATAGTCTTTGTTAATTTCCTTGCCACCTTGTCATGATAGGATGCTTTAGATCTGCCACCAGCTCTTTCCCCAAGGACCCCTGGGTCCTTTCAGTGGGAAACAGATTGTGTCCTGTATTATACAGTGGTTAAATAGAGCAGCAAAATCCAATAAATTTTTTAGTCTGGGTTCACTGTAGTCAGAACGAAATAACTGCTTTACCTAGCAGCATTACAGTTATGTCTTCTGTTTGTTAGTTCATTTTACTGAAGTATTCAAAGTTATTTTATAGGATTCAATTCATATTTGGGGCAATCTCAGGGTGGAGAAAGGATCAGAGAGACTATCCTAGTTTAGAGTTGAGGAAACAGATAAAATTGTTGTGACTTGTCAATTAGTTTGTAGAAAACTAGGAGTAAGTTTGAACAGCACTTAGCTTCCTAAACTACAAAATAGGGATTCTCATCTTGCTGCTGGGGCCACCCTTGCTGGAATACCATCAGAAACTTTACTTCTTAAAACTACAGAGGAGATAGGAAGCATTAAGCAATGTGGGGAAGAGAAGTCAGGGTTGTTTTCTTTCTTTTACCCTCCCCTCCCCTTCCTTCCCCTCCCCTTTCCTTCCTTCCTTCCTTCCAAGACCAGGAATCCCTAATGGAAAGAAGGGAATCACAGAATCCTGGGCTTTGAAAAGCTTCCATAAACCTTCCAGCCCAACCTCCACCATTCAGACAGCACTGTTCTTGGGCCAAATCCAGATAAATAGCCAGTTCTCCTTTTAGAAAGATGCAGCAAAGTATAGTCCACTGCGAACTAAATCAATTTAGAGTAACAAAAGCAAATCCCAAAATAGCTTTAAGTTTATGGACATGAATCCAAGTCTGAGTGCTCAGGGAGAAGCCACTGGGCACAAATAAACAGGGCAGTGACCCTCAGGGCCCGCAGGGAGGTAGGGCTTGTGCAAACAGCTTTGCAGCTATGACTTCCAAAGTGGTCTGGTCCTCACAGAGGAAATTGAAAGATCGTCTACATTTATACCAACTAAGGAATTAACGATTCCATTAATTAGCTTATCAGATTCTCTCTGCTGCTTCAATGTAGGCCACAATGAAACAGGACAGATTCACCTTCCAGGGAGGTCTTTACAACTCAGCAGTGTTAGAATGAGACTCAGAGGCTCTGGGGTCCAGGCCCTGGACATAGACCTGAATGCCTTCGGTGAAGTGTTCAGGATGGTGTTTCCCAAACTGGTTTCAAGGAGCATCAGTGTCCCAAATAAAATGGCATTCCCTGGTTAAAAAAGGGAAATATCCCTGTCTTAAACATTCCTAAAAACATATGTGCATTAAAGGCTCTGAAAAGTCCTGGAAGAGATAAATATGCAGGTCCTTCTTTAAATCCTTTTTCTCAAATGTACTTGACTGTGGACCTCCCCTACCCTTGCCCACACTATTAACTTGTGAACATGACCTGCTTTTACAGAAAGGCACACAGTGACCAGAGGGCTGAGACAGTGTATTTGGAAGTCACAGGTGGGTTACTGGGAGGCCAGGTGGGATCAAGAAGAGCAGGGCATTTGAAATGACATAGACCTGTGTTCAAACTCCTGTTACAGAGCTTTCTCACTCACTGTGTGATTTTGGACAATATTTTTATTTCTTCTGAACCTGGAATTTTCTATTTGTAAGATTATAATACTGGTCTCATGAAACCATTATCTGCTAAGTATGCTATGAGTTGGTGGTTAGACTAGAGAGTCGAGTCCAGAGTTGGGTATGAGACCATGGATCAGATGGTGCCAGATTAACCAAGAAATGACTGAACTCCCCTAGATCTGGGCCCAGGCGAGTTGTGGGATTGATTCTAGACTAGACTATGAGAGAGTGAGCACTAATGTAGGAGGAGGAAGAGGCGGCAGAGGCTGGGCAGGGTGGACGGGCGGTCGTCCCCCATTAGGAAGCATGACTAGAAGGTGGAGATAAGTCCTCCATTTCAGACATTACAACACCCATTCCCCTTCTGCCCCAGGTTACAAATCAAAACAGCTGGACTGCGGAGGTAGGGTAAGAAGGAGTCTAACCCAGCAGTAAAAGATCCTAGTGAGAGGCAACCATTATATATCTTCATTCTATGTTGGAGAAAACTTGAGATGTTTCACAGTGTCACAGATGAAATAGAATGGTGATTTATGTTTCGTTAATTACATAGTTATCTGAATGATACTCCATTCAAATAGCTACATTGCCCTCTGCTAGGCTCTACATAAATTGTATATAGCCTTTCTGGGTGCTAGGATATTTTGAACTAGGATGAGGGAGTTGCAGTGGGATTTGCTTTAAAGCAAACTAGTGCGCATAATCAGAGTAGAGTAGGTTTTTTTCTATTCCAGAAAGCCCATTCTGGTTATCGCAGGCTTGTCGCACACACAGTATGCTACGTCCAGGGCCAGCACCTCTTCTCTGTGCATGTTTCTTTAACAGCATTAAAAAATATGGACTTGATCTGCATCTCTCAGCCCAACCAGTGTACGGGTGCTTTGAGAGGCAAGCTCCTGGTCTCCACACCTGAATTCTCCAGCTGGGGGCAGCCTTCTGTGGAGCCAAGCTTAATCAAAGTGAGTTGAGTAGAATGAATGGATGAACAGATGATAATCTGCTCTTCTCCACATTCTCCTTATTTCATCCCCACAGATCATTTTTTTTCTGTAGTCTCCACATTATTTTTTCCAGCTTCATTTAGATATAATTAACACTTAACAGTGTGTACATTCACACAGCTGTCTGTGTCAGAGGCACACGGTCTCACACAGCTTCAGTGATCCTAGCCCTGTGTCAGCTGAGCACACTTTATTTTAAAATCAGCTCCAAATCATTTGAAGAGAAGTTTGGTAAAAATTTGCTGACCGGTCAACTTGAAGATGCCATTTCAGATTCAAAAGAAAGTCTAAGACCACTCATATCAGAGGTAATCCTATGGAGAAATTCCAGATCCATGGTACGCAATGTCCGTGTCAATGGAATGGGCATGTGGACTTCAAAGGAGAGAGTACCTGTTTAGGTTTGTAAATTCTAGTGTATTTGGTTGAAAAATCTCTGTAATACCAGAATTAAACCTTTCAAAGTCAGGTTCAAATCATAAATAAGAGTGATCAATTTGGTCCTTTCAAATGTGCTTTCTTTTTGGGCCAGCCCCTACTTTAGGCTCCCGAGCTGGCTCCCTGCAGCCGCTGATAACATCATGGGCATCCCCAGAGCCCTTCCTGGCATTGTTCTGGGTGTCACTGATGTCAAGCAAATGGGGAAGGAAACACAATTCAGAGCTCACAAAGCTAAGGAGAACTGAGTTTCAAGTTTATGTCTGTCAAATCCATGGCACCAAAGTGTATGCTTTTAGCCATGTAGGTATGTGAGGATGGAGTTACTACCCTTGGATCTGTTCTTTCCTTTTAATGGGAAGTATCTTTTAATGAGTGTTTCTGACACTTATTTTACTGCATGGAGAGGATTTTTCTCATGCATTTTTTTTATTTTATGCTTTCTTATGGTGGTGTGAAAAGAATGTGTAAATAAGGCTTTGGGAAATCAAAGGTCTCATTAACTCTGAATCTGTGTAATTCAGCAAACATTTATAACACACTGTGTTCCCGACAGTGTAGTAGGAGCTGGATCCGCAGAGGAGCAAGACACAAGGCACACACTGAAGTTGTTCACAAGCTGTAATTGCATTGGCAAGCACTCAAATAAGTGCAGAATAAGGTGGTAAAAGAGAGTGCACAAAAGAGATAGGGAGGTAAGTGGGTGGAGGCAAAAGACTTTAGTATACAAGTGACATTTTAGTTGAAAAATTTTTTTGGTTAATTTTATTCATTAATTTTAGAGAGACAGACGAAGGGGGGGGGAGAGAGAGAAAGAGAGAAAAATATCAATTTGTTGTTTCACTTATTTATACATTCTGCATCCATTGGTTGGTTCTTGTATGTGCTCTGACTGGGGATTGAAATGTCAACCTTGAGGTGTCAGGATAATATTCTAACCAACTGAGCTACCTGGCCAAAGCCTAGTTGAATTTAAAAGATAGAGAAAATCTTGGCTGAATTGGGGATTGTGGACAGGATGGGAAATCCAGTGGAAGAAAGAGAAGAAGTGAAGACCTGGACAATGCAGAGGATCCTGGGGAAAGGGTGCTTCTCCCTGACCCCTGGTATATGAGGGGGAGCAGCAGCCCAGTCACTGAACAAGAGGGGCCAGGAGAAAATGGACACCTGAACTAGTCTCTACTCCTAGTAAATAGAATTTACCTTTCCTTTTTCTCTCAGACCTGACGGACTTCAGGCAGCTGTCCTGCAGAAGTTTTTTCACGACTGATTCATATTAAGGTGACTTGACAAAGTCTTAACTCAGTACTACTCCTGTACGTGTATTATCTCCATCTTAAAAGGAAAATTTTTAGAAGGAGGGACCTATTTGATGGAATTGCTTTTTTAGAGTGGACTTTTATACCTTGAGCGAGGGTTCTGTAAGAACATGCTTTGGACGAGAGAACATTGCTGGAGTATGACACGTAATCACTGTGGGAAAGTGAGCATTGGAGAGGGTCTTTGTCTAGGGCTGTGGCATTGGAGGGAGTAGGTACAAGAGGCTGTGAATCAAGGCCTGACAAGGGGTTGGTGGTTCTAGACCTTGGCTGTTATTTCTCCCTGGTTGCGTTACTTGTTGCCAGTTGCCCCTCTGTTCCCGCTCCCACCCCTTCCTTTAGCCGCACTTGCTTCTCCCAGATCAGCACCATCTCGCATACACCATATGGCATGATGTTATAATTTGGCAAAAACTAGTAAAATGAAATTAAACTCTCTTCTTCATTTTCCTTTCTCTTCCCTCTCCTTCTGTCGCTAGTGAATACACTTTGTGGTTCTGTGGGAGGCTCGCACAGCTGGTAGCTTGTTGAGGGAGTCATAAGATGATGTAAGATGCCACTTTAGAAACAAACACATTAAATCCTGCAAAATGCCAGAGCTTGACGGTGTGAGAGAAATCCAGCAGAGACCTGAACAGACGAGTCCATCATGGTCGTCATGTTTGGCATGAGAGCATTCTGTTATACCTTATGTCACATATCTAGTGTCCGTCTCCAAGGAATGAAACACTCCACTGAAGCAAACTTTCAAAATAATGGAAGTGTACCCCATCAGAGACAAAAATGAACACTTTCCCACTTGAATCTTTATAAAACACAATCACTCTCTCGCCTTCCCTTGTTTTTAGAGTAGTACGGGAAGAATATAAGATCAACCTCCAAGTACATTTTTTCCCTTTTGGTGTTTTTTTTTTAATTTTTTTATTTTTCTGAAGCTGGAAACGAGGAGAGACAGTCAGACAGACTCCTGCATGTGCCCGACTGGGATCCACCCGGCACGCCCACCAGGGGCGATGCTCTGCCCACCAGGGGGTGATGCTCTGCCCCTCTGGGACGTCGCTCTGCCGCGACCAGAGCCGCTCTAGCGCCTGGGGCAGAGGCCAAGGAGCCATTCCCAGCGCCCGGGCCATCTTTGCTCCAATGGAGCCTTGGCTGCGGTAGGGGAAGAGAGAGAGAGGAAGGAGGGGGGGGGTGGGGAAGCAAATGGGCGCCTCTCCTATGTGCCCTGGCCGGGAATCGAACCCGGGTTCCCCGCACGCCAGGCTGACGCTCTACCGCTGAGCCAACTGGCCAGGGCCTCCTTTTTGTTTTAAACAAAGAAAGGCAAGTTTGCAGAAAAGTTGGAGACATTGTACAATAACTTGCTTTTCCTGAACCCTGTGAGAGTTAATTGATGATATAATACCCCATTATCCCTCCTGATACTTGCTATAAGGTGAATTGCATTCCTCTGAAATTCATATGTTGAAGTTCTAACTCCTGGCACTTCAGAATGTGACTGAATTTGGAGATAGGGTCTTCAGGGAGGCAATTAAGTTAAAATAATGTCAATAGGTTGGGTCCTAATCTTTATTATATGCGGCTTAAGTGTCTGTTTGTCGCCAATAGCTTTTTGGTTGCTTGCATAACTGTACTAGCCAATGGGGTGAAGTTGCCATGGCTGAACGCAAATTGAGCGGGTCAGGGGGAAGGTGAACATTTGTTTGCATTGGCAATCATCTGTTTTACATAAAAACTACGTCTTAACGTAATTTCTTTTAAGAATGCCTCCTAGAAAATACAGCACTGAAGAGGAGAGAAAAGGAGCTAAAGCTGCACAAAAACGGCTTTCTCGACAAAAAGAAACCACTGAGCAGAGAAAGACAAGGTTTGCTTCAGTTGCAGAGCAAATGCGTCTTTCTCTGCAAAATGAGACTGATGAGCATAGAGAAACAAGGCTTGCCTCAGATGCAAGACAAAAAAGCCTGTCTCGACAAAATGAGTCCCTTGAACAAAGGCAGGAGAGAAATGAAAAAAAAAACGACAGAGTAATGCAGACCGAAATGCAAAAAGGATTAAAACAGTTTCAAACGGAGAAACTTTAATTTTTGAGCATTCCTCGCTCTTAAGAAATGTACCGCCAGTGGTTTCCTTCATTGCACTCTAAGCAATTAAGCAAGTAGAAGGGGGAAACCCCGTGGGGCACTAAGCAAAGGGGCGTCCTCGCCACCTGCCCTGGGTAATTCAGTTTGAATTAGCAGACACCTTTGCACAAATCATTTTAATTACAATTTATAATATCTAGAACAGTGGTCATTTCATATGACCGCCGGGCTTTCTAGTTGAATATGACTGGCATGCTCATAGAAAGAGAAAATTTGGACACAGACATGGACATACAAGGAGAAGCTGGCAATGGGCAAGACCAGAAGAGAGGGGCCTGGAACAGACCCGTCCTCCATGGCCCTCAAAAGGAGCCAGCCCTGCTGGCACCTGGAGCACAGGCTTCTGGCCTCCAGAGCAGTGAGAGCAGAAATATGTTTAAGCCACATAATCTGTGATACATTGTTACAGCAGGTCTAGCAAACTAATAAAATACTTTAATTGACAATTTCCTACAAACAAGTAACTTTTCTTACTCAAAACCAGAAAATTAACACTAAAATATTACTATTACTTAATCTTGATCTTTCATTCAAGTATCACCGATTGTCCTGATAATGTCTTTAGAGCAGGGGTCAGGAGCCTATGGCTCGCGAGCCAGATGTAGCTCTTTTGATGGCTGCATCTGGCTCACAGACAAATATTTGATAAAAAAAAATAATAACATTAAAAATATAAAATAGTCTCATGTATTACAATCCATTCATTTCCTACTGCTCATGTTGATGGTTGCGGGTGGAGCAATCACAGCTGTCCTCCAGGAGCCAATCACAGCTGTCCTCCAGGACAACACAAAATTTTTATTGGATAATGCATAGTGTACATAGGTTGTTGTATGGCTCTCACGGAATTACATTTTAAAATATGTGGTGTTTATGGCTCTCCCAGCCAAAAAGGTTCCCGACCCCTGCTTTAGAGTAAGAGGACCCAATTCAGAGCCACTTCTTGCACTCAGAGGTCTCTTGAGTCTGCAGTGTTTCCTCTGTCTACCTCCAACACTAACACTGGGAAGCTTCCAGACCAGTTATCCTGTCTGGGCTCTGGATCATTTTAAGCGGAAAGGAGACATTATTCCAGAGCATGTAGACTCCAAAAAGAATGTTGTCACTACTTAGAAGTCAGAACTCTATGATATTCGCTGTGTTGCATTAGAAAATGTCTTCTGCATTTAGCAGCCCCAGGATTTGTTGTTGATAATACTGTGTTAATAGGCCCCGTAAACTTTTTTGACTTTAATAGAAAAAAAAAGTTAAAAAAAATTTAAGCCATGGTATAAATAAAATTAAACAGTCATCTCAGAGTCCAGATTTTTAATTAAAATGGCAGCTCTGCTCCACCCACCTTACTCTTGGTTTCTGCTTCCCTTTTAACTCTGCCGTTGTTTTCCTAATATTTGCCTCCATATTTCTAAATAATATATATTTTTAATGTAGATCATAGTGGCTCTGCTTCTTCGTGAACTAGCCAGAATCAACATACTCATATTAAGGGATTTTAGGTAGCTTATAGAATTTAGGGGCATTCTGGAGAAGAATAAATTTGAAGCTGAACTTCCAGAAATAATGTCTCAGACCACACCACAGATTAGCCTGGTAAAGGAACTGTGGCTATTGAACCCAAAACTACAGCATCAGGTCCATCTTAGGAAGAATACCAGCCAGAGATAACTCAATTTATGTTTATGGGAGAGCCCACCAAGGCTACACGTCTATGTAGGTGAATATGTGAACTGAAAGTCATCTGGTGAAATGCCCTGCGACCCCCTTCAGATCATGCCTGCCACCCCCTGCACCAGTCCCCACCCAGTGTGTGTGTATGTGTGTGTGTGTGTGTGTGTGTGTGTGTGAGAGAGAGAGAGAGAGAGAGAGAGGGATTGATGGAATCAAGCCACAAGCAGAAATGTGAAGACTGAAGCACTTCGTCACATAGAGCTTGAAGAGCCAGAGTGTGGCATACATGTTGTCTATTTTTTTCTATTAGAGCTCCTAGCCTATTAATCTTAGTTATTTTTAAATAGCTGGGCTGATAAGTTCTAATATCCCTGCCATATCTGAGTCTGGTTCTCACGCTTGCCCTGTCTCTTCAAATAGTTTGTTTGCCTTTTAGGATGCTTGTGATTTCTTGGTTGAGAGTTTGTCATGCTGTACTGCAGTGAATAGGCTTTAACAGTGTGGGTGGTAAGGGTGTGCATGGGGGAGTGTGCTCCCATCCTGGGATTCGGTCTCAGTCTTTCAGCGGGCTTATGCCCCTATGCTGTGAACTTCACAAGCATTCTCAGTTCCTCCCTCCCCTGTACTGGACAGGATGGCTAGTGGAGGCTGGAACTGTGGAGTTGGGGGTTTTCCTTCAGCTCTGATAAAACACCAGCAGATTGGGGTCTAGTTAAATAGTTTCTCTGAAGGCAGACCTTGTTAGACAGAATACAACTCTCCTTTTCTCCTTTTCCTGCTGGGAGCATGAGCAGATTTTCCTCTGATCTTCACCATAAGAACCTGCTAGAGCTCCATGAGGTAGAACTCATAACCACGTGTGCCTCTCCCCACCATGACAGGACTGGCCCCACCTTGAGTTTTCCACTGTCGCACTTGTCCACTGGAGCCTCCAGCAGTTTGTCAACTACAGTTCAGGTTTTCCTGCCTCACTGCTGCCTGCAGGTTCCTGCTCTGAAAAGTTGTGATCTATGGACCTGGCTGTCAGTCTCTTCAGTTTTAGGGGAAGTGGTTTGCCCTTGGACCTAAATTCTCTGACGGATCTAAGAAGACTTACTGATTCTCAGCTTGTTCAGTTTCTCACTTGTTGTGAGGACAGAGGGAGGACTTCAGCAATTTACCTGCTGGACCAGAAACTGGAAGTCTCCATTTAATGGTTTAGGATGTTCTAAAAGAGTTCTCTGCCAGGTGCTGATGAGTAAAGTTAGGTAAACCCAATCTAAACTGATGAATTAATGTCATGTGTGTAGTGTACTTTATTTGAGACAGCCTGGAAGACAAGCCAAAGCCTGAGCTTTGAAGCTAGACAGACCTGTTTGGAAATTTGATGTGACTAATATCTGCCTTGACAGCAAAGTTGACTGTGACTGATGTGTGATTTTAGACATGTTACTTAAGCTCTCTCAGCCTCAATTTTCTAATATGTAAAATGGGAATTGGATTATACTTCTTATAGAATTGTTTCACTGTCATTTTTATTCCTAATTTAGCAAATAGCAGAGAGCTGGGTAGGATTGTGAGGTTTCTTCCTCCCCATTCCTGTTTCCTTAATTTCTTCTGTGCCCTGCTATCGTAATTCACTGCTAACAGTAAGAGTCTTTACTGCCTCATTGGTCTTCCGTGTTAGGCCTCCAGTGCCATCCCAGTCTCTATAATTGTTGATGTCTCTGTTTTCAGCCCATTTTCTCAACTGAGTCACTAGAATAATTTGAAACTCCTTTTACGTTCCATTTGTCAAGTAGCATCTGGATTTTAATGAGTATGTTAGTTAGAGGTCAGAACATTATTGAGGATGGAACTGGGTTAGGCTGTAGGAATTCCGCAGATTCTTTCCCCCAAAGCTTGTTCATTGAAGTGCTTAGCATCTCAGTGGTTTCTCTCTAGGAAGATCCTAGGACACCCCGGTGAGTACACTCAGTTGGCTTCTAGTAGCCTTTCCTGTCCGATGAGCTAACAGGGCAACTATGCATCAGGGTGAAGCAACAATGTGGTGCACTGGCTGAGTCATGGGTGTGGGCTGGAGCACTTCAAAGCTGGTGATGGTGCAGTCCAAGGAGTTGGATTTACTTCCTCCTGTTGCGGTTTTCAAAGGCATGAGGAGAAGGGCAGGAAATGAGAGCCAAGAGGAGAAAAAGCAAGTGATGAGGAGGAGAGAAGGCAAGAGGTAAGGAGGGAAAAGAGACATGAAGGAAACTAAACTCTGAGTGCTCCTTGGGTGCTAGGAACTGTCTTCTCCTCACGCTGCAGTCTCATCTGCTCCTCAGAGCTATCCCATAATGATCACTCTTGTGTTCCCATATGTGCTTTGTGCCACAAACTGTGTGATAGGTGTGGTGATGCAATGATTAAAGTGTCATTCACATCTGCCTGAACACGAGGTGTTGACAGTCTAGTAGGGGACTCTGACATTGAATTAGTTTTCACGTAGGGAGCTATGTGCCTTGGGTAGGTAGAAAGGGCAGTGAAGATTTCCAGGCAGGAGTGATCAGTGTTGCCTGGGGAAGTAGGTCTGGAAAGAATGGGGTGAATGTGGGGAGGGCCTTCTAGGTGGAGGAAGCAGTACTAGAAGGCACAGAGCATTATTATGCAAGTGATTGGAACCCAGGGAACAAGGAGGGGCTGGCCTGATCATGGCGGGCCTCGGGGCCAGCTCATAATGGGGGAGGCCTGACAAGCAGATTTGATGAACCCTGTCTTCCACACAGCCCCCTCTGGCAGTGTGTGGAGGGTGAGTCAGGAGGAGACGTGAAGGAAGCCTGGGAGGCTACAGAAAGAATTCTGTTAAACTCTTCTAAATATGGGCTGATAAGGGCTTGAATAGGACACGAGGGTGAGAAAAAGCCATGCATTGTATTGACTACTTTATTATAAAACAGTAGAACTTAATGACTGATTGCACAATGTAGGGGAGGATGAGGGCAATCTAGGATAGCTCAGGCTGCTGGTTTGGGATCGTAGTAGTTCACTACCTAGTGTTAAAGTTAGTCCTGGCAGCCACCTCTTCCTGACTCTCTATTGAAGTTGCCAAGGAAGCAGCAGCAGCAAAGCTGTTTTTATCGGAATCAGTGTTGGGGTTGGAATGTGTAGATGGGGGCCTACTTCCTCTTCCTCTGAATCCAAATATTGGAGCCGTCTCATGTAGGTGTGGGACAAAAGGAGGGAGCTGGCTAAGTCTGCTTCCCACCCAGCCACCTGCACAAGTGAGGTGGGAAAGCAAAATTGTGGAAGAGTACACAGAATTTTCAATTTACAGCAATCTCATGCCACCAGTTAATGAGGCTCAGTCTAAGTGTTGGGTAAAGCCCAATCTGTTTTATAACTTTTCTACTTTGGGCGGGGTGGATGGAAACGTAGGAGGTAAATGAAAAAATGTAGCGAGAATTTTTCTCTTCTATGTCCTGGAGAAGAAATATAGAAGGAAAAATAGGCTTGGGTGAGGAGATGACAGACATTTCATTTTTGACATGCTGGATCTGAGCTGACTGTACAACACCCAGGTCATGGTGCCCAGTGCAAAGACAAGAATGGGATTCTGGAGCTCAGGAGGGAGGTCTGGGCTAAAAACGGGTTATGGCATCATCAGAAGATAGATGACAGTTGAAGTCTTGTCTATAGTCCACAGCACGGGATGAAGAGCAAACACTGGGAGCACTAAGGTTCAGGGACAGGTGAGGAAGAGAGCCTATGAAGGTGAGTGATAAGAAATTAATCAAGCCTGACCAGGCGGTGGCACAGTGGATAGAGTGTCGGACTAGGATGTGGAGGACCCAGGATCGAGACCCTGAGGTCGCCAGCTTGAGCATGAGCTCATCTGGTTTGAGCAAAGCTCACCAGCTTGGACCCAAGGTCACTAGCCTGAGCAAGGGGTTACTCGGTCTGCTGTAGCCCCACGGTCAAGGCACATATGAGAAAGCAATCAATGAACAACTAAGGTGTCACAATGAAAAACTAATAATTGATGCTTCTCATCTCTCTCCGTTCCTGTCTGTTTGTCCCTATCTATCCCTCTCTCTGACTCTCTGTTTCTGAAAAAAAAAAAAAAAAGCAATTAATCAATAGGAGGAAAACCAGGAGAGTATGAGGGCTGGGAAACTAAAGGAAGAAGGTACCTCAGGAAGGTGTTATCAGTAGGATGGAAGGACAAGTGAGGAGAATAAGTTGGAGCAGACACACAGAGAAACTGGATAGGGCACAAGCAGGAGACAAGGTAAAGCATTTTCAAGCTGCCAGAGAGCACGCCTGAGAATGGAAGCCTCTCAGTCACAGAGTCACATGAGGATGCCGCTCAGCGGCACTCAGACGTCCGATTATACTGGTCCAGGACTGAGGATTTGTCGGGTGGACATGCTGGAAGGACGAAGGACCAGAAGTTGAAAATGACTGGTCCAAGTTAAAAAAGAAAGGAAGCAATTTCAGGTGGGGTTGAGAGACTTTAATTACTGCAGAGCCCAAGAGAATCACTTGGGCTCTCTGTGAAATAAAAGGAGACTAGAAGAAGAGGTGGTAGGGGAGCAGGAAGGCATGGGAATTGTTGTAGATGGAAACATTGGAGTTTAAAGTTTCCTAGGCAGACTGCCTCCTCATGATGACAAGGGCCACTGTGGCTGTGGGAGTAGATTGCACAGCGGGGGAGGGAATTGGTGTTTATTGCCATTGAGGTTAAGGGACTGTGCGGCAGTATTAGGCTTGCTTACTGATTTACCGGCTGCAAGCACTTTGCCTGATTAGTGCGTGAGCACATGGCAGTGCCACGTGTGTCTGGCCTATATAAAGCTATGCTTGCGCTCAGGGGGATTGCGGATGCGCAGGTTGCCTGCCCACTACTGTGAGGGGCCATTTTGCTGTTTGTTTGCCTGAGAGGCGGGTTTCCCCTGCCTGTGTGCTTGTCTGCTGTTGTGAGACTTTATTAGACAGAATGGCCCAACCCTTTTAGGCTCCGTAGTTTTTATACTGTCTGCCTGAATCCAATATGAACCTGCCTGGCCTCGGCCACAGGCATTGCATCTGGTGTAGTGGGCAGAATTCGGAGCAGATGGGTTTGGAGCCGCAGCTACCCTTGAGGTGTGGGGTAGAACAGTGGTCCCCAACCCCCCAGGCCGTGGACTGGTACTGGTCCATGGGCCATTTGGCACCGGTTCGCAGAGAAAGAATAAATAACTTACATTATTTCCATTTTATTTATATTTAAGTCTGAACGATGTTTTATTTTTAAAAAACGACCAGATTCCCTCTGTTAAATTTGTCTAAGACTCACTCTTGATGCTTGTCTCGGTCATGTGATACATTTATCTGTCCCACCCTAAAGGCCGGTCTGTGAAAATATTTTCCGACATTAAAGCAGTCCGTGGCCCAAAAAAGGTTGGGGACCACTGGCGTAGAGGACTGGTCGTTGTTATGGCTCCCCATGGCTGTCCTTTTGGGGACCGTGGGCTGGCTGTTTTTAACAATCTTGCGAGAAGAAACCAAGAGCTCTGTGCGAGAAGCTGAGTGAGGCCAAAAGCTCCGGGATGAGCTGCATACTGAGCACCAGCAACGGTGTGAACTGGAGCGAACGCTGCAGAGGGAGGCTGACCAGGTCTGAGAGCTGCAGTGTGAGGTGCAGGCTGAGCGCCATTGTGCCTGGAACTGGAGTGGTCTCTGGACAAAGAATTACGGGTTTGCAAGTTGCAGTTTGCCCTGGAAGCTGAATGCTGGCAGCAACAGCTATTGGAGAAACAACTGCGGGTTCAGGAGCTCAAGAGTCAGCTTCAGGCTGAGAACTGGGAGCTGCAGAAGCCAAAGCAAACGTGGGAGATGGAGCTGCATTCCTGCCAGCGGAGTGGCTCTGAGTTGGCAGGAGCAGGTGTTTCCGAGTCTTCTGAGGGGGAGGCTCAGGCTACAACTGCTGTCTGCAGACTTGGAGCCCGGCCAGTGGTCACCAAGAAGGTAAAGACCCCACAGCAAAAAGTCCCTCAGGAGCAGCCACAGCCTCCTCCCCAGGTAGTGGAGCACTCTGTGGTCCAGCCCTACACCCAGGCAGAGCTGGTGGAGTTAGGGGTGAAATTCAGACAGAAACCCAGTGAGTCCCTGGCAGCCTGCTTGGTGTGGCTGTGTGACATAGGGGTGGCATCATGCCCTCTGAAACAGGGATGTGCCATAAGGCTGTGAGGGCTGCTGCCCATGCTGCCCCCCACAACTAACAAGAAAAACAGGCCTGTGAAAGTTACCCGAATATAGATGTGGGTAGATTTGATTGCAGCTGGGGCAGATAGAAATTAGATGGCAACCCTAATAGCATCTTGTTGGAGCTTTGGCGGCAGCTTGAATCAGAACAGAGGTTCCAGCCACTGAAAAAGTGGGGGAAGCAGGTGGCCCCTGCATCTGCCAGGAAAATGGCTGGTGTTTAGGTTACAGGATCCCCAAGACCTGTTGTCCCAGTTTGAATAGGGGGAAGGGTGAGGGACCCATCCAACAGGGACGGGCGGGGCCAGAGGCCCCATGTGAAATTGGCAATCCACTGGTCCCCTTCTGGTGTGCAGCAGGTGTTGGCATAAAAAGGTAATAGGTGTTTTTTGTTTTTTTTTTTTTTTTGTTTTTTTTTTTAAACAGCAGCAGCTGAGAGAACTGTTAAGGCGACAGAGACCTTGAATGTGTTTGACCCCACCAGGCTTGGTGAGCTTGTTGAGGGGTTTGGATGGAGCTTGTGGCAACAGACAGCACGCTATGGAAAGGTACTGAGGTCTGTTAATAAAGAGCTGCGACCAGAGTGGGGACACAGGCTCCCTTGATGGATGGACCTGCTGCTTGTGAACAGTACTATGAGAGACCCTGATGGGGTGGGGGTAGGGCCGCAGCACCTGTGGAGGTCCCACTGCACTGGTTCTCATCCAGTTGCAGAGATGCACCAAGGACACTTTACAGTTTCCATGGACACAGCCCTGGACTATACAGGCCCTCCTACCTGCCATGGGCTAGGGAGTTACAGGTGGGTCTCCAGTTTGCACCTTGGGCAAAGTGCTCAGGGAGACATTGTGAAGGGCACTTTTGTAATTATTGTAATTACTGTGTAACTTTTGCTGCTGCTGTAGTCTCTGTTTCCTGTCATATAGATTGTGAAGCAAGCAACCTAAAGGGGTGGAATGTGGGGCAACTGTGTTAGGCTTGCTCGCTGATTTACTGGCTGCAAGCCCTTAGCCTGATTAGTGCATAAGAACGTGGCAGCGCCATGTGTGTGTGGCCTATACAAGGCTATGGGTGCTTGCACTCAGGGGGATTGCGGATGGTGGGTTGCCTGCCCGCCACTGTGAGGGGCCATTTTTGCTACTTGTTTGCTTGAGGGGTGGTTTCCCCGGCCTGTGTGCTTGTCCGCAGTTGTGAGACTTTATTAAATGGAATGGCCTAACCCTTTCTGGCTCCACAGTTTTTCTGCCACCTGCTGGAATCCAGTGTGGACCTGCATGACCTAGGCCACTGGCATTACAGGGACCAAGAGGCTAGGGTGTTAGATGTATTGCCCAGGTGGATATTGAATTTACTTAAGATAGTAGCAGGTGCTCAAGTGGAGATATAACCAGGTATCTTGGTGCTCAGTGGATGTAGAGGCATGATGCTCACTTTGGTAGGTTATTAAGGAGAAAGATAAAAGGAGGAGTAATAAAATGTCCTGCACCTTTAAAAGGGAAATGTAGTATAAGGAAGTAAAAATAATGTCCTGGCTGTGTTATTAGAGAGTTATGAGAGTGCAAACACTGCCTCCGAATGCTGGCACTGCCGTAGGAGAGAATGAGCAGCCTTCACTGAAAGGGGTTCTAAGGAATTGCTATCCTCACTGATTGGACAGAGTCACAAAGTCAAGGAAGTAGAGAGAACACTATAAAAAGATACCATCATCCTGGACATTGTTGGTATTGCATACGGTGTCTTCTGTTTCACTGACTTTCCCCTATTATTTATTATTAATATATGGTTTAAATTATTAAAAAAAAAAACTTAATGGCCAGTGTTTCCAGTCCAACTTGGTTGTTCCTTTCTCCTTTAAAATGCTTTAGTCATTTTCACTTAATAAAATCATTCCACTCTTATTCTGATGAGAAAAATTGCATTAAATGTACACTTCAGCCTTGACCGGTTGGCTCAGTGGATAGAGTGTTGGCCCACCATAAGGACATCCCAGGTTTGATTCCTGGTCAGGGCACACAGGAGAAGCGACCATCTGCTTCTCCCTCTTCCCCTCCCACAGCCAGTGGCTCAGTTGGTTCAAGCTTTGGTCCCAGATGGGGGTTGCTCAGTGGATCCCAGTTGGGGTGCATGTGGGAGTCTGTCCTCTATCTCTTCTCCTCTCATTTAAGAATATGTATACTTTAATTTGGATGTAATTGGTACCCTAAATTCTTTGTTAGAGGTCAAGTTCTCTGGGAAGAAGATTCTGAGAGGGAGATTTGTATGCAGTAGGTTTAGCAGGGAGTGTCCACAGGATTAATGCCTGTGTGGGCAAGACGTGAAGTGGGATGGGGCAGAGGAAGGCATTGAATAGTAATAAAGACACAGAAAATGCCTCAGCTGATCTACCCCAGCGGAGCTCTGAGGATAGGATGGAGATCAGAGTGTCCCAAATTGAGGCAAGAGGATCAGGCCTCTATAAAACTGCCTCCATCTCACAGGCCAGTCATTAGATGAGAGAATGTGGCTTTTTTCAGCTGAGAGAGATTCCTGGAAAACAATGCAGCTAAGTGCCATGGTAACCAACCCTCTCAGCAGCTAAGGGAATGCATGTCTTGGTCCCAAAGTGGGAAGTCTGGTTGGTACATCACAGCATCCACTACAACAAAATAAGGTGTATTGTGTCTTCTTGTATTTTTTCAGCTTTATTGAGATATACTAGACATGCAATAAACTATACATATGTAAGTGTATACTTGGATGCATTTTGACATATGTATACATTTATAAAAACATCACCACAATCTTCGCCCCCAAACTTCATGTCCCTTTGTCAGACATCCTTCCTGGCACCAACCCCCTGGTGCAAGGCAGCCGCTCATTTGCTTTCAGACATTAGAGATTAGTTTGCATTTTAAAGAAATTTTTATTAATACTACAGTTTGTACTCTTTTTACTTGTCTTCTCATCATAGTTATTTGAAAATATACCCACATTCTGTGTATCAGTAGCTCATTTCTTCTTATTGCTGGCTAGAATTCGATTGTGTGGACAGACCATTTACTTGCTGACCTATGCTGGTTGTTTCCAGCTTTGAGCAATTACAAAGAAAGCCGCTTTGAGCATTTGTGCACAAGTCTTTCTGCGGACATGTGATTTCTCTTCTCTGGGTAAGCATCTACAGATGGTATGGCTGTGTCACATGGGAGGTGGTATGGTTAACTTTTTAGCAAACTGCTCAACTGTTGTCCAAACCCTTTTTGAAAACGATTGTATTATTTTACATTCCTAACAGCAGTAAATGAGAGTTCCAGTTCTTCCATGTCCTTTGCCAATACTCAGTGTGGTCAGACTTTTTCTTTTTTTTTTTTTTAATGAAAAAAAAATTTATTAATATCAGCGAGAGAGGAAGGGGGAAAAAGAGAGAGAGAGAGAAACAGGGCTATCAAGCTGTTTCTGTATGTGCCTTGACCAGGGATTGAACCAACAACCTCTGTGCTTAGGGATGATACTCTAACCAACTGAACTATCCAGCCAGGACTTGCTTAGACTTTTTAATGAGCAGTGATATTGTACATCTTTTCATGTGCTTATTCTATTAATTTTCATCAGAAATCTAACTTAACTCTGGTTATTTCTAAAATATTTTGACTGACTTAATTAGGTTTTCTAGGTACAAACATAAATTACATGTCAGCAATGATATTTCTCTCCTTTCAGTGGTGATATTTTAGTTCCTTTTTTCCTTTATTTTATTGGTGAGAATTTAAATAATAATAATGGTATCTTTGTCTTTTCCCTGATTAGTGTGGTCATTTTCATATCAAAAGATGATGTTGAAATTAGAATATTTAATTCTTTAAATATACTTGTATTTCATCATAATTTGCTGAGATTTTATTAAGAAATTGACCTTTAAGTTAATTATATCTTTTTTCACAATTATTTAAATAATTACATGTTTCTCTTTTCCCCCTTTTAAGTATAAAGATGGGATCAGACTCTATATAGTATTTTCTAATTTTTTGTGGACTTGACCTGTCATGACGAGCATCTTCCTAGGCATTGAATGTCATTGTATGACATTATGATTGAAGGCTGTATAGTCTTTCGTTTAATAGAGGTATCATCATTTAGTTAGCCATTCTTCCATTAAAGAACATTTCATTTATACTTTCTCTTTTGCTATTATAAATGTTGTTGAGATAAATATTGTTGCAATTAAATCTTGGTGTATATCTAGGCCTATTAAATTAAGCTAACATTCCTAGATTTGCAATCCTAGGTCAGAGTTTGAGTATTTTTAAGACATTATATTCACTCTAAAATTATCCTCAGGAAAGTCAGTAGTCATTTACATGAGTACCAATATTCCAACCTGTCCTGCCAGTTTCACAGAGGACTCATGCTGCCTCAGTTGTATTCATTTACCCTTATCATCCACCCTTCTTTTTACACTGAGTATTTTAAATAAGTATTTTATTTTATTTTTTTGGTTTTCTATTTTATTTCCTTTAATTTCTGTCTTTTGTTATATGTACATTATTTGTAGATTCTGTATTTGTGAACTCACCTGCAAACTAAAATTGGTTTGCAACTTCAAAATCGATTATGCATAACGTTTTTTACATTCATACCCAGACAGGTACAGAGCAGTGACGAGTCTGAGGCTCCTGACACACGTCTTCCCAGCTGAGGTCAAACAAGGGGATGCTCTGCCTTCTTGTTGCAGCTCTCATCTTGTAAACAAGGGTCCTTTGTGTGGTCTGTTTAGTGCCATGGTTTTTGCTTTGTTTTGCGCCTTTGATTAGTGATTTCATGTTTAAAATAACCCTCAAGCACAGTGCTGAAGTGCTGTCTAGAGTTCCTAAGTATAAGAACAATTTGATGTGTCTTATGGAGAAAATACATGTTGATATGCTTTGTTGAGGCATGAATTATAGTGCTGTTGGCCATGGGCTCAATGCTAATGAACCAACATACACAGGGTGGGGCAAAAGTAGGTTTACAGGCTTTGTATGTAAGAAAAATAATACAATAAATAATAGTACAAAAATAAACTCTGTTTCATGTGCTCACACTGTAAACCTATTTTTGCCCTACCCTATCTATTAAATAAGGTGTCTTTAAACAGAAACATATTAAATAATTTATGTACTAATCAGTTGATGAAAATGTAACCAGAAGCTCAAAGGAACCTAATCCTGTATTTCCCCTGGAAGCAGTGGTTCAGTATTTGCTAATTCAGTGTTCACAACTTTATAGAACATAACCGGTGGTGGGATATAGCTGGTTTGCACTGATTCAGCAGAACCAATACGTAATTTTTTTGTTGAATTTGGAAAACTGGTTGTTAAAATGGCACTTGTAATCAGGGTTCTCTCTAAGGTGGGCAGCTGCCCAATGAGGAAATCACAAATTTACATTCCATACTCTTTTTTAATGTTCATCCATCTGCACAACAGCATATTCTAAGTGCCCATAGTAATGTTCATTCCACCATAGGTGAAAAAATTGCAAGTGAGGATGCTAGTCAAGAAGAAATATAGAAATATTTCTTAAATAACAGTTTTATTTGATTTTTGTCAGGTGTTATTTAATTTTTTTATTAATATTTTAAAACCCTTTCTTATTACATAATCTAGATCTGTGTACCTCTTATTTTTATTTAAGTATTAAATGCATGGAACACTAAACTACCATTCGATATGTCATTTTTTTATACTTAAAATGATCATTAGGGCAGAGAACTGGTTGTTAAATTATTTGAATCCTACCATTGCCTGAGTCATGTACTGATATGCTCATCATAATATTAGGTACTCCAGTGACAAGCTGAAAGCCATCTAAGAGAACACTAGTAGAGAAATGATTGGATGAAGGAGGAGCATGGTATAACCTCTCATGGGACCTATTGAGGCAATATAATTATGAAGGCTCCATGCAACGTAAAAAAGTGCTTATAATTTAATTTTAAGTGATAAACAGACTACATTGTATACTGTTATGATTTTGACTCTACAACAATGACACACGCCAATGAAATAAATAGAAGAGTAATTTGAACAAAAGAAAACCAATTCGACTCTGTGTATTGACAGTGTGGGTAGACTTTTTCTTTTACTTGGTATTCTATTAATTTATCTATATGGTCATTTAATGGAGAAGAGCAACTACCCTGGCCAGTTGGCTCAGTGGTAGAGCATTGGCCTGGTGTGTGGAAGTCCTGGGTTTGATTCCTGGTCAGGGCACACAGGAGAAGTGCCCATCTGCTTTTTCACCCCTTCTCCTTGCCCCCTCTCTTTTCCTCCCACAGCCATGGCTCAAATGTTTTGAGCAAGTTGGCCTTGGGCACTGAGGATGGCTCAATGGCCTTGCCTCAAGTGCTAAAATAGCTCTGTTGCTAAGAAATGGAGCAGTGTCCCCAGACAGACAGAGCATTGCCCAGTAGGGGACTTGCCAGGTGGATCTCCGTTGGGGTGCATGTGGGAGTCTGTCTGTATGTCTCCCTGCCTCTCACTTAATAAAAAAAAAAAAAAAAAGAGAAGAGTGGTTATTAAGAGAAAGTAACAGCCCTGCCCAGTTGGCTCAGTGGTGGAGCGTCGGCCTGGCATGCAGAAGTCCGGGGTTCAATTCCTGGCCAGGGCACACAGGAGAAGCGCCATCTGCTTTTCCACCCCTCCCCCTCTCCTTTCTCTCTGTCTCTCTCTTCCCCTCCCGCAGCTGAGGCTCCATTGGAGCAAAAGATGGCCCGGGCGCTGGGGATGGCTCCTTGGCCTCTGCCCCAGGCTCTAGAGTGGCTCTGGTCGTGACAGAGCGACGCCCCGGATGGGCAGAGCATCGTCCCCTGGTGGGCGTGCCGGGTGGATCCCAGTCGGGCGCATGTGGGAGTCTGTCTGACTGCCTCTCCGTTTCCAGCTTCAGAAAAAAAAAAAAAAAAACAAAAAAACCAGAAAGTAATAAAGTGCTTGATCCCGCTTTGAGATCTTCCTCACACATTCCTTGGGTTGCAAGCGAGCACCACCAGGTGGCTGGCTCAGCCTCACTGGAGGTAAGGAGTTGGCCATACCTTCGTCCTGAGAGCATTACCAGTTTGCAATTCTAGAAGGTGTCTAAAAGCCTTGCTCATCTGTAGCAGCAATGTGTCCCCCCCGAGGCTTCCTGAGGGAAAAATAGTAACACCACAATCTGAAGCATTGGGAACCACTCAGGACATGAACATGCTGATAATTGCCTTCTTCAAAGTCATTGGACATCCCACAACTTGAGGGTCAAGGAGGGAAAGTAATTTGACTGTCAGGAGGTTAGAGCTCTTTTGTTAGTGCTGACACTTGCGTGTTATGTGAGCTTTGTGTTCCTGTGTCAGCCACTGATCCACTGTGCCATGTCACGGCCTCGCCCATGAAGGGACTCTGCTTGCTCCTGTCAGTTTTCCTTCAACCCTGGGCTTTTCTGCTGACCTGCCCCTTTGGAGTTAGATGCACTCTGATCTTTCTCTCTGGCTCTATGTGGTGCTTGCTGGTGGCTCCACCCTTCTAATGGGACTCACCCCAGACCTTGGAGAGCAGTGTGGGCTGCGAAGCTGACTCAGACCATGAGAACTCCAAATCTCACCTACCTGTATACTTGACTCTAGAACTTATGGCCTCTGACTCCAGGAATTCCTTTAGATAATATAAGGTCATATATATATTACCATATATATATAGTTTTATATAATTTTACTGTGATTCCCATGATTTCCAATGGCTTGGCTTGGCATTTGGCTTACTTACCTGGCCCTGCTGGTTGGATCGATAAGCCTGTCTCTGAACTCTGTATCTCTTGACTCCAAATACCACATGAGGGTCTGGCTGTCTCAGCTGGATGCTCCATCTCTCTCCTGATCCAGGGACCCAGATGGGATCCATAGGTAATGGCAATTCTCTCTGTGACTCCTTTGGCAAAACAGGGAACATAACAACTGCTCTTTGATCCTCACTGAAGTTCTATGACCTTAAAGTGGTTCATGGGTGTGAAGTTATTTAAATACTTTGGGAGAAAGTACAAAATCTTGCTACTACTTAAAGGAACTGTTCATGTACCTGGGACACTATGCTCTCAGGTGCTGTTATTTTGGGGGCTATCCTCACTTTGAGGACTCAGCAGCAGGCATGTGAAGCCCTTGCTGAGGACACTGGATTATGGGGTGAGAGGCCCTGGCTTCGGACCAGATCTGCCGCATTCCAGGTGTATGATTCGGGCGGGCCTCACATTTCCTTGGCTCTGGAATAGAGTAACAATAACACCTGCCTCACAGGTGTTGTGAGGATCAGATGAGGTGCTGTGAAAAGTGAAAAAAAAAAAAAAAAAGGCAGTTGCACTAATTATTGTTGTGTACTTAATTGTTTTAACTACAATGGAGCATGGGTGAAGGTTAACAGGGGACATCAAGATTTTATGCACTGAAGGATGATGTGGCAGAGTTAGTGTCATGGCAGCAAGTCCTGTACCTGCTGGGAGTGGGGGAGGTGGCAGGAAAAGGGTTATAGTTAGGGTCCTCTCTGGGGGAGGAACTGACAGCGGGGTGGGCTTTCTAGCCCCCTGTGAGGGGTGGAAGGAGGAGCCTCAGGGACCTCCAGTCCTACTGCTGTGCCCGAGATGCCAAGCTGGGTCTCGGGCAAGAGCCTTTCCAGGCGACATCAGAGGAAGAAGCCAGCTCCAAAGCAGCTGTCCCCAAACCCCGTTCATAGCACGAGGACCTCCAAGCATCATGGGAAAAGTCATGTTTCCCAAGTCTTTCAACCATCGAGGTCTCCTCACAGAGGTGGGCTAAATGCCTCTTCATCAGTCAGACCCTTGTGGTGGGAGGGGACGGGGAAAAGAGGACATTGGCTCGACCTCTTGCATGGCTGGTGGCCCTGGGCTCTCTGGCTTGTCTCAGCAAACAGCAGGGAGGGAGGAGGAGCTCGGCTCAGGGGTCTGCTGAAGAGCCCTCAGAATAAGCAGATTTGTCTCTGCCACGGAGGAATCTCTGTAACAGTGCCCCTGACTGGTTTCCTTGACTTTTGATTTCCTAAGCACCTTGAAACTGCCTGAACTGTTTTCTCACTGGTAACAAATAGGTTGTTGAAAGGATATGAGAAATATAGTAGCCTGACCTGTGGTGGCGCAGTGGGATAAAGTGTTGACCTGGAACACTGAGGTTGCCGGATCGAAACCTTGGGCTTGCCTGGTCAAGGCACGTATGGGAGTTGATGCTTCTTGCTCCTCCCCCCCCCCTCCCCTCTCTCTAAAAATCAATAAATAAAATATTTGGCCCTGGCTGGTTGGCTCAGCGGTAGAGCGGTGGCCTGGCGTGCAGGAGTCCCAGGTTCAATTCCCGGCCAGGGCACACAGGAGAAGCGCCCATCTGCTTCTCCACCCCTCCCCCTCTCCTTCCTCTCTGTCTCTCTCTTCCCCTCCTGCAGCTGAGGCTCCATTGGAGCAAAGATGGCCCGGGCACTGAGGATGGCTTGGTGGCCTCTGCCTCAGGCGCTAGAATGGCTCTGGATGCAACAGAGCAATGCCCCAGAGGGGCAGAGCATCACCCCCTGGTGGGCATGCCGGGTGGATCCCGGTCGGGCACATGTGGGAGTCTGTCTGACTGCCTCCCCGTTTCCAGCTTTGGAAAAATGAAAAAAAAAAAAAAAAAAAAGAAATATAGTAAAATTCTTGCTGATTATTTAATAAACAGTGGCTGTTGTTGCCACGGTCATGGTCAGTGGCACTGCTGTACAGTCTGCAGAGGGCTGAATCAGCCCTGCCTGACCCAGTACCAACCACAGGACCTAGTGGTGTCTGAGGCTCTTTAGCTCTACCACCTGGGAGGGGACAACAATATGTGTTGCTGCTGGAGAAGGCAGGAGCCTATGTGCGGGCATCAGAACTGGAGGTGGCCTGACCTGTGGTGGTGCAGTGGATAAAGTGTCGACCTGGAATGCTGAGGTTGCTGGTTCAAAACCCTGGGCTTGCCTGGTCAAGGCAGATATAGGAGTTGATGCTTCCTGCTCTTCACTTTCTCTCTCTCTCTCTCCCTCCCCCCTCTCTAAAATGAATAAATAAAGTCTTTAAAAATTAAAAAATATTCTATTAAAAAAAAAAAAGAACTGGAGGTAACTCCCCTGTCTTAGCGCCTACATCCTTTTTGACTTGCTCCCTTGCTGCATGCCGGCCCATTGAAGAATTGACTGTCACTCCCCTGCTCTGCTCCTGTCAATGCCAAGACTGCAGGTACTTTTTGGGCCTGAGCCCAGGCAACTACCTGACTCCTACTTCCTGCATTTCCCGGGTCCTCAAGAGGCACATGCTACCCTCCCGGGGGGCAACTGGAATTTGGTGGGGGAGGGGGGGCATTTTTATCACAGCAAAGAGGAACCCTGCTGGCATTTGGTAAGGTTGGCCAGTGATGGTAGACACCCTGCAGTGTGGGACAGTCCTGCACACAAAGAAATTGCCCCAATCAACTTTCAAATGTCCAGTGGGACATTCGTGTAAGTGAAAGGCCATTTAGTATTAATGATCTAAACTAGAATCTGACTCTGTTCTATGTATAACCCCCTTTTTTTGCAAGACTTTTTTTTTATAGTTTATTACGGTGGTACACAGCATAAAATTCACCATTTAGCCATTGTTAAGTGCTGAATTCAGTGGCGTATAAGTACAGTGGTCCCTCATCTCTCACGCGGGTTAGGTTCCAGAAACCCCCAATAGGTGAAAGTCCACAAAGTAGTGACTTTATTTTATTATTTATATATAATTTAAGGCTTTATAAATCCTCCCCACACTCTTATAAACCTTTCCCACACTTATTAACCTTTCCCACACTTATTAACCTTTCCCACACTTCTTTTGCTTATTTTACCGCAAAAAATAATTAAATAATAAATATATAAAAATACCTGTAAACCTCAAAATTCCATGATATAGTGAGAAATCTGTGATACAAAATTAGATATATATATATAATTTAAAAGTCTGCGATACGTGAGACCGCGAAAAGTGAACTGCAATATGGCGAGGGGTGACTATACATTCACAATGTTGTAAACTTTTCCGTTACCCCAAACAGAAATTCTGTACCTGTTGAGCGAGAGCTCCCATTCCCCCTGCCCCCAGCCCTTTATAACCTCTAATCTACTTTCTGTCTCTGTGAGTTTGCTTATTCTAGGTACCTCGTATAAGTGGCTTCATATGATATCTTCCTTTTGTTTTATTAAAAACTTTACCAAGAGTTGTTCATCATATTGGAAAATTACCATCAGCAGTGACAAGACCTCATGTGGTATTTGAATCATCAATAAAATACATGTACATCACTCTGTCATGGCTACATTCAACATGGCTGCAAGTGTGTGACACTTTAATGTGTGTTCTAATGCAGTAACATCTGAATATTCACATATTGAAATACATAATTTTTTTTTTTTTAAGTGAGAGGAGGGGAGATGGACAAATTCCCACATGCACCCTGACCAGGATCCACCTGGCAACCCCCTGCTGGGGCCAAATGCTCAAATCAATCAAGCTATTTTTAGTGCCTGAGGCTGATTCCCCAATCAAATGAGCTATCCTCAGCTCCCGGGGCTGACTCTTGAACCAGTTTAGCCACTGACTGAGAAAGGGGGAGGGGGAGATAAAAGGGAGAAGAAGAAAAGCAGATGGTTGCTTCTTCTGTGTTCCCTGACTAGGGATCGATCCTGGACGCCCATATACCAGGCTGATGCTCTATCCACTAAGCCCATAGTGGATATTTATTATATTTGACATTCCTTTTAATTTCCAGTTTAAGGTATTATCTTCTTTAAAATTTTATATAGGTAGCTTAAATAAGCTATTAATTTCATTTTAGGTTAGTAAACGGGCTCTATAAAATATTATAAAAAAGGGCAATGCGCCCAGTGGGTCTGAAAATCAGTGATTCAGTTCCTAAAGTCACTGAAAAATGACCAGTGTGAGGGAACATGTTCTGGAAAGTGAGGTGCTGTTGACCAAGCTTGAATACTGTCTGTCTGTGCTGACAGCCTCACACGGACAGCCCCACCCCTCCTACCACTGAACTGATTTTCTCTTTGCTTACCACTACCTGACTATTATGGTCTGCCCAATGTAGCCAGGTAGGGACTTTTGCTCCTGTCCTCAGCATTGGTCGTAGCAATTACTATTATTCCTAGCTTTAATGATGGACGTAGTTGTGTTAAGCAAGTTCATGTCAGTCAGCTCCCATTGTGCTTTTCCCCTTATGAGAAGAGGAAATTTGGGCACAGGTACACATACAGGGAGACTGCCATGTGAACGTGATAGCCATCTACAAAGCCAAGGGGAAAGACCTGAAACATTCTCCCTCACAGCTCTCAGAAGAAACCAATCTTGCCAACACCTTGATCTTGCACTTCTAGCCTTCAGAACTGTGAGACAATAAATTTCTTTTGTTTAAGCCACCCAGTTCTTGGCATTTTGTGGTGGCAATCATAGCAAAGGAATGCAGTTGACCCTTGAACAATATAGGGGTTAGGAGCACCAACACCCCACACAGTGGGAAATCCACATAGAACTCATGACTCCCCCAAGACTTAACACTAATCGCCTGCTGTTGACCACAGAAACCTTACCAGTAACATAAACAGTTGATTGACCCTTATTTTGTACTGTAAATAAAGTTATTTAGTATATCACAAGGAAGAGAAAATACATTTACAGTATTTATAAAAAATCCACATATTAGTGGACCCACACAGTTCAAACCATGTTGTTCCAGGGTTAACTGTATATCCAGTTACCTCTGGGATTTCCTTAGGCTCTAACCTCCTCTCTTGTCATCTTTTTCCTCCTTCCCCCTCCTTTCCTGTCCCGCTCCCCTCCTCCCTCATTCCAGTTTATTTCTTTTCTTTAAATTTTTTAAATTAATGTTGATTTATTGTGTTAACATGAATTTAAGTATCCCACTCAATATGACTCCCTCATCCCCACCTCCGTGTCCCCCATAACTCCCCCTTCCCCTTCCCCTCTGGGATTTGCTGTCCAGTTATCTGTATCTATGTGTTATGCATATATATATAATTTCACTAAGCCCTTCACTTTCCCTAATTCCATCCCCTTATCCCCCTTTCCTTTGACTACTGTCCCTCTGTTCCCAGTAACCTCGCCTCTGCCTCTATTCTGTTTCTCAGTTCACTTTGTTCATTAGATTCCACATATAAGTGAGATCATATGATATTTGTCTTTCTCTGCCTGGCTTATTTCACTTAGCATAATAATTTCCAGGTCCATCCATATTGTAGCAAAAGGTAAGATTTCCTTCTTTTTCACAGCCACATAGTATTCCATTGTGTATATGTACCACAGCTTTCTAATCCACTCGTCTACTAATGGACACTTGGGCTGTTTCTAGATCTTGGCTATTGTAAGCAATGCTACAATAAACATGGGGGTGCATATCTTCTTTTTGAATCAGTGCTATGGTGTTCTTAGGACATATTCCGAAAAATTTGATAGCTGGGTCAAAAGGTAGTTCCATTTTTAATTTTTTGAGGAAACCCCATACTGTTTTCCACAGTGGCTGCACCAGTCTGCATTCCCACCAGCAGTGCAGGAGGGTTCCCTTTGCCCCGCATCCTCGCCAGCACTTATTGTGTGTTGATTTGTTGATGAGCGCCATTCTGACAGGTATGAGGTGATATCTCATTGTGGTTTTAATTTGCATTTCTCTGATGATTAATGACGTTGAACATTTTTCATAGGGCCATCTGTATATCCTCTTTGGAGAAATGTCTATTCAGGTCCTTTGCCCATTTTTTAATTGGATTGTTTACCTTCCTGGTGTTGAATTTTAGAATTTCTGTATAAATTTTGGTTATTAACTCCTTATTAGACGTATTGGGGAATATGTTCTCCCATTGTGCGGGTTGTCTTTTTATTTTGTTCATGGTGTCCTTTAATGTGCAAAAGCTTTTTAGTTTGATATAGTCTCATTTGTTTATTTTGTTCTTTATTTCACTTGCCCATGGAAATAAATTGGCAAAAATATTACTACGAGAGATATCGGTGAGTTTACTGCCTATGTTTTCTACCAAGAAGTTTATGGTTTTGTGACTTACATTTAAGTTTTTTTTTGTTGTTGTTGTTTTTTTTGGTTTTTCTTGTGACAGAGACAGAGAGAGGAACAGATAGGGACAGACAGACAGGAAGGGAGAGAGATGAGAAGCATCAGTTCTTCTTTGCGGCACCTTAGTTGTTCATTGATTGCTTTCTCATATGTGCCTTGACTGGGGGGCTGCAGCAGAGTTATTGACCTCTTTTTTTTTTTTTTTTTTTTTTTTTTTTTTTATTTTTCCGAAGCTGGAAACGAGGAGAGACAGTTAGACAGACTCCCGCATGCGCCCGACCGGGATCCACCCGGCACGTCCACCAGGGGGCGACGCTCTGCCCACCAGGGGGCGATGCTCTGCCCCTCCAGGGCGTCGCTCTGCCGCGACCAGAGCCACTCTAGCGCCTGGGGCAGAGGCCAAGGAGCCATCCCCAGCGCCCGGGCCATCTTTGCTCCAATGGAGCCTTGGCTGTGGGAGGGGAAGAGAGAGACAGAGAGGAAGGGGGGGGGTGGAGAAGCAAATGGGCGCTTCTCCTATGTGCCCTGGCCGGGAATCGAACCCGGGTCCCCCGCACGCCAGGCCGACGCTCTACCGCTGAGCCAACCGGCCAGGGCTTGACCTCTTGCTCAAGCCAGTGACCATTGGGCTCAAGCTGGTGAACATTGCTCAAACCAGATGAGCCATTGCTCAAGTTGGTGACCTCAGGGCCTTGAACCTGGGTCCTGCACATCCCAGTCCTACATTCCATCCACTGTGCCACCACCTGATCAGGCCATTTAAATCTTTTATCCATTTTGAGTTTATTTTTGTGAATGATATAATAAGTTGGTGGTCTAGTTTCATTATTTTGCAGGTAGCTGTCCAATTTTCCCAACACTTTTTATTCAAGAGACTGTCTTTACTTCACTGTATGCTCTTACCTCCTTCCTTTGTCCAATATCAATTGACCATAAAGGCGTGGGTTTATTTCTGGGTTCTCTGTTCTGTTCCATTGATCTGTATGCCTGTTCTTATGCCAGTACCAAGCTGTTTTGATTACTATGGACTTATAGTATAACTTGGTATCAGGAAGTGTGATACCTCCCACTTTATTCTTCATTTTCAAGATTGCTGAAGCTATTTGTGTTCTTTTTTGGTTCCATGTAAATTTTTGGAATATTTGTTCTATATCTTTGAAGTATACCATCGTGGTTTTTTTTTGTTTTTTTTTTTTTACTGAGACAGAGAGTCAGAGAGAGGGATAGACAAGGACAGACAGACAGGAATGGAGAGATGAGAAGTATCAATCATTAGTTTTTCGTTGTGTGTTGCAACACCTTAGCTGTTCATTGATTGCTTTCTCATATATGCCTTTCCCACAGGCCTTCAGCAGACCGAGTAACCCCTTGCTCAAGCCAGCGACCTTGGGCTCAAGCCAGTGAGCTTTGGCTCCAACCAGATGAGCCTGCGCTCAAGTTGGAGACCTCGGGGTCTCGAACCTGAGTCTTCCGCATCCCAGTCTGATGCTCTATCCACTGTGCCACCGCCTGGTCAGGCTGCCATTGGTATTTTAATAGGAATTGCATTGAATCTATAGATTGCTTTGGGTAATATAAACATTTTAATGATGTTTATTCTTCCTATCCATAAATATGATATATGTTTCCACTTGTTTGTATCTTCCTTGATTTCTTTTTTCAATGTCTTATAATTTTCTGAGTACAAATCTTTTACCTCCTTGGTCAAATTTACTCCTAGGTACTATTTTATTGTTTTTGTTGCAAAAGTGAAGGGGATTGTTTCCTAAATTTCTCTTTCAGACAGTTTATTGTTGGTGTATAAAAATGCCACTGATTTCTGAACATTAATTTTATATCCTGCTACTTTGCCAAATTCGTTTATCAGGTCTAGTAGTTTTTTGACTGAGACTTTAGGGTTTTCTATGTGCAGTATCATGTCATCAGCAAATAATGATAGTTGTACTTCTTCTTTTTCAGTTTGGATGCCTTTTATTTCTTCTTCTTGTCTGATTGCTGTGGCTAGGACTTCCAGTACTATGTTGAATAAGAGTGGTGAAAGGGGACACCCTTGCCTTGTTCCTGATCTTAAGGGGATTGCTTTTCATTTTTGCCCATTGTGCATGATGTTGGCTGTCATGTTTGTCATAGATGACCTTTATTATGTTGAGGTATGTCCCCTGTATTCCCACTTTTCTGAGAGTTTTGATTATAAATGGGTGCTGGATTTTATCAAATGCTTTTTCTGCATCTATTGATATAATCATATAATTTTTATCTTTCCTTTTCTTTATGTGATGAATCACATTGATTGATTTGTGAATATTATACCAGCCCTGTCTCCCTGGAATAAATCCTACTTGATCATGATATATGACTTTTAAAATGTATTGCTGGATCTGGTTTGCTAATACTTTTTTGAAAATTTTAGCATCTATGTTCACCAGGGATATTGGTCTATAGTTTTATTTCTTTGTAGTGTCTTCACCTGGTTTTGGAATGAGGATAATACTTGCCTCATAAAAGGAGCTTGGAAGTCTTTCCTTCTCTTAAATTTTTTGAAACAGCTTGGGAAGGATAGGTGTCAGTTCTTCTTTGAATATTTAATAAAATTTGCCCGTGAAGTCATTCAGTTCAGGACTTTTGTTTTTTGGGAGGTTTTTGATAACTGTTTCCATTTCATTTGTTGTAATCAGTCTGTTTAGGTTTTCTGATTCTTCCAGATTGAGTCTTGGAAGATTGTATGTGTCTAGGAATTTATCCATTTCACCTAGGTCCCTAGTTGGCAAACTGCGGTTCGTGAGTTACATGCATCTCTTTGGCCCCTTGAGTGTGGCTCTTACACAAAATACCATGTGCAGGCGCTACCTCGATAAGAAATGTACCTATCTATATAGTTTAAGTTTAAAAAATTTGACTCTTAAAAGAAATTTCAGTCATTGTACTGTTGATATTTGGCTCTGTTGACTAATGAGTTTGCCGACCACTGACCTAGGTTGTCTAATTTTTTGGGATATAGATCTTCAAAGTATTTTCTTACAATCCTTTGAGTTTTTGTGGCGTCAGTTGTTACTTCTTCACTTTCTTTTCTAATTTTATTTATTTGAGTCCTCTATCCTTTTTTCTTGATAAGTCTGATTAAAGATTCATCAATCTTGTTTACCTTTTAAAAGAACCAGCTGTTGTTTTCATTGATCTTTTGTATTGTTTTTTAGCCTCCATGTCATTTATTTCTGCTCTAATCTTTATTAGTTCCTTCCTTCTACTACCTCTGGGCTTTACTTGCTGTTCTTATTCTAGTTCTTTTACATCAGGGGTTAAGTTGTTTATTTGACCTTTCTCTTGCTCCTTAAGGTATGCCTATAATGCTATGAACTTCCCTCTCAGGACTGCTTTTACTGTGTCCCATAAATTTTGAGTTGTTGTATGTTCACTTTCATTTGTTTCAAGGAAATTTTTTATTTCTTCCTTGATCTTGTTGGTAACCCATTCGTTATTTAATAACATGCTATTTAACCTCCAAGTGTTTTTCTATTGTAGTTGATTTCTAGTTTCATGTCATTGTGATCAGAGAAGATGCTTGATATAATTTCAATCTTCTTAAATTTATTGAGACTTATTTTGTGTCCTAACATTTAATCTATTTTAGAGAATGTACCATGAGCACTTGAAAAAGAATGTATATTCTGCTGCTTTGGGGTGAAAGATTCTGACGATATCAATTAAATCCAGTTAATCTAGTGTGTCATTTAAGGCCACTGTATCTTTGTTAAAAGTCTGTCTGGAGGATCTATCCATTGATGTTAGTGGGATATTAAAATATCCTACTATTATAGTATTGCTGTTGATCTCATCCTTTATAGCCATCAAAATCTGCTTTATATATTTAGGTGCTCCTATGTTAGGTGCATAAATATTTACAATGGTTATATCCTCCTGTTGGATAGTTCTCTTTATCATTATGTAGTGACTTTCTTTATCTCATACTATATAGCCTTTGTTTTAAAGGCTATTTTGTCAGCTATAAGTATTGCTACCCCAGCTTTTTTTTTCTTTTCATTCCATTTGCATGAAATACTTTTCTCCATGCTTTCACTTTCAGTCTATGTGCATCTTTTGTTCTGAGGTAGGTCTCTTGTAGACAGCATGTGTATGGGTCCTGTTTTCTTATCCATGCAGCTACCCTATATCTTTTGATTGGAGTATTTAATCATTTACATTTAAGGTTATTATTGATATGTATTTATTTATTGCCATTTTGTTCTTTAAATCTACAATCTTTTTCTTGATTTCTCTTTTTCCATTGCTATCTTTACAGTAGACCCTTTAACATTTCTTGCAGTAAAGGTTTGGTTGTAATGAATACCTTGAATTGTGTGTGTGTGTGTGTGTGTGTGTGTGTGTGTGTGTGTGTATGTGTGTGTGTCTGGGCAGCTTTTTATTTTTCTTTCAATTTTAAATGATAGCCTTGCTGGATAAAGAAGTCTTGGTTGTAAATTCTTGTTTTGCATCACTTTGAATATTTCTTTCCAATCCCTGCTGGACTCAAGTGTTTCTGTTGAGAAGTCGGATGTCATCCTTATGGGGGCTACTCTGTAGGTAATTACCTGCTTTTTTCTTGCAGCTTTTAGTATTCTTTTTTGTCTCTTAACTTTGACAGTTTAATTATGATGTGTCTTGGCATAGGCCTCCTTAGGTTCCTCTTTAATGAGACTCTCTGTGCTTCTTGAACTTGCGTGACTATTTTCTTCATCAGTTTAGGAAAATTTTCAGCTATGATTTTTTCAAACAGGTTCTCTATTCCTTGTTCATTCTCTTCTCTTTCGGGAACCCCTATTATGCGGATGTTGTTTCTCTTCATGTTGTCACAGAGGTCTCTTAGAGTTTCCTCTGTCTTTTTGAGCCTTTTTTCTTTTTGTTGCTCTGCTTCTGTGCTTTTGTTTATCTTGTCCTCCAAATAATTGATTCGATCCTCTGCTTCATCCAGCCTGCTGTTGATTTCTTCTAGTGCATTCTTCATTTCTGATATTGTTTTTGTTATTTCTGACTTTTTTTTATGATTTCAGTGTCCTTTTTGATGCTTGCTGTCTCTTTATTTTGGTGCTCATTATGTCCATCCATTGTTACTCTAAGATCCTTGAGCATCCTAAAAATCATTATTTTAAACTCTGCATCTGGTCAATTGGTTACTTCCATTTCATTTAGTTTTTTTTCTGGGGATTTCTCTTGTTGATTTATTTGGGTCGCATTTCTCTGCCCATTTTTTCTGTGTATTAGGTAGCACTTGCTGACTTTGAAATTTCTGTGGTGTCTTTATGAAGAAGACGGGCTCAGTGGTACTGACCTCAAGGCCACCTCTTTTCCTTGTTCTAGGAATGCTTCTTGAGTGTACTATATTTCCTGTTGTATGTATTAAATGTAGTTGGTCCTTTCATGAGTACGGTTATTCCTTCAGGCTGGCTGGCTCTAAGGGTAATCCTTGATCATGTGTATTACAAACTGTGCAATGTCTGACCTGTTGGGTGTATTTATTCTCCACAGTGTCTGGTGTCTGCTAGACTCCACCATTGGGCTTGCTGCTTGTGTAGGTAGCTGAGTCTAGGGTTGGTTCTGTCTGCCACCCACTACCAGTTGTGTTGGCTCTAGATGTTCTTGGGTTGGTGCCAGCTGTTGTTTGTAGCCTGCTGTGGGCTACCTGTCTGCAGCTATAGTACTTTTTGCTGTTTGTGTTTGCATTTTCTGTGTCTGGGTAGTGTGAGAAGGGCCAACCTGTGTATAAGAATCAGCTTCCTCCTGCTTAGAGATGACAGCAGCTATGTAAAAGCCCCAAGCTCTGTAAGATTTGTCTCCACTTTTCAGCTGCTCCTCCTCCTCTTGCGGCTGCCTGGTCTTCCCACAAAGTCTTCTGTAGTAAGACTGTAGTGTGGGCTCAGACTGGCCTCACCCAACCTACTCCTCTACAGGTTGCACACTTTTTGGGTTAGGGCAGCTGAAGTTGAGAATACACTAGTGGGACCCCCTACATCAGGGGTCTCTTGGTCAGGAGCTCAGTACAGGGAATGTGGCTCCTACTTCAGAGCTTAATCCCTCAGCCACTGCTGGATACTCAAATTTTATTTCTCCCCATCAAGGTGAGCAGCAGGTACAGACTGAGTGTGGCCTACAGTCTTTGCAAAAGTTCTTACAGCTGTTGAGACACAGGTCTCAGGGAAGAAGACTGAGAGAGACTTCTCCTGGGGCTGACTATAACCACTGCAAAGGTGGCTAAGCCCCTCACCCAGATCCAACAATAGACTCACTAGTACCTACACATCATGTCCATGGTTCAAGACTCTCTCCCTTCTTTTTTTGGAATATAGCTCTGCAGGGCAGGATATCCAGTGCCCAGGCTGGCTGACTGTGAAGCTCCACCCTATCTAATGCATATGAGCTGCTGTGCTGGTGCTGACCACAGAGAGAGGAACTTGCCTCAGCTGGGCCTGGTGTAAGGAGCCTTTCCTTAAGATACCACTTTGTCAAGGGTTATTAGGTCCTGAACTGTTGCTCTCCATAGTTGGCCACTGCATGTGCCATCCCTGGGCCTCTCTGGCAGGAACCGGGCACAGACCAGTGAGAAACACTGCTCATGACTGGCTCTCAGCAACCTTTTTGGAACTACAAAGAATCCAGAGTTTGTGGCTGCCTCTACTGGGCTCAGGTGTACATGGAAATACCAAGCTGCACTCCTAGGCTGGCTTAAACCACACTGGGCTTGCGGCAAGGTCTGTGTAAAAGGCCAAGTTTCCCTGAGTCCCACCTCTGGCAGCCTCTCTCTTCTGGCTGCTTGTTGGACTCAGCCTCTGAAGAAACCTCTGCTAGATTCTAGTGCCTGCAGCAATTCAGGGATTAGGAAGGGTGGGGGGTGTGACTGTGTCCCTTGGCCTCAGGTTGTCAAGACTTTTTTCACAGACCTCAGTAGGGTGTGGCCCCAGGAGTCCAGTGGGTATGGCCTCTGAGACCCAGAGGTGTGGTCTGCCCACTCTCAGGACAGTTTCTATTGACTCCCGTGAGGTAGAAGCACCAGTCCTAGATTCGGGAGCGTGTGGAAGAACACTCTGGTCTCAACATCAGAAAACTGATTCACTGATGTTACCCCTGCTTCCTGGCTTCTTAGAATGATCCGTAGCCATGACTGGGGTAGGAGAGACTCCTAAAGGCAGAGAAGTTCGCTTTTCCCCAGGCTGATGTTGCACAAAGGGGATACTCCACCCAAGAAAGATGGTGACTGCAGTACGGGAGAATGACCCATCACAGGGGTTCCGGTTGTCTGCATAGTGTCTCTCCCTGGGCCTCCAACTTTACACTCTCCTCACGCAACTCCAGTCCTCTCAGCTGTCCCTCCACCAGAGCCCTGGGTAAGTGACTGTGAATGAGATTTTCTGTATGGGCCCTTAAGACGAAGCCTGTGTCTCTGAGAGCTCAGTCTCTTTCTCACAGATAGAAACCCTGCTCTTTTCACTGCCAAATGCTGTCTGGGCACCTCTTCTAGGCTCTGGGGCTCTAGGCTGGGGTTCTGGTCCTGGGGCTGAGCACCCACACCTCTCAGAGTGACTCTCCCCACAGCGAGAGTCCCTCCGAACCCTCAGCTACCCCATCACTCCTAGGAGTGGGGCAGCCTTTTCTGCGTCTCTGCCCTTCCTACCAGTCTCAGTGTGGCTTCTTCTGTGATCCTTGGTTATAGACTCTTTGTTTAGTCCAAAGTTGGTTTTTCAAGAGGATTGTTCTTAAATTAAGTTGTAATCCAATTTGGTCCTGAGAGGTAGCAGTTGAAATGTCTGCCTACTTTGTTGCCATCTTGGACTCTTCCAGCTTATTTCTTATGTGCAATGGTTAGCTATTTCTCTGTTCCTAAGGTAGATAGAGATAGACTCCCGCATGCGCCCTGACTAGGATCCATCTGGAAAACCCACTAGGGAGCCATGCTTTGCCCATCTGGGGCATTGCTCCATTGCTCAGTAACTGAGTTCTTCTTAGCACCTGAGGCAGAGGCCATGGAGCCATCCTCAGCGCCTGGGTCCAACTTGCTACAATTGAACCATGGCTACAGGAGGGGAAGAGAGAGAGAAGCAAAAGGGGGAGGGGTAGAGAAGCAGATGATCACTTCTCCTGTGTGCCCTGACTGGAAATTGAACCTGGGACATCCACACGCCGGGCTGACACTCTACCACAGAGCCAACTGTCCAATGACACCCCTTTCCCTTTGTATCTTAAGATCTTTTCCTAATCAGAAAGGTCCCTTCCCTGAGAGGAACTCTGTGGCAGTTGTCAAGATAATGGCTTGTTCACTCACTACACATAATTGTTTCTAAAGCTCTTTGGGATAATTCTGATGAGCAACCGGGCTTGAGAGCTATGGCTCTACAATGACTTGTGTCCCTGCCACTCACCTGGGAGAACCTGGGCCCACACAATATCGAGAAACTGTCATTCAAGCAAAAATTCATGTGATCAAGCAGTGCTTGACATTTATATTCCTGTAATCCTTTTGTAGAAAAGGTACCAGCAGCAACCATATAAAATCTTGATTTGATACTGGCCCTAGCAACTGTGATGGACAGTGCTGTGCTCCCCACAAATCTCGGTTGCCTCCCTGAGCCCCAGTGTGACTTTGTTTTGGGATAGGCCCTTAAAGAGATGATTAAATTAGGATGAGGTTAAATGGGTGGACCCCAGGCCAGTGTTACTGTTGTTCTCATAAGAAGAGGAGCTAAAGACATAGGCACACATACAAAGGAAAGACCACAAAAGGACACAGAGAAAAAAGGTGGCCCTCTGCATGACAAAGAGAAAGGCCTCAGGAGAATCCAACCCTGCTGATGTCTTAGACTTCCAGTCTCAAAAAAAAAAAAAAAAAAAAAAAAGGTCCATTGATTAAGCCACCCAGTGTGTGATGTTTGGTCATATCAAGCCAACCATAGTAATACCGTGGCCAAGTCTAAAGCAATTTACTGAGGTATAATATGATTTTTTAAAAAAAGAATGAAATGGGCCCTGGCCAGTTGGCTCAGTGGTAGAGCGTCGGCCTGGCGTGCGGGGGACCCGGGTTCGATTCCCGGCCAGGGCACATAGGAGAGGCGCCCATTTGCTTCTCCACCCCCCCTCCTTCCTCTCTGTCTCTCTCTTCCCCTCCCACAGCCGAGGCTCCGTTGGAGCAAAGATGGCCCGGGCGCTGGGGATGGCTCCTTGGCCGCTGCCCCAGGCTCTAGAGTGGCTCTGGTTGCAGCAGAGCATCGCCCCCTGGTGGGCAGAGCATCGCCCCCTGGTGGGCGTGCCTGGTGGATCCCGGTCGGGCGCATGCGGGAGTCTGTCAGACTGTCTCTCCCTGTTTCCAGCTTCAGAAAAATACAAAAAAAAAAAAAAAAAAGAATGAAACGTTCACAAATTTTTACTTAGTAAGGGTAACAAGAATAATATTTCGAAATATTAAACTGACATGTTTTTCATACCCCAGTAAAGCAGGTCCACCAGAGCCTTCCACCATGAATGCTAACCCATAAACTGTAGGGAGGGGAGAATGGGCAGGCCTGGAATAAAAAGGCCATTGATGGCCTTCGATTTTCAAAAGCTAACTTTGTTGATTCCACATTGAAATAAAAGGTTTGAAACCTAGGCTTTACGGAGAGAGAAAATGTTTATTTTCTGAACTTTAAAAGCTGCCTTTATATAAATATATGGGCAGTTATGTGGTCTGGCATTTGAATGTACAGTATAAGTTGGAGGTCGAGAGAACGTAGCTGTTTCATAAGGAAAGTGCCGAATGGACAGGAAAAGATAGGAGGTAAAGGTGGGATAATCGGATAGCTGTGTCCTGGCTTCTTCCCTGGAAAGAGGGCCACGTTAGAAACCAGGGGTGGCTTGAGGGGCTCCCAGAGGGCTTTGTTCCAGGCACAGACTGGGAGAATGTCAAATCCAGAGAAATGCTGCATCCAACATAGTAGCCCCCGAGGTGTGAGTTAGAAAGGGCTTAGTAAACGGCCCAAATAGAGAAAACAGAGATAGCACACCTGTGAGAGCTCCTAGGCTCCTTCCGGGTGTAGAAAAGTCCCAGAGAGTTGGTGCGCTTCTAGTGAAGACTGTAGAAGGTAGCTGAGTTGAGAGCCAGTAGACCTTAATTGGACCACTCAGGGCACCGGGGGCCTGCCGCAGAGCTGTGAGCCGACGGCCAGGCCAGGGGATGAAGGACATTGTCAAGATTCAGAGCATTTGCAACACTCTCTCTATCGAGAGTCAGAAAAAGCCAGGATGGTGGTATGAGCAGAGCACCCCTGAGTAGGTGGGACAAAAAACCATGACTCTCTCTCTTCTTTTTTATATCCTAATCTTTTTCTTTTTTAACTGAATTTTATTGGGAACTTTGACTCTTGTGTAAGGATCCCAGCTTGGAGCTGAGATTTCTCTCCTGTAGCTAAGCTCATGTAAGCTTTTTCTTATAATAACTGAAGGGCAGGTGGGGGTTGAAAGTGGCAGAAATCTTTTTTTAATTTAAATTAAAAACTTTTATTTTTAAATTTTTATTTTATTTATTTTCTTAAGTGAGAGAAGAGGAGGTAACGAGACAGACTTCCGCATACACCCTGACTGGGATGCACCCGGCAACCCCCATCTGGGGCTGATGCTTAAATCAACTGAGCTAGTTTTAGTGCCTGAGGCAGATACACTTCAACAGAGCTATCCTCAGCACCTGGGGTCAACACTGTTGGACCAACTGAGTCACTGGCTGCAGGAGGGGAGGAGGGATAGAAGGAGGAGACAGAGGGGAAGAGAAGGAGATGGTCACTTCTCATGTGTGCCCTGACTGGGAATCAAACCCAGGATGTTTGCATGCCAGGTTGATGCTTTATCCACTGAATCAACCAGCCAGGGCCTCAGAAATCTTGAAAGATGATTTTACCTTAAAGAGAACAAAGTGGCCCTGGCCGGCTGGCTCAGTGGTAGAGCGTGGCCTGGCGTGCAGAAATTCCAGGTTCAATTCCCGGCCAGGGCACACAGGAGAAGTGCCCATCTGCTTCTCCACCCCTCCCCCTCTCCTTCCGCTCTGTCTCTTTCTTCCCCTCCCGCAGCTGAGGCTCCATTGGAGCAAAGATGGCCCGGGCGCTGGGGATGGCTCCTTGGCCTCTGCCCCAAGCGCTAAAGTGGCTCTGGTCGCCGCAGAGCGACGCCCCAAAGGGGCAGAGCATCGCCCCCTGGTGGGCAGAGCGTCGCCCCCTGGTGGGTGTGCCAGGTGGATCCCGATCGGGCGCATGCGGGAGTCTGTCTGACTGTCTTTCCCCGTTTCTAGCTTCGGAAAAAAAAAAAAAAAGAGACCAAAGTAACCCAAATGAGGCAGTGTTACCCTGGAAGAGATGGGTATATTTAGCTGGCAAGTTTGTACACCCTTCCTTCAATCTCCGCCCTTTTCTACTTCCAGGAGAAGTGGAATACCTTACCGAAAACAAAGAAGTAACTTTTTCTGGCACTTCTGAATGCATGGGACAGGGTTTTCAACTCACTGCACCAGAGGTGTGAGTTCTTCTGACTTTTCTAAGGATTTGGCTCACCAGCTTTTGCTTCTGGGCTTCAAAACAGAGGATGACTCCTCCTTAGATCCTTGTTTTAAAATTGCTTATGCTCTGTGGTTATGCAGTTACCCTGCTTCCTAATAATGCAATCTGTCTTAATAATATCATACACATATCATTTTGATTTCTTTTTGTTTACTTTAATAAGCTAATATAAGAGGTGGCAAATGTTTTCTAAGAATCAGATGGTAAATATTTTAGGCTTTGCGGGTCACTTGATTCATTGCAACTATTCAGTTTTGCCATTGTAGTGCAAAAGCACTATGGGTAATTTGCAAAAGCATGGCATGGCTGAGTTTCAACACAACTTTCTTTGTGGGCACCAAAATTTGAATTTTATATGATTTGAACATGTCACAAGATATTCTTTAAAAAAAAAATCCCCCCCCTCAATCATTTTAAAATGTAAACACTATTTTTAGCCTGCAGATTGTACAAAAACAATCAGTGGGTGGGATTCGCTGGCGGGCTCCACTTGCCAGTCCCTGGGTTAATGATGAGTTGTATAAATTAATGCACTGTATTCCATCCCTAATTTTTCAAAAATAAGATGGCAGATAGGATTTTCTTGAAGGTGAAGTTGGGAAAAGAGATGCAAAAATCTGTTATCTGTTTAGTTCCTAGCTTGGATAATTGATTAAAAAAATAAATCAGATGTTGTTGGGTTAGCACAATTTTCTCCTTTTTTTAAAAGCCTGTTTCTGCCAATGGTGATGTTAAAACATGTTATTGTGATGAGGGAATAATGAGCTCACTGCAGTGAACACTGACACACCATGCTGGGAGAGCAACCTGTACCGGCTGCCAGGGTCTGGAGGGTTTGAAAAGAGAGATTAGTGTCTGTGATGTTATTTAACTGCTTATCAGTGTGTGTGTGTGTGTTTGAAGTGGGGACAGGGAGAGGAGGTGTTATAGGGGAGTGTAAGGGCCTAAACCAGTTCTCTCTTAGATTCAGAACTTTGCTGCATAGTCTGCAGACCACCATTATTTATAATTCAAACTTGCCCATGAACTCATCCATCGAAAGTAAAACTGGCTTAGTGGTCAGTCAGTAGAGTCCAGGGTTGACAGTAACGTAACTGAGTTCCAAGGCATTACAGACATAAAACAGGGGAGCACCCCCTGGTTGTAGCGGGGAGGGAGAGGCAGGAGAGCCGTCAAGGCGAGGTGGCGATGCCTTTGACCAGGAGTGCCGACACGGTCCCCAACTTCCCACTGAAATGCAGTCATTCCTTGATAGCTAAATCTCTTTTCTGAAAATGTGCTAAGTAACAGTTTAGTTTGTTAGAGAGTAGAGCCTTATTTTTTTAAGTAGAAAAAATAACTGTTTCTTTGATCACTTAAAACCTCAACTATTTCTTTTTTTCTGAAAATTAAAAAAAGCTCTCTAGGATAGCCTTAAACATCTACATAAAACCCACTAAGTAGTTCTGAATAAATAAGACATTTTGAAGGCTCACTTGCATACCAGTTAACCAACTCTTTAGTGGCTCTCTGTGGGACATAAATAGCACTGCTGGGCCACATAATTCCAATTATGTTTGCCCTCCATGCCGTGCGCTGCCATGGGAGTCCATATGAAATACCCGTAATATGCCAGAGCATTCACGTTTCTATCTACACTGGACCCTAAAATAAGAACTGATGTTGATACAATCTAGCCCAAAATGGCTTTATTTTATAGATTTGCAACTCTGGGCTAAGATAATTACAAAAACAAACAAACAAAAAAAACAACACACATGTTTTCTATATTTTGGGCAGAGCTGCATAGACCAAGGTAGATATTTTCATCGTTTTAGAACCTAGGTAATGATTTTCTGCATCTAAGAACCCATATTATAGGAGTTATTTTTATTTTAATTAATTATTTAAAAGACTATTTTTTTAGGTGAGAGGAGGGGAGATAGTGGGACAGACTCATACATGCATCCTGACCAGGATCCACCTGGCAACCCTCATCTTGGGCCAATGCTTGAATCAACAAAGCTATTTTTAGCACCTGAGGCTGATGCTTGGAACACTTGAGCCATCCTCAGTGCCTGAAGCTGACATGCAAACCAATCAAGCCACTGGCTGCTATAGGGGAAGAGGGAGAGAAGGGAGAGAAGGAGGGAGATAGAAGCAGATGGTCGCTTCTCGTGTGCCTGACTGAGATCGAACCTGGGATGTCCATATGCTAGTCCAATTCTCTATCCACTAGCCAGCTGGCCAGGGCCAAAAAACCATTTAAAAAAAAGATTTTATTTATTGATTTTACAGAGGGAGAGGAGGGGGAGGAAATGAGAAGTTTCAACTTATAGTTGTTTCACTTTAGTTGTTCACCCATTGCTTGTTGTATGAGCCTTGACTGGGCAAGCTCAGGGTTTTGAACTCGCAACCTCAGCATTCCAGGTCAATGCTGTATCTACTGCATCTCCATGGGCCAGGCAAAAGACTATTTTTAGAGCAGTTTTTAGGTTCACGCTAAAACTGAGAGGAGAGATTTCCCATAGACCCTCACACCTGCACAGCCTCCCCTCATTACCAACATCTTCCATCATCCAGAACGTCGTATAGGTAGAATCACATCATATGTGTAACCTTTCTAGATTGGCTTTTTTTCACTTAGTAATACGCATTTAAGGTTCTTCCATGTCTTTTCATGGCTTTTTAGCTCTGAATAATCCACTTCCTGGATGAACCACAGTTTATTATCCATTTACCTATTGAAGGGCATCTTGGTTGCTTCTAAGTTTTGGCAACTATGAATAAACCTGTTTAAACAAATGTGTGTAGGTTTTTGTGTGGACATAAGTCTCAACTTCTTTGGGTGAACACCAGGAAGCATGACTGTTGGATCACATGGTAAGAGTATGTTTAGTTTTGTAAGAAACTGTCACACTGTTTCCAAAGTGGCTGTTCCATTGTGCATTCCCACCAGCAATGAATGAGAGTTTTTGTTGTTCTACATCAGTGATGGGCAATCTTTTGAGCTTGATGTGTCAAAATTCGCCAAAAAGCCGAGCATAACTTGGGTGATGTGTCACTTCCAGAAAAATTCTTAATTTCACGATATTTATAGTTTAAATAACAAAATGTATAATTGTAATATATAACTGTATTTAATAAACCAAAAACTAATTATTTAACTTACTTGCTTAGTGACTTCTTTGTTCATCTGCCAGTCGGTTTCTTTTGTTGGTCTTGATATTATTTACCTTGTGTGGGGTGCTGTGAACTAAGATAAGTGAGAGGGAGGGGGAATTCTTTAACTAACCTGTCTATTAGTGACTTTTTTGTTGCTGAATTTCATTGGCTAAATCTTCAATTGAAGGTTGGTATTTTGTACACTTCAAGCCCAAGCAAGTGCTATGAACTTCATCTGTCAATCTGTTCCTTTTGTTGGTTTTGATATTATTTAACGCTGAGAATAAGGTCTCATAAAAGTACGTAGAGGGAAAAATTGTGAGTAAAGTCATTGCTGTATTTTTCAGGGTGCTAAAAGTGTCTGGTAATCGGTTCCAGGCACTCCAAATTTCCTGTTCGTAGTGGCACTCCTCTTGATTCTCCAAGCAGCACCTTTCCAGATTCTCAAGCTTTGACCTCAAGTCGACAAATACCTGAGCCCAGATGCTGTCTTGAAATTCTGCAAGTTGCATCTTATGTAAATTAAGATGGCTGCCACTATTTATAATGGCTGGAAAAGGCACCCAGCACAGGCCCTTGCCTCTCCCAGCCTCCCCCTCGCTTATCTCAGTAATGATGGTCAATTAGAAATCCAGGACACCCAGAACAGTAGATTGGATGTTGGTTGCTGTGGTTATGTGGTTGCTCGTAATGGTGATCACAGGGTCCCCAGAGATGCATCCCCCACGGCATTCTGCTGCTCCCTGCTCTGCCGGCCAGAAGTGATGTCAAAGATCCCCTAACGGCCTAACCAGAAGTCCCAGAACTAGACGCTCTGTGCCCAAGTTCTGTTGTTTTGGCCAACAGACCTCCGGTACAGAGGGTTTACACTACAGCAAATGTTTTATCCTCGGCTACTGCACCTGGCCGTGCAGGAGCCGAGGATGAAACGTCCTTCTCGGCATGCAGCTCCATACTTCTCTGGTATGTGGCCACATGCGGCCGCGTGTCATCAAAAATGGCTATGTGTGTCAGTGCTGACATGCGTGTCAGGTTCGCCATCATGGTTCTACATCCTCTCTAACATCTGGTGCTGTCAGTGTTCTGGATTTTGGCCATTCTATTAGGTGTAGTGGTTTCTTGTTGTTTTAATTTGTAGTTCTCTGATGGCATATAATGTGAAGTATTTTTTTTTTTTTTTGCCATCAGTATATCTTTTATGGTGAAGTATCTGTTAAGATCTTTGGTCCATTCTTTAATTGAATGAGTTGTTTTCTTGTTAACTTTTAAGAGTTCTTTGTGTGCTTTAGATAACAGTTCTGTACCAGATACATATTTTGCAAATGTTTTCTGCCAGTCTGTGGCTTGTCTTTTCATTTTTTTGACATTATCTTTTACAAAGCAGGAAATTTTAATTTTAATGAAGTCAGCTTATAAATTTTTTTTCTTTCATGGATCATGCCGTTGTCTTATCCATGAAGTCACTGCCAAATGCAAGGTCACTGAGATTTTCTCTTATGTTATCTTCTAAAAGTTTTATAGTTCTGTGTTATACATTGCCATCTGTGATCCATTTTGAGTTAACTTTTGTGAAGGTGAAGGGTATAAGGTTTGTGTCTAGATTTAATTTTTTGCATGTAGATGCCCAATTGTTCTAGCACCATTTGTTGAGCAGGTTGTCTTTGCTCTGCTGTGCTGCCTTTGCTCTGTCAAAAATCAGTTGACTATATTTATATAGGTCTATTTCTGGGCTCTCTGTTCTGTGCCATGGATCTATTTGTCTGTTCTTTTGCCAGTATAATTTCTTGTTATTTATTGTTATTTGTTTTAGTTTTGACAAACTAATATGCCACCTGGTGGTTATCATGTTCCTTTTTTCCTTAATGTTGTTAACATACTTGGTTACCATTCTATTATTGTAATACATAGACTGCTGAAGTCTAGAGGTATAAAATGATTACTCACTTATTCCATTTAGTCAACCATAAGACCTTGCAGAGTCAGCTCTTCCCAATCACCTAAATGCTCATTTTCCTCAGGTGTTTTCCCTTTGTTCCCTCTGTTTTCTCATGCAATGGCCTTATTGACCCCTTTACATTCTCTTAGCATCTTAGTTTACTTCTAGAGGTGGATGTGGAGGAAGCATCAGCCCTTCAAGTCTTATCTGACACTGAAAAGATATCAGTTCTCCCAGAAATAAGTAAACGCTACAATCACTATCCCTATTTCACAGATGAGGAAACTGAGCCACCGAGAGATGAAGAAACTAGATGAAGGACATACAGTGAAGATCTAGTAAGACTCTAGAACCCTCAGCACCATATTGTCCTTTCTCTCTCTCTCTCTCTCTCTCTTTATTTAGTGAGAGGAGGGGAGGCAGAGACAGACTTTCACATGTGCCCAACAAGGATCCAGCAAGCCCACTAGGGGGTGATGCTCTGCCTATCTGGGGTGTAGCTCTGTTATTCAGCAACTGAGCTCTTCTTAGCATCTGAGGTGGAGTTTATGGAGCCATCCTCTGTGCTGGGCCAACTTGCTTCAGTTGAGCCATGGCTGCAAGGGAGGAAGAGAGAGTGAGAAAGAAAGAGAGAGAGAGAGAGAGAAAGAGAGAGAATTGAGAGGGGGAGGAGTGGAGAAACAGATTGGTGCAGATTGGTGCTTTTCCTGTGTGCCCTGACTGGGAACCGATCCTGGGACTTCCACATGCCAGGCTGACACTCTACCACAGAACCAACCAGCCAGGGCCTTGTCCTCTCTTACTTGTGTTGTAAGGATGGGAGATCACAGGTTGTTAGGCTGTGGGTTGGCTGAGGGAGAGATTCATACACATGAATGACACCCCTACTGGAGTTCATCTCAGGACAGACCGGAAGGAGCAGGCCCAGCTGATGTTAACACAAGGAAGTCCATGCCCAGTTCTAGAGTTAGGTGGTCTCTGATGGGCTGGGAAGCAAACCACTCTGCTTAGGAAATCCAACCAGAAATGAGGTTGGAAACCAGAAATAAGGTTGGACAACCAGAAATGAATGTTTGGGACAAAGGAATGTTATATGACAGTGGAAAAGTCTAGGAACAGGAACTATGTGGAAACTAACAGAACAACCAGGTGGTCACCAACCGAAAGGTCTGGGTAAGGTCATTCCTGAGAGTGCTAGTGGGCAAAGCCAGGTTCTGACTGCTGGGTAAGTCACTAATGCAGGATCTCAGGTGTTAGAGGTCAGGGTCCTGATAAATAGGCCCCTTCCTCTATCTGCGTTTGAGTCAAATTGAGAGACAACGATCAGACAATGGAGACCAAAATATCATCCTTCTTACTGATGGAGCTTTGAAGAATGTGGCTACATTAGTAGGTGAGGGAGCTTCCTAATATTGAATCCAAGAATAAGGTGAACTTAGCCCCAGTCAGAGCAGCACTTGGCCCTTTTGGCCTCTCTTATGGGGAACAGGGCTAGTTCATCACACAGGAAGGAGCACAGGACCTGTGCTGTCTGTGGGCAGCTGGAGCTTAGCTGAGCATGCTCAACATGTTTATTGTTCCCAAATAAGTTACCCTCCTCCCCAAGGGTGTCCCAGTGAAGCTGCTCCACACACAAGGAACCAGAGAAGGAGGGGAAATCCCCCTCCTTGCTGCTTTCACCAACACAGACCATGGGACATGGGACAGGGGACACTGGGGAGCAAGATAGAGGCACCACTGGTGGAACTGAGATGCAAAGTGAAGGACAAGCTACAGAAATAAGGCAGAGGTTCAGTTGCTTGAACTGGAACAAAGGTAGGGAAGTCAATGACAGTGTCGCAAGGTAAGTTTCTACATATTGGGCCAAATTCCCAACCAGGAAAAAGCACCCATTGCAACAGTCTGCTAATGGGCTGCTGTCTGTCCACCCTTCCCCACTGTGGTCTGTCTGCCAGAAAGAACTTTCTTAATTCAGACGTCAGCTACTACAATCCCTTCCATAGCCGCCCTCTGCCTGGCCCACCAGGCACCACACTGTCTGTCCCCGCTCACCTCTCCGAGCCCCTCTCCTGCTCTTCTCTGCCTCTTATTGGCTTCAGCCACACTTGCCTCATTTTGGTCCCTTCTGCACGAACTCTCCAGAAGCCGTTCCTGCCTTAGTGCTTTCTCGTTGGTCATTGCCCTTGGATTGTATTCTAATTCTCTGCTGCTGCATAACAGATTACCTCACAGTTCAGCAGTTTAAAACAACCATTTTATTATTTATGACAATTTTGTGGGTTAGGAATCTGGACATGGCTCAAAGGGGCAATTCTTCTATTCCAGGTGGTGTCAATGTCAGTCACATGCTAGCATTCAGCTAAGGTCTAAGATGACTTCACTCATATGTCAGTCCTTGAGTAGGGGTCTGGAAAACCTTAGAAAGTTCTGGAAGGTTTTGGAAGACAAGGTTTATTTTCTTCTTATATGGCTATGATGTTCCAGCACACTTAATGGGAATGTTTAATCCACTTACATGTAATGATATTATTGATATGGTACAGGTTGAAGTCTACCAAATTATTAGTTTTTTCCAAATTGTTGTTTATTATTTTTGGTTTCTGTCTCTCCTTTCCTGTCTGTTTTTGAGCAAATAAAATTTGTTTATGCCTGACTAGTGGTGGCATAGTGGATAGAGCATTGGCCTAGGATACTGAGGTCCTGGGTTTGAAACTTCGAGGTTGCCAGCTTGAGTGTGGGATCATCAACATGATCCATGGTCACTGGCTTGAGCCCAAAGGTGGCTGGCTTGAAGCACAAGGTTACTGGTTTAGCCCAAGGTCACTGGCTCAGCTGGAGCCCCCCAGTCAAGACATGTATGAGAAGCAATCAATGAACAACCAAAGTGCCACAACTATAAGTTGATGCTTCTCATCTCTCTCCTGTCTTGTCTCTCTGTCTCTGTCTCTTTCATGCAAAAAAAAAAAAATGTTTAGTATTCAATATTAATTCCTTGAGTAGATCTTTTATTTATGCTCTTTTTGTATTTAAAATTTTTTTTAGTGGTCACTCTAGGGGTTACATCATGCATCATGCATCATTTGCTTATCATTGTCTAAGAGTTAATATTGTACTATTTCACATATAATATAAATTTCTTACAAAAGTATAATTCCATTTGCTACAGTTGTTCTAGTTATCATGCCTATTTAATAAATAACCCCAAAATTTAGTAACATAAATACACATTTATTATGCTTGTGGATTCTTTGGGTCATTAAAGAAGGTTCCTGAACTCAATTCCAACATGGGGTCAACACACAGTCTTGGACATCAGCAGGGTATCCAAGAATTTAATTCAATTCTGACACTATCTGCCCTGAGATAGCCTCAGATTCCACAGGTTAAAGGTTCAGTTCTTCAAGATTGTACCCCCACCTCCTCACCCCCCACCCCATACACTTCAGACACCATGTACAAGCCTGGGCTCTTACTTTGCTTCTGACCAACAGGCTATAGATTGGAGTTTCCGAAAACTCCCTCCCACTCAGAATGTCAATCACAAGTCCAGGTTGTTACCTGTACTTCTGACCAAGTGTTTATAAATCAGAGGTTATTCCAAACCCTCCTAGGATTTTACTACTTTGTTAGAATAACTCACGAATCTCAAAGGAACATTACTTACTAATCACCAGTGTATTATAAAAGCATATAATGCCAGACCACGGGATGGAGGAGATGCACAGGGCAAGGTATGTGGGAAGGTGTGTGAGGTTTACATGTACTCTCTGGAAGTGCCTCTCTCCTTGTACCTTCACCAACCTATAAGCTCTCCAAAGCCTGTCTTTTTGAATTTTTATGAAGGCTTTATTTCACAGTCATTATTGATTAAATCATTGGCCATTGGCACTAGATTCAACCTCCTACTCCTGTCCCCTCTAATTACATGATTAGTTCTCATGGCTAGCAGCCCATGCCACCATCCTTAGACGCTTTCTAAAAGTCATCTCATTTAACAAAACAAAAGACACCCTTTTTTACTCTCAATACATAGGAAATTCCAAGAGTTTGGGGAGCTGTGAGTCAGGAATTGTGGCAAAACCAGATAGCTATGGAAACTATATTTTGGTCATGTGACTTATATTTGTTATAAGTCATAATAGTGCAGTCAGGAATTTAGACAAAGAAGAGTGGGGTTAAAGCACCTCTGTTCTTTAATGTCCAAGGACTCAACAACTGTAGAAAACTTAAATCCTCGGGCTGAAATTATCCAAAAGATAATTTATTTGTATATATGGCAGTTGGTTCTGGCTGTTGGTTGTTACCTGTGGTGGATCTGTCAGCTGGGACAACTATACATGCCTCTCCATGTGGCTTGAATAGCAACATGAAGGCTGCATCAGAAGGATGGTCATTCTGAGAAAAAGATAGAAACAGGTGGAAACTAAGCTACCCTCCAGGACCTCACTTTGGAAGTCACTCAGCATATATTTTGCCACATTCTACTTGTCAAGGTAGTTGCTGCAAAGACCAGGCCATATTCAAGAAGAAAGGAATTAGATTCCCCTCTTATGGAAGGAGTGTCAAGGAGCAATTCTAGGATTCTAGGACCAGAAGTATTGTTATGACCTTTCTGGAAAAACATAATGTACCACACTCTGTCCTCTAGCTACAACAATTCATCTTTCTCGCATGCCAGTTATACTCACTTCTCCATGACTCCCTGGAAGTCATCCTTTTATCTATAGTTTCAGTGTCTAGGATCTCATCACCCAAATCAGGTCCAGCTGCGAATGAGGTGCCTTGGCTGTACATCTCACATATGACCAACAAATTTTGATCTGAAGCCCTATGAATTACAGGCATAAGTTATCTGCTCCTCCACACCAAGCAAATAGTGGTGGGACAGGAATATGCTAAGTAGTACAGACATTGTTATTCAAGATAGGAGAGGACATGGGAGGCACACAATAGCCACTGGTCCATGGTAATTCTGAAATCCAGCCAGACATGTTTCCAGTTCCTTGATCAGATCTTGGCCCTTTCTGCCTTAGAATGAGTTCCCATTGTTGTGCTTTTTGCATCATCCTTTCTTTTTCATAAGAAATGCCCAGCGTTTGCAGTTGTAGTTTTTCAGCTGTTTCTTGTTGTAGTGATTTGGGATCTATGGGCTTTTCATTTGCATTGAATCTGTTTTAATTCAAGCTGGTAGTGTTTTTACTACAATTCTCTTTACAATTTTGCAACCTTTTTGTGAAATTTTTATAGATCACATTATTATACAAAAGCCATACTCTGAAGTTTCATCAAAATAAGTTCTTTTCTATTTAAAGATTTCTGTAAGGCTGCCAAGGGCCCAAACCCTAACATTCTTAGAAATGTCACAGGCAAATATTTGTAGCATGTTTTAAGAGAGCCTTTGGTCTGACTAATTCTTGGAGGCACACACTTAGATCTTTCAGAGGTCCTAACAGATGATCCTATAATCCCACACGGTAGATTTGATCTTTGTTCTGATGCCCTTTCTAAATTAAAAATTTTTTTTTATAGGTTGGGAATAAAAAACAGATTTCTTTTTAACCAACTAAACGTTCTGGGCCCTCCTTATTTTATATACATTTTACTTGAAAATAGAATAATTTATTTATTTTCTTACCTCATTTCTGTCCTCTCCCATTTTAGGACAGGAAGCTAGAAGAATCCAGGCATGACTTCCAACACCCAACCTGGAATTCTTCTTAGATGCCTTATTATAGCTACATTTTATATTTTATACATTACCATAGGCAACATAGTTGCAAATCTTTCTACCAATACATAACAAAGTCTGTTTTCTTCAACTTCCAAAATTTCCTTCATATTTCCTTAAGCCCTGTTGACAAATTCCTGAAGTCATCAGACTTCTGTTAATAGTTTGTGGCCCCTTACACTTTCATCAAACATTCTTCTCAAGATCCTTCCAGCCTTTACCCACTCTGTGGTCCCAACGCCGTTCTCACATGCTTTTTGTTCAATTTGTTTGTTTTGTTATTACAAAGTGCCCTACTCTCTGTTCCAGTTAATTTGGTTGCATAACAAATTAACCCCAAACTTAGTGACATGAGTAAACATTTATTATGCTCACGAATTCTGTGGATCAAGAGCTTCGACAGGACACCGCGGGGATAGCTTGTCACTGCTTCTTAACGTTGGGAACTCAGCCAGAAGACTTGAAAGCCGGGGCCTGGAGACTTCTTACAGATTATTCATTCACATGCCTGGCGTTTGATGCTGGTTCTTGACTGAGACATTAGCTGAGGCTATTAGCTGGGAGAATTGCATGTGGGCTTTCCAAGTGGCCTAGGCTTCTTTACAACATGCTTTCAAGGGTTTCAGGAGGGCGCATCCCTAGAGACAGAACCAGATGAGAGGCACATCTCCCTGAATGCCTCAGCTTTGGAAGTCTTGCAGTATATCTGTGTCAGTGATGTACTCACAGAGTTTTAATTTATAGAGGTGACTAAGGGATGACATTGAGAAATCAATGCCTTTAAAGGAAGAATTTATTCTGTATAGTTCTCAAGAGAATGGAACATGTCAGGGCAATGTGGGGGAAGCACCAGGTCTGGTTAGGAGGCAGGAGCAGGATGCAAGGGCAAAGCGTGGTTGAGAGTTCCTATTGTGTTCTCTGTAGAGAAGACCAGGCAGGCCGGGGAGAACAGCTTAGGATTTGGAGAGTTTGATGTCAGTGAGCTCTGGGCTATAGGGGTGGTCTTTAATTGTCTGGTGTCTGACTCTGAGTGATTTAGAGCAGAGAAAATTTTGACTCTTTGTATATAAGATTTAGGTAAAGGAGGTGTTTGAGAATATGGACTCAGAATTGACTGGTTTGCATATAAAAGGAACGTTCCCAACTAAGGTGTGTGTGTGTGTGTGTGTGTGTGTGTGTGTGTGTGTGTGTGTGTGTGAGAGAGAGAGAGAGAGAGAGAGAGAGAGAGAGAAGGAGAAAGAGAGAAGCATTAACTTATAATTAAGGTACATATTCATTGATTGCTTCTCATATGTACCTTGACCAAGGGGCTCCAGCTGAGCCAGTGACCTCTTGCTCAAGCCAGTGACCTTGGGTTCAACCTAGTGACCTTTGTGCTCAAGCCAGTGACCATGGGATCATGTTGATGATCCCATACTCAAGCCAGTGACCCTGTGCTCAAGCTGGTGACCTTGGGGTTTTGAACCTGGGACCTCAGTATTTCAGGTTAACTCTCTATCCGCTGTGCCACTGCCTGTTCAGGCTAAACTCCAACTTTTGAAAGAAATAACTGGAGTATGGAAGGGCATGTGGAACAAATATATATGTGGACATTAAAAAAATTAAACAATTGTCACAACTGTCCTTTCTACTGTTGGTGCCAAGTATTTTATTTTTGGATATATTATGAATCTCACAATACTGTACTATTCTATTTGCTTTAAAACTGTTAGTTGTTTTTTAAAGAAATTAAGAGAAGAAAAAGAAGATAACATTTTGTATTTATTTTTTTATTTACCATTTTTAGTCTTCTTTATTCCTGGAAATCCGTAATCTGTAAACCTGGAATCATTTCTCTGCAACCTGAAGAACTTCACTTGACATTTTTTGTACAGAGTGTTTACTTTAAAAAATTATTTTAGCTTTTAATAAAGATCTAAAAATCTTTATTACATCCTCATTTTTGAAGAATATTCTCATTGGATGTTAAATTCTGGACTAACATTATTTCCTTTTACCATGTTAAAGATATCATACATAGCATTAGCTTATGGCCTCCATAATTTTTATTCTTTATAAAAATCAGCCATGCCCTAGCCAGATGACTCAGTTGGTTAGAACATTGTCCTGAAGCATAGAGGTTGTTGGTTCAATTCCCGGTCAGGGCACATCCAGGAACAGCCTGAAGAGCCTGTCTCTGTCTCTGTTTCTGTCTCTTGCCTCTCTCCCTGCCTTCTTCTCCCCCACTCCTCTCTAAAATAAGTAAAATAAACATTAAGAAAATTTTTTAAAAAAAGGTTAGCCATATTTTGTATCTCTGTTTGTAATATGGCATTTTTTTTCCTCTGACTGCTCTTCAGGTTTTTCTCTTTGACATTTTCAGGAATTTGACTATGAGGTTCCAAGTTGATTTTTCTTTGTTTTTGTGCTTCTTGGGTCTACTGAGCTTCTTGGATCTAAGAATTGATGTTTTCCATGATTATCAAATAAAATTTGATCATAATTTCTCCAATTTTTTCTGCTTTCTTTTTCTCCTTTTTTTTTCCCCTTTGGAACTCTAATCACTAATATTTTGGATGATTTTATATTTTCCCACAGACATTAAGGCTCCATTCATTTTTCCCCCCAATATCTTTTCTGCTTTGTAGTTTGGACAGTTTGTACTCACTTGTGCTCAAGTCCACTGATATTCCTTCTGTAATTATGTACATCCAGTGAACTTTTCCTCTCAGTGTCATAGAACATAACAATTTATAATGATTCTAGAATATTTATTTTATTCTCTTTCATAATGTTCATTACTCAGCTTAGATTTCCCATCTGCTTACTCATCATGTCTGTCTTTTCATTTAGATCCTTGAATATCTTTATAACAGGACTATAAGTTGAAGTTCTTTTCTGCTAATTCCAACATCTGAGTCATCTTGGAATCTTTCTCAGTTTTATTATTATTGTTATAAAGCACATTTTCTCATTTCTTTGTATATCCAGTAACTTTTTTATTATTATATGCTGGACAGTGTGAATGATATAACATAGAGTCTGTATTATGTTATCCACCACTAAAATTGACGAGTGTTGTTTTTAAACTTTTATATCCTGTCAAGTTTTTTTTCATTCCTTATGAAGATGAAATTGTTTTGACTTTATCTTTAGAGCATTGGTCACACTCTAGACAGGAGTCAGTGAGCTTCGGCTTGTTCACTAAATCTAACCTATGGCCTACTTTTATAGAGCCCATGAACTAAAAATAGTTTATTACATTTTAAAATAATTGGTAAAAGAAGAAAAAAAAAGAAGAGCAAAAAGGAGAATAAAAGAAGATGGCAGGTGGCTCACAAAGTCTAAAATACTGGCTTGCTATAGAAAATATTTGTCAACCACACCTCGAGGGAATGGGACATTTTTAAAGGTTTGGCTTTTCTGAGTCTCAACTATGCTGAGGTAACAGACTGAAACTCCAACCTCTTCCAGATGCACAAACTCTGATGTCCGTTCAGCTCTCCACCCCATGGCACTGAGCTTGGTGGAATCTTGCTTTGCACGTGCACAGCACAGCCAGCCGCCTGCAGGGGTGCCTCCTGCAGACTTCTGTGCCTCTACCCCTGTCCTGTGATGATGTCGACATAAGAGGCCATTTCGCTGTGAACAAGACCATTGGAAAAATTCTTTTGATTTAACTCAAATGGGCCCTGGCCGGTTGGCTCAGTGGTAGAGCGTTGGCCTGGCGTACAGAAGTCCCGGGTTCGATTCCCGGCCAGGGCACACAGGAGAAGCGCCCATTTGCTTCTCCACCCCTCCCCCTCTCCTTCCTCTCTGTCTCTCTCTTCCCCTCCTGCAGCGAGGCTCCATTGGAGCAAAGATGGCCCGGGCGCTGGAGATGGCTCCTTGGCCTCTGCCCCAGGCACTGGAGTGGCTCTGGTCGCAACAACGGCCCCGGAGGGGCAGAGCATCACCCCCTGGTGGGCAGAGCGTCGCCCCCTGGTGGGCGTGCCGGGTGGATCCGGGTCGGGCGCATGCGGGAGTCTGTCTGACTGTCTCTCCCCGTTTCCAGCTTCAGAAAAAGAAAAAAAAAAAAATTAACTCAAACGGAAGCCACTACACCCCAGAAAACTTGCCCTTTATTTCTATTATGTTCCATGTCAGACATGACCTACCCTTCTTCCGGCCCTTTTTCTACGAGTGGTAGTTAACCTCATTCATTTCTTCCCCTTCACATAAATGACAATAAATTTATTTCCTTGCCACTGCTTACAGGGTGAGTTGGTTGCTTGAAAATGAATACTTCTCCTTTAAGTAAAAAAAGAGAAACAATAAACAGAGATATGCAGAACAAAAGACAATATTCTTATTCAGTCTTATTCATGTCATTTTGTTCAACTCGCAAGGGAGGAGACTGTGCATATGTTTTAAAATTGGGGCTGAGAAAAGGTCATAGAGATAATTTTTCTGGGAATCTTCCTAATTTCAGGTTATTAAAAACCTTTCTTAAACATCATTTACAATAACTATATAATAATTTCTATAGATTCACCAGAATGTTGCTTAACTCTCCCTGTAACGGTGCATTTTTAGGTTGTCACATTTCCTGTACATGCGTGTGCACAGCTGAGACAGACACTTTCCAGTGTGGAGCCAGGAAACGTAGTGCTCAGGGTTCTAGCCTCTGTGGTGCAGGGAGGCCTGGGGTACTGTCTGTGCTGGGTGAGTGACCCCCACGTCTGCCACAGCTCAACAGTCCTCTGCCTTACTGCCTGTTCTAATTGCAATACACTTTGATCCTTGATTAACTTCATTCAACCTTTGACATTTGTTGTAAATTTACTTCCCAGTTTGCTACTTGCTTTTTAGGGTTTTTGAAAACTCACAAGTTAAACTTTTTTCATTGGAATTTTTTAAACTTGTTTTTATGCTTAGAAAATTTTTCTCCACTCAGAAATCAGATATTCATTGCTATATTTCTTCCTTCTTTCCTTCCTTCTCCCTCCCCCTCCCCTCCCCCTCCCCTCCCCCTCCCCTCCCCCTCCCCTCCCCCTCCCCTCCCCTCCCCTCCCCTCCCCTTTCTTCCTTCCTTCCTTCCTTCCTTCCTTCCTTCCTTCCTTCCTTCCTTCCTTCCTTCCTTCCTTCCTTCCTTCCTTCCTTTTTATCTTCTCTCCACAATTCCTTCCTTTCTTTCTTTCTTTCTTTCTTCCTCCCTGCCTCCCACCTTCCCTCTTTCCTTTCCTTTCCTCTCCTTTCCTTTCTTTTCCTTTCCTTCCTTTTCTTTTCCTTTTTCTTTGCTCTTTCTTTTATTTTAAAACATTTTAAGTTTTTAATCCTTCCAGAGTTGATTTTGGTTTATGATATGAGAGACTTTATGTGAGTTTTTTCTTTTGTTAACCAAATATCCCAGTGACTTTTATTGAATAATTAAAATTCTTGAAAGGTCAAGAAGTCTCTTCATAGACAGCAGGTTCTGAATGCCTAGTCCAGGGCCCTTGGCAACTCATACTCTCGGGTTAAACAATATTCAGAGACTAGTTGCAATATTTCAAAAGCTTTTTGAGACATCACTTTATCCTTCATGAAAAAAATTTATTCACCATAAAACTCAAAATATTAACTATTTTTTAAACATATGATTAGAATTTTATCAACTCCATTCAATATAATTAAGCATTTATTAGGCACCTGTTGTATACCTTACAACCCTTGGATTCTTCATGGCAGACATGGGTTAACCTAGGGAAAGACAAATAGGGGATGACCAATAATTGAAGTTTTATGAATAAATTATTTCAAAACATGAGGTTCTGGGAAGAAAAGCAGTAAGATGAGAAAATGTTATGACATTTCCTGAGGGCATGGACCAGTCTCTTTATTTTTCTGCACTGAGCACCTACTTAGTGCCTGGCACCTGGCAAGACTGCAGTGATCTATTCAATAAAACTGAATTGATAAGAAACAGGAGGCTCAGAGGCCACAGCACTACTCACCCCCTTTTTCTAGTGATAAGAGTTTTAGACTGCAGTGATCTATTTAATAAAACTGAATTGATAAGAAACAGGAGGCTCAGAGGCCACAGCACCACTCACTCCCTTTCTCTAGCAATAGAGTTTTAAGCTCCTCTGGGAGGCAGTGAATCAAAATGTTTTATATTTGAACATATTTTTCTAGAGAGTTGATCCATAATTTTAATCAAACTCTGAGAAGATTTTATAACCATCCTCCTCCCCCAATTAAGAAACATTGTTCTTACTAAAATACATTCCTGTAAACAGGTTTCTAAAAAATTCACATATTTTATTCATTTAATCACTCCCTAAGCCTTAGATTTCGAGACAGCAGTTGAGTATATTTTTCAGAGAAATATTAGCTCCTTTAAGAGAATTGAATAAGTCCTGTCTCCCTTCCTAAGTGCTTCTTATTGGGGCAAGAAGAACCCCAAATAGAGGTTAAGTGCTACTAAAATTCACCAAATTGACTAACCCGCTGGAAGCATCACCTACTCGTGTGTTCTGAGTGACTAAACTGTACGTTTTATGAACTGTCATTGGAGGCTAGACGTTTCCAGGAAAGTCCCGCTGAGGTCGCACATTCTGTGAGAACAGTCCCTGCAGTGACTCAGCCACAGCAGGGGCTGCAGGAGCCTGTGGGAGAATCGAGCGAGGTGCACGTGAAGCCAGTCTTGAAAAAATGGAACATGTCACAGCATTGCAGCCCACATGCTCCTGAGCCTAGCTGCCATCCTGGGTGGGCTATCTCAGGGTGTCCTGTTTGCACTAGTTGTTCTGGGCGTGGTACCCTCCCACTCATGCTGCAAATCACTAATCTGTGCATGCATACACACACACGCACGCACGCACGCACGCACGCACAGAGTTGCCTGGCCTAGGAACAATGAAACAAAAAAACCCCAGGAATTAGGACTCTTAGCTAAAGTTTTGAGGAAAACTAATGCAATGAAAATAAATACCGAAATAAGTTTTCCTGTTTAAATCAGTTTTTACCCCAAAGGCAGAAACCTCAACAGAACCAGCAGGCCACCTTGCGTTCAGTGTGGGGCTAGGCTCTGCGCGCTAATACCAAAGCAGATGTTGAAATGTCCACTAGATGGCGCCCTAGTCCAGGCAAATAGTTTCCAACCTTGGCAAGGAGACAGATTTTGGCATTAATATGAATATCCTGCAGGCAGATTAACACAAGGCCTATTGATTTTTCACACAGATATTTCATTTTCTACTAGAAGAATACCCTTTCCTCTGCCACCCTATACTCAGCTTAAAAAAAAGGCAGCAAAAACAAACAAACAAATTGATGTTTCTTCATTTATTTGACTGTGTTCCTAAAACGATAAGTGTAAACTCATTAAGGACATTACATGCTCAGGGGAATAGTTTTCAAATTCTTAGTAGTGGCCCCTACCATTTTAGCTGTGTAGTAGGAAAAGTAAGGAATATGGAGTTGGAAAGGCATTTTGGGGACTTAGCTCTTCCTGTGGTGTGACGTCAGCCAGGGCTGGGGTCTTCAGTTTCCTCACTGAAAGTAACAGTATTGCTTATCTTAATTGTTATATTAAAAGAAAACAGGAACAAGAAAGAATTCTCTCTTATTTTCTGGTGATGCAGGCTAAAACATTTACTGCTGAAACCAAATGTAGAATTTATTTGAAAAATATTCCAGGGGACAAAAGGGGAATGGATGAAAGAAAGACTGGCAAAGGTTTGAAAATGAGTAAGCATTCACATGTCAGTGTGTCAGCCCTTATGCGTGTTTACAATGTTCCATAATGAATGGTTGGAACAACTTCTTCTGGCACCAGGCTGGTGTGTGGACAGGGGAGGAGTGAAGTTCTAAACCGTCGCGGTCACTATTCATCTCCTCCACCCTTCATTATTAAAAGATGAAGGACCTGGACTAGCAGAACTAAGATCCTTTCACTGTCTTATTTTTATGACTGTCCAGTACCAGCTTACCTTGTAAGTGGTACACATCTAGGAACAAATGTCTTCTCAATCAGGTCTCTGTTCTCCTAGCCGAGGCCTTTCTTGGCCATCCTATCTAAACCCTCAGCCTGTGACCTCACCCTCAACCTTAGATTTGATTTCTTCATATTATTTTTCACTCCCAGTGTTACAGTGTGACTGTCTTACTCTCCCCAAAATCTTCTGTTGAAGCCCCAGTCCCCAATGTAACTCTCTATTTGGAGGTAATGGCTTTTCAGGAGGTAACAGATGAAAGATGATACAAGCGGGGCCCTGATCCAATAGCACTGGTGTCCTTATGAGAAGAGAAAGAGACAGCAGGGATGCACAGGCACAGAGGAAAAGCGGTGTGAGCACACAGCAAGAAGGTGGCCCCCTGCAACCAAGGAGGGAGGCCTCAGGGGAAACCAGCTCTGCTGCCGCCTTGATCTTGGACTTCCAGCCTACAGAACTGTAAGAAATAAATTTCTGTTGCTTCATCCACCTAGTCTGTGGTACTTTATTATGACAGCTTGAGAAGACTAACATAGCCAGAAGTCATCTTTCTTGTTTATTTCTTTGTTTCCAATCTGACTTCCCAACCAGAATGTAAACATTGTGGGACAGTGTATGGCCCATGGCAGAGACCCAATAAGCATGCTAAATGATTATGTAAATGAACTTAAGTTCATTCTACACATTCTTATTTTGCAGAGGAAAGTCCCTTTGCCAATTAGATTTGTCCACCTTGAACTGTGAGTTTTATAAACATGCAATAGTTTTCAATGAGAAGGCACATGGGATGGTAAAGGGTCAGTGTCACTAAAAATGTTGCCATCCTTCTCTGTTAGCCATTTCTCACCATGAGCATCTCAGGCTCCTTAAAAAATTCAGCTGATGTTTAGAAACCAGGATGTTCTGCACCTGAGCATGAAGCCAGGTTGTAGAAACACAGTCTAGCCATGATCAAACCCTCTGTCTGTTTGTCTGACATACTCTACAATTTCACCAGAAATTATATCATTAGAAGAATAAAAAACCAGACTTAAAAATGGAACGATCCTGTTTACACTCCATTGTCAGGATATTAGAGGATGGACGTCCCCTGCACTGCAGAAGAACCATCTCTAACGACGAAAACCATTACTCACAGACATTGGCCACTGTCACACTTAAAATAATACTTAGTGTCACATTTTATTTATTAATGTTTTCTTCTACATTTTGTTTTTAATTTTTTAAAAACTTTAGAGAGAGAGGAAGGGAGAGAGAGACACATCAATTTGTTTTTCTTATTTATGCTTTCATTGGTTGATTCTTTTAAAAATATTTATCTTTCTTATGATTTGCTTTGCATTAGCAATGAAATGTTTTTAGCAATATTTTATCTATTGATTTTAAAGAGGAGAGAGAGAGAGAGAGAGAGAGAGAGAGAGAAAGGAGGAGGGAGAGGAATAGGGAGCATCAGCTAGTGGCTGCTTCTCATATGTGCCTTGACCAGGCAAGCCCAGGGTTTTGAACTGGTGACCTCAGCCTTCCTGGTTGATACCCTATCTACTGTGCCACCACAGGTTAATAATACTTGTATGTGCCCTAAACAGGGATCAGACCTGCAACCTTGGCCTATGGGGATGGTACTCTAACCAACTGAGGTAATGAACCAACGCCATATATCTTGTTGTGTTTTTTTAAAATAAACTTTATTTTGGATTCATTTTTAATTACAGAAAATGTTCAAAGATAGCAGAGAGTTCCTGTATACCCTTCACCCAGCTTCCCTTAATGTGGCTGTCTTACATGCTCTGGCACATGTGTCAGAACTAAGAAACTAGCACTGGTACGTTAGTGTTGATCAAAGCCCAGACTTGATGTGGAGTTCACCAGCTTTCCCAGGCCATCCCCTTTCCTCTCCAGGATCCAGCCAGAGTCTCACACTGCCCGTACTTGTCAAGTCTCCTTAGCCTCTTCCAGACCATGAGACTTTCTCAGTCTTTCCTTGCTGTTAATTATCTAGATATTCTTGAGAAGAATTGGTCAGGTATTCCTTAGAATATCCCCCAGTCTGGATTTGTCTGACATTTTCCTCATAATTAGATTGAGGACATGGAATTTTATAGAACGACAATCATTGGCATGAAGTGTTGTTCTCATCACAGCATATCAAGGGTGTAGGATAGCCTCATGACATCGTGGATAATATCAACCTGACCACTTGGTTAAGGTCATGTCTGCTGGGTCTCTCCACAGTTACTGTTTCCCATCTTCCTTGTCTATTCTTTGGGAAGAAGTCATTAGTTCCAGCCCACTGTCAGCATGGTAGAGGTGTCCCGTCCTAGAGAAAGGTTGGTGTCTATTATTTGGAATTCTTCCATAAGCAAGATGTGTCCCTTCTTCCTATTTATTTATTCAATTATTTTTGTCCATCAATATAGAATCGTGTAAAAAGATAACTATTTTATGCCATTGATACAATATGGTCTACATGTAGACAGATACTGATAAACTAAATTGTTAAGAAGTAAACACAAATTGAAGTGTTTCTGAAGGTGAGAAACGGTCCATCCAGCTGTTCCTGGGTGTGCTCCAGGCTTCAGTAGCTCTATGCTCTGCTCCGGCCCTTTGGGGCTCACGCCTCAGCTGCATGCCCTGGCCAGCAGATCTTAATCATGGTGATTTCAGCACTCCCCTGACCTCACTGGGTATCCAATTTTCCTTCCCTCCCACTCCTTGTCAATAACTTTTTTCTTTTCAAATTATAAGGAAATTTATTTTGAAAGTTACACAGGTAGTAGAAGGGCCCATGGTGCTTAGGAGAAAGAAGGAGAGAGATATGCAGAGGAAAGAAGGAGGAGAGGTTTGGGGGTGTTTCTGGGGTGGTGGCGCTAGTGTGCTGAGGACAGAAGAAGACAGGCATGATGGGCTCCATAGAGAGAGCCACCTGAATAAACGTTTTTTTAAAATTAATTTTACATTTACAGAAAAGGTGCAAAGACAGCAGAGGGTTCCCATGTACCTCTCGCCCCCTTTCAGCTTTCCTCATTGTTATCATTTTACATTATCACAGCATGTTTGTCAGAACTAAGACCGGGGACATGGGCAGTGGTTCTCCCCTGACATGAGTCCCAGGGGCCAGGTCTGCCCACTTCCTGGCCTTCCCCTGAGAGGCCCAGCCCAGTCTAGAACCCAGTTCTGTTTGCCCAAAGGAGGGGCCAGATGTGGATTTCCCATCAAATCCCATGTTCAGACAGAAGTTGCTCCAAAACATCTACCTCAAAGGGTTAACTAATGTCCTTCAAATACCCTTTAGGTTTCGGGGAGTACTTTCTAGTCTTTAATATTTTAGTGAATGAATATATTCATTTAACTTACTGTTGCCCTTTTTTGGTTTCATAACATATAGTCATGCAGTTATTAGCTTTTATCTTTCAGAATATAATAGCTAAAGATATTGCCTTTTCCACTTTTACTTCCATAAACATTTATTAATCACCACACCTGCTCTGCCCTCCATATGAAGTCAGGCATTTGGGGGACTGAAGAGGCATCAACCCACATGCAAGAAAGTTGCAGCAGAATGGGGGGAGAGAAAAGGCCCATAAACATAACTACAATGAAGGCAGAACACAAGAGAGATGTTTCAAAAGCAGATAAACTGATCATGTCACTGTTCTGTGAAGTCCTTGAGGGGCTTCCAAACACCTTCAAGACAAAAAGTGTTTCTGACATGCTTTTGAAAGTCCTCCAAGATTTGTTGCTATTCTCCCTCTTATCTTCTGAACACCAGCCATGGAGATCTTCTTTGGGATCCTAGAAGGGCGACACTGCCCTATCTCCAGTCCCGCTCCTGCAGCTCCTGTTCCTGGAACACCCTTGCTCGTCCCTGGGCCGCCTCTGCTTGTGTGTCTGCCAGTTCGTAGTGAACCTTGCTTCTTTAGAGATTCACTCCCAGAAGTTGGCCTCTTGTCATGCCTTCCCAAAGCATCCCAATGTCACCTTTTCTAAGACATTGCATTTTCACGGCAACCTGCACTGACTGCCCTCCCACCTGGGGTGCCCACATGCTCCCGCAGGGGCTCTGTGCTGTGTTCCCTGCCATGTCTCCCATGCCCAGGGCAGTCTGGGCCACTGTGCAATCAAGAAATGTTATGGAATCAACAAATGCACAAATAAAATGAGAGGTAGGGGAATAAGAGGCATAAACAAAGTGCTTTCAGGATTTCAGGAAGAGTTAAAGGGCATTTAGATAGTGAGATCAAAAAATTTTCCTGTTGGAGCTGATATCTGCCCCACCTCGCAGGGTAGAAAGGCTGAACTGAGGGGCCAAGACATTTCTGATAAGAGTCAGCATAAGGAAGTAGGAGGAAGGACAAGTCAGGGCAACAGAGAGACGTCCAATTTGGCTGAAGTCTAGAAAGGATGGGGGGAGAAGGAAAAATAACATATGATACCAAGTAGGCTAGGTAAGTGAACTCAATAGACATTTAATAACTATTTTTCTTTTTTTCTAGCTGTTTCCTGTACGGTTGCTCCTCAGTCACTGACCACAGGACTGAGTGGCTATGGGAATGCACAGGTGCAGACTCGGGCAGACTCTCTCTCTCCAACGTTGTGGAGGGGACTGCACCTCACCGGGCATAGCCCTAGGTTCTCCTACGCCACCTGGATGGAGCCTGGGGAGAGGGACCTCCTGCAGACCTCATCTTGGATTAATAAGTATTTTTAAATGGAACAAGGTTCTTCATGAAATACTGAGCTTCCTACCACTACAAACATTTAAGCAAAGATCTGATGACAGTCAGCACCAAAATACTGTGACAGGTGTTCCTGCATTGGGTCAGAGTCTGGGTAACTAGACAATAATCCTAAAGTCTCTTTCTAACTTAAAATTCAGTGACTCTCAGGTCATTTTCCAACCTTTGGATAAATAGAGATAACCAAGTGGTTCTTAGTGGCTGGTTAAGAGTTGAGGGCCGAAGCTTGTGGAGAGAGTGGGTGACGGGAATAAGGTTTTGGTTTCATTTTAGTAGAGTAAGCACTATTCCATGTAAACATGGGTATTGGGGACCGAATAAATAAACAGTGTATTTTTGCAATCTGGACAGAGGTGCTGGGCCTAAACCCCACCTCATTTGCCTAGTTAACAAAGAGCTACACCTGATTCTCATTTATCTCACACATGTTCTCTAGAGGAGGCTGGAAGCTAGTTTCTTATTAGTGTAAAGTATATTTGGATGGTATGGTGGGGGTTGTCTTTGAGTTGCCTTGGAAACTTAATTGAATTGCTGATGGACTACATTTTTTCTATGAATAAAAGTGGATGTGCTTCTGGGAGTGGGGGGTTACAGCTAAGGAACAGTAGAGACTCCTGTGGTGTCCTCCCGAACCCATCTGTATGTATATATCTTTAAGTCTCTGTCTATCATTTATTTCAATTCCATACCTTTTCCCATTCAAAGACCTCATAATAGACTTATTGCAGCCGGACTGCGACACATGGGGAAGGAGGTGAAATCAGGGAAGAAGAAGCCAAGGAGGGAAGACAGAGAGGTGACACCCTGTGGACCCCAAGGAGGTGTAAGTACTGGTTGAGAGTGGCATTGACAAAGAGGACAGTGCTCCCCTTTGCAGAGTCTGCAACATCAAGAAAGAAGGAAGTGAAGATTCAGAGAAATGGGAAGGTCAAGGCAGAAAAGTAAGATTCAGTGATTTCAGTGAAACTGGAGATGAAGTTCTTCTTAACAGTCAGAAGCAGAGAGAGGCCAGGAGTCTTCAGACCACAGACAAGATTTGGAAAAGCTCAAAAGCAGAAAATTAATTAAAGAATTACCAGTGTCGATAAAACAGGGAGAGAAGACAAGATGGCGATGGAGTAGGCGTATGTACCAACTTCCACCTCCCAGAACCAAAGTGGATTACAAACTAATTTTAAGAACCATCATCTGGAAAAACCAACTTTTGGCTAAACTAAGAGGACTTTTCAACCATGGAACACTGAAGAAGGCACACTGAGACTGGTAGGAAAAGCAGAAATGCGGAGAAGGCTGCCCAGCTCCCCGGAGCAAATGGCAGCTGGGAGAGACTGGAATGGCAAGAAATGAGTTTAGCAGAGAGGGGAGGGTCCTGAGTCCCAGGAACAAAGCCCCAGCCTGCAGCCCCAGAGTCTAGAAGAGGCGTATGGACAGTATTTAGCTGGAAATAAGACAGAATACTGTTTGTGAGAAAGAGACTGATTTTGCAGACCTAGGATTCTTCTTAAAGGGACCGTGCAGGAAACCTCTCACAACCACTCACCTGGGACTCCGGGGGATGGGGAGAGAAGAAAGGTCCGGAGTAGCAGAAAGAGAGTGTAATCTAGGAGGCACAGGGAGAAACATTTTGAGAGACAGCCACCCTAACCCCTGGAACAAGTCACTACCCAAATCTGAAGTGAATATTTCCCCTGGAAACAGCAATACCAGCAAAGGGAAGCAGGACACCAGCCAAACAAGCTCTCCCGCGGCACTCAGAGCAGAGTCGCTTAGAAGGAGGGAACTTTCAGGACTACAGTAGTGAGTGTTAGGGTCTGAGCTGCATTGCCCCCACCCACACGGCTGAGGGCTCGCCCAAGGGTGGGTGGCAGTGGGATGCAGAAGCACGGTTCTGTCAGCAAGGGTGGAAGCCAGCTGGCCATCACTGAGGCCCAGGTATGAGCTCAGTCTTGCCCGACTGGGGAGGAGGGATGTGTGAAAGTTGTCAAGCCCAGCTGCGGGCTGCCTGCAATCCAGCCTGCGGGGGAAGGGCAGGAGCCCCAGAAAGGGTGAAGACCCACCCTTGAGCAAGGGCGCAGGAGCACAGCCTTGCCCCGCCTGTGGAACCGAGGCTTATGGCCTGACTTAGGAGCCAGGTCCTCTCACGGGGGTGGAACCAAAAGCCCAGAACAGGTGGAGTCCTGCTTATTGAGCATGGGCATGCAGTCCCACCCAGGCTATGGAGCCAAGGCTTCCAGCCATCCCACAAGTGGGCTCTTCCTGCAAGGACAGGGAAAAAGCCAGGAATCAGGTGGAGACCCGCAGCTGAGCAAAGTCCTCACCCTTTCCCTCAGGGCCGAGCATAATGCCACCCATGGGGGCGGGGCGAAGCCCAAGGCCACCGAGGCTTGTACACCCGAGCATGAGCACATGATCACAGCCACTCCCGTGAAGGAGAGGTGGAAACCACAGCAACAGCCCCAGTGGGCAGGCACCGGCAACGCCCATACTCAAACACCCTAGGCAGCAACAACAGAGGGGGTGGTGGGCCTGCAGACAGGCCACACCTAGGGAACACAGAGGCCACACCCAGTGGACTACAGTGGCCAAAACCTTCTTTTATACAGACAAAATGAGACGGCAGAGAAATGCAACACAAATGAATGAAGAGAAACCCCCAGAAAAGGACCTGAATGAGTCAGATATAACCAAATTACCAGATGCAGAGTTTAAAATAACAATTGTTAGGATACTCAAAGATATTAGAACAATAATAGATGGTCATTACGAACACCTAAATAAAGAGATAGCAAATATAAAAAAGGCCATTGAAATAATAAAAAAGAATCAGTCAGAAATGACAAATACAATATCAGAAATGAAGAACACAATGGAAGGAATTAAAAGCAGGATGGATGAAGCTGAGAATAGAATCAGCGAGTTACAAAACAAGATAAATAAAGGCATGGAAGCAGAGCAGAAAAAAGAAAAGAGACCCAAAAAGTCTGAGGAAACGCTAAGAGAGCTCTGTGACAACATGAAGAGAAATAACATCCACATCATAGGGGTTCCTGAAGAAGAAGAGAAAAAACAAGGGATAGAGACTTTGTTCAAACATATCATAGCTGAAAACTTCCCTCAATTAAGGCAGGAAAACATCTCACAAGTTCAAGAAGCACAGACAACTCCATTAAAGAGAAACCCAAAGAAATCTACACCAAGACACATCATAATTAAAATACCAAAGCTAAGTGATAAAAAAAAAATATTAAAAACTGCTAGAGAAAAAAAGACTATCACCTACAAAGGAGCCCCCATAAGGATGACTTCCGACTTCTCAACAGAAACACTTGAGACCAGAAGGGAATGGCAGTAAATATTCAAAGTAATGCAGAACAAGAGCCTACAACCAAGACTACTTTATCTAGCAAGGCTATCGTTTAAAATTGAAGAAGAAATAAAAAGCTTTCCAGACAAAGAAAAACTCAAGGAATTCACTACAACCAAACCAAGGCTGCAAGATATGCTAAGGAGCTTGTTGTAAACAGATCAAAGGAGAAAAAGAATATAGCAAAAGAGGAATACATTTTCAAAGAATAAAATGGCAATAAACAACTGCATATCAATAATAACCTTAAATGTAAATGGATTAAATGATTCAATCAAAATCCATAGGGTAGCTGCGTGGATAAGTAAACAGGACCCGTAACCCATATATATGCTGTCTACAAGAGACACACCTTAAAACAAAAGATGCACATAGACTGAAGATAAAAGGATAGAAAATATATATATATATTTCACGCAAATGGAAATGAAAAAAAATCTGGGGTAGCAATACTTATATCAGGCAAAATGGACTTTAAAGCAAAGCATATAGTAAGAGATAAAGAAGGTCACTACATAATGATAAAGGGAGCAATTCAACAGGAAGATATAACTGTTATAAATATCTACACACCTAATATAGGAGCACCTAAATATATAAAGCAGACTTTGATGGACTGAAAGGGCGAGATCAACAGCAATACTATAATAGTAGGGGATTTCAATACCCCACTAACATCACTAGATAGATTCTCAAGAAAGAAAATTAACAAAGAAACAGCAGACTTAAAGGACATACTAGATCAACTCGATTTAAAAGATATCTTCAGAACCTTTCACCCTAAAACAGCAGAATATACATTCTTTTCAAGTGCTCAAGTACATCTCTAAAATAGACCACATGTTAGGGCACAAAAGCGGTCTCAACAAATTTAAGAAGATTGAAATCATATCAAGCACTTTCTTTGATCACAATGGCATGAAACTAGAAATCAACCACAACAGAAAAACTGAAAAATACTCAAACACTTGGAAACTAAATAGCATGTTATTAAATAACGAATGGGTAAACAATGAGATCAAAGAAGAAATAAAAAAATTCCTAGAAACGAATGATAATGAGCATACATCAACTCAAAATTTATGGGACACAGCAAAAGCAGTCCTGAGAGGGAAGTTCATAGCATTACAGGCATACCTCAAGAAGCTAGAAAAAGCTCAAATAAACAACTTGACCCCACATCTAAAAAAACTAGAAAAAGAACAGCAAGTAAAGCCCAGAGCTAGTAGAAGGAAGGAAATAATAAAGATCAGAGCAGAAATAAATGACTTAGAGGCTAAAGAAACAATAGAGAGGATCAATGAAACCAGGAGCTGGTTCTTTGAAAAGGTAAACAAGATCGATGAACCTTTAACCAGACTCACCAAGAAAAAAAGAGAGAAGACTCAAATAAATAAAATTAGAAACAAGAGTGGAGAAATAACAACTGACACAACAGAAATACAAAATATTGTAAGAAAATACTATGAAGAACTGTACGCCAGAAAACTAGACACCTAGATGAAATAGACAAATTCCTTGATACATATAATCTTTCAGAAATTAATCTGGAAGAATCAGAAAACCTAAACAGACCAATTACAACAAATGAGATTGAAACAGTTATCAAAAAAGTCCCAAAAAAGAAAAGTCCTGGGCCTGATGGCTTCACAAGTGAATTCTACCAAATATTCAAAGAAGAACTAACTCCCACCCTTCTCAAGCTATTTCAAAAAATTCAAGAGGAAGGAAGACTTCCAAGCTTCTTTTATGAGGCAAGTATAATTCTGATTCCAAAGCCAGGCAAAGACAACACAAAGAAAGAAAATTATAGGCCAATATCCTTGATGAATTTAGATGCTAAAATCCTCAACAAAATACTAGCAAACTGGATCCAGCAATATATGAAAAAAATCATACACCATGATCAAGTGGGATTTATTCTTGGGAGGCAAGGTTGGTATAATATTTGCAAATCAATCAATGTGATTCATCACATAAACAAAAGGAAGGAGAAAAACCACATGATCATTTCAATAAATGCAGAAAAAGCATTTGATAAAATCCAGCACCCATTCATGATCAAAACTCTCAGCAAAGTGGGAATACAGGGAACATACCTCAACATGATAAAGGCCATCTATGACAAATCCATAGCTAACATCATATTCAATGGGCAAAAATTAAAAGCAATCCCCTTAAGATCAGGAACAAGGCAGGGGTGCCCCCTTTCACCACTCTTATTCAACATAGTTCTAGAAGTCCTAGTCATAGCAATCAGACAAGAAAAAGAAATAAAAGGCATCCAATTGGAAAAGAAGAAGTAAAACTATCATTATTTGTAGATGATATGATATTGTATATAGAAAACCCTAAAGTCTCAGTCAGAAAACTACTGGACCTGATAAATGAATTCAGCAAGGTGGCAGGATATAAAACTAATACTCAGAAATAAGAGGCTTTTTTATATCCTAACAATGAACTGTCAGAAAGAGAAATTAAGGAATCAATCCCCTTTACCATTGCAACCAAAAAAATAAACTACCTAGGAATAAATTTAACCAGGGGGATTAAAGTCTTGTACTCGAAAAATTATAAAACATTGATAAAAGAAATCAGGGTAGATACAAACAAGTGGAAGCTTATACTGTGCTCATGGTTAGGAAGAATAAACATGCCATTAAAAAGTCTATATTACTCAAAGCAATTTATAAATTCAATGCAATACTGATTATCATACCAATGACTTACTTCAAAGATATAGAACACATATTCCAAAAATTTATATGGAACCAAAGAGAACACGAATAGCCTCAGCAATCTTGAAAAGGAAGAATAAAGTGGGAGGTATTACACTTTCGGATATCAAGTTATACTACAAGCCCATTTTACTCAAAACAGCCTGATACTGGCATAACAACAGGCATATAGATCAATGGAACAGAACTGAGACCCCAGAAATAAACCCACAATTTTTATGGACAACTGATATTTGACAAAGGAGGTAAGAGCATACATTGGAGTAAAGACAGCCTCTTCAACAAATGGTGTTTGAAAAATTGGACATCTGCCTGCAAAGAAATGAAACTAGACCAATAACTTACACCATTCACAAAAATAAACTCAAAATGGATAAAAGACTTAAATATAAGCCGTAAAACCATAAGCATCTTAGAAGAAAACATAGACAGTAAGCTCTCTGACATCTCTCGCAGCAATACATTGGCCGATTTATCTCCACGGGCAAGTGAAATAAAAGACAGGATAAACAAATGGGACTATATCAAACTAAAAAGCTTCTGCACAGCTAAAGACAATAAGAATAGAATAAAAAGACAAACTACACAATGGGAGAATATATTTGACAATATTTCTGATAAGGGGTTAATAACCAAAATTTATAAAGAACTTGCAAAAGTCAATACCAGGAAGACAAATAATCCAATAAAAAAATGGGTGAAAGAAATGAATAGACACTTCTCCAAAGAGGACATACAGATGGCCAATAGGCACATGAAAAAATGCTCAACATCACTAATCATTAGAGAAATGCAAATTAAAATCACAATGAAATATCACCTCACACCAGTCAGAATGGCGCTCATCAACAAAACAACACAGAATAAGTGCTGGCGAGAATGTGGAGAAAAGGGAACCCTCTTGTACTGCTGGTGGGGATGCAGACTGGTGCAGCCTCTGTGGAAAACAGTATGGAGATTCCTCAAAAAATTAAAAATCAAACTGCCTTTTGACCCAGCTATACCACTTTTAGGAGTCTATCCCAAGAACACCATAACACTCCCCATGTTAATGGCAGCCTTGTTCACAATAGCGAAGATCTGGAAACAGCCCAAGTGTCCGTCAGTGGACGAGTGATTAAAAAGCTTTGGTACATATATACTATGGAATACTACTCAGCCATAAGAAATGATGACATCGGATCATTTATAACAACATGGATGGACCTTGATAACATTATACTGAGTGAAATAAGTAAATCAGAAAAAACTAAGAATTATATGATTCCATACATCGGTGGGACATAAAAATGAGACTCAGAGACATGGACAAAAGTGTGGGGTTACGGGGTGGGGGGGAGGAGAGGGAGGAGGTTTGGGGAGGAAAGGGGTACAAAGAAAACCGGTTAGAAGGTGACAGAAGACAATTGGACTTTGGGTGATGGGAATGCAGCATAATCAAATGTCAGAATAACCTAGAGATGTTTTCTCTGAACATATGTATCCTGATTTATCAATGTCAGCCCATTAAAATTAATTTTAAAAATATATGAAAAAAATGAATTACCAGTGTCAGTGGGTTTTAGACTTTTTTTCACCATGCTCTGCAGTGGGAAAGGAGATGAAACCAAACTGTGCAGGCTTCCCTGGGTGGCAGTGGTCAAAAGGGAGGAGGTGAGTCAAGTCCGCAACGAGAGTGATGGATCAGAAGTTGGAGGAGGGAGGCAGCCTAGCCAACGTGAGGAAGCAGAACGACGCGTGCTTGCGATGGGCCACTTGCAGTCCGTGGGTCTGAGGACTCAGTAGTGACATGGGACTCTGTTTTCTACCCCAGGTTCCCATGTGGCACAGGGGCCTGATACTCGAACTGTGCTGGTGGCAGGGACAGTGCAGTTGTGGAGGGGACGTTTGGGGCGTATGACAGGAGAAAGGTGACAGAAGCCTGGATGACCCACTTTGAAGACCTCAGAATGATGTGGGGGCAGGTAGTCAAGGTCATCTGGCATTCCTAGTAAGGTTGAAGTCATAGAATATAGTCTTTTAAGATTCCTGTTGTGGGGTCCTCTCTGAGTTTTACCTTGGAGACACCTAACCGCCATGCAGTTGTGATGCCACGGGGAAGCCAGAGTCACCCTTCTCTGTGGCTTTTCTCACAGCTGGGCACTCAGCTCGGTAGCCATCGTCAGTCCCCCATCGGCTGTTGACTGACTTGATGCCACACCCCAGCAGCCAGGGGTGGTTCCCTAAGTGTGGCTGTGGGCTCTGCTCGTGGCCACACACTAGGTCATGCCATCACTGGGGCTTCCATGGAGGAGGTCCTGCTGAGCCTGGGGCCTGACATCACTCCTGGGAGCCTCGCAGGGAAGCCAGCAGCATGCCAGCAGCAGCAGTTTGGCCTGCATCAGAACCAGGGCGACCTTAAGGATTGTGAGGATTTCAACGAGGTGCTAAACCAGTGAAGATTGGTAAATGGATTAGCCCGATCAAGAAGTTCACATTGAAGACATGGAAAATCATCTCTCAGGACCAAATCAATTTAGTATAAAAATATAACTGACAGTGAAAGTATAAAACTACCAGTTAAACCACTTTTCTATTACTATTGGTTTCCTGACCTCAGAATTGCAATGTAGGCTCTGGCCGGTTGGCTCAGTGGCAGAACATTGTCTTGGCAAATGGATGTCCCGGGTTCAATTCCTGGTCAGGGCACACAGGAGAAGTACCCATCTGCTTCTCCACCCCTCCCCCTCCGTCCCTGTCTCTTTCTCTCTTCTCCTCCTGCAGCCATGGCTTGATTGGAGCGAGTTGGCCCCAGGCATTGAGGATGGCTCTATGGCCTCTGCTTCAGGTACTAAAAAGAGCTCAGTTGCTGAGCAACAGACCTATGCCCCAGATGGGCAGAGCATGGTCCCCTAGTAGATCTTGATGGGGGTATATGCAGGAGTCTATCTCTCTGCCTCCTCTCCTCTCACTGAATTAAAAAAAATATTGCAATGGAAGGGGGTGCCCTTATGGTATGAAAGTCTGTTGAGATGGTATTGAGTTTGGGGCTGGGCAAATGTGTGGCCTTTTTAAAACAGATTCTGTGATGTTACTGTTTGTAAATCAATTAAAATGAAGTGATTTTCTTTAAATAATTCCTCATGTGACTATTTTTACTGCCATGCTGGTGTGGCTCGATGAATGCAGAACATAATAATGTCCTCGTAGAACTGTGTAAAAGTCAAATGTGATAACACAGGTGACACGTTCACTTAGTGCCAGTGGGCACTCAGCTTCCTTTGCCATAGCCCTCAGCTCCGCACCAGGTCTGGTGGAGAAACAACAGAAATAACCTGTGTGCTCTGTTTACAGGGGTTTCACTTTCCAGCTGGGAAGAGAAAGCAAAAGTTTGACACACCGACTCACCCACCTGGCAGAGAAGGCTGTGTGGTGCCCAACCATGCAGCTGTGCAGCCACCCTGCTGACACCTGCCCAACCAGGGAGACTAAGGCATAGAAGTGGGTGCAAGAATTCAGCACAGGAAGGTCAGGTCCGATGGGCGTCAGAAGTTCCCAAGGGTTTCAGAAAGGGCCCATTTTAAGCTGGTCTTGGAATGAGGAGGAGGGATTTGGAAGGCTGAAGCATAGGATGGTGCGTTCACAGCTGAAGAATTAAAATAGGTCAAGACACAGTTTGTTTGAATGCATCTGGAATGTATTTGATAATAATAATGAAAATAATATGAATGATGACGATGAGAGAGACATCACGAGCATGTCCAGGGCGTCCAAGCCTGTGCTCCGTGATCAGTGTGCATCATCTCACCTCATAGCAATCTGAGGAGATAAATCATTAGACTTCCTTTGGCTGCAAGTCACAGAAACCTGACTCAACTCAGCTGAAAGATAAGGCGTTTTCTTGGCTCTTATAACTCGGTATCTGGACGCTGGGTGGGCTGCAGGCAGGCTTCGTCATCCGTCTGCTCATCTCTCCTGCTCAGTGTAGGCCCTGGGACTGCAGGCCCCACACGGCCCTCCCGGCCCTGCAGTACATTCCTCCCAGGAAGGAGGGCTGGCACTCCACAGCATCCTACTGAGAGTCAGGAAGCTTCCTTTCTAGAGCCACAGCAACAATCTCTTTGAGCCTTGCTGGCATTTGTCTTGACTATTCTTAAGCCCTTCATTGGCAGTGGTGATGGAAGCAGCATTAGCCTGGACCTCCGGTCCTCAAACAGGCAATGACAGAGTCCCCTGGGCTTCACCCCCAGGGTCCAAGCTGCAGGTCTGGGATGGGCCCGAAGTTTGGAGTTTCTAACAAGTTCCCAGTTGCTGATTCTGCAACTGCTCTTGATGCCTGCTGGTCAGACTCATCTCCCAGAGTGCCACAGATGTGGAGAGGTCGGTCTAAATGCTTTCTTCTGTGGACCATCATCACCTCCACTGTGCACATGAGGAAACTGAGGCTGGGAGGGTACAAGGAGCAAAGGTCCCATTGCCAGAAAGTGGCAGACCCAGATTCACACTCAGCAGTCTGATGCGAACACCTGTGTTCTTCACCACCAAGCGAGAGGCCCTTCCCACTGCGGAGACCTCAGTGGTAGGGTGTGAGATGGCCTAGGCAGGCGCAATTATACTACGGAGGTTTTTAAAAGCCAAACAAAGGACCTTAAACTTGAAATCATGGGCAATAGGGAGCCATCCTAGGTGTTTGATGGGGAGTGTTTTGTAAAGATTGGTCTAGAGGTGAAACTTATATTTATTGTTATGCAACTCAGTGAATAGTTATGTCAGAAGTCTTTTTTGTTGTTGTTTTTCCTGAATTACAATAAAAGTTGACTTTATTTTCTTATTTACTTTCTTTAAAGTCAGATGGAGATCTCACTATAAAGTAAAAAGTTTCCCCTTCTGTAAGAGTTAAGATTTGTAATTGCAAGCAACAGAATCTGGCTCTAGCTGCTTTGAGCAGAAAAGGAACTTAGTAGAAAGCATATCAGGCAACTCACAGAATTGCAGTGAGGGCTAGAGAAGCTGAGTTTGAGGCTAAGCAGGAGGAGCCAGGCCTGAACCCATGCTGTGGGAAACCGCAGTCCTCTGCAGCTGAACTCAGCCCGGGCCAGTACTGTGCGCTGAGTGTCACACCAGGGACAGGGACTCACTGAACCAGCGACACCTTCCCTGTGCCAGAAGCATGGTCCAGCAGATCCTGTCACGCTGCCTCCAGCCCCAAAGGGAGACAGGCTCGCTGTGCTGTGCCCGCCTCGCCTTCTCCAGACCTCACAGCCAGAGCACAAGCTTCCACTAGCAGAGTGGGAATCCCGTGCCCTGTTGCAAGTGAGGCTGGGAAAGGAGAGAGCAGCTTCCATGGTGCAAATTAGACTCTGGCTTCTATTTAGACTTCCTGGAAGGTGTTAAGGGCTGATTTGTGTCGCCCTTAAATTCTTATGTTGAAGCGCTAACACCCGGTACATAGGAGATGGGGCCTTTAAAGAGGTGATTAAGTTAAAACAAGGCCATTAGGGTGGGCCCTAATCCACTCTAACTGGTGTCCTTATAAAGAAGAGGGTGTTTGGACACAGAGAGACACAAGGTATGCAGGGACAGAGGAAAGAGCATGTGAGGGCACAGTGAGGACACAGCCTTCTGCATATCTGCTGTCATGATGTGTGTGTGCATACCGAGCAGAGAGGCCTCGGGAAATCAAACCTGCCCACACCTTGATCTTGGACTTTCAACCTCCAGAACTGGGAGGCAATAAATGTCTGTTGTTTAAGCCTCAGTGCTTTTTTTTTTTTTTAAAAGGCAGCCTGAGCTGACTAACACAGAAGGGAAGTGCTGCCCCTGGGAAAGGGATGGGATCGTGAGGAGCAGGAATGGGTGAGAAATGTACTCATGCTGTGTCTCTGAGTGTTGGATGGCTCTTGTAGGAGTGGGTAAAGATTTGCAGCCCCATGTTCATTGCAGCATTGTTCACAGTGGCCAAGACATAGAAACAACCAAAAAGCCCTTCAATAGAAGACTGGATAAAGAAGATGTGGCACATATACACTATGGAATACTACTCAGCCATAAGAAATGATGACATCGGATCATTTATAGCAAAATGGTGGGATCTTGACAACATTATACGGAGTGAAATAAGTAAATCAGAAAAAACCAGGAACTGCATTATTCCATATGTAGATGGGACATAAAAGTGAGACCAAGAGACATTGATAAGAGTGTGGTGGTTACGGGGGGGAGGGGGGAGAGGGAGAGGAAAGGGGGGAGGGGGAGGGGCACAAAGAGAACTAGATAGAGGGTGACAGAGGACAATCTGACTTTGGGTGATGGGTATGCAACATAATTGAACGACAAGATAACCTGGACATGTTATCTTTGAATATATGTATCTTGATTTACTGATGTCACCCCATTAAAAATAAATTAATTAATAAAAAAAAAAGATTTGCTGAAGGAGGAGCTTCAGGAAGAAAGACTGGGCGGATGAAGAAGGACAGTGTTTTAAATAGGAGATGTTTGAGGGCCCCAGTAGATGACCTCCCTGCGTGTACCTCCAATCTTTATGGCGAAGCCTGGGAGTCCTGAATCTGTTTATTCTTGGGAACCTCCAAATCTGGCAGGGTCCAGCTGGATTTGGCAAATGCACGTGTCCTGGCAGCCAAAATTCACCAGCTCAAGGGTGCACAGCCGCGGTTTGGGCGACTTCCCAGGGCGTGCCCGTCATCAGCACGTGCGGCTGCAGGGCTCGTTGTAAAGCTCCCTGGGAAAGCCAGGCAGAAGGACAGGCTCTGGTCGAGGGCGCCTACTTTCTGAGCTGAGATTTGTGGCTTTCGGTTTTTGTGTTCTCCCCGTTTGCCTGGCTGTCATCTTTACCTTGCTTCTTTTATTTCCTTTTAACAAGAAGGTACCACCCTCTTGTTCATATTCAGCCATGTGCAAAGAGGGGGGGGGGCGGGGGGCAGGGGGGCTGAAGGAGAGGGGCACAGAGAGGGCAATGCAAGTCCCCCATCCTTTGCTGTGGGGGGCTAGTGATTCAAATGGGGAGGTGTGTGCATTTTGGTATCAGTGAGCAGGGAAATCGAGATAGAACAGAATTGAATATTTTTCTGCTCTGCCTTTGCACTCTCGCTGATCACACCAGAAGAGCCTGGAGTTGCGGAGCTTCCTTAGAAGCCACGGCCTAGCTGCACGAGGACAGCTCGATGACTTCACCAGCTAGTGGAACAGAAGGAAGATGAGACATACTGGTGGGAGTGGGTCAGAGTGGGCTGCTTGTGTATATGGGGAGTGTCACCCAGTAATAAAAATTTTGGACGCTACCCCCATGCTTCTATCTGGCCTCTTGAAGTCTGAGTTCCAGCACCTTCAGAGTGGCCTCCTTAGAGTCCTGCCTCACAAGTCTTTGCGCCTTGTCCCAACAGATAATCTGGGGCTAATTTTCCTCCCTCTGCCTCACACATGCTGGGTGACCTTGAGTAAAGGATCTGACTTCTCTGGGTCTGTTTCCTTTTCTGTGAAATGGGGTTAATAGTACTGACTTTTCCCACAGAGTGAGCATAGGAGACATCGCTAATAAAACCTTTCATAGAAGTCTTTGTTTCACCAAGGCTCAGGGGTCCAGGAAAGGCAGGGTCTGGAGGCTGTGAAGGCAGCCCAGGGAAGCAGGGGCTGCTTGGGGAGGAAGGGCTGGTTCTCTGTGAGGCACAGCACAGAATGGGGTCTTACGACACCGGCAGGCTACACCAAACCTCACCGAGGACCTGTATGAAGGGCAAGGCAGCTCTGGCCTCTGACATCTGGCTCTGGCCTTTGACCCACTCAAGACATCTGCAACCACTCACAGAAGTGACATCAGCTTCTTACAGTTTCTGTCTGTCAAGTCCAGAGTCTTTGCAGCAGCGCTCAGATGGAAGTTGCATGCAAATCATGGAAGAAAGCCCAAACTTGGCTGGGAGTTTGTGTTGTGCAGAGAACAACGGTTGGAGAAAAAGTGCTGTGTGCTGTTGTGTTCAGATGGAGCTGATGTGGCTCCCATGGAAGCCTGCTCTGCCAGAGCGGTGCGTGTATGTGCATGTGTGTATATATGTGGTGTGTATTTGTATATGTGTGCACGTGTATATGTGCAAGTATGCATGTGGGTGTATTGGGTATGTGTCTATATATGTGTGTGCTTGTGTATGATGCACATGGATATGTATATGTGGGTAACGGCACACACACATGTACAAGCACACATAGATGTGAGCACACATGTATTATGCACATGTGTGTATATGTGTGTAAAATATGTCTTGTGTGTGTGTATGCATATGCCTAGGTATGTATATGTACAAGGTGTGCACACATGGATACAGGTCAGTGTGCGTATATGTGTGTACATGAATGTATATTTGTGTGCGTGTATATGGCAGTTATTTTCAACTGGTGTGCTGCAAAAAGTTTTAAAACCTGCAATACCTACTGTTTAGTCAGGGGCACTGATCTCTCTTTCCTTCGATTGTCAAATAAAACAATGACAACAGCCTGCCCTTTGGTGGCACAGTGGGATAAAGCGTCGACCTGGAACACTGAGGTCGCCTGTTCGATACCCTGGGCTTGCCTGGTCAAGGCACATATGGGAGTTGATGCTTCCTGCTCCTCCCCTTTCTCTCTCTCTCTCTCTCTCTCTCTCCTCTCTGAAATTGAATAAATAAAATCTTAAAAAAAACGAAAAAAAAAAACAAACAATGACAACAGCCAACACAACAATAGCCATCCAGTGTGAACAAATCAAAATTATGCATTTTTTTGTCAGAGCAGCATAAAATATTATAAAATATCCCCTAATTTTTGTGAGCAGTATATAATATACTTTCTGGTGTGCTGAACTGTTTTATTAATTACGTGTGTCATGAGATGACAAATGTTGAAAGTCGCTGGTCTATGGGGATGGCTGGAGGGCACATGCGTGTCCACATGCCTTATCTCAGGCCTCACAGGGTTGTGCCCAAGTCAAACAAGCCACCACACTTGCGATCAGCAGACATGCACTGACATTGGGGGTAGGAGGTGGCTGGCAAAGTGTGCACACAGGGACGGGTGTGAGAGGGGGCTGCCATTGTGGGTCGGTGCTCTGCCGTCACTTCCCTGGAAGGTCACCAGGCCAGCCTTTCTATTCTCATTAGCCAAGAATTGGATAAGCTAGTTAGTTTTTTATGCTTAAAACCTGAGAAATGCCATGAATGTGCCAGAACAAATTTTAGTTTGTATTTTGTGTTTATGAAAATCAGAAAGTCTTTTGATTTTCATCTTATCAAGGTAGTTTTAAAAATATTCATTTTTCAGAACAGCCCTCTGAATCTTCTTTTACCCCGTCTTCCTTGCTGCTTTTTCTCGTGTAATAATTCAGGTTCCGGGGATGAAGCCAGGACTGAAAGCTGACTGGCTGAGGGGGTTGGTCTCTGAGTTAGACGCTTGTTTGGGAACCTAGCAGCTCCTTAGAGTTGTTTAGCCATTGGGAGATCACTTGACCATCTCAGTCTTAATTTTCTCACCTTTAAAAGGGAGATGCTAATAGTAATAACATCATAGGATTGCTGTAAACGTTCACTGAGATATTGCCAAGCTTCCCTACCTGTGTGCCAACGTGCGATTTGTTGTGAGATACTGAGACCTCCCGGGGGGGGGGCAGAGGCTCTCCCATGAGGCCCCAGCCACCAGCCTCAGGTCATGAGCAGCCCTTGGGGGGCTTGCAACATCATAGTGGGTTCCAGTAGGCAAAGAAAGTGTAGGGTCTCTTGTTAAAAAAATTATTACTAATTTCAAGATGGTGGGTGACACAGAGCATTAAAGCAAGTATAGGGTCCTTCTGAAGGTGTGGCCTTCTGCCATGACACTGGCTGTATGTCTGCAAAGCTGTCTTGCCTGGAGGCACAGGGCATGGTGAGAGATGAGTGACACTAGCACTTCCGTGTTGCAATGCTCCTAGGGTGGTCACACAGTCTGAACCCTTGAAATTGGAGTGGGTGGCAGCAGCCAGCCAGCAAATACTCCTTTGCCCACTGCAGGGCATGGGGTATGTGCTCACACTCCAGGTGTCCAATATACTGTCCTATATACCTCTACTTGGCCTCTATCTAGCCACCCCATCATCTCCATTGCTATGAAAGCCTGGCCAGGAGGCAGTCTGGCAGCAGGTGCAGGTGTTCCTGGGGCGCCTAGCTTCAGGTGAGGGTCAACATCTGTCTTTACCTAAACACAGCGCTCGGTCTAAGCCAGCTGCAGAGTGATCACTCTCACAATGCACGTACGTTCTAAAAAAATACAAATTTCATCATGCTTTTGAAATATTTGCTATTTAAAAGGTTTGAATGGATACAAAACATTATTATTATTATAAGAAATATCATTGTTCTAAGAAATGCCAATACAGCTCCCCATGGATATTTGTTACTGAAAGAACTTACAGATTCTTTAAGTAGAATTTCAAGTGTTGTACATTTTTGAATGCTTATAAAAATGGCTGAAAATTTTGGTGACCTATTTGAGTGAACAAAATTTCTCTTTCATGGTGAATGTCATTCACCATTCAAGACACCACCCTCAGGAGGAATTGTGCATGGCTGTTTCAGCACCAAATTTGGTGTGGTCAAGGAAGCAAGCTTGAGTTTTTCATGAAACATTTGGAAGTTTTACAGAAAATAAACATTGCATATCTACCCTTTAGTTTGCATTTTATTTTTATCTGAATGATAAAATGTAAATTGCGTATAACGGGTCGTTCCGGATGGCATGCTGGCAGGGTGTGGTTTGTCCTAGTTTCCTCCTCCTACACCCTGTGCACCATATCTGAAGTACGACTTTCTTTGAGTGTCATGGCATAGAACTGCTGGGAAGCACTGAGCACCATATGCAGAGAGCTTTCTGATGCATAGCAAGCAGTCCATAACATTGCTTATGTCGTCATTGTATTACACAGATATCTGAGTAGACCCCTGAAATTCACCAGCTAGATACATTGTGTTCCAAACCCTGAGCTTGGATGGTGAGAGCTACACTTAAACCTGTCAAATTCTCAGAGTCCCTTGAACATCCTGGGCCTGAAGAAGTGACCACTCCCCCTCCTTAAAGGCTGGAACTTGCTACATGCTTGAAGACAAGGCAGAGGCTTCAAGCCACCAAGCACACCCAAATCCTTTCAGAACCTCACTCACCTCCAGTCGGGCTACCAGGCTAATAACTAAGGCTGGGACCCAGCACACTCTAGCTGGGGGTGTGCTGGACTGGCTGAGAGCAGAGGAAGACGCTGTCCCCAGGGAGCTCAGGCTCTTGGCACTGTGTGCTGCAGAGGCTGACAGAGCCTGTGAGCATGTGTCCTGTGGGCAGGGCAGCAGGCTGACTGGATACGAAGGGTAACAGAGAGTTTGTACATACGGGGATACTGCAGTGTTTAATACATTGGCGAGGACCCTGGGCCTGGGACTCAGAGTCTGGAAACATTGCTAACATGAGGCTGATCTGGGGAAGCTTATATAAGACAGTGGAAGAGGGAATTGGCAGCTTCAGTGAAGAGGGCATGCTACATCAAGGTAGGAAAGTCACCAGCCAACCATGTTTCCTAGAGAAGCTGGAGAGTATGCTATTCATTATTCGAGAAGAAATGAGCCACAGATAGGGGAGCCAGCCTCACCAGGGAGCTGTCCTCTGTTGGCCAGGACAGATGTCAGGAGATACTGTTAGGTGACCAGGCTTTCATAGCAATGGAGATGATGGGGTGGCTAGATAGAGGCCAAGTAGAGGTACTTAGCCATCAGAGGCTCAATAAAGGCAATGGTAGTTAGCAGCTGAATCAGAGTGGCAGCCAGGGGCCTAACCCAGGGGGAGTGACAGAGATAGTGAAGGGAACATGGCATTGTTAAATAAATGAGTCAAAGATGGCCTTGTTTTTTTTTGTTTTTTTTTTTTTTTGTATTTTTTTTCTGAAGGTGGAATTGGGGAGAGACAGTCAGACAGACTCCCGCATGCGCCCGACCGGGATCCACCCGGCACGCCCACCAGGGGCGATGCTCTGCTCACCAGGGGGCGATGCTCTGCCCCTCTGGGGCGTCGCTCTGCCGCGACCAGAGCCATCCCCAGCGCCCGGGCCATCTTTGCTCCAATGGAGCCTTGGCTGTGGGAGGGGAAGAGAGAGACAGAGAGGAAGGAGGGGGTGGGGGTGGAGAAGCAAATGGGCGCTTCTCCTATGTGCCCTGGCCGGGAATCAAACCCGGGTCCCCCGCACGCCAGGCCGACGCTCTACCGCTGAGCCAACCGGCCAGGGCCAAAGATGGCCTTGTTTATTGTCACTAAGTTCTGTACTTCTTCATAGCAAGCTGAGACTATTAGCTTAAAAGCCTGCCACAGTCAAGTTCGAAAGTTTAAATTTAAAGAATCCAATTGCTTTGCCTTGGCGGGTAGCTCAGCTGGTTAGAGCAGGAGTAGTCAACCTTTTTATACCTACCGCCCACTTTTGTATCTCTGTTAGTAGTAAAATTTTCTAACCGCCCACTGGTTCCACAGTAATGGTGATTTATAAAGCAGGGAAGTAACTTTACTTTATAAAATTTATAAAGCAGAGTTACAGGAAGTTAAAGCATATAATAATAATTACTTACCATGTACTTTATGTCAGATTTTCGCTAAGTTTGGCAGAATAAATCTTTATAAAACAACTTACTATAGTTAAATCTATCTTCTTATTTATACTTTGGTTGCTCCGCTACTGCCTACCATGTAAGCTGGAACGCCCACTAGGGGGCGGTAGGGACCAGGTTGACTGCCACTGGTTAGAGCATTAATTAATGGATATACCTAGGTGGTCTATTCGATCCCCGGTCAGAACATAATCAAGAACCGATCAATGAACGCAGAATGGGTAGAACAGCCAATCAATGTTTCCCTCTCTTCCTCTAAAAAAATCCAAAAATTAATAAATATTAAATAATCCAATTGTTTTTAATATAATTCAAAGTAGATTTTTAGCCACTCAGAGCCTGCCTGCTTGGCATACCCTTGCTTGACATCTGCTAACCATAGACAAAACAACCCGTGGTTTATAAAATACTCCAGACCTCCCTTCTGAATGGTTGTCCCTTGTCTTTAGAAGGTCTCTTGATGTGAGGTACTTCCACTTGCCTACAATTCTGTCAAAATACCACCTAAAGCAAACTCACTGTGTACTACTGGCCCCTTATGGTCATACCTTTGTCCTGGACTAACTCTGACATTTCAGAACTCAATATAAGTGTGTGTAGGAGAGACAAAACAGACGAGCATTTCCTTCCTCATCTGGTCATAAGGAATCAACCAACCTCATGCAGCCAGAGGCATAAGTAGAAGGAGAGGCATGGATACAAAAAGAGTGGTGGGTTCAATGGAAATTTGGAGATTTGGATTACTGACACCTGCAGCTTTCTGATGCCCTGTGGACTTGCACAGGCCTAAATCCAGATGGCCACTTCCGTCTCATAACATATTGTTATCAAATTGAGAAAAGAGAACAAGGAGAGATATGTTTGGCTCCCAAGTACTACATTGGTGAATCTCTTGGTACTCTCCTACCCAATTCTGATGGCAAATGGACAAATCTTGCCACCATAGCCTGAGAAAAGTACTGTCACTAGAGACTCACACTTCTCATGGATTACGTTCTAAGCCACCCTGACTCGCATAAGTGCTGTTTGAGAGTGGGAAGAAATCTGAAACAGGTTGTAGAAGATAAGGATGAGTGTTAATTGTGGCCTTGAGTCTAGCTGCAGCTGCAGTTTGTCCCATTGAACCCTCTAGGGCCTCTCCCAGCTGGTGGTAAACTTACTTATAAAAGAGCAATTGTGCTCAATTGAGGCATTGTGCTCACAGGGGGTAGATGGTCATGGAGACTGTGGTGAGCTGCCCGATCCTCCTTTAGGTCTGAGGCACATCCTCACTGCTGAATGTGCTGGCTGGTGAAGGTCACAGCTGCATCCCTTTGAGGGAACGGAGCTCCCTGGAAGGAAGCCTCTTCACCCAACGTTATATCACTTTTTCACATTCAGCACAGACCCCATGACCAGTTGATGCTGGAGTACAAAGGCATGGCTCTTTGTCTTGTCTTGGGTTATCTCTGAAGGGCCATCCCAGTTTTAGAGCTCCCTGTGCCCCATCAAAATTAACTTTTCCCTCCGCCCAATCTCTTACACCCCCTCATTTAATGTTGACAAGAGCATTCTTCAGTAAACTCACTGTATCCCAGTCTCCATCGCAGAGTTGATTTCCCAGGGAATCCAAGCAAAATATTTTTTCTCTTATTCTTTGCCCTACTGTTTTTCCTCTTTCTTCCCCATTTACCTTATGCTTAGGGTGATCATATATCTCAGATTGCTGGGGACAGCCTTATTTTCCTCCTGATAATCTGGTGGCCCATCTGGCCAGTATCCTCTTTAATTCTCAAAAGGATCCTGATTTAGACAATATGTGATGTGACAGAATTCACCAAGTTCTTCATCACCCACATTCTTTACACGTTATATTTTACTAGATGCTGGAAATACAGAACTGAGTAAGAGATTCCAGTCTTCTGAGCCCATGCTCCAAATTCCTATTGAAATTGCCAAAGAATGTTATAATAAAAAGACATATTATTGCTGGGAATTAGAGAAAGGTGATATTCTCATACAATAAACTTTAAGGAATTTCTTTAAGACAAGATTGAGGGAAGGGTCTGCATAGACAGGTGTTTCTTTTGCATTCATTTTATGCATTTTCTTCAGATGAAAAACTACCTAGGGACCAGTGGCAGTCACCCCACAACCCCAACTCAAAGCAGCCAAGACTGGAGATGGTGTGGGGGAGCTCTCAGTTTTACCTGTGTCCTGGAGCCATGCACTGGGCACATGGGATTCTTGGGGTGGGGACTGCTCCCACATTCATATGGCATCTGTTTGGGGATATCTCTGAAACATGGGGTGGGAACTTCAGGGGTTGACCCTAACTAGGGGAGAGGAGCCCTTAAATAAAAGGTCACTGCCCCAGTTAATACTGGGTTGTCATAATTAACAAGAAAATAAAGCTCTCAGACTTAAGGATGAAGCTATTTAGTATAGCTGCCTTTAAAAAATTTTTTTAAATTGATTTTAAAGAGAGAGAGAGATAACAATATTGATCTGTTCCTGTATGTGCCCTGACGGGGGATCGAACTGGCAGCCTCTGTATCTCCAGATGAAGCTCTAACCAACCGTGTTAGTTATCCACCCAGGGCTTAGCTGCTTTCTCGTTCTCCACAGACATATGGAACTAAAATCTGGAAAAGTAAAATGTGATTCTGTTTCTCTTCTTTCTTTGCTGAGTCCTAGAGGAGAGAAATGAAATTCATACAAGACTCAATCTCAACTCCCATTACTTGAAAACATAATAAAAATAGCTAAAGTGTATCATTATCACATTTTATAGATGAGGAACCTAAAACACAAAAATTTAAGTAATTTGCTCAGGATTCTTAAATGGACACCCTCTGTAAAAATAACAAAATCTTTAGACATTTTTTTTGTGTGTGATAGAGGGAGAGAGACAGAAAAAGGGACAGATAAGGACAGACAGGAAGGGAGATAGATGAGAAGCATCAATTCTTCATTGCGGCACCTTAATTGTTCATTGATTGCTTTCTCTTATGTGCCTTGACCAGAGGACTATAGCAGACCGAGTGACTCCTTGCTCAAGCCAGCGACCTTGAGTCCAAGCTGGTATGCTTTTGCTCAAACCAGATGAGCCCGCACTCAAACCAGCGACCTCAGGGTTTCAAACCTGGGTCCTGTGCATCCCAGTCTGACGCTTTATCAACTGCACCACCACCTGGTCAGGCTCTTTAGACATTTAAGCACAATTTGTAAAGGGAGAAGACTGAGAGAGCAAGAGAGAGCGAGAGAGAGAGAGAGAGAGAGAGAGAGAGAAGAGAGAGAGGTAATGAACCAGTGCAGAATCACTAGATAAATAACACTTTTAAATAATTTATCACAACTAGAGTAGAGAATTCACAGAGAGCTAATACTTAATGTCAACATTCTGTGAAAAGATTCTAAGCAATTCTTGGGGATTATTACCAAACAGAATTGTGATATTGTTGTCCTGGCTGGATAGCTCAGTTGGTTAGAGCATCCTCCTGGTACACTAAGGTTGAGGGTTTGATCCCTCATCAGGGCACATACAAGACTCAACCAATGAATGCATAAATAAATGGAACAACAAATTGATGTTTCCTTTCCTCCTCCTCCTCTCTCTCTCTCTCTCTCTCTCTCTCTACCCCTTACTTTTTCTCTGTCTCAAATAAATTTTTTAAAAAAGAATGGTGATATTGTTGCCAAAAAAAATAATATCCACATCATTTCCCCCAAAATTATTGAAACAGGTACTTTGGACAACTGAGAAATATATCTATATGAAAACCTGAAGACTGCATAAGCTGTTTGTTGAAGCAATTTTGCTAAAAAAAAAAAGAATTGATTGCAAGTCTCTGTCAAAGTTTTATTTCAAGGTTTCCATAAGGGAAGACTATCCTGAGCTAATTACTTAAAAAACTTTTCTCTTAGAAGAGAAAGAATTAATAAGAAAAAACTGTAGTTCAATTTCTATTTTCCCCACTGGAATATACATTTCACGAGGGCATGGACTTAGCATTATTTATCCTAATCTCTCCAGCAAGGTGAGTTTTCAATAAATTTGTAGTAAATTAAAAAATTGTTGACCCTGTTTAGTTTATTATAGAAAGCAAGGATGGTTCAACAATAGTAATTGTATTGATATAATTAATCACAATAATAGAGAGAGGAGAAAAAGTTTTATACTCATCCAAAGAAATACTAAAAATGTATTTGGTACAATTCAACATTTATTTGTGACCTAAATTCTTAATATCCTAAGAGAAATACTTATTTAATAATGTCTGACAGAAATTAATTTAATAATGGCATATTACAAAAATATTAATAATATTCAGGTATAAGACAAGATTTATCTCCAGTACTTTTACTTGTCATTGTGTTAGAGGTCCTTGCCAATGCAATAAAACAAGTCAAATTAATCAAGTGTATTTATTGGAAAGAAAGAGACAAAATTATAATTAAGTAAGTAATATAGTTGTTTATTTGGAAAGACTAACTTAATCATTAAGAGACTACAATAACTAATAAGGGTAAGTGAGATGACATTGCATAATGAACAAACAACTCCCTTATAGTTCAATAATAACTAGTCCGAAAATAAAATAGAAAAAAACACATTCACAAACTACTCAAGAATAATGTAAATAAAATTTTTGCTATACTTTTATAAAGAATACTGTAAAGTTTTACTCTAGGTCCTAGGTCCTAGAGTCTAGGACATAAAAGAAAATGAATAAATTGAAGAGAATGTGGTTTTTCTAGTTTGTGAATATATTATAAAATTTCAATTATTATTTTTAACATCTCAATTTTTTAAAGATATATATGTATATATTTATATGGGGACATTTCACATTTGGGGAAGTTATAAATTTTTAAATAAATGCTATAGGTAAAACATAATTTCGTGACAAAAGTTTGATTTCCACCTCATAACATAAACCAAAATAAATTCCAGATGGCATATAGTTGATATATAAACAGCAAATATATTTTGAATAAAAGAATAAATGAATTAAATATTTAAATGTATCTATAACTCACCTTATATTTAAGTTAGTATTCTAAAATTTTGGTATTTACTGTTGAAAGTTGAGCCAATACCATAAGAAGCAAATCTATTTATTGATGAAAATATTTTAATAAAAAAAAACCCTATGAAAATATAGGCCAATATTTTAATCATTTTGAAATGAGAAAGGACTTCCTGAGAATGGCATAAAAGGAGAATATATATTATAAAGGAAAAGATAAATGGATTTAACCACATACAATTAAAGATACTTTTTTTTTGGTGGGTTTGATTGCCTAATTCCACTCCCTTTCTCTAATCCCATTTCTGAGGCCTGTCACGTGGGCACTTGCTTTCTCAGTTACCCATCCCATTATAGATAGCCTATGTGTCTTTGTTATAGCAAAGGAGACTCAGGGTTTTTCCTGGAAAAGCTTTTATTTTGCTCTACAAAAGGACAGAATCCTCTGCTGCGTCTGTACCTTTTGCTTTTTGCCTTGAATGTGTGCCCTGATGTCTGCTACTTTATCAACCATCTTACCCCCAAAAGACAGTAAACATGGGACTGAAAAATCAACATGTTAGGTTAGATGGGGTAAAGAGCAAAAAAAACCAGGGTAGGGTAGTTTATGGCATTAGTGAGGGCTACACCTAACCTGGGGTCATCTACCTCCCCCTAACTTCTTGTTATGTATAGTAATAAAATATCTTTATCACTACTTGACCAGGCAGTGGCACAGTGGATCCAGCATTGGCCTGCGAAGCTGAGGACCCAGGTTCCAAACCCTGAGGTCTCTGGCTTCAGTACCTCCTGAGCTGAGGCTCACCAGCTTGAGCATGGAGTTGCTGGCTTGAGCCCTAATGTTCCTGGCTTGAGGCACAGGGTCACTGGCTTGAAGCTCAAGGAAGTGGTTTGAGCAAGGGGGTCACTGGCTCAGCTGAAGCCTCCCAGTCAACACACACATAAGAAAGTAATCAATGAACAAGTAAGTGTCGCAACTATGAGTTGATGCTTCTCATCTCTCTCCCTTCTTGTCTGTCTGTCTGCCCGTCCTTGTCTGTCCTTTTCTCCCTCTCGCTAAAAAAAAAAGAAAAGAAAAGAAAAAAAATCTTTATCACTAAGTCAGCCACTGTTAGCAATTTTGTTACTTGAACATGAAAACATTCTAAATGAAATACATCTATTTTTTCCCCACAAATTACCATAGATAAAATTAAAAGCAAAAATTGGGGAAATATTTCCAACATATATAATAAATAAAATGCTATGTCTTTAATAAAATAAGAACTTAAATCTCCCCAAATATGTACAGCAGCCAAAAAATAAATTAAAAAAAATAAAATTTCTTCAGTAGGAATAGAAATAAAATGCAAATAAAAACACAAAAAGACATTTTGCCAATATATCAAATTGGTGAATTTTTAAAATAAAAAAATAATTCAAGGATTAAGGAAGGTTGAGGTGAAGGAGAAGGGATTGTAAATTTAGTCATTCAAGTAGTAGTAGACAATTTGCTAATTTATAACAAGGTTTAAAAACATGCATAATCTAGATTTTACAATTTTATTTTTAGGGCTTTATCTCAAGGAAAGACTCATAGTATGTGGAAAGCTACAGCTGCAAAGATGTTCATCACAGTGTTGTTTAGAATGGTGAAGGATTAGAAACAACTTGAATGTTCAACAATAGCATGTTAGACAACTTGTAGTATATCTTTTCTGGATAATGAAATACTATGCCAATAGTAAATGTTCTTGGAGGAAAGTATGTAATGGTATGGAAAATATGTTCTATTAAGTAAGCTAAAGGTTACAAACCAGTATGTGGAAATACACACGAAAGAAAAGTTGGAAGAAACCCACCCAAATATCAACAGAGGTTTTTGTTCTTTATGTTCATGAGATTAGGGCTGGATATAGATTTCTTTGTTGTTGATTTTGTTTGCTTTTATACACTTTCAGCAATAGATATGTACTGGCTTTGCACAAATCTTCAACTAAAAAGGGACTTCTAAGAGACTTAAGTCCGATGTATACAAAACTTTGAAACCTCCCTTTTTCTCCGCTTGGTTCCCCACCGCCCTTTCTGCCACCTCCGGCTCCATTCTTTCGCCCCTTTGCGCCCGTGTCTCCATCTCCGTCTAACGCTGGCTCCGGGCAGCGCGGCTCCCGCAGCTCAGCTCTGCGGGGACCGAGACCTGTCGCCGGAGGAGACCCGCGTCTCCCGCGGGGGGCGAAGGGTGGGGAGGAGCTCCTTGCTTTCCTGTAAACCACCAATCCACTGGTGCTTGTCACCAACCTTTCAGAACTCCTTGAGATTGCCCTGTGTCCTCGGGTCATCTCCGCGCCCCCTGCGCCCTGCCTGCCTGCGGCGGTCCCACCGCGACTACACGCGCACTCTGAGTGCGACTTGCCCCTGCGGCGGGAGCAGGCCGCGCCGAGTCCCGGGTGCTGGTTCTTAGCGAGTGGCATCCGACCCCCGCCCCCGTAAAGACTCCACTCTGTTGCCTTCTGTGTCCTCTGACACCTGCGGCCACCAAACAAGTTTCAAAGCGCTTTCCCTAACGTAATTCCATGTTTGGGGGGAAAAATTACCACGCACCCACTTTGGGAACCAGCGCAGTGCCAGGCCAAGGAGCAGGAAGGACGAGAAAGTCAGAATTCCCGCCTCCAGGAGTTCCCAGAGGGGGTGGGCCGGGGCGGGAGGAAGCCGCAGGTAGGACACGCACAGGACCTGGGGAGGCACGAGAAGCTGGTGAGTCACACTCTTTTCACAGATGGTGGTGACAGGAAGCAAGCGTTTCACTGAACACCTACTACGAGTCAGATACTTGCACTTACGCTATCTTCTCATCTGGAAGGGGAGTACAGCTCTGGAGGGATAAATGTCCATCCCCATTTTACCAATAAGGAAACTGAGGTTCAGAGAAGTAACTCCTCCGTTTTACCGGTTAGGAGTCAGACTAAATGCCCCAGTCCTCACCAGTAAACGCGAGGCTCTAACCTGGATTTTCCCGGCCGCACTGGAGCGCGGGAACCTGCAGTGCGTGGGGTCAGAGCTGCAGAACCCGCTTCAGTTGTTTACAATCCTCAGTCCAGCGCCTCCAGGTGGTGCGGTCAGCATTGCCCCAAACACTGATCGGTTTCTGCGCGAGTGACCCGCAAGCCCGGTGCCCCCGTCTGCTCTCTCGTGAGGAACAAAAAGTAAGTGGAGTTATGTTGCTCCTTGAAGGGTGAGACGGAGCTGTTCAGCCCGACGGACCAGCTCTGTTTTCCCAGCTAGTTCTGAGGTTTTCTTAGGCGCCACGTGCTGTGCAACCCGGACCCACAGCGTGTCCCTCTCTCGGTAGGAGCGGAGAGGAGCGTGAGTTCCCACAAACCAGCAATGGAATTTACAGGCCTCAGAAAGTGTTTGAGGACAGCCTCCAGTTAGAAGTCCAGATTACACTGTTAAGGACACTGGGAAGCGTGGATTTTGTTCATACGCCTTTCCCCGATTTCCCCTCTTGCCATCTGAGGTGTGTGCTATGGGCGGAGGTGACGCTCCTGGCTGTGATGTTGGAGGAGGAGATCGCCTAGTGCCAAGAGGAATGAAATTCTATCTGGTGCCATCTTTGTAGCTGCTCCCCCAACACACACACACACACACACACACACACACACACACACACACACACCCTCACACACACACACACACACACACTCTCACACACACACACCCGCACCCACACACACACACACACACCCGCGCGCGCACACACACACACACACACACACACCCGCGCGCGCACACACACACACACACACACACACACACACACACACCCGCAGGTGGAGAAGTTGGAAAGACAAGTGTATTGTGGAGACGAAAGTTGGATCTGGAAGCCAAATGGTGTTCCTGAGGACTCGGAGGAAAAGGTGACCTAGGAAGGAGTGAGTGGGAGCCTTTTGTCACCCCTCCCTTCTCTGAGGCAGATGGCCCCTGGGGAGGGCCCAGCCCCCACCCGGGCCCGGTTTATCTCGCGGAGCGCCGCGTGGGCCCCGGCCCGCGTGAGCGCGTGTACATGTGTGGACGTGAGTGTACGTGTGAAATATGGCGGCGTCGGCCGCGGAGGAGTAGACGCTCTGCAAAATATGAATAATCAACACATGGCTTACACCTCCGCCGAGGGCCTGGGGGGAGTTGGGAAGTCCCGAGGGCTTCCCCTGCAGGCGGGTGGAGGCGGCGCCGCGGGCAAGGGGGGCCTTTCAGAGGAGCTCCTCAGTTACTCTCTCCTGGACTGAGCTGAGCAACTCGGAAAGAAGACGGGGGGGGGGGGGGGCGGTCAATTCGCAGAGAACTTTTTCAGGTTGACGGCTTTATATTGCACGCCACTGTGATGTACTGGAACATCGACTTGAGACTTTGTATCCTATTTATCAGTTGAGACGCTACTTGTCACCTCCCATCCTTATTTTGTGTAGCTATAAAACGAGCACAAACAAATCCCACCTAAAGTGTTGCTATCAAGTTTAAGGGTGAGAAAGTGTGTGGAAGTGCTGGCTGAATGTCCTGCCTGCATTCGTTTGTCCCTTATCTTGCGTGGAGACCTACTCGATTGGGTCTCTTAATGCAATTCAACTTGTCTTTTGATCGCTGCGCCTTAAGTAGTGCGGCGACAGAGTGGCCACTACCTTCGTGCTCAGATACCCGGAAGCGACTGCGACAGACTGGTTTACTCCAGCACACCCCAACCCGGGGCTTGACGTTCACGCTACCCACACACCCGGGAAATCAGGTCCCCAGGTGAGAGCGAAGGCTGCACCAGGCATTTCTCTCTACTGACCACCTGTCCCCCAAGATAAAAGCCTCCCAGGCAAGACAGTCATTTCTGCGCTGCCGCGGGCACAGTTCCCACGTCTGCGTTAAATGCTGTTGCTCCTTCCAAAATTTGTTCACCTTTCGATTCTGTGCCTCGACCGGCTAGGGTTCCCTCGCTATCTCTGAACCCAAAATAAGGGAATGAAGAGGAAGGGTATTTTTTTTTCAGGGAGAATACTGAGGTGAGAGAAGAAAAAAAAAAAAAGCAAGATGAGGAAGAGACCCTCTGGAGTTACCCAGGGTTAGGGTACAGCCAACCTGGACTTCTTCAGTCCATTTTGGGTTAACTCATTGGAGAGACCTGGCCGGCCTGGCTACACCACCATGTTTCTATATAATGTCCTTCCACGCCTCAGTTTTCTACAGCTGTTCTCACTTGAATCCCTGTCACTATTTTGAAAGAAAAAAAGAAAGAAAGATCAAGAAGTGAATTTAATTTCTTACCAAATTGTCCTAAAAGGGGACAGACTCTTCAGTAAGAATGGTGTCATATTTGCTGTGCATTTGTGAATAGTTTCTTCCCCCCCCCCTCCCTCTATCGGGAACTCCCAGTTATGAAGTATACAGGTCCAGTTTTGTAAGAAAAATGCCAAAGTTAAAATATGGAGTGGATGTTAGTGGGGCTGGATATTAAAAATATATATATATTTGACGAGAAATTGTGTACTAAATATTTGGCAGGATTCTGAGAATGGCGAGCGAACCTGTTTGTTTCTACTCGGACGAATAAAAAGCAAAGATTTCAGCTAAAATAAACAAATTGGAAAATTCACGCCCAAAGAGGGGCTTATGGGGACCTGCCACTTACTTAATTTACAAACCCCAGACTAGCCGTCCCTAGGGAGCGAGTTCCCCGCGCACGAGCCGGGCTCCGTCCTGCGGGTTGTTAGACTCAGGCGCCGCCCTGGGTGCGTCCATGGTGGGGGTGAAGGTCAGGCGGAAAGGACGGGGGAGTTCTCACACCTGATCTCACCCCAGGGCCCTGTTGGGTGAGAAGGAGACCCCGAGAGCAATTTTCTAAAAAAAAATATCAAAACCTCTGACCTAGAGGAGAGACGCGGCTCCCCGGAGACGGGGCCGAGCGCGATTGGGGAGCGGGGCCTGAAAACCAGACGGAAGGAAATCGAACGCTGAGCTGCAGATGTGAAGCCCAAACGGAGGGGAAACCCGGGGACTTGCTGGGAAAGTGAACAAAGGAGGGGACAGGGTGAAAGACGAGTGCCACCACCCTACCCCGGTTTTGTGCAAATAGGTGGTCGTGAAGAATTTTAATAATGTTCATCTCGGACTTGTTTCCTCCTCGGCAGGCGGCTGAACGAACCTCGCGGGCCGGGGCGGGGGAGGCGCGGGAGGGCTCGACACCCCCGCGGGGCCGCGCTTCCCGGGGACGCAGCTGCTCCCGCCCGGCCCCGAGCGCAGCTCAGGGCCGGTTTAGTGCGGCGTGTTGAGAAAGGTTTGTTCAGGGATAGCCGGAGGCTATCTAGTCGAGATGGGAGCGACCCTCCTGGAGTTGGCGCCGCCGCCGCAGACTCCAGCACTAACCCAGGCTTCTGTCGCACGGGTGGCCGACTCTGCGTCCACCCCTCCCCAAACCCTACACAAACCTAATTAAACCCAACCAGGTTGGCAGAAACGCTCCCTGCTCCGAGAAGGCCGAAGCTCAGTCTTGCTGGGCCCCAGGCTGCCTTCCCGTCTCCCTGTCTTTCCCGCCCTCCTGCCTGCGCTAGCCGGGAACTTCATCTCCACCAAAAGCGAACTTGGACGCCCGCGGCTCGCAGCCCACCGGGTCCGCAGCAGAGCCGCCGTGATTTGTTCCGAGCGCCCCGCGCCGCCGCGGGGAGGTTGCCCCTAGCGCAGCTGGCCAGGAGCGGTGCGGCTTCCTTTCCCGCCAAAGTTCCCGGGCCAGGGTTTTCTAAGATTACCTCCCGGCAGGGCACCCTGGCCTCTGAACTTGCTTTTGGGTGGTGCGACTAGGGGTGTCCACCGCGCGCGCGGCCTTATGGTTTGGGGAGAACAGTCCCGAGCTGGGAGAAAGGGCCAATTCATTCACTTCCTGAGGAGCATAATTTGGGTGGCAGCTGTTGTCCGCGAGAGGAGCCAGCGTGCTCAACCTTGTGCCCCCAGCCAACCCGGGCCTGAGGGGCAAACGATCCTGGCCAGACCCCGACTCACCGCTGCCCCGCAGCACCTAGGGTTGGTTGTACTTGTTTCCTCTCTTGGTAACGTCGTGGTGCCGCACATCAGAGACCCCTTGAAAGAATTAAGGGGCTCATCAACCCATCTTGAGAGACTCAAGGGCTTTTCCATACTCTCCGCCAAGGAATCTGAGGCGTTGCCTCTACTGGGCACAGGTCACAGACGAGGATGGCGTTGGGTGGTTACTTGAGGTTCACAGAGGTTTATAAAGAGAGCGAGTCAGGGTAAAAGACTCGGGTGCTTAGGTTTTGCAGGGACCTAAAATATCTATAAATCCTGCATATAATAGAGAATTGCCGAGTTGAGTCAGGGTAGTTTCATCCTTATAAATTTCACTACCGCCCTCCTTTCTTTGGATAAATCCCATCTCACTAGGCTTTTACAACAGTTGTGGTCCATCTCCCGGTGCTCACTCACCCTTCATTGCTCCTTTGTCCCTGCTATCTAACAAGAAGGACCAACCAAGCCAGAGCCCTGGGGTCCGGGTGCCACAGTCAGCACTTTCCCGAGGCGTGGGTTTCATGTTCTCCTCTCCCTTAAGTCAAATGACTCCAATCCCTGGACCCCGAGTTTGCACAGAGAGCGTCCGCGCACCCCCCCCCCCCCCGCTCCCCATCAGTTTTCAAGTAAATCACTGAAGTAGGAATTTGCGCTTCTTAGGAGAAGCCTGGGGTCGCCATTTACCCTGGGATAGAACGGAGTTGCCGACCGGTCCCTTTCTCAAGAGAGCGGCATTTTCTGAAAGTGCGAGCTCCCTGTCCGCCCAGGCAAAAGAGTTGCAAAGGCGCTGTGTCCTCTAGCGGCAAGCTCTCGCAGTTCCATCTGTGAGCGCTCACCTACACCTAAGGGATCTGGTCGGGTCAGTTTACGCTCGAATTGGAGTCCTGAGTGGAGGGCAAGTCCCCCGAATGTAAGCCAGGTTTCGCCCGGGCCTTCTCCGTGGTGAGGCCAGGAGGCCCGGGCGAAGTCGCTGGCACTGAGGAACAGCTGATTTGTCTCCTCCACGGCAGATGGTCTTTGAGCACAGATTTGCATTCATTGTCTCCAAATCTGTTTTCGCGCTGGTATTCTAGATTTCAGCAGCAGATCTCTGCACAAATCAGAATACAAAAGAAGAGAAGCAGAAAAATAACACCCAGCCAAGAGGATTTTTAAAATTAGGCATCGCGAGCCGCTCAGCGCTCGTTAAAAGCCGCCTGGTTTCAGCTGTTCGGCAGAGGTGCCGCCGCCTCCCGGCCACCAGCCCTCGGTCAGCACCGCGGCGACCGCGCGCCGTGGGCAAAGTTTCCTCGACTCCCTCGCTGCCTCTCCGCAGCTCCTCTGTGGCTGCCCCGGGACTTCGGTGACACGGTGGGGAAGGTGGAGGGGGCTCCCGGGAGGATGCCAGGCAGCTCTCGCACTAAGCCTGCCACGATCTGTCAGCAACCTCTTCTCCGCACAGTTGCGACTCTCGCTCGCATCCGCCCAGGGGTATTTTCCTTAGCTCCTGGACAGTTTTCCCCGACACTCTATTTATTTGAATAGCACTTGAGCCTTGTTCGTACGCCCCTACCCCTCCTCTTTCATTCATAGACCCTTCTCTCTCAACAACTTGTAAACCGCATACAAAATCTGAGTGTCACCATGTAACTCCAGGAGACTTGGGAGAGCTGTTGAGAGAACTCTCAGTTGCTGTGGGGAACCTGTGCACAAAACATACATGTGGTCACACTCTCCCTTACAAACACGCACACAGATCCAAGCCCCGGGAATGACTGCCTTCTGGAAGGCAACAAAAATATGCATCTAGACGCAGGATCTACGGAGGTTCCCGGCTTTCTCTTCCAGACTGAGCGGGCGCGTCCCAGGCCACCCTGCTATCATGCTAGATTTGGGGGCCCCAAGCCCACGCACGCACATTAAGGACACAGCGTGCACAGCTTTCAGTCCCCTTTCACCTCCTAGCGTGGCGCGCGCCGCCGGAGGACGTCGGTCCGGCCTGCCAACCGCCGGCCAATCCCGAGCGCCCATGCAAATGAGGCTCCTTATCCGGCCGCGGCTCCGCCTCTCCGCGACCAGGGCTGTAGTAACCCATTCATGGGGCCGGTGCGCCGCTGCAGCCCAGCTCCGAGGTGCTCGCAGCCACCGCCTCCTCTGGGCTCCGGGTCCTCTTCTTCCCTTTACAACTGATCCTGTTGGGGATTTTTTTTTTTTTTTTTTTCTAAATTGGAGCGGCAAGGAGGAGCAGGGAGGGTGGGGGACCAGGAGGAAGGGGAGAGATTAGGCAGCCATCAATCTCCTCCAGTTTCTTCCAGAACAGGTGATGCTTCCAAATTGTGATCACTTTCCGGAGGCAGCGCTGCCACTGGAAGGATGCGAGCAACCTAGGACAGAGGGCCTGAGGTGGCAGATCTGAACTTGTGAAGGATAAAATCCAAACTTTTACTACACCAATACGCACCTCGCGCGTGAAGCAAAGGACTGGTTATCTTTTTTTTTTTTTCTAAGAGAGACTCAAACTTCAGCATTTGGTCCTCCCTCCCCCCTTTTTTGGATTGTTTTGAAGGAAACGGTTTGGTGACAACGTTGGGAACAGTAAAGACAGTGTGGTAACTCTTATTTTTAAAGAGACACACCAGACTTTTTTTTAAATGTTTGGGATTCAAGATACTTTAGCAAGAGGGCCAGCTCTGAAAGAGAAATCGCTGGGCGCGGAGATGGATTCGGTCCGGTCCTGGGTCCGGAATGTTGGCGTGGTGGACGCCAATGTCGCGGCGCAGAGGTAAACAGACGGTCGCACGACTATTTTGCTCTTCAGGTCTCTAGCTCGTTCGCTCTCTCTCACTGTCTCTGTTTCTCTCTAGCTCGTTCGCTCTCTCTCACTGTCTCTGTTTCTCTCTGGTGCCCCCCCCCCCCCGCCCCCGCCCCCGGCTGGCTCGCTCTGTTTCTTTTTCTCTAGCCCGCATCTGTCGCCCTGGCCCAGCGCGCTGGGGCTCGCCCTCGGGCAGACAGGTCGTGGCAGTCCCGGGAACACTTACCCCGCGGCTAACACTGGAGTTCCTGAATTGCCTGGGTCTTTGTGTTTCTCCCCCACTCCTTCCCCCTTCCCCACAGACCACTCTTTGGGTGGAAAAATAACAAAGTAGCACCCACCGCCTGGCAGCTCATCCCCGAAGCCCTGCGAGCAGGGCCTGGCCCGGAGCGGAGCGGGAAGACCCGAGCCGGCGGCGGCGGCCCCCGGAACGCCGGCTTCCACCGCGCGGCTGGCGAGCGCCTCCTCCGCGGCATCTCGCCGGGCCGTTCCTGGAGGCCCGGAGCCCGGCGGGCTGATGGCGACGGCGGCGAGAGGAGCCGGAGAGTTCGGAGCGGCTCCCCGGGAAGGAAAAGCGGTAGGGAGTTTTGGGGACGGGGCAGGCTGGAGAATCCAGGCGCACAGATGGAAGAGTGGGGCCAGAAGCACTGAGGTGGGGTGAGGGGGAAGAAGAAAGTCAAGAGAAAAGACGAATGAGGAACAGTAGAAGAAACTGCAGAAGAAGAAAGCCGAGAACAGGAGCTGGCCGACAACGGGGAATCACCAGCTTCTAATTTTACTGATCCCTGAGGCTGAGTGCTCCTGAGCGTCCGCGTCCCGAGATGGTAAACGCCTGGTCCAGAGTGTCACCTCGCGAAGACGTTCTGGTATCCCTTGCTCATCATCATCATCATCACCGCTGAGCTGGGACTTGGGGTCCCCACGTCCTTGTCTGCGAGAGGAAGCCCCCTGACCCCAAGGAGCCCAGGAACTTCTTCCCACGACTTCAGTCTCCTTCTGCGCTGTCCTCATCACAACCCCCTCTGAGTCCCGACATCACGCCGAGAAATTCCTTTTGTCCTAGCAGGCCACCTAGCAGGTCTCCAGGTGTCCCGGGTAGAGCGAACCAGCTGCCACCCTTGGATGAACCGAAGCAAAACTTGCGTCGCTCGGGAGACCCCGGGCGGGCGGCGGCTCACTCCCTCCTGCCCGAGTTCCGGCGGCGCCAGGATCCCTCCGGCGAAGCGCACAGTGCAGCGGCGGCGGCCGCAGCCTTCCCGGCTCGCAGGCTGCAGGCCGAGGGAGACCCGCCACTTCCACAGAGCCGGCGCCGCAGTGCCTTTCCTTAACCGGGCTCCTTTAAGACACCACCCCTACTTTCCTCCTTTCCCCGGATCAAACACCTATTGAAATTGGAACTGGCAGCTCGAGTAGGATTTTCCAGCAAAATTTCACACCCTTCAAAAGAGTGAAAAGTGCTCGCGCCCTAGGGCAGAGGCCCAGAGATCTGAGCCGCGGGGCAGCTCCAGCCATCTGCGCGCTCGCCTGGGCCCCGCGTCTCCTGTTCAATGCTATCTGGAGGCCGGTTTGTCCGCGGCCGCGGCAGGTCTGCAGGATGGGGCGTGCACACGCTCAATGCGTTCGAGGGCGCCTCTCGGGTCCTCCAACATGGGTTTCGCTGTCAGCGGGCTTGGCTGCGCCGTCCTTAGAGGCGAATGGAGCGAGGCTCCCCTTGACTGCAGGCGAGGACTTTCTCGGCCTCTTAATAACATTTTGGTTTCTCCAAGCTCAGCATTTCTGGGGGCAGGGTCCCCAGAATCAGGTCATTCCTGGTGGTCTGCATCCCTAGGATTGGTCGCGGGGATTTCGTTCTGCCACTGTCCTGGGCTCAACTTTTCGGAAAAGAGAGGGAAACAGGAGGTGAGGCCTCTCGCTGTAGGACCGAGAAAGGGCTGGGCTCTGGGCTTCCCGCCTGCCCGAGGGGTGTTTCACCCACTGCCTTTCCAAGATAGCAGGGGGGGGGGGCGGTGCTGGGTTATGGGTAGTAGCGCTAGGACAGGTAACTCCAGCGAATGTGAAGGAAAAGGGTCACGTATTCAAAAGTAACGAGGCGTTTATTCCCATACCCCGGGGCCCGGCTCTTGTTCCTGACCCATTCGGCGGCCACCTGATAGGATAGATGAATGCAGCCGCAAACGACAAGTTTGGGCCCCCGCTTAGGGACCGCTCCAGGCCTGGTACTGCAGCTGGGGTCCTTCGGACTCCACTCCCAGGCCTGACCGCGAGCTGCCGGGCTTTGGGATGTCCAGAGGCTAGAACAGCGGACAGTTGTAGCAGCGGCTGGGAGTGTCAGTCCTGCCAAGCGACACCCATGGCCACTGCGTCTCCTCTAAGGAGTCTCCTCTCTTAATCCGAATTTTAAAAAAGGTCCGAAGGTCCAGAATTCTTGACCTGGGACATTAACCCTTGACCCTTTGCGGTGTGATGTTTGCGCTTTGGTAACATTGTCCTTTTCTCCTTCCCTTTGTCCGGTGTCCCTTGTGTTTCTTCCTGCGCAGCGGAGTGGCCCTGTCCCGAGCCCACTTTGAGAAGCAGCCTCCTTCCAACTTGAGGAAATCCAACTTCTTCCACTTCGTCCTGGCGCTGTATGACAGGCAGGGGCAGCCGGTGGAGATCGAGCGCACCGCCTTCGTCGACTTTGTGGAGAACGACAAAGTAAGCGGAGGGCCCCTTCTTCCCCTCCCGGACTAATAACTACCTCCTTCCATCTGTCACTCGTGACGCTTTTCCGTTCACATCATCGGAGATGGTAAATCGAGGCTTCTTACTCTCAGACTCTGACCGGTTGCTCTCTGCGCACCTCCTCCGCCCCGGCTACGGTGCACCGCTTGCTGCGGGGACGTGGGTGATTTTAGCACCCAGCCCCTGCGTCACTAGGAGAACCTGGTCGTGGATTGACCGCGCCGCAAACGCCCTTTCCACTAGAACGTGATTTAAAAGTACACCCAAGCCCGAGCTGCCCTTCCCCGGGTTGTTTTTGTTATTTTGCACCTACTGGCTCCCACGGAGTGAGGAGATACCAGGTGGAAACCCAGAGCCTAGCCTTGGCCTCGCTGAGATTTCTCTCCCACTCGGGCTTCCCACGCACCGGCTCCCAACTCAGATCCCGGTTTGGGACTGCATTTGATCCCCAAAGAAACAGTTGTGTGACCAAAGGAAAGTCTCTTACGCTCTCTGGGCCTCAGTTTCCTCTCCTGTACAATGGGAGCGTTAGAGCAGGCGCTCCAGAGGTCTCTCTTGAACGTGGGCCTCGGGTTCTGCAGCGTTTGGCCTTAGAGGAGCCGGTTCTGTCGGAATAGAAACGAAGGTAGCCCTTCCATGTGGCGGTCCCTCTCTGCCAGGAGGTCCCTGGTCACCTCTCTGCCAGGAGAAGCCTTGCGACTTCCTCAGGACAGGCAGAGCCGGGCGGGTTGGGTCGGTACTGCTAAAGGTAACGTTGGTAGGGTGTCCCTTTGTTACCAGTGGCAGGAGTCTCACTTCTGAGGGCATTTTTGAGGGAGAAAGACAGAGAATTGGAGAGAGTCAAGTGGCCGAGAGCCTTGGCAAGTTTTGGAGGTGGCCCTGCGGCAGAGGCTCCTGCCCTTTGACCCCAGGGCGGAAGGGGTGAGAGGCAGGGGGTGTGGTGTAGAGAAGACCTCTCTCCTCTTTCTCTCATTTGGGGGGCTCGAAAGCAAAGGACTTCAACACCGCCTGTCTTTTCAGGAGCAAGGCAACGAGAAGACCAACAATGGCACCCACTACAAGTTACAGCTCCTCTACAGCAACGGTGAGCGCCCAGCCTGGGTCCAGGTGCCGCACACGTTCCTGTCAAGGAAAGCGGTTGACTTTATACCTCGGTAGCTTGCAGGGCCCCAGGCCTAGGGAGAGCAGTGTTTTGGGAAGCTGGGACAGGGCCACGCTGGGTGGGTGGTTGGTCTTCGGCCTCAGGGCCGGTGAGCCCACGGGTTTAGGGGCCGTGGGCAACTTCTTGGGGGGCCTGGCCCCACAACTGGGACAGGTTGTGGGGTTCCCAGGAGGGGCTCTAAGGCTTTTACTTTGTGCCCGTTGCCTTCCCCTCCCCACAGGCGTCCGCACGGAACAGGACCTGTACGTCAGGCTCATTGACTCAGTCACCAAGCAGGTGAGCCCCATGTCCCACGGTGCTCTCTTCTCCAGGGCCCCCTCCCCCTCTCCCCCTCACCTCTTCTGACCTCCCCTCACCCTCCACTAATTCCTGGGTCAGACTTCCCATTTTCCTGCACAGCAACTCGAACCTTGTCCATTCTGGAAAAGAAAACCTTTTCCCTCACTCCCCAGTTGTCCTGGTTCTTTCTGAGTGGGGAGGTGCTGGGGTTGAGGGGAAGTGAGCAAAGGGGTGAAGGGAAGAAACACTTATTGGGAAGTTCAGCTTCTCCAAACATTGCCTTTTGTAAGAAGTATATTCTCCCGGGGCAAACTTGTCTCTTATTATTTTGCTTGAGTTAGCCAGGCTGCAGCTTGGGTTCTGGGCTGCCAGCGGGCACCACTCATGAAGTAGTGGGCCCAGAGAGGAGAACCAGCTCTATGCCTGCTCGGTTCTCTCTCCCCTCATGCCTTCCATCCTTGCCCTTGCCTCCTTCGCAGCCCATAGCTTACGAGGGACAAAATAAGAATCCGGAAATGTGCCGAGTCCTTCTGACACACGAAGTCATGTGCAGGTAAGAGCTGCTTTGTCCTATGGCCTTTGCTACCAAGCTGGGCAGGGGAGCCAGATCTCTGCACTCACCTGTGCCCCGGGCACCCACTTGCAGGAGTGATGGTGAGCACAGAGGGAGGCCATGTTACCAAACTCCTCCTTTAGTAAAGGCCAGATTCTTAGAGCATCTCCCAAAGGAAACTCAGAACCATGCATAATTCTATCCCTGGCCATCTCAAGAGTTTTCTCCCCACCTGGGTAGTTTCTGCTGCCCAGCAGTTGATGACAGCATGGGGAGGTAAGGGGCAGCCCCCAGCCAAATCTGGGATGGGGACTTCCCCTGACTGGTCTCTGCTCCAGGTTGGTATCCAGGCTCAGTTCCAAGGAGGGGCCACTTGTGGCATTATCAAGTCAAAGCTCTGGAGATTCCAAGTCTGGCCAAGGGGTGATCAGAGGGGTCCAGGGGCTCATTGGTTTATTTCTGAGCACCCCCCCCCTCTTGAGGCACTTTTCAGTGATGTTGAAGCATTTCCTTCTTCTAGGGAGTTCTCTTGTGGGAGGAGTTCCTTAGGTCAGGAGGCGTTGTGGGGAGAAAGATTGTAGGGGTTGTCCAGCAGTGGCAGGAAAGCTGGGGTCTAGAGCAGCAGCTGGATTGTGATGTTCAAGTTGGAGAAGTGCAGTGTGCCAGAATTTCTGTACCTTTTCCATCTCCTTTACAGAGACCAACCCATTGCATTTCGAGTCTTTTTTTCCTGCCTAACTAGAAGAAAATTAAAAATTAGAAGAAATTTATCCACATTCTTATTCTTTCATCAAATATTTATTGAATGCCTAGTTTTGTCAGATATTGAGGATCCCACAGAAAATGTGAATTATCTATAAAAAGGAAACTCTGGGAGGAAGTAGTGATTTTACTATAAAAATGTATGTTTATTCCATATATCTTCCTTCCTCCAAAATCCCTGATTGGAGAGAAAACCTCAATACATCCTCACTCCACTATTGCTTCAATAAACGTCTTCTAACTCCAGACTTGCTAGTTTTGGATAACTGCAGGCTGCAGCTGGTGTAGTTCGGAATGTTTTATGGTCAGCTCCTGGCAGCTCTGTCTCCCTCCCAACCCAGTCAGGAGGAAACACAACAATCAGACATGTTTGTTTTGGTTTTGACCAAGTATTAGAAAAACAAACTTTGCCAAATGCAAAGTTCAACTCTGCCAGAGCTGAGGGGTCGGGCTTCCTGGCCTGAGTAGCTGGGTGAGGTGTTGGGCGATGGAGTGAGCAGATTACTCCAGGACCCCCAATAGATCTGGTTAGAAAGGAAATACAATTCTAAGATGAACTGTAATACCTAGGTGAAATAGTTGAAACACTGATTCAATTGGCTAATTGAAGGGTGCTTTTTAAAATTTCTCTTTATACTTTTAAATGTCTTTGTTTGGAGAGATGATCTTAAAAGAAAGAAAACCCCAAACTGGCTCATTCATTGTCTGACGAATTATACTTACCATTTTAAATAATACTCGCACGCTCCATTCAGCTGTATTTACAGCTGATATTTTTATTTTTAATCCCAATCAAATCCTCCTCATTTTATGCTGTTTAAGTAGCAGCATCAATTTTTAAATCCTCTAGTTTAGTCTGCATTAGTAACACAATATAAAAAATTAATGTACTATAACTTCTCTGCATTCGAGACCTGGGAAGAGGTGTTCTGCTGTTTTCTTCCCAAACTAGAATTTAATTATGGGTAAATAAATGATCCATTGGATGGGTACTGTGCCGTGTATGTGTGTGTGTGTGTGTGTGTGTGTGTGTGTGTGTGTGTGTGTGTGTAGATGAGCTGGGGTAGAGGCAAATGTTGGATGCATGTATTAGGGACATTCTCACTCAGTGTGTCAGTCTGAGCTGGTTGATTCTCCAGTTAGGGGAATAAGTTGCTTCCCCACAGTTTAAGAGCCAGCTATATCAGTCAGTGACTGAGGGATGAATCTGATGCCCGTTTCTCAAAGGTGATAGCACACAATTTCATTTGTGTGGTGGGTGTTCTTGGGCATACCTGGGAATTTCCCAGCCTGGTTGTATGTTCTATAATCTTCAGTCCAAAAGCTCATAAATTAGCATTTAGCTTTGAGGAGGGAAACAATAGAAATCTTTTTAGGAATAACTTTTTCTCCCTTCTCCAACTGTCTCTGCCCACTTTCCCCTGCTTTAGTTCATTTTGCCAATTATTAGCAAGGGGAAATCTAGTTGTAATGTCACTGCCAGCCACCCCTGTGCCATCAAATGCTCAGAGGGTTAAAAGATATTATAATTTGAACAGAAGTCATCTCAAGGCCTACAGCTGGCTAATAACAGAGTTGTATTGAACACGAGCAAACCCCACAGCTGTGACTTTTCGCCACAAGGCGCAGGCTAGACAGGGCCCTAATCAGATGGGCCAGCCGGGCAGTGGGGCCAGTGTCTTTATCGGCCAGATGGTGTGAATTTAGACACTTTTGTTATGCAATCACAGGGAGGAGTTGGGGAGAAGAAAACAAAACAAAAGCCTCCATGCTGTGCGTTTATTGAGTTTGAAATTAGAGACAGATTTTTGAAAGTTGAGGGTTGAATTTTAAAAACGATTTTGGAGGGGAAAGGGCATAATCACTTGTCTTGAGCAGGAGTTAGGCTGACTAGACACCCTGTGTCCTTGTGACTCAGGCTTCTCCTCTGCCGCTACCCCCTCCCCCTTCTAGTTTTCTGAAAAATTCAGGTAAGATTCAGGAGTGGGATAAAATTTCTCATTTCCCCCACCTCCCATCCCCAACTTGTTTTATTTTTTTCTCTCCCTCTCAATTCTCGAAGAAAAGATAGGGAGGATGAAAGAGGCCTGTTAGCCAACTGAGAAGGTTTCAGGTAAAACATTCTCCAATAAGTACTAGAATAAAATATATCCAACCCAGCTAAAGCAGGAGGAGAGGCAGAGCTTTCATTTTCATCCATTAGCTTTTGAGCTTCTTTGTGGTGGTTAGGACACAATCTTAACCTAGTGCCAAGTTCGGTTTCCTTTTCTCTTTGTTTACTCTTTACCCCCCTCTCCCCCCCCCCCTTGTTTTTCCAGCCTTGTTCACTGAACAAGAACTTCAGACTTACAGACTTGTTTGTTAGGCAATAACCCTAAAAATCCTTTTTAACTGAAGTAACTGAACCTGAAGTTGGCCACGCAGGCTCTGTTTATGCAGCAAAAGAAAGGGAAAACTGAGTTTATATACCTAATTCAGGGCCCAGTCCCTTCTCTCCACTATCCACATACCTGATCCCAGAGTGGATGTTTGGGGAACATGGTTTGTGCACGTTTTCTCCTTTCTACTTCCCTTTACTCACCTTGATATTCTGGCATGATGATGGAATGCTATTTAAGAAACCAAATAAAGAGTAACTAGGACATCTCGAGGAGAACTTTTCCTTTATAAAAAGAAAAAAAAAAGGGAATTAGCTTTGGCTAACCCAGAGTAACTTTAAGAAGAACTCAAAGGAAACAAATGTCATGCACTCTGATTATTTTTACACCTCTTATAGTGCAACCGCCAAATCAGTGTCTTATACATCTTTCCTTTGCTCTTAATGTTAGAGATCACAGTTAAATATGGGACTTGGAAAAATAGAAGGTCGGGTCCTGGAGTTTCTCAGCCTTTTCTTTAAATATCATTCTCTTCACTGTGTGGAATCCTACACTGTATCACCTCCGCACCAGGCTCAGAGTTTTATCTGTTTTTCTTCCCTCTAGAGAAAGTCCCCATGGAAAGCTGCTGAATTCAGCTGAGCAATTTTGCAAACTTACTTGGCCTCCTCAGAATCGTTCCTTCTCAAACTAAACAGATTGGCATTCTGACACACTGTGTGCTTGGAATTAAATTGTACCCAGCATCAAGTACATAATAGGGTTAGGTGACATGCTGGTGATGTCAAAAGGGGGTCTAGGTCAAAGGCTTTAGGTAAACAGCATGTATGGGCTTTTAAAATTGTGTCGCTAAGTAAAAGTTTTGTCCTGGCTGCAAAGATATTCCATTGACATAAGCCACAGAAAAATCGAGAAGTGGGAGACAGAAACGGGTGGAAGTAGAAGTTGGGAAAAGAGACAAAGCTTTGGGAAGTTGGAGAGAGTCTAGCTAGCATTTTTATTGGTGTTAATCTTGGGATGGATTGAAATTTTAAAAGTTAAGACCTAATATAATTTCAAAGGTGAAATATTATTTCAAAAAGTCCCAGGGGTAAGTGCTGGCATTTAAGAAAGTTGAGACAATTTTTATTTCCTACTAATCTGATTAAAATTCTTAAAGCCTCATTGTACCCATTTGGTGCAGGCTTTTTTTTTTTTTTTAAATCTCTCAAGTCTATTATACTTTTTGAGAATGGTAAAATTGTTTACTAAATCATCCACATGTCCTGGCATAAAAGAGATGGATTTAAGAATCATAAATATCTGTTTGTTCGTTTGTAATTCTGTGGAGGATCAGAGATGGGGAAAGGCCTGCAGGGAACCAGGAAGCAAGTCTGTGACTGGCTGTGTTAGGCCTTCGGGGCTCTGCCGCTACACGGCTCCCTCTTCTCTCTACCTTGTCAGCACTTTTGGAGGGTGCTCAAGGAATCTGAGAGCCTCGTGGACTTTTTAAACTTCGAAGGGACTCTGGTGATAATCTAGTCCAACATTTTAATTTTATATACAGGGAGGCAAAGCCCAGATGGGTTAGAGATTAGACTAAATTGACACAGCTGCTTAGGTACAGAGTTGGGTTAAGCACCAGAGCCCTGATTCTCATGTTAACATTTTTTCTACCAGACCACATCAATCTCAAGCAGAACTTATACATAGTTTTGTTATTGCTATGGTTTATTAGACATACTCTCCAACTGGTGTGGATGATAATGCTTTTCTCATAAGGCATGTCAAGGTTAAAGTCAATGACAGGCCATGTGCCTGAATGAGCTGAAAGATATTCAGAAGTCTGTGGTCCCAAGAAGTAGAGGTGGGACAACACAGGGAGGGCTGTTGCATTGCTTCTCCACCACCAAGCTTTCTTTGCCTTTTTTACATTGGTTTAGATCTGCCGTACAGGATTGCACCTGTTTTGCTTAGATTGGAGTGTTTAGCTTCTGCCCAGGTCTTTCTGAGTCCTTCCTGTCTGTCATAATTATTCTAAGACTTCTTTCTCTTTTGCATTCTCTAGTATCAACCAGGTAGCCAGCCCTTTGCTAGGTACAAGTCTTGGGAAGCAGTGTTTTCAAGATGGAACCTATACATCCAGTCCCATTTCTGTTCCAGACTTGGTGAAAATGATTGGAGCTATCATTTTACTGCTCCCTGCCTCATTTTATTCTTATTTTAAAATAGACATATAGTTCTACTCTGCCTTTCTCACATTTAGAAAATGATAGAAATGAATGAATGCATAAATGTTTATAAAGTACACTGAGTTTTCTGGAAAAAGATGTTATGTAAATAATGCTGATAGTAATCCAGGCATCTACTTAGGGTCTAGTGCTACATTTTCTTCTTTCCTCTTTCTTCAAATATTTATTAAGACATAAAGATCTAAAATATATAGTCATAAAATCATTTAACACTGAGCTGAAAATAACCTTATAGATTTTTTTTAATAAATAATTTTTTATTAATTTTAATGGGATAACATCAATAAATCAGGGTACATATATTCGAAGAAAACATGTCCAGGTTATCTTGTTATTCAATTATGTTGCATACCCATCACCCAAAGTCACATTGTCCTCCGTCACCTTCTATCTAGTTTTCTTTGTGCCCCTCCCCCTCCCCCTCCCCTTATAGATTTTTAAACCCAGCTGTTCATGGTTCAGATTACAAATACGGCTCTTGGGAAAGTTGTGATTTGCTAAGAATTATCCAGTTTCTAAGTCATAGAGCAAGAATTTAAATGAGTATCACTGGGCTTCAAATTCACTGTTTATTATTACTAATTATTATTCAAGAGAGAGAGAGTGAGTGAAAGGGACAGACAGAGACAGACAGACAGGAAGGGAGAGAGATGAGAAGCATCAGCTCATAGTTGTGGCACCTTAGTTGTTCATTGATTGCTTTCTCATATGTGCCTTGACTTGGGGGCTTCAGCCAAGCCAGTGACCCCTTACACAAGCCAGTGACCTTGGGCTCAAGCCAGCGACTTTGGAGTCATGTCTACAATCCCACGTGCAAGCCGGCGACCCCACGCTCAAGCTGGTGAGCCTGTGCTCAAGTCAGCGACCTTGGGGTTTCCAACCTGGGTCCTCTGTGTCACCTCCTGGTCAGGCTCACCATTCTTTTTAAACAAGGCCATAAATTCCACTCTCAAGCAGCTGATAGTGAAGAGGCTACCCAAGACATATTCGTTTTTATGAACGCTCATACAGTGTGTGCTCATTGTAATTTTTTTTATTTTAACACATTTCTTTTACTTTTTTGGTTCCCTCCCAATCTATAGTCGATGTTGTGAAAAGAAAAGCTGTGGAAACCGAAATGAGACTCCTTCAGATCCCGTCATCATTGACAGGTAGGGGGAAAAAGTGATTTTAAAAAATCGTTTCCAGTTTCTTCCCATTATGAATCTCAACTCTGAGTTTGGGCTTTGCTGTAAGATTGGTTTCATGTTATCTTCAAGGCATGATGCTACTTCCAGATGTATGTTCTTGTTCTGCTTGACCTTTCTTGGAAGAAGGCAGAAACTTTACTTCTGAACTTGTGTCTCTAAATCGGTGACAGGATTCTCTTCCAGGTGCACTGGCTCCCGCCTGATATGGAGTGTGTGGTAAGGGGTGGTGGGGGATGCCAACTCTCCTACCTGGCAGGGCAGGGCCTCCGTTAGTTTCCTAGAACAGACAGTGTACCCCAAATTCAGTGGCAACTCCCTTATTGTCAGTGATTGCTGTTGGGCTTGAAGACTTCCAATATAGATTATGATTTAGGGGATTATGACAAGCTCTCTATTGCATTGAGAGAGATTCCTTCTACCACAGAGGGTTGGGTTTTGGGTTCTATGTTATATTCAGAGTGAGTGAGATTCTTTGGGATGAGATGCTAATTCACTGAAATGTGATTTAGGCATCTGCAATGGTCTGTTTTTGTGATTGGAAACAGAACTTACAAACCAATGAAGAAATACCAAATTAACTTCCAGCAATCATGTAATTTTTAAGAAGTCCCATATTCCCACCCCTAATTTTTTCTCTTTCATTAAAAAAATGGAATAATTCCCCGTTGCTTCTTTCTTTTGGTTTTTATGTTTCTAGCCAGGTCCTGAAATGGATTGGAGAGACCACAGTCTCCAAAGTTGTTATTCCAATATCCCAGTGAATTCTCAGTTGGGAGAATGGAACCTCTGGCATTCTTCCCAGAAAGCCAGCTTGGTTTCTTTGTGGAAAGTATAGCATAGTCCTAGGAGTGAGGAGGCTGGAATTCTGATTCTGTCCTAGCTTCTGACCTTGGACAAAACACTCAGCACCTCTTTTATTCAATGATCTAATGGAGAGGAGAGTTGGAGGGCACTGCCTGCTTCTGCAGGTTTCAGGAGGTTACTGACGTAGCCATGGCCATTCGGCAGTGTTCTCAGAAATGCTTAGGAGAGGAAGAGAGCCTACTATAAAGTGTTTCTCAGATATGTATGGTGGCTTTGCCATCTTAACGAGGTTCAGCTAAGACCAATATTTGGGAGCTATATGGAATTCCTTTGGGTTTTTTGGAAGTGTATAGAAGTTTAAAATGAAAGAGCTGTAAGAGCTCTTTGAGGTCCGCCGTCTTCCTCATTTGATAGGTGACGAGACTGAACCCAGGAACAGACGTGGCTTGCCCACATTTGCACAGCTGGTTGGAGCAGAGCTGGCTTCAGGAACAGTTGTCCTCACTTTGAGGCCAGCGCTGCTCACCCTGCCACCGTCACCTTCTTCCGGCACTCTGTGTCCTAAATGATGTGAATGGGGGATGCTGATTGCATGGGAGGTCATTTTCCAGCCTCCCAGAATGCTCTTGGGATTCTCTGGGGGAATTGAAGGCTGTGAGAACAGCCTGGACAGAGGTCCAGTCCTTCCCAGCGGGTGCCCTGAGTTTTCTAATATTCATTTAGTCTTTTCCACTCACTTTTGCTGTTCTTGTAAGAACCTCCTCACTGTCACTTCTTTTCTTGAAATAAACTCTCCATAAATAAGCTTTAGAAATATTTGCAAAGCCATAAATGCTTATCTGCAGCTTCTGTCGCATAAGTGTACACCCTCGCGACTCTGCACTTAGGAGCAGCTCTTACTGCAAGAAACTACATGTAACTGTACCCATGAAGGAAGCTGAATATGCTTGTTTCCTTCCTCTGTAATACACATGTTACATGTATAAAAAAGTCTTTTTGCATCTCTGGGAGAAAAGATTTTCATATTTGATGCCTATGTTGTTGGTGCTAGAATGCCTTAAAGTCTTTCTGGAAGGTGGAAGCTGTGCTGAGGCTGCATGTTGTGAAGCTCTGTGACTGCAGCATTGAATTTTACTGCGCTTTGCGTAATAAACCAGCCAGTGATGTCTCTGCATCACTGGAATACGTGTTACTTCCGAAATGTTTTGTGTCTACCTGAATATACCAAAGGGTAACTATAAGTTGATCAGGTCTTTAGAGGACCCATTTTATTATAAATGGATGCATTTATTTGGTTGGTTCATTGTAGGGCTTTGTTTGAAAAGATCTTTTTCCCTCACCAGAATCTTGTTTTACTGCTGCCAAATGTCTTTTGAGCCCACCTCAGCCTTCTTCCCTTCATTTGTGGAAGCCAAAGGGAATGGAGCCAGGTTAGCGTTTGCTGGAGGCGGGACGGATGGGTTGTGTCATCAGAGGTTTGGTTGAGCTGTGCATTTGGTCCCTAGGGTCAATGCCCCTGCTGACTTAGAGACTTTGAGATCACCCACGAACACCACATGGGTGCAAAGTGGTCTATTTTGGATTTCCTCTGAGTAAATATAGAATTCTCTCCTTTGCCCTTATTCCTACAATGCCAGCTCATTATCTCCTCCCCCTCCTGCTCAGTCTGACCAGATGCAGTTAATTTATACTGTCTTCCTCTGAGTTTCTCACACAACAAGCACACTCCACTCTGGCCCCAGGGAAACCGTGTTGACTCCCTGAGGATTATGCATATTCTGCAGAGGGGAAAACAAGGCTCAAAAGTGGTTCCTAAACTTTCCACCACCCAAGACCTTTTTATTTTTCCCCTTGGTGAATCCAAGGTTTTGCAAAAATTTTGCCTACCAAACTGTATGGTTAACAAGTACTAATTCAGCTGCAACTCCAGTTTTTATTAATCAAAGACATATAACAGAATTGGAAGTAAGAATTTTATCCCAGAAACGCCCTTGATCTCATCCATGGCCCGTCAGAGTTTTTGATTCTGATGAGACATGCTATGTCATGTTACCCTGCTGACATGGTAGGCGTCCAGCTCAACCAGAAAACAGCTTGACCTTTCCCTTAGCCCATGTGACCACATCCTGGGCACATATTCAGTTTGTAACAGGCTGCTTGAAATATTAAAAAAAATATCTTTTGCTACCTCATGGCCCCTTAATTGAATATCATTGGATTTTACAATCAGGTGGCCACTGTAGAGATTGCATTTCCTAAGACTTAGCTCCAGACTGGAAATTCTTTTCTCCCTCTAAATTATTCCCTGACTGATCTCTCTAGAAACAGAAATTCAAATTTTATTTTCAATTGTCTTTTGGGCATGCTTTGTGAATTCTTGGGGAGCCACACCCCCTCCAGAAAGCCAAGTCAACACACAGCCCAGCAGAACTTGCTGTGAATCGTGGCCTCTAGCTGAGTCTTCCTTCTTTGTACAAATGTGTATGCATAGGAGCCAGAGGAGGGGTTATTAGGCTTTAGTGTTAAAATCCAAAGTCCCTATCTGGAGAAAAACCAACAAGACAGAACAACAACCACAACAAAAACAACAGTGAGAACAGAATGCTTACTGTGGTATTTTACCTAAATCTTGTCTATAAAGATCCGTGTGTGGTAAATTGGGGAAAAAAAAAGTTCACACTAGTTTACATTTTGTAGTTACAGAGGGAAGCTCTAATTCCACCTTGTTCTTCATGGGCTGTGCTCTCTTCAAACTTTCTTCTCTATCTGTAAGCTTCTGCATATCTACTGAACCTCTGGGGTTTAGGATAATCTGGTAGTCCAAGGGAAGAGGATTTTATGGACAGTTTCACTGATGAGAGAAAAGGGAATAAGCTCTTCTTGTTCCTGTACTTGCAGCCCCATTAAAAGTCAGACGGATGGGAAGGGCAAGATTTCTTTTTGAATCTTTGAAGGCTGCTGCCGCCCGTGTGCATGCCAGTAGGATACTTTCTGTTAAAAGGGCAGCTCCAGCCTGCTTCTCACGTGCTTAGTACCCCAGTCTTTTGTTTTAGGACATGGGTCTCCTATATTTCTGAGCTTTGTTCCCCAGAGGACCATTTTAAGTGCTGATATATTTTTCTTCATTTTCTTTCTTATAAAGCCAAACAAACAACAGAATGACTCTCATTCAAAAGGTTTACTCAGAAATACTTGCTGGTTAGTTGCCCATGAAGGGTTTTCCTGGTAATATCTTCCTCTTTCTAAAAATTTTTTTGTGGTAAAATACACAACATAAAATTGGCCATCTTACCTAAGTATTCAGTTCAGAGTTATTACGTACATTTACATTGGTATGCAACCATCACTACCTTCCATCTCTACCAACTCTTTTCATCTTCCAAAACGGAAATTCTGTCCCCATTAAAAAACAACTCTTCATTCCCTCCTTTTCTAAGCCCCTGCACCCACCATTCTACTTTCTGTCTCTGTGAATTTGACTCTGCATGGACCTCATAGAAATAGAACCATACAGTAATTATCCTTTTATTGACAGGTTTATTTCACTCAGCATAGTATCCTCAACGTTCCTTCATACTGTAGCATGTGTCAGAATTTGGCCATTGTGAATAATGCTGCTCTGAGCACAGGTGGACAATGTCTCTCTGAGTGTCTGCTGTCTGCTTTAGGGGTATATGTTCAGGAGGGGAATTGCTGGGTCAGATGGTAGTTCTAGGAATTGCTCTACTGTTTCCATTGTGGCCACAGCGCTTTCCATTCTCACCAGCAGTGCAGCTTCTAATTTTTGTACATCTCCACATTACCTGCTATATATTTTTTAGGTTTTTGGGTTTTTTTCATAGTTGCCATTATAATGGGTATGACCCTCTTTATTTTTGAAGGATGTTTTCTCCTGCTAGCACCTTTGTAAGCATCTCCACCAGATGCTCCCCCATGTGTCCAGACTCTTGTTTACCACCCCTGCTGTCTGGCACAGCTTCGTCCTGCCTCTGTCTCACTGACCTTCTTGTTCCACACATTCGAATCCTCTTTCCTCTGGGTTGTTCTACTCTCCAGAGTATCACTTAACTCCAGGAAAGAGTTATTTGTGGGATGGGAAATTTTGGAAAATACTGTGGGGAGTAAAGTCTTTACTAACTTTTCATGCATACGAGAGGGTATTGCATTAATCCTGAATACTGGAGTTTTCATTTTTGTTAATTTGTCAAAGGAAATGTATATCAATCTATTCTTTTTTATTATTAATTTTAATGCAGTGACATTGATAAATCAGGGTACATATGTTCAGAGAAAACATCTCCAGATTATTTTGACATTTGATTATGTTGCATACCCCTCACCCAAAGTCAAATTGTCTTCTGTCACCTTCTATCTGGTTTTCTTTGTGCCCCTCCCCTCCCCCTCCCCCCCCTCTCTCCTTCCTCGCTGCCCCCCATTACCATCACATTCTTGTCCATGTCTCTGAATCTCATTGTTATGTCCCATCTATGTATGGATTCATATAGTTTTTAGTTTTTTTCTGATTTACTTATTTCACTCTGTATAATGTTATCAAGGTCCATCCATGTTATTGTAAATGATCCAATGCCATCATTTCTTATGGCTGAATAGTATTCCATAGTATATATATTCTAAAGCTTTTTTTAAGATTTTTAAAAAATTTATTCATTTTTTAGAGAGAGGAGACAGAGAGAGAGAAGGGGGGAGGAGCAGAAAGCATCAACTCCCATATGTGCCTTGACCCGGCAAGCCTGGGGATTTGAACTGATGACCTCAGCATTCCAGGTCAACATTTTTACCCACTGCGCCACCACAGGTCAGGCCTGTACCAAAGCTTTTTAATCTACTCGTCCACTGACCGATACTTGGGCTGTTTCCAGATCTTTGCTATTGTGAACAATGCTGCCACAAACATGCGGGTGCTATGGTATTCTTAGGGTTATATAAATCTATTCTTGACTCATGGTGTAGATTCTGCTTGTCACCCCACTGTCTCTTTCAGCATGGAAGCAGTGTGTGGGTGGTAGATGGAGCTGAGCTCTTGGTGAGATTTGTGTCTACAAAGCCCCCCAGGTTCCTGCAGTCCTGGCCACTCAGGTTGGTTTTCAATCTGCTCATTTCCTTTCCCTGGAAATGGACGAGTTAGATGTCCCAATAGTGACAACTCCTAAACAAAAATTCTGCCTCTGAGAAGGATGGTTAAGACCAATAGTCAACATCTATTTAACATTTAATTGGCACTTACTTTTGCTAGGCCAGTGTTTTTCAATTGCTGGTCTGCGGACTGGTGCTATTCATGAGAGAGTTAACCACCTGATGTTACAAAATCACTGTGTTAAATAATTTGTGGTATTTAATTTGTGGTATTAGCCATTGTGGTAAATAATTTGTATTAAATCATCTTCTTACTTAATCTCCAATGGTTGAGAAAATTCTCAATTTTACAGAGGAAAAAAATAAGTCTTAAGGAGTTAGATAATTTAGCCAAAGTCACATAGCCAGTTTCAGTGGTGAAATTCAGTGGGTGAAGTGGCAGAGAAGAATATTTTAGTATGATAGAAGAAAAAACTTTCCAGAAGCTTCTGAAGAATGGAAAGACCTGGTGAGCATGGTCTGGAAGAACTCCTGACAGAAACAGTAGAGAGGGGATCTGTTCTCTAGGAAGTGGTGGGTGCCATCTGTCCCCAAAGTGTCATTTAACTATGAGACTGTACAAGTCACATTCCATTGTATGATAGGTTGAACTATCAGTCCCCAGTGTGACAGAGAAGCACCACAGTGTTGTAGAAGTGGTCCTGGACTAGGATGATGTCACTTGCGTCTCACTAACTAGATGACTAATGTGATAGAGGACATGGGCTGCTCCCTGGAGCCTCAGTTTCCCCATATATATAATGAAGTACTTTAGATTAATGGGTGGTGTGAACATTACCTTGCAGCTCTACATACTCTGATTCTAGCTGAGGGCCCAGGTTTTGATGTCAAGCATGCTAATTCCTTATCCTTGCTCATCTATAATTTACGGGACCTATTAATATGTGCCTCCTCAGCCCAGGCTCCCCATCTCCAGTGGAGGGGCCCAGCGCTGTGAAGAGTCTACAAAAGCCTGGCCCTGGGCAATTATTATTAATTTTTTTTTAGTGGAAATTTCATTCCCTCAGGGAAGGTTTAGATTTTCTCACTAAAAACGTAGATTATCTACCCAAAGTGAATGCATCATTCTTTCATGTTTTTCTTCTTTTGTTTTCTGGTAAAACAACAACAACAACAAAAATTGTTTACTAGTTTCTTAGTCATTTCAGGGAGACACAGGTATAGGAGAAAGGACTCTTCTACTTGCTAGTAAAGAAAAAAAAATGTTCCTTTGGGTTAAGCGCTTTCTTGGATGACAGCCTAACCCAAATGGTAAAAAGGAATAAAACTTTTTTCTTGAGAAAATCATTCTCTTTTTCTTGATTAAAAAAGTGGTGCTGAAAAGTTCTGATCATCACTTCCATAGTCGGGTTCTGTTTTTAGAATTATAGTTACTCCCTTTGACTGACCAGTCTTTCTCTATCTTCTGGATTTGACTCAGACTAGCTTAGTCACCTGTACGTTGGTTCACAGCATCATTCATTGATTTAGTAATATTTTCTGTTGTTCCTTTATTAAGCAAATATTTTTGAACTCCTGTCACTGACAGATCTCCAGGAAATATAACAGGCATGGTCCCTATTCTCATGGAGTTGACAACTTAATTAATCTCACAAATAAATATATATTTACAAACTGTGAAAAGTGTTCTAAAGATGAGGTAAGTGAAAGGTAGATAGGTTTTAGCTTTCTAGTTCTTCTCTGTCATTTCAAATGGAATAAAAACTTTTGTCCCATCAAACAGACCTTGGATATTTCATCTTCTCTCTCTTTGTACACACCATTCCTACCTGTAGTACCCACTCAAATTCTCTTCCAGGATAAAGCCTATCCCTCTTTAAAGACCTAGTTCAGATTCTACCTCCTCATAGATATCCATTCTTGTAGCCGAAGTCTTTTCACTTGACACTTGTCATATATGCTTGCTCTGGTTAGGATGTATGAGTATTGATGTTTTTGTTTGTTTGTTTATTTATTTTTACCTATTTAGACTTGCCTTACATTCTCAACTATATTATAGTTCTTTTTTTTGAATATTCTTTTTTTTTCTCTTTTTTTTTATAAATAAATTTTTATTATAATGGGGTGACATCAATAAATCAGGGTACATATATTCAAAGAAAACATTTCCAGGTTATCTTGTCATTTAGTTCTGTTGCATACCCATCACCTAAAGAGAGATCGTCCTCCGTCACCCTCTATCCAGTTTTCTTTGTACCCCTCCCCCTCCCCCTCCCCTTCTCCCTCCTTCCCTCCCCCCACCCCCCATAACCACCCCACTCCTGTCCATGTCTCTTAGTCTCGTTTTTATGTCCCACCAATGTATGGAATCCTGCAGTTCTTGTTTTTTTCTGACTCACTTATTTCACTCTGCATACTGTTATCAAGATTCCACCATTCTGCTGTAAGTGATCTGATGTCATCATTTCTTCTAGCTGAATAGTATACCATGGTGTATATGTGCCCCATCTTCTTTATCCAGTCTTCTATTTTTTTTTTACAGTGATTAAAAGCCTTTAAGCAAACTCTTGGCCAATACAGCAAGAATCCATAAAAGAGTAGTGTCCTTAACATGTTCACCAAGTCCAAGTTGGCCCCATCACCATGCCAAGTCCCTGAAAAATGCAATCCAACCACAGTTCAGTCTGTTAGGAGCTGTCACAGGGAGCAGGAGTCCAGAAAAGTCCATATCCAGGAAAAGTCCTCATGGCACTAGAATTGTTGTCACCATTCTATACTTTGCAGCTCATGTCCAAGTCCCAATGACCGCTGCTTCTAGCTGGTAATCATTCAGGTAGACTGGAAAAGCCATTTGCAGCATGCGTGGATATGGAGCTTCTGTTCTCCTCTGCCTGGAGAGATGAGACCAGGTTGCTCTTCCCTGGAGCTCTGCGACTGTGGCATGGTAAAGAGAACCTTGGGATACACTAAGCTGGGTGGCAAAGGTAGATTCATAATAGAAGTTGGCAAAAGGGGGAAAGAGAGCTCTAAATTAGGAGTAGGTCCCAGCCTGAAATATGAGTGGAGCATTGAGGTAGGAGGGATAAAGGAAACACTATATATTAAACAAAGCAGCAGAAAATAGGACTATCAACACCCACAACAGAGATCTTTGAGGGAAGAATAAAAAACCTCACTATTCAGGCAAAACATAGTTAAGTGGCCCTTGTGCAAATGAGATCAGTTTACCTGCTTCTTGGAAGAAATACCCTAGGCTTGTTCACAGTGTCATAGATGGGGCTGACGGCCCTGGGCACCTTCAGCCTTTAGTGGCAAACCCCAGCTTTCTGGGCAAGGTTAGGTCATAGGTGGCTGGAGCAGGGCTGGAAGAGACTGGACCCTCCCTTAGAGGAGCGAGGGGGAAGCCTACCTTCCAGTGTCCCTGTTTCCTCACAACACAGGCATGTAAGCCTGGCAGGCTTTAGCTCAATGACCTTCCTTTCCACTATTGAAGCAGGCCCCAGATGGCATCCTATGAGACCCCTTTGGGGCATTGGAGCCTTTAAGGGTGTATCCTAAAAGCTGGTAGTTCCCCTGATCTCTATTGGGCTTTTTCTGCCTCTAGGTATCTTAAAAGCCATGCTCAGAAGATCTCGCTGAGGGGTTTGAGGATCCCCATCTGCCTATATAAATCTTTTCCATATATCTGGAGCTATTTGGAAAAAGACAGAACAGTGTTATTAGCTGGATCTAATAAAGAAGGTAGTAGTTTGCAGGCAAAAAAGATTTGGTGTCTCCTGTTCATCAGCATTCAAAAGAAATGTAAATTTTTTTTTTTTAAGTAAAAAGCATGATATGGTAGACCCGTAGGAGTTCCAGGATATGACTACCCTCTTAAAAAAAAAATTTTTTTTTAAATTGACCTTAAAATGTTTGCTGAGTACACTTTAATAATACCTTAACTTTAAAGATTGTAAGCATGACAAAATACAGTAAATGCTTTTGCTCCATATGTAGGAGCATTTTCAGTTTAGCCAGTTTAGGAAATCCAATAATAGAACAATGCATACAGACAATGAGCTATAACATGCTTAGCAGCCTCTCCTGTTCTGACAGAGGTTACTATAGATCCAGAATATGTATCTACTGTAATGTGGACATATGACTGTTTGCCAAATGAAGGTATATGAGTAACATCCATCTGCCAAAGTTGTCCTGGTAGGGGTCCTTGAGTGTTAACTCCAAATGAAGAGGCAGTATAAGACCCCTTGGACAGGAATTCCCAATCTGCCGTGCTGCTTCCTGGGAAAGTTGAAACTGTTTACACCAGGCTGCAGCGTTCTGGTGATGAATAGTATGAGACTGACTTGCTCGGTCTGTCATGGTTGCTCCCAATAATTTTCTTTTGGGTAGCTTGATCAACAAGGGCATTCTTAGGCCCTGGCCGGTTGGCTCAGTGGTAGAGCATTGGCCTGGTGTGCAGGATTCCCGGGTTCGATTCCCAGTCAGAGCACACAGAAGAAGCGCCCATCTACTTCTCCACCCCTCCCCTCTCCTTCCTCTCTGTCTCTCTCTTCCCCTCCCGCAGCCAAGGCTCCACCAGAGCAAAGCCACCCCGGGCACTAAGGAAGGCCCCATGGCTTCTGCCTCAGGCACTAGAATGGCTCTGTTGCAACAGAGCAACACCCCAGATGGGCAGAGCATCCCCCCCCCCCCGTAGGCATGCCATGCAGATCCCGGTCAGACGCATGCGAGAGTCTGTCTGACTGCCTCCCCATTTCCATCTTCAGAAAAATACAAAAAAAATAAATAAATAAATAAAAGAAAAAATACAACAACAACAAAAAAGAAAAAGAAAAGAAAAGAAAAGGAAAAAAAAAAAGGGCATTCCCTTGTGCTAAAGCTCCAGGGAGCATGGAGTGAGCTTGAGTGTGTCCTATGAAACATGGAGCTCTATGTTGACATATAAGTCTTTGAAGAAGGAGGAACTGCTGAAATAGTTCATCAGCATTTGTCCCTAAGACAGCAGTCTTTATAGTGGAAATACCATAAGTAAATATTTGCTGTCTGTCTATACATTAAAGGGGGAATAGGGCAAATGCTGAAAAGCCATGATCTTTGTGCCTCTCCCCTCCCCCAACCCCCTCCCTCTCCTCCCCCCACCCTGTAACCCCAACACTGTTGTCCATGTCTCTGAGTCTCATCTTTATGTCCCACCTATGTATGGAATCATATAGTTCTTAGTTTTTTCTGATTTACTTCTTTCGCTCAGTATAATGTTATCAAGGCCCATCCATGTTGTTGTAAAAGATCCTATGTCATCATTTCTTATGGCTGAGTAGTATTCCATAGTATATATATACCAAAGCTTTTTAATCCACTCGTCCTCTGATGGACACTTGGGCTGTTTCCAGATCTTTGCTATTGTGAACAATGCTGCCATAAACATGGGGGTGCATTTCTTCTTTTCAAACAGTGCTATGGTGTTCTTGGGGTATATTCCTAACAGTGGTATAGCTGGGTCAAAAGGCAGTTTGATTTTTAATTTCTTGAGGAATCTCCATACTGTTTTCCACAGTGGCTGCACCAGTCTGCATTCCCACCAGCAGTGCAGGAGGGTTCCCTATTCTCGACATCCTCGACAGCACTTATTCTGTGTTGTTTTATTGATGAGCGCCATTCTGACTGGTGTGAGGTGATATCTCATTGTGGTTTTAATTTGCATTTCCCTAATCATTAGTGATGTTGAACATTTTTTCATATGCCTATTGGCCATCTGTGTGTCCTCTTTGGAGAAGTGTCTATTCATTTCTTTTGCCCATTTTTGGATTGGATTGTTTGTCTTCCTGGTATTAAGTTTTACAAGTTCTTTATAAATTTTGGTTATTAACGCCTTATCAGACGCAATGTCAAATATATTCTCCCATTGTGTAGTTTGTCTTTTTATTCTGTTCTTATTGTCAAGCTTTTTAGTTTGATAAAGTCCCATTTGTTTATCCTGTCTTTTATTTCACTTGCCTGTGGAGACAAATCAAATATATTGCTGCGAGAGATGTCAGAGAGCTTACTGCCTATGTTTTCTTCTAAGATGCTTATGGTTTCACGCCTTACATTTAAGTCTTTTATTAATTTTGAGTTTATTTTTGTGAGTGGTGTAAGTTGGTGGTCTAGTTACATTTTTTTGCAGGTAGCTGTCCAATTTTCCCAACACCATTTGTTGACGAGGCTGTCTTTACTCCATTGTATTTCCTTACCTCCTTTGTCAAATATCAGTTGTCCATAGAGCTGTGGGTTTATTTCTGGGTTCTCTGTTCTGTGCCATTGATCTATGTGCCTGTTCTTATGCCAGTACCATGCTGTTTTGAGTACAATGGCCTTATAATATAACTTGATATCTGAAAGTGTGATACCTACCGCTTTATTCTTCCTTTTCAAGATTGCTGAGGCTATTCGTGTTCTCTTTTGGTTCCATATAAATTTTTGGAATATGTGTTCTATATCTTTGAAGTAAGTCATTGGTATTTTAATTGGTATTGCATTGAATTTATAAATTGCTTTGGATAATATAGACATTTTAATGATGTTTATTCTTCCTAACCATGAGCACGGTATATGCCTCCACTTATTTGTATCTTCCCTGATTTCTTTTATCAATGTTTTATAATTTTCCGAGTACAAGTCTTTAATCTCCTTGGTTAGATTTATTCCTAGGTACTTTATTTTTTTGGTTTCAATGGTAAAGGGGATTGATTCCTTGATTTCTCTTTCTGACAGTTCATTATTAGTGTATAAAAATGCCTCTGATTTCTGACTACTGATTTTATATCCTGCCACCTTGCTGAATTCATTTATCAGGTCTAGTAGTTTTTTAACTGAGACTTTAGGATTTTCTATATACAATATCATATCATCTGCAAATAATGATAGTTTTCTTTCTTCTTTTCCAATTCAGATGCCTTTTATTTCTTCTTCTTGTCTGATTGCTGTGGCTAGGACTTCCAGAACTATGTTGAATAAGAGTGGTGAAAGGGGGAACCCCTGCTTTGTTTCTGATCTTAAGGGGATTGCTTTTAATTTTTGCCCATTGAGTGATGTTGGCTGTGGGTTTGTCATAGATGGCCTTTATCATGTTGAGGTATGTTCCCTGTATTCCCACTTTGCTGAGAGTTTTGATCATGAATGGGTGCTGGATTTTATCAAATGCTTTTTCTGCATCTATTGAAATGATCATGTGGTTTTTCTCCTTCCTTTTGTTTATGTGATGAATCACATTGATTGATTTGCGAATATTGTACCAGCCTTGCCTACCAAGAATAAATCCCACTTGATCATGGTGTATGATTTTTTTCATATATTGCTGGATCCGGTTTGCTAATATTTTGTTGAGGATTTTTGCATCTAAGTTCATCAGGGATATTGGCCTATAATTTTCTTTTTTTGTGTTGTCTTTGCCTGGTTTTGGAATCAGAATTATGCTCGCCTCGTAAAAGGAGTTTGGAAGTCTTCCTTCCTCTTGATTTTTTGAAATAGCTTGAGAAGGATAGGAGTTAGTTCTTCTTTGAATATTTGGTAGAATTCACTTGTGAATCCATCAGGCCCAGGACTTTTTTTTGGGGGGGAGTTTTTTGATAGCTGTTTCAATCTCATTTGTTGTAATCGGTCTGTTTAGGTTTTCTGATTCTTCCAGATTGATTTTTGGAAGATTATATGATTCAAGGAATTTGTCCATTTCATCTAGGTTGTCTAATTTTTTGGTGTACAGTTCTTCATAGTATTTTCTTACAATATTTTGTATTTCTGTTGTGTCAGTTGTTACTTCTCCACTCTCGTTTCTAATTTTATTTATTCGAGTCCTCTCTCTTTTTTTCTTGGTGAGTCTGGTTAAAGGTTCATCGATCTTGTTTACCTTTTCAAAGAACCAGCTCCTGGTTTCATTGATCCTCTTTATTGTTTCTTTAGCCTCTATGTCATTTATTTCTGCTCTGATCTTTATTATTTCCTTCCTTCTACTAGCTCTGGGCTTTACTTGCTGTTCTTTTTCTAGTTCTTTTAGATACAGGATTAAGTTGTTTATTTGAGCTTTTTCTAGCTTCTTGAGATATGCCTGTAATGCTATAAACTTCTCTCTCAGGACTGCTTTTGCTGTGTCCCATAAATTTTGAGTTGATGTATGCTCATTATTGTTCATTTCTAGGAATTTTTTTATTTCTTATTTGATCTCAATGTTAACCCATTCTTTATTTAATAACATGCTATTTAGTTTCCAAGTGTTTGAATGTTTTTCAATTTTTCTATTGTGGTTGATTTCTAGTTTCATGCCATTGTGATCAAAGAAAGTGCTCGATATGATTTCAATCTTCTTAAATTTGTTGAGACCACTTTTGTTCCCTAACATGTGGTCTATTCTAGAGAATGTACCATGAGCACTTGTAAAGAATGTATATTCTGCTGTTTTAGGGTGAAAGGTTCTGAAGATATCTATTAAATCGAGTTGATCTAATATGTCCTTTAGGTCTGCTGTTTCTTTGTTAATTTTCTTTCTTGAGGATCTATCTAATGATGTTAGTGAGGTATTGAAATCCCCTACTATTATAGTATTGCTGTTGATCTCACCCTTTAAGTCCATCAAAGTCTGCTTTATATATTTAGGTGCTCCTATATCAGGTGCGTAGATCTTTATAATGGTTATATCTTCCTTTTGGATTGCTCCCTTTATCATTATGTAGTGACCTTCTTTATCTCTAACTATGGTCTTTGTTTTAAAGTCCATTTTGTCTGATATAAGTATTGCTACCCCAGCTTTTTTTTTCATTTCCATTTGCGTGAAATATTTTTTCCATCCTTTTATCTTTAGTCTGTGTGCATCTTTTGATTTAAGGTGTGTCTCTTGTAGACAGCATATGTATGGGTCCTGTTTTCTTATCCATGCAGCTACCCTATGTCTCTTGATCGGATCATTTAATCCATTAACATTTAAGGTTATTACTGATATGTAATTGTTTATTGCCATTTTTTTCTTTAAAACTGTATTCCTCTTTTGCTATATTCTTTTTTTCCTTTGATCTGTTTACAACAGGTCCCTTAGCATTTCTTGCAGCCTTGGTTTGGTTGCAGTGAATTCCTTGAGTTTTTTTTTGTCTGTAAAGCTTTTTATTTCTTCTTCAATTTTAAATGATAGCCTTGCTGGATAATGTAGTCTTGGTTGTAGGTTCTTGTTCTGCATTACTTTGAATATTTCTTGCCATTCCCTTCTGGCCTCAAGTGTTTCTGTTGAGAAGTCAGAAGTCATCCTTATGGGGGTTCCTTTGTAGGTGATAGTCTTTTTTTTCTCTAGCAGCTTTTAATATTTTCTCTTTATCATTTAGCTTTGGTATTTTAATTATGATGTGTCTTGGTGTTGGTTTCTTTGGGTTTCTTCTTAATGGAGTTCTCTGTGCTTCCTGAACATGTGAAATGTTTTCCTGCCTTAATTGGCGGAAGTTTTCGCTATGATATGTTTGAACAAAGTCTCTACCCCTTGTTCTTTCTCTTCTTCTTCAGGAACCCCTATGATGCAGATGTTATTTCTCTTCATGTTGTCACAGAGCTCTCTTAGCGTTTCCTCAGACTTTTTGAGTCTCTTTTCTTTTTTCTGCTCTGCTTCTGTGCCATTTTTATCGTGTCCTCTAACTTGCTGATTCGATTCTCTGCTTCATCCATCCTGCTTTTAATTCCTTCCATTGTATTCTTTATTTCAGATATTGTATTTGTCATTTCTGACTGATTCTTTTTTATTATTTCAATGTCCTTTTTTATATTTGTTATCTCTTTATTTAGGTTTTCTTAATGGCCATTTATGGTTGTTCTAATATCTTTGAGCATCCTAACAATCGTTATTTTAAACTCTGCATCTGGTAATTTGGTTATATCTGATTCACTTAGGTCCTTTTCTGGGGATTTCTCTTGGTTTATTTGTGTTGTATTTCTCTGCCTCCACATTTTCTCTTCATGGGAGTGGCTGTGATCACACGCTCGGGTGCACAAGTGTTGGTGGCCTTGGCCTTTGCCCCACCCCCATGTGTGACATTGTGCTCGGTCCTGAGGGCACTAGTGAGCACCTTTGCTCAGCTGCGGGTCTCCGCCTGTTTCCGAGCTTTCGCCCTGCCCTTGCAGGAGGAGCCCACTCAAGGAACGGCTGCTAGCCTTGGCTCTACCGCAGGCAGGACTGCATTCCCAAACTCAGCTCAGTAGCGGAACTCCACCTCTTCTGGGCTTTTGGCTCCACCCCCACGGGAGGAGCCGGCTACCAAGTCAGACAGCAAGCCTGGGTTGCATGGGCGGGGCAAGCCTGTGCTCCTCTGCCCTTGCTCAGGGGCTGGTCTCCACCCTTTCTGGGGTTCCCGCCCTTCTCCCGCAGGCTGGATTACAGGCTGCCGGCAGCTGAGCTTGACCGCTTTTGCTCGCCCCCTTCTTTCCAGCCAGGCAAGATTGAGCTCACACCTGAGCCCAGTGGTGGCCAGCTGGCTTCCGCCTCTGCCAGCAGAACCGAGCTTTTGTCTCCTGCTACCTCTGGCCCTCCTGCAAGCCCTCAGCCGCGTGGGTGGGGGCATTGCAGCTCAGACCCTAAGACTCACTACTGTAGACTCAAAAGCTCCCTCCTTCTCTGCGACTCTGCTCTGAGTGCTGTGGGGGAGCTTGTTTGGCTGCTCTCCTTCTTCCCTTTGCTGATATTGCTGTTTCCGGGGGAAATATTCACTTCAGCTTTGGGGAGTGACTCGTCCAGGGGTTAGGGTGGCTATCTCCCAAAATGTTTCTCCCTGTGCCTCCTAGATTACACTCTCTTCCTGTTACTCTGGTCCTCTCCTCTCTCCCCCCGTCCCCAGGAGCCCTGGGGGAGTGGTTGTGAGAGAGATGTTCTGCGCGGTCCCTTTAAGAAGGATCCTGGGTCTGAGAAATCAGACTCTTTCTCAGAAACAGTATCCTGACTTGTTTCCAGCTAAATACTGTCCTTACGCCTCTCCTGGGGTCTGGGGCTGCAGGCTGGGGCTTTGTTCCTGGGGCTCAGGACCCTTTCCCCTCTGCTAAACTCACTTCCCGCCATGCAAGTCTCTCCTTGCTGCCGTTTACTCCGGAGAGCTGGGCAGCCCTCTCCGCATTTCCGCTTTTCCTACCAGTCTCGGTGTGACTTCTTCAGTGTTTATTGGTTGAAGAGTCCTCTTAGTTTAGTCCAAAGTTGGTTTTTCCAGAAGATAGTTCTTAAAATTAGTTTGTAATCCACTTTGGTTCTGGGAGGTAGATGTTGGTACGTCCGCCTACTCCAGCGCCATCTTGTCTCTCCTCTATATTGTAGTTCTTGAATGTTTGGCAATATATATCATATAAGTCTTTTTTAAAAAAATTGATTCGAGAGAGAGAAAGAGAGAGAGAAAGGGAGAGAGTGAGAGGAGAGAGATAAAAAGCATCAACTCATAGTTGCTTCACTCCAGTTATTAATTGATTGCTTCTCATTCATGCCTTGATTGGGGGCCTCAAGCTGAATCAGTGACCCCTTGCTTAAGCCAGCAAGCTTTGGCTCAAGCCAGCCACCTTGGACTTCAAGCCAGTGACCTTTGGGCCAGTGATCTTGGGATCAAGTTGATGATCCCATGCTCAAGCCAGCATCCCTGTGCTCAAACTGAGGAGCTTGCATTCAAGCCAGCAATCTCAGGGTTCAAACTGGGAATCTCTGTGTCCCGGGTTGGTGCTTTATCCACTGTGCTACCACAGGCCAGGTTAAGTCTTAACTCTAAAATTTATTAGCTATGTGATAGTGCTGAATTATTATAGTAATACATTAATGTATGTAAGGTGCCCATATAGTGCATGATGCCATAGATGCTTTTAAAAATCATAGCAATTAGTAACAATGAATATCCTATATTAACCACACTGTATATCCAGTGGCTTATGTATTACAGGTACTCAGTAAATATCAGTTGACAGATTGATCTCAGACTGCCAAGCATCAAAGAATGTAGATGACCATGTCCTTTTCCAGTTCATATAGGACCTTTTCTGTAATACTTGTATTGATAACTGCTTAGCATTTTACTCCCCAGTGGCAGGTAGGTATAAAATAATGCCAAGAATAGATATGTAGGTTTGTAAGGCAGAATGAATCCTTACTTAGTTATTCCATATTTATTGAGGGCCTTTTGTGTCATGAAATTTGCTCTTAAGGATAATAAGATGGAATAGACACAAAGCTTTCCCATCAGGAGCTTATAGTGTGGATGAGAACACAGAGGGTGTGCAGAAATAAGTGTGATGCAATGTAGGATGTAAAGTGTGTCATAAAAGAGGTAGAGAGAAAAATTTTGGAAGATCTGAAGTGGGGAGATGACTGTCATCTAGGGAGAGGTGTGTAGAGGTGACAGCTATAACTTGAACATACACAGTTGAGGTCAAAGGGCATTCTAGGAGGAGGAAAGTGTATAAGAAAATGTATATAGAAAGAAGAGAATTTTCTTAATTTGCTTATAGTTTTAGAAGTGCATGGATCTGTGTGAAGGGGATAATGGGAGAACTTGAAAAGGTTATGTGAGTTTTGATTCTGGAAGACTTTACATGCCCATACAAAAATATTTTGACATTTATGTTGCTGGTGATGGGGAGGACAGCAAAGGCTTTTGAGTATGAAATCTCATGGTTAGGCCAATATTTTGGAGAGAGAATTTTGAGGATGAATTGGAAAATGGAGAAAGGAAGTAGGGAGACCTATTAGGAAGACATTGTAATAGTTCATGAATGCTTTTTTTTTGTGTGGCACTTTCGGGAATTTACCAGTTTATCTGCCAAATGTGGACAGTATTTCACCCTATACTACCAAGAACTGGGAAGATGAGGACATCCTTCAAATATTATCACTTCCTATAAACATACCCCAGTTTCTGGATTATTTTCTTTTAATTTCTTCTGAGCATGCCCTTTTCCACTACTGGCAGTGGTGGGAGGTTTTTCCTGCCAAATTCCAGTTGCTGAAGGTGAAAGTCTCATTTTATCACCTCTCCATACCCCACTTCCCTTCCCCCAATACACCCACCACTTTAAAGCTTTGGCTGATGTTGCCACTTGTCCCCATGAGTACGCGTCCTTTGTTCACGGCAAAGCTCAGATCCTTTGCAAAGAGCTGCTGTTGTACCATCTGGCAATCTGTGAATTTTTTAGTAGCCTGGATGTTTGAGAGAAAGCAGAAACTTGGGGGCCAGAATCCAAACCATTACAAGTAATTCTTTGGAAAAGAGAGGAAAAGACAAAAACCAGTTCACTTTTGCTAGCATTCTCTCATTCAGAGTGCTTGGGAGAGTTTTCTGGATCAATCCCCAGTAAAAATCAGAGGACCAACTGAATGTATGGGGTTATTCAAAACAGATAGTTGCATACTTAACTTCCAGCTTCATTCTTATATGATTGTGTGATGTGATTAAATAGCGGATCTGCAAGGAAGTGGATGTGTCAAGAGGAGTATCAGAACCAGGCTCTGAGATTGTGCTGTGCTGGAAATAAGAACTAGATATTTGTTTCTGGGAAAGGGATCTCTTTCCAGAGTTATGGCTGGCTATCTGGGGGGGAAAAGACCCAGAGCTTGGGAAACATTGGTAATACTACACGTTCACCCATAGGAAACCTTTTAGAACAGTTATTTTCATTTTCTTTTTTCTTCTATTTGAGCAAATGGGGTTAGATAAGTTATTCTGGACATAATTTTGACCTAGCCAAGAGGTTACAAAGCAGATGGTTGGGAAATAGGACACATATCTCAGGGAAATTAGAAGGATGTTAGCCAGTGATGATTTATAGTTATTTCTACCCACTAAAACTTGACCAGATTCTTTCTCAATTGACTCTTGTAAGAATAGTTCTTTGTTGCTTTGTTCTTCACATTGACCTAGAATTGCAAATGGAGGGAGTACTAGATTGGAAAGAAAAGTGGTTGGTTGACCAAGAGGCTCCAAGCATGTCAGGTAGGTTAGACATAAGTCTACAAGGAGTCAGTGTTTCGTCAGTCTGGACAAGGTGATTAATTAAATGAATGTCCTCTAGCAAGGCTGGTTTTTGTTGTTTGTTTGTTTGTATTTTTCTGAAGTTGGAAACGGGGAGGCAGTCAGACAGACTCCTGCATGCACCCGACTGGGATCCACCCAGCATACCCACCAGAGGGCAATGCTCTGCCCATCTGGGGCGTTGTTCTGTTGCAACCAGAGCCATTCTAGCACCTGAGGCAGAGGCCATAGAGCCATCCTCAGCACCCGGGCCAACTTTGCTCCAATGGAGCCTTGGCTGCAGGAGGGGAAGAGAGAGACAGAGAGGAAGGAGAGGGGGAGGGGTGGAGAAGCAGATGGGTGCTTCTCCTGTGTGCCCTGGCCGGGAATCGAACCCGGGACTCCTGCACACCAGGCTGATGCTCTACCACTGAGCCAGCTGGCCAGGGCTTAGCAAGGCTGGTTTTAAACTCAGTCTCCAGTGAAGGCAAACTTTCCCAGACTCCTCAAGACCACCAAGGAGCCAGACCTGTGGAGAAAGGCTGCAAATGCTCCATAGTACAGGAGCTTTTGAGAAGGAAATAAGGGAGAAATTCCTAATCCCACTGATATGATGGCAAGAATGGAAGAATTTGCAGTGATGAAACCACTGGGTTAGGACCAGCTTTTTGAGGTTAACGCATCCATAGTTTATGGCCCACTGGATGCCAGGGTTAAAAAAAAAAGAACTCACAAAATGATAATACGTTCAAGGTCAGTTTACCTCTGAATGTTGTTACTTACACATAATCCTTCCAATGAAGCCTCGACGTGGGTCCCTATGAAGACAAAGGGTAAGCTTTTTGTCGTTCAAGGTGCAGATCTGCACAATTGCACAGGGTATCCTGATTCACTTAAAGCTATGCACATCACTCATTTTTGCTGAGTTTTTCAAAAGAGAAAACTCAATTGATGAGAGGTTGTGTCACAAGCAGGTCAAAGACTCAAATGGGATTAGAGACAAGAGCTCTGGTCCTCAGGACAAAACCGAGATGGTTTGTGCAAGGTAAGGAGTGGAGAAACTGTGGCATTCATATCAAATGTATTGTTGCTCAACTGCAAAGCTTCTGACTGAACTGAAGCGCTGGAGGGCTGTCACCTTCCCAGCACGGTGCCCAGGTCACACCGAGAGTGTTGGACTTCACTAGAAGCTGTGGTTCTGTACACAGCCAGTTTCCCTGTACAAGAGGCTTTGTCTCACTTCTGAAGATGTAAGGTGGTACATTGGACACAAATTTCTGACATGGGGGCTGCATCCTTGAAGTAGCTGTTCTTTCTGTAGTGTGATAATGATTGTAGTAAAATCTAGTTTCAGATCTGGGTCTGACCACTCCTGGGTCGCGCATGCACTCACCCATCCATCCATTCTCACTGGATCTGGAGTTGCCGGATTCAACAAATAAAGTATAGGATGCCCAGTTAAAACGAACTGTTAGATGAACACAAATAATTCTTTCCAGTATAAGTGTGTCCCAGTTAAATGTGAATTTATGATAAACAAAAAAATTCAGTTTTTTAAGGATAAGCCTTTCTCACACAATATTTGAGACACACTTACACTGAAAAATTATTCATTGTTAGTCTGACATTCAGAATTAGCAGAGCATCCAGTATTTTATCTGAAAACCCTGCCTGGATCCTGGTTTCTGATCTGAAGAAGAGGGAAGCCAGGACTGCCACACAGCCCTGGGGCAGAGAGATGACGTGGGAGAGACCCTGAGCCAGGCTGACCCCAGAGCCCATTAGCACATACTCGCTTCCTCCCTTGTAGTGTTCTTTTTTGTTCTTTTTGTTTTGTTTCCTTTTATTTTTTCCCTCTAACTTCATGTGGTAGAAACCATTATCTTCTGGTCTATGTAGAAGTTGCTTCACACTTAAGAAACTCATTTGAGGCTGCTCGATGGACAGAAAACATTATTGGAAAATATCTGCATTTTTTGTCCCCTCGTCTTTGCTAGTTTTTCTACCCAGAGCCCCCTCCTCAGTGTTCTGTCTCCTCTCTCTCTTTCTCTCTCCCTTTTGTCACCTCTCAGTGCCTTGGTCTCCTGCCCTGTCTAGACCCTGCTTTATGGACTTGTCGCCTCTCCTACATTGTTTTTGCGTAGTGCTCACTTCCATTCTGACTTCCCCAAAGGCCTTTGTTCAGCATTCCTGAAGTCTCCTTCTTCAGTGCTTCCAACATGTGGGATTGTTTAGGCCTGAGTGATAAATTGCACAGAGTTAGAGGTAAAGGGGAAGCTCCCTTCTCCCTGCTTAGTCTTGGCTGACGTTTGAACAAGAGCCAGACTTTTCTTCGATTTAACACTAACAGTCCACTTGATGCTTGCCGAAGTAAATGTAGAGTGGCTAATGCATTTTATCATCCAGGTATTGAGTCATGGCATGAAGAATCACCACACTGAGACACATATTCGGGTAATTTAGTGAACCTTAAAAAAAAATCTAACTTTGAAAGTTTGGTGTCATGTCCAGTCAACCGATGTAGGAAGAAAAGATGGCAGATTTAAAATCCCTCTGCCTTCCTTGCTTCCTTCACTCCCCACCCTGTCCCCACCTCCCTCTTTTCCCTTTGTTCACATTTGTTTTTACACACAGGCAGTCAGAAACATTTCCATGAGCAGCGTGACCCCTAATGTCTTACTTCTCACTCTGCCCTTTTTTCTCTTCCTTCACCAATGAAGAATGAGACACTGGCTTCACGGTAGGTGTTCTGTTTATAACTCTGGGCTGGTGGTTTTCACTTCAAGTGGAGTCCATTGAGCTTGTAAATTGTATTGGATCAGTGAGCCCATAATGAGACTTCCAAACCCAAACACTGGAAATCTGCTGGGATTTTATTGTTTATAAAGCTTCTTCCCTGGGAAAGGACAAAGTCATTAGGTGTGCATTGTGTTTAATATTTGGTCATGACAGGAAGCAATAATTTTTATTTTTATGGTGGCTTCTGAGTTTTTAAAACAATTGTCTAATTCCCATCACTGAGACTGGAAGCCAAATAACCAGACAGTGAGGAAGGCCTGTGTGTGGTTCTGGTTGGTACTGATTTGGGTTCACTTCCTTCTCCATTCTGTGCCTGAACTTTGCCACCCCAATAGCCGGCACCTGCCTGCACGTTTGTTTGAATCTCCCTTAACTCTGCCTGTCAGGTAGATATGTTCCTTCTCAAAGGAGGAGGTGAGGCTATGGGATTTGATTCTCTTTAAGAAGCTCTTCCATTCCCATCTTTAAATGAGAGAAATGCTTCAAGTTTTTCTAATTGGTACCACCTTAAAACATATGCTTCCCTGCCTTTGGCACCAGCCAGACAGGGGTTTTGAGTATGAGGTCCAATTATGAAGATTTCCAATCTTAATCAGCACAATGAAAGCCTCCAGTCAAGATATAAGGTCTCCTTGCTTCATGGGAAGAGAGGGGGTCTGGCTTAGAAACTTCTGGAATAGGCTCAGCTTCTGCACTAAACCTAAGTACCTGGAACCAAAGCAGAAAGAGCAGATTGGTGAGTTTGCATGATTTTTGTCTGTTGTGCCAAGCTGTGATGCTGGAACACTGGATGGGAATGTTCAAAGGCATGTCTGGTTTCTCCCACCCCTGTCTGTGAAGGGTCATCACCAGTAGATTGCCCAACAGGCCCGGGGGCCAGTGGTCCATTGGCTCTGGATGCTGGCCTTTCCTGCCAGTGGAACTTGTATCTGCATGAACTGGAATTCTGTGATGTGATTCTGAGGACTAGGAGGAGTAAGTGGAAGGCCAATTGTTTCGTGACCTATTTTGTCTGTAAGACATCTCGGTTTCCTTAGTCATTTTTTCCCCTAGTAGGAAAGTAAACATGACGCCTCAATGAAACGGGTCCTGAAGAAGCCACAGCCTACCCTTTTCTAAGTTTTACAGAGCTCAGTGGGAACCAGCTGGGCAAAATGTGTCAGGAAAAAACCATCAGGTCCATTGTGCTAAGCGGTGGGACTGACTCTCAGCTGTTGGTCAGAGGTGATGACCTTGAGAAATACTTCTTGAGAGCTCCCTGGTTTCTGAAGCCAAAGCTGGCTGCATGGCATAGGGTCCCAGGGAAGGCCAGGGAACCTTGGCCTAGAGCAGGAAGCCCAACCCAGGGCCAAGGAGTGAATGGAAGGATCTCCTTTCAAACTGAGAATCAACAGTCCTAGCCTCTGAAACATTCACCTGCAGAGGGCGGGGGGCGGGGGGAGAGGGGGCTGTTGCCTCCCTGGGGTTTGGGAGTTCTTGACCCCTTTTTATATTTCGCTGTGGCTCCCCTTGGCAGTCCAGGGGGTGCTATGAATCAATAATACCACTGGGGCTAGTCTATATTTGAAATGGAAGGAAATGCTGAATTTCTGTGAGGGGTCAGTGAAAGTAAAGACCTAATGGTGATGGTGACTCAGCCCTGGCCCTGGCCCTTCGGTTCCCCCTCCACACACACACACACACACACACACACACACACACACACACACACAGAGGAAGGGCCCCCGGGGACCCGCTGTGTTCCTTCCCTTCTGCTCACCATCGTCACCACCTTTGTTCTCTCTCCTGCCTCTTCACTCCCACCCACTCTTCTCTTGTTCTTTCCTCCTTTCCTTTTTCCTTTGCTCTCATTTTAGGTCTGTCCTTTTCTCTGTCTCTCTTTCCCCTCCACGCCTGTCCTCCCCTCCCTAAGTTATCGAGGACTTGTGCGGGAGCCGCTGCCAGCGTGTTTGTGGATAACTTTGTCTCAGCTGTTCTGTTGCTCTCAATGCCTCATTTGTTTGCTCCTGTGAAGGAAAAAAAACAAAAAACTTTTCCAACCTATGAGTTCAGTTGTCTCCCTAGGGATTCTTGTTTGAATCTTTGCTGTAATTTTTTTTTCCCCTATGAAGTACCAAAGAAATAATTGCCTTATCGTTAACAAACAGAACCTGGCTCTTATCACCCCATACCCCAGAGCCTTGGTGCAAAAGTTGGGCCGTGCCAAGTGCATGCATTAACCTGATACGCAAAACCCCTTTTCAAAGCTGGTCCTTGGAGAACGCTCATTGAGGGCGTTTTTGTCGAGAGGTGGCACAGTGAAAGCACTTCTTACAGCACTGGGTGCCAAAAGAGATTGGCTGGCGTTTACACCCCTGTTACAACAAAAAGGTGTATTTCTCTGGGAGGAACATTTTCAGATTGTTCTAATTGTCACTGGCAATGAGCAGTGCTCGGAACTTGAGTCTTCAGTGGCCTCACTGGGGTTTTAAAGCATCCCTTGGCACAAGAGAGAGACAATTTTGGTTCTGTGGGTGAGCTGTGCCCTGTAAAAGCAAACATCATGAAAAGCACCAGGCCTAGCTGCCCTCTTCGCCCTGTGCAAGTCTGGGACATAACTCGCACCCCGGGCTGCACGTGTGGTATGGATTCCATGTTTGTTTGTGAAGCCATGGTGGTCTCCCCTGAGAGCTCATTTGTATCTCATGACAGTCTCAGCTCCTACCTGTTCAGGCTGTATCTTCTGAAAAGCAAAGTGCTTCCTTTGGAACTTGGATAGGTTGTGGTATGTTCTCACTGAAATCAATGGTGTCATGTTTAGAAAAGCTGAGTGTGAGGCTGACCTCTTTCCATTCCAATCTAGTGTTGGAGCAGCATAACTTCTGGTGTCTTTTGGATCTTTTCACAAAAGCGGTGCAAGAGGTACCTGGGAACATGCTCGCTTTGGGGTCAACTTGGATTGTCATCCTTTCACAAATGTTTTCCCATTTGTGCATTCTTTGTTAAATAAAATAAATAGGAAAAACCCACAGCAAAACACACAAAAAAAGATATATGATGTTGCATTTGACATCAGATACTGAAAGGGAGTCTCAGAAAGATCCTTGAGGAAGCTTTTGTTTGGGGTGGGAGAAATCTTTCTCTTAAGAGTTTCCCAGCATTCCTTCAAGACATCTGGTTCTCTCATTTTCTCTCCAACTTCTTTTCTTTTTCTTTCTTTCTTTCTTTCTTTCTTTCTTTCTTTCTTTCTTTCTTTCTTTCTTTCTTTCTTCTTTCTTTCTTCCTTTCTTTCTGTCCATAACTGTCATTATTTTTATTTTTAACCATTTAACCAAATGTGCTAAATGGCAATCCCACATGACATCTTGTCTAAAACTTATTTGACCTCAGAAGCAATGACCTTAACCAATTTTTACTGGCGAGTGTCTTGACTTTATTACTCAGGAGACAGTTTATTTTTGTTCCTTAAAGAGAGTGAGCTTTTCTTAAGATCAAAGAAAAAAAAAAGAGTGAGGAGGTTATACCCACCCATCTCTAAGCTGGAGCAAGATTTTTCTCCTTCCCATCCTGCTTTATTATTATTCTCAGTGTTCTTATAAAAGCATAAACAAACAAGGTGAAGTCTCACCCATACCTCCTGTGGCCACATTTCTCTCTTACAGCATTTGGGAGCCCTCTGTTTGCACTTGGAAATTGGGTTGCTGAGTTGAAACACTGTCTAATGGTACCATTATATTATCCCTCTCCAAAGTATAAATAGAAGCCAAAGAGATTAAATACAAAGAAAATAAAAATAAAAGGAAGCAGACTGGGTTGATCAGCTCTCTGATTTAGTAGACATAGGTCTAAGTTAGAATACTTAACTTAGCGGCTGTCTCCTGCTACTGCTAGTCCAGACCACCAAAACCAAATATAAGTAGACAAAATGGTATGCAATTTGCAAAGACTTGGGAAAGAACATAGACTTGGGAAAGCTCTACTCAGGGGCATCAAGGAGTGAGACATATGAGAAAAATAAGGCTGAGCCCACCCTCCCTACACTTCTGGCATCATAAATCTCAAAGAACTGCAAACTATTGAGAGAAAAGAACATTTAAGCAGAAGCATCCTACCTGGAAATGGAGTAATTCCCTTCTAGGTTATTTTGGTAGTATGCTGTAAAGAATATGAAGGCACTGACGAAGAACACATCTTCTGGCAGGGGCACCTAGTGGGGCTTTCGGTGGTTTGGGGAAATTAGGAACTGATACCTAGTGTCATCTGGCACCCACCCACAGCTGCTGCTCTCAGGGTCTCTTCTTTCTTGAAGGACTCAGAGTGGTCCAGGTTTTGCCACATGTCAGGACATTTGATGATGATTGGCCAAGAACTTGAGCAAAGCACTGGAGGTTTGCAAAGTATTTCATTGGTATATGAGGCTAAGGATAAAGTCACCCTTACAGATGTTGTTTCAAGTTTGGATTGCTAGAGCATCAATAAATACCATTTGCAATACGAATGACTACCTTTAGCAATGGGAACTTCTGCTGTGTTTCCTGTGCCATGCCATCCCACCCCAATGCCATAACCCTCACACTACCTCAACTTATTGAAAGCAAGTAAATGTTGTTGATTCACTTAATCAATCAAACATTCTTTCAACTTATAAGTGCACAATGAACTCCTAGAGCATCCAGCACCAGAGTACTGCTATGAGGGGCGGTGAGGAGGACTTTTGGTTTAAGGTGGAAGGGGGTGAACGTGGGTCTGGGGGAAGGTGAGCATTTATACATTCTTGATTTTTATCTAAGCTTAGCTCTGTTTCTAAGAATGCTGAAAACACATCGCATGTCTCTGGGGCTCAAACTAAGCCATCAGTTCTAAAAGTCATGTTGATATTGTTGCTAGGTTGTTTTTTCTTCTGTAGTCACTATTATTTTCTTGGTTTACTCATCACAAAACAGAGGTCACGGCACCATGACCTTTTCCTGGTGGAATGACTGCTGAAGAAGTCACATGGCCAAGTTTGTATCAGGGGTCCACATTTGTTTCCTCCACTCTTTTAATCAGAATGCTCATTTAATTCTATTCCAGCACCTGTTCAGTAATTAACACCCTACGATTTGCATCTTACCCTGACATTTGCTATCTTTCCAATTAGTTTTTATATCAGTATAATTAGGTAGGGTTATTACAGTGCATCAAGCAGGGTCATGGTTATTCCCAAGCCTTTAAGCGCTTTCCCAGATTTGTTTAGGGAAGCCACTAAGGGCAAATGGTTGATTAGGATCACTGTTTTTCTTCTTCATTCAGATCAGGAGAAAACTGTTTCCCCATGTGGTTCATGAAAGATCAGGGAAATATGTCAACCTCTAAGAATTAGTATTATGTAGTTCATGACTTTTGGGCAAATTTACAGAGGATTATAAATAAGGTTCATAAGGTGGGTGTACTGTGGACATTTTCTGTGCAGGGGCCAAGGCAGAATTCTCAGTCACTTGCTTTAGGTTCTCAGTATCAAGGACAAAGGGAAAACATTCAGGGAAACTGAAACCTTCCAAGTCAACTTTTCAGCATGTGTGCATGTGTGAGAGAAAGAAAAGGGGAAGTGTTTACTAATGGACAAGGGGTTAAAGAAAAGACAATTTCCAAATTCAACCAGTATCTGTTCTTAAGCTTAAGCTTGGTTTTATAATTTTTCCTCACATTGGGAGGATATGATGAAAGAAAAACCAAAAATCTCTACCAAAAAAGGAAAAAAGAGGTACATTCTGAAGGCAGAGGCTTTACTGGATCCATTAGTGTATCTATTATATCCTCAGTACTTGGAACGGTGCCTGCATAGATGAGCCATAAGCTGGGCTGGAGGGGATTGCTGCCTGTCATTAATGGGATGTCCAGAGTAGGAATGAATCTTGACATGCTAAGATTGCAAGTATATGCCACTTGATAATATATTACATTATTATACTACATATTATTATAATCTAATGTGTATATAGTGTTTCTTCATATATGCCTAGGTCAAATTCATAGAGTATTCTCATAAATGTACATGTATAGGTCATGTACATTATAAATATTAATGTTTAGGTCAAATTCCACTATGCCCAGTACTAAAGCCCTAAAATTTACAGAGTTGGTAATAGTTAGAAACAAATGAGGACTTTGAAATCTCCCAGAAGAGTTGAGGTTTTGGTGGTCCCGGCATTGTTTGTAATGGTATCTGACTTCCCTGCTGAATTGGTAAGATGACCAAGCAATATCTCGATGGTGCATCTGATACCGTTGTTGAAGAAACAATACCATGATTGATAGGGGAGGTAGTAATGCCAGCGTCCTCTGGGAGAGAATTTTACACTGTCTGATTTCATATCAACAATGTTTTCTTTTACCTGGGATACAAAATTGCACGGAGAAATCTTGGTGTGGTTGGCCTTGATTTTTTTAATAGTGAGGAGAGATGTGATTCTAGGTAGAGTGTATTAGAAAACCAGGGAATTGGAATAATCATAACTGGAACATACCTATTTACAATTTGGGCATGTTTGGAATGAAAAATTCCAAGTACTGAATTGGGATTTCTGAATGCTTCTGCCTTAAGAAGGAGAGGAGAGAAAGTCAGATGGGGGACGTGGGGGGACAGATGGTGAGAGTTGGGAAAGGAGTCATGTGACATCTTAGCTGCTGCTTTTGCACCAGCTTGATATTTTCTTCTCAACATGTTGACATCTAGTAGTCGCTCGGCTAATATCACTTAAAGGAATGATGGGACCTATTACTTAAGTCAGGAGGAACCAAATGGTACAAGTTGAGTGGGAAAAGAAGAAATGAGTGTGGGAAAGAACAATCCGGTCTCTGGAAGGAAAATGGGGAAAAAAACAGCTGTTTTACCATTGGCTGTAACTGGAATGATAAAAATGGGGACGTCATTGTCATCAGTTTGTGCACATGTCTTTTTTAACCGGGACTATATGTTTCAGTGTGAAGTGTTTGCTCACATGTCCTTTCAGTCTCTGCTTAAATATTACCTCGGTGAAGCAGCTCGTGCCCAAAGCTCACAGTTTTAAGCCCTTTCTCTACTTGATTTTTCTCATCATACTTTTCTCCAATTAACATGCTATATATTTTACTCATTTATTTGTTGATTGTCCCTATTGCCCTCTCTGGCAGTTTATCCCCAATATCTAGAAACAAGCCTAAAACATCATAGGTATCAATGAATTTTGTTTGATGAATGACTACCAGAAGACCTACATCATGGAAAACACTGTTTAATGTTTCTCAGAGAATGTCAGAAGTGTTGGGGACACTCTGAGTGGACACACTACACACTGATCAAGGAGTCAGGGACAATTCCCCACCATTAGCAGCTGTTTGAAATCTGGCAAACACCACAAATAAGGAAATGTCTCCAACTTAGAGCATATATGTTTAAGTCCAGAATAAAAACTGTAACTGTGCCCATTAAAGGAAGATTTAAGAACCCTATGTGCCCATCCAGGCTCACGCTTCATCTTTGTCTTAAAAGACTTCACCTCAGAGTGCAAACACACTGACAGAAATGAAAGGGCTAATTTAAAACACTAGATTCCCACTCTAAGAAGAAAGCAAGCCTGACCTGTGGTGGCGCAGTGGATCAAGCGGTGACCTGGAATGCTGAGGTTGCCAGTTCAAAACCCTGGGCTTGCCCGGTCAAGGTATATATGGGAGTTGATGCTTCCTGCTCCTCCCCCCTTTCTCTCTCTCTCTCTCTCTGTCTCTTTTCTCTAAAATGAATAAATAAGTAAAAATAATTTAAAAAAAAGAAGAAAGCAAGAGTGAGAATAAGAGTGAGAGGGACAGGCTGAGGATGCATCAGGAATCACAGGGTTTTCAGTATGGGGTTAAGGCAAATTTCTTCATTTGAAGTTAGTTATTTTTTATTGCAATTTTTTTGTATTGTATTCTTTTAAACCACTATTTTTATATACATGGAAAGTCACTCATCCTTAATGTTTCTAATACCAGTAAATATGATATGAAGTTTACACACATGTACTTATATAATACAGCAGGGGCAGCCTTTCATAGAAAATCCCTCCGACACATCTGACCTGTGGTTTCCTTTCCTCTTCCCCCTTTCCCTCACCCTTACCCTTTCCACCCCACCTTTTGGCTTTAAGGACCAAAATAAAATCTTGTTCCTTTGAAATCTATGACACCAGGTCTCCGGGAAAATGATATGCTTGCAAAGAAGTGGGAGAAGTAGAAAAATAAACAGGGTGTAATTTTTTCTGCTCTGCCTTGGGCTAGGAGCAGACGGATGGGCCCTCCTAAAGATGACAAGGTTTCATCCCCATCCTGGCTTCCTTCAAGACCTTCTTTGAACAGTGGCCAAAGGGAGGTGGGAAAGGGTTAAGTTCTGGAGAAGAAGCTCCAAGAGGGGGCGCTGGTGGAGACACCAGTTTTTTATTGACAGCATGCCCTTTTAGGCTGTACCAGTGTCCCAGAAATTTGATAACATGTTGGTTAAAAAACAAAGTCCAAATAAATGTTATTGTTCTCTAAGAATGCTGAGGAGGTAGAACCACAATCGGGAGGGGGCTGCCAAGCCATAGGGAAATGTGGGCCCTGTCCTGTCCAGGTGCATTTCTGGCTCCTGGGCAGGGCCCATGCAGGCCAGGGCACCATCCCAGTACTTCTGTGCCCATTGGTGGGAGACCTTCTGGGAAGTGGATTGCTGCTTGTCCTGCTGTGTCACTGCCTTTGGCCCCCATGTGTGGTTACAGTATCGCACTCAGGCAATATCTACTTCTTTGTATTGAGTGATTGGTAAACTTTAAGAGTTGAGGCGGGGAGGAAAAGAAGTGATCTTGAGACAAATGTTTGTTGGTAATACAATAAGTGCGGACAGTATTTTGAGACATTCAAAATGGAATGGAAAGAGAGGGAACCTGGGGTTTGTTTCCCCGCAAAGAAAATGTAAAATGAAACTGTTTCTTCTCTTATTCCTTCTCCTCTTTCTGTTTTTTTTTTTCTTTTCCTTTTATCAGAATAAGTTGGTTGTTTCATAAACACAACCTAAAATATCAGAAATCAGAGCTTGTGCAAGTGAGAGCCAGATAAGCAAAATAATCAACATAAACATTATTACTAACTATCTGAGATTGCCTTGGGAACCAGCCACAGTTAGGAGGGTGCAAGTCCAGTTGCTTTAAGAGATGTCGTGGGCCTTCCTCCCTGTTTCGGGAGGGCCAGAACCGAACCGGTGCTTGCTTCCAGTCCACAGCAGCGGGGAGAAACCTGTGCGCTTCTGCTCCAATCCGAAGGTACAGGTTACCTTAGAGACACATATGCACACATATATTTTATACAAACATGCACATGTATGCACACATATTCACACACAAATACATATACACGTGTATGCGTAATACAGAGTTAACACACTTATATCATGTTGGTGATCCTGTGTTACGGACTTGCTTAGGACACGCAGGTCAATGTCTGCACATCAGTGACCACTGTCGGCCACACATTTCAGCAATCTATTCAGGAAGGCGCCCTGAAGAGCGGACAACAGGAGCCCATCCTCCGGGTCTGCTGCCTCCACACAGGCCTCTGGGAATATTCTCGGCAGCGGCGCTTCGTGCCCCTCGAGCCAGGCGAGGCTTTCCAAGATGTCATAAATAAATAAATAACATTTGTCGTTGTTTATAAATCAATTAATTGGGAAGTTGCAAGGTCAGGCACAATATTTGGCGTCTTCCGAGGCGGCTCGAGGCTGCAGCGGGCGGGCGGGCGCGGCGGCAGCTGTCGAGGGTGCTGCGCGGTGCTCAGCTGCGCGCCGCGTTGCTCCGCCTGGGGACGGTGACCGCTTGATTAGTCGCTACTGGGTTTTGTTCAAGGGAGAGCTCTGCATGGTTGCATTTTAACACCTTCTCTGTGAAGCAGGAGGCCAGCACAGGGTGCTAAATTCCTGTCTGTGGCTGTCTGTGAAATAAATCTGTGTGTTGTGCCGTTCCAAGCTGTCAGCAGTGGTTCGCCCTGATGGGCCCGTGAAAGGAGTTTCCTTTCGCTCTGTGGAGCAGTGAGCAGCCACTAGGGAGCTGTCTTTAGCTCGGATTTCAGAGTTAGCTCATTAGACCAATAACAGCAGACACTCTCTTAAACATATTCACAAAGTTATATTATGAGAAGAAGAAGAAAAAAAATAATCACCCGAGCCAGACAATGCTCATATTGGGTTTCCCCTGCCTCCTCTGTACCAGCTGAGATGGGAGCCAGGAGGGCTGCACGACCTTAGGCTCCGGTCCTTCAGGTCCACCTCCCCCAACCCCCCTCTGATGTGTGACCCAGCTCCGTGAACGGTTTATTTATAAAAGCAGGGTTTCTTCCCTCCCTGGCTAGGCAGTGCTCTCCATCCATTCTCGTTCCTGCTTGGCAGGACCTCAGCCAACAGAATCTGCAGCTGAGGGCGGCCAGGGCAATAATTATTCCACGTTTTGGCTTCTCTCGCTGGTCATTTCAATGCATGTTTTTCCTCTTGGCTCTGGGATGTCAGCAGTTTCCTCAGATATTTATGTGAAATTCATGAGATGAAGCCAGTAACTAAATTTCTGAGTCGGGTGTTCCCCTGCAGAACAGTTTTGGCCCCTACCCTCTACTTAACTTGTTCAACTCTTCTACTTGAAGCCTTCCAAAAATTTCTCTACCTCTCAGCCCCGCCTGTGGTTGGCACACTATCAATGGACTCTGCTAGATACCACATGGATGCCGTTTGCAAAGAATCTCGGAAACCTTTAATTTGGGGGCGATATTTCTTAGATCACAGCTGGGAGATGTGAACCCTCCGATACGCAGTTGCCAGGGTTTGGCCGTGCTTGCGTTTTCAGTAAAGGATGGCTGCTTTGTCGATGGTTATTTCTGTGTCAAATGCTTTAAAATAACTTTAAAAATCGAATTCTTTTTCCGGATGATGGATATTAGGTTCATGCTGGCTTTACGATTCTCGCAGTTATTTATCATTATGATGTGTGACCTGATCCGTGTCTGGTAATGCTAGTTTTATGGTTACATGTAGATGTGCCTTAGAATTCCCCGGTGCGCACTTGTATAGAGCACGCTGAATATGTTCAAGCTTGGCTTTAGCACAAAGGTGATTCTCTCCTTTCTGAAAATCTAAAAAAAAAAAAAAAAAAAAAAAAAAAAAAAATTGGGCAAAGTATATATCCAGCCATTGTTGAGCAATTCAAAGAAAAAACAAAATAACTTATTTTTCTTCCTTTATGACAAAATTGAAACTCCTTCTCCATGTGCTGGGTTTTTCTGCTGTTGTTGTTGCCCCCCCCCCCCCCTCCCTTTTCGCTCATGGATAACTTAAAAATGGCTCAACATGAAATTTTCCATGTGTCCAAGAAAGCTCCTGGGACTTCTGAGGATATGTAGGCAGGAAACACTTCAGAATATATAAGCAATCAAAAGTTTGTTTTCAGTTTGTGAGTTAGCTGTATAAAATATGACAAACGCTTTGGCTTTACAAAGTTGCCTACAAGTTTATACTTACATAAGTGTGTTGTTGTTTTATTTTGTTTTAGCTTTTTAAAATTTTTTTTTATTGGTTGATAGAAAGGGCCAAGAGTTGTTTGTTTATTCTGAGATGGACAGTTAACTGTTAAATATTTCTATATAGAGTAACTTTTTTTTTTTTCTGTTTAGTTACTAGGGGAACAAATAGCTAGAATAAGAAAAGCAAAGATGATAAAAGGCTGCTCATTTAATATTAGTGTCAGGATTTCAAGCAAAAGAAAAAAAATGTGAAGGCATCATTCTTATTCTAACTGTACTTACTGCACTTTTAATAGAGGGTTTCCCCTATTAATTACAGTCAGTTCAGGGAGTATTTTGGTGGTTAACTGAGTAGGTTGATTCTCTGAATATCTCAGACCCACCCTAGTCTGCCTCTCTGTGGCACCAGCCGGCTGACTCTTGCTCTTAAACAGTAGCAGAAACATCAATTTAATGGGCATGGAACATGACCTCACCAGGTCCTTCTCAACCGAGGCTTCTCTGGGTGACAAAGGCAGAACCTGTTTCGCAGTGTTATTGGCCAAAGGCAGACTAGAAAGGCTGTGAAGGGAACTGCAGTGAGAATAAGAGAAAGTGTGTGAACGTGGCCATTAGGCACATTGTGATTTTCCATGTACTTCCTGTGGACCGAACATGAGAAAGGCTTCCCTGTCCTTGTTATGTACTATAAATACTGCTTTGTAAAAAGTAGACCCCCACCATGTGTCACTTAAGTCCATCTTGTACGCAATTTGTGAAAACTTAATATTGACCTCGGAGATCTCCCAGGCCCTGTTGGTCATGATGATTGCATTGGAATTGGGGACACAGTCTCCCAAGTGGATTCAAATATTAGCTTCTGTGAACAGCCTAAATGTAGGACATTTAAAACTATTTCACTTGGAAACTATGCAGTGGTATCTTCTTTTTTTATTTTTAAGGAAAAAATGCTGAGATAGTTGGTAAAATTATTTTTTTAGGGAAACCTATGTGTCATGCTTTTCAAGTGATGCCAGGTTGGGCTTAAGTGTGGAATTGGGAGCTGCTTTCTCTGTAGGAGTGTGTGTGTGTGGTGTGTGTGTGTGTGGTGTGTGTGTGGTGTGTGTGTGGTGTGTGTGTGTGGTGTGTGTGTGGTGTGTGTGTGTGGTGTGTGTGTGTGTGGTGTGTGTGTGGTGTGTGTGTGGTATGTGTGTGGTGTGTGTGTGGGATGTGTGTGGGGGGTGTGTGTGTGGTGTGTGTGTGTGGGGTGTGTGTGGGGGAGGGTGTTATGTGCAAAATGTTGCAAGTGTATGAGAAAGTAATGGTATTCTACAGGGTCAAAATCTGTACAATATCCTCTGCTCTTCAAGCCGAGCGTGAACCTGGGACCACCATGCCGGGATATGTAGAGGTCTTAGTGTCTCTCACACTCCTCCATACTCTCAGCCTAACCCTTCCTAGCAGCCTCCACTTGTGCTTTTGTTTTCTAAATGAGGTTGTTTCAGTAGCCATTTTTTTACATATCTGTTTTGTTTTTTGCTGTTTTCACACATCACCCCTGGATTAGATGATTTTTCGAAACACAACTCAAGGAAAACAAATAAGAAATAACAATATTGGCAGGAAAACATGATGAAGAAGATTGCATTTCCCGTTTCCCAAAGAGAACTGCTTTACAAAAGTCATTCACATTTTGTGAATGGAGAAATGTCAGAGACAACAGGGAGTACTCAGGGACTCACTCATGGTCAGGGAGGGAGTCGGTGCGGAAGGCAGGACACAAAGCCTGGCATCCTGACAGTTCACCCAAAGCCCAAGCTCTCTCAGTCATTTAAAACATGGTGATGTGAAATATCCAGATACCAAAAATAACCTCCATCGAAGATACCTGGCTCAGAAGAGTGAAGATAAATCCCAGTTCTCTTTAAGTTATACTTCATTTCTCATTGAGAATATTCTTTAGTTCTTCTATTTATCAACTCAATCAATTTCTTTGCTACTTCTGGCTTCCTAAGAAGGCCTGCCTTTCAGTAACAGAAGAACGTATTTATCTCATCTAATAAGGTAAACTATGCTTTCATCCTGGGCCACATGAAGGTGACAACATAAAGATGGACAGAGATTGCTTTCTGATGGCAGTTGCATCAGATGGTGGACTGGGAACACACGCTGAGTGGGGACTGCTATGTCCAATAGCCCAGTCCTGCAGCCTCTAAAGGAAAAAGAGTCACTCTGGTTCTTAACAGACAGAACTCAGAAATTAAAATCAGAGGGACGAGGCTTGAGCAGGCTTTCATATCCCACTAAAGCCAACATCAGCCCGGCTAGTGGGCTTCTGAATTTTTGCTTTGACAGAACCCCTGCTGAGTCACACTGGTGATGAGGGGGTACCAAGAAAAGTTGACTAATCGGACAATGTGGTTTTCTCACCAGGAAATATATGGGAGGTTGTTTTATTTAAAAACAGACTCATCAAAGATAATGTAACAGAAAACAACCTCTATCCATAAGGATATTCACTAACATTGTTTATGATCTAGAAGAGCAAAGAACTAAGCCACACAGACTATTTTTTGAAAAAGGACATGACTCAGAAAAGGATGGCACAGCAATTGGATGTACTAGTACAAAGCCACTGAAGAGAATTATGGAGGCTGTCTAGCAATGTGGGAAAATGTTTAGTGAGAAAACAGAGCTGTGTATCCACTGATCACTGCTCAGAAAAGGGTGCCACACATGTGTGTGCAGGAAGCAGAGACAATAAAACAGTCAGTAGTTCAGGTGATTTGATTATGGCTCTGGATTTTTTTTTCCTTCTTATTCTTTTCCAAGTCAGAGAGAAGGGGAGATAGACAGACTCCCTCATGTGCCCCTATGGGGATCTGGGTCTGTTTTTTATTTTCTGCTTTGACTCTCCCTTCCTAATGTAATTACAACCAATATTCCTAAGAAGGATCACCTGGGCCAGGTTTTTGCTGACATACCCAGAGGACACCCTGATTTTTTATTCTCACTTTGGATTCACCTATGTTCAAGGATGCCCAGCCATTTGTAAAAATGCATCTTTTTCCTGCAGGAAGAGAATTTTATTTTGTGTTAAGGAAGAACCAGGATGTCAATGGACACATGTTACACTTGGAAGGGCAAATTAAATGGTGTTTACTGTGGGAGAGACTCGTGTTTTGACATCACTGCTTATTCAATGGTCTTGTTCCTAGTGTCGTTTTAAAACATTTTTTATTAAAACACATACACACACACATACATGACACCCTCCCTCATGACAGAGTTGGTGTGCTGTGGACATCAATATAGAAAATGCTTCTTAGAAAAATAGCCCATCTGTTCTCTAATATTAGAACACCACCTTAGTAACTAACGTTCCATAGGCTTTTCATAGAGGAAGAAAGAGAAATCCTGCACTGTCACTTGATTTTTGCCATTAAACTTGTGTTTCTGGGCAGGTGGTTTTTCCTCTCTGTGCCTTAATTATCTTCTTCATGTCTCTTGTCTACCTCATAGGAATACTGACAGCCTCACGGGACTGTGTTGTACGATCCCAGCATTCTAGAGAAATGAAGAAATTAAAGATAATTCTGTCTCACTCTTCATGAGAAGGCTTTATACTATGGAGTAAAGTGAGGTTCAGTTTGAACTATGGTGCCTACCTTCTAATCCTGGTCATGAAGTTACCATTCGCAATGTTGAAAGGTTTAGGAGCCTTTTAGGGACTCTACTACTTGAACAAATAATGTGTTTATTTTTGGTGGAATAGTTTTTATAGGCAGAACTATATAAGGGACCACTTCAATTTTAGCCCTGGCTCAGTGATTAAAGTAGTTTGTACTTGGAGTACAATTTGAAAGTTGAGTATCAACAAAAATCATGAAAAAAATTCTAATTCGTTAATTTTTCTTGCAGTAATTTTTACCAAATGTATGCTAGTTTAGATAATGGGGTTAAAATTGTATTCCAGGAAAAGTCAATGTGTAAAAGATTCGTAAGTATCAAAATCAATAGTAACAACAAAACTTTACATGTTAATTTTATATTGAGTAGTCTTAATCTCTTTTTCCCCAACATTGTCACTATTGTCCTAAGGCCTTTTTGGACATGGGGAAAGTACTAATTCAACAATGAAATGACACTTAGAATAGAAAGTCTTCTGCAGGTGGAAAGAAAACGCTTCTCTTAATGAGAAGGAAAATGAAGATAAGGGAGTTCCAGACACAGAGCGCTTTGGTACAAACTGCCCCCTGTTCCCCTGAGAGTCCAAACTCTTCCTGGCAAGAGAGAGCACTTTAGTGAATCCCTAATTGTTTTCTTGGTCCTTCGCCAGGGAGGTGATGTATCAGAAGACAGAAGGGTTCAGATCAGAGGATTCAAGAATTTGGTGATGGGGAGGGTTAATACCATTTGCCCTCTGATCATGTAGCTGGAAGCCAATCTGACATTCACCTGCTGCTCGGGGTCCTGTCAGGGAGAGAGAGAGGGGAGTCGCTCACCCACCTGTATCTACCACTTAGATGCTAAAACCCCCTTCGTTATCGACCTGCAGGCTTTTGACAGTGAGAGTTGCCTTGAGCACCTCCTGAACTTGCTTCTCAGGTGCTCCAGATTTCCCCCTGAGCTTGCTGGTGATGAGAGCGAGGGCCCCGTACCACCTGGGTTTACCGTGGAAACAGCCACTGCAGGCTCCATCCTCCTGAGGCTGAATCTCATTCCAGAAGTTCAAGTGCGGAAGATTGATCTATCAGCTGCTTTAACGGCATAGAAGAAACAGGGAGGACACCCTTCCCGGATGATGTAAATGACATTCATCTCCCTCTTTTGGGGAAAGGATTGAGAGTAGGGGGAAAAGAGAGCCATTAGAGATATTCTAAAAATCCTCCCTCACAGAGAAAGATTGAACAGTAGTTATTGAATGGAGGTGGGAAAGGCAGTGGGACACTCAGCATCTTTTTAAAAGGGCCTGGAAGTTCTGGACACTTGTTAGCAGGCTTGCTCACAGGCTCAGTGTCTGTGGATAAGCTACACCACATGTGTGTCCATCACATATGGCACTCAGACCCTTCCAGCTCAACTTTCATTTGCAGTTCTGAGTGATTGTTAGAGTAGGAGTGAACTCAGAATTGTTTCTTGGGGTAGAGGCTAGAGTCATACTCCTTCCCTGCAAACAGTTAGGGATATTCTTTGTTCTTTGGGCTCCCTGTCTGCAAAATGAGGCTGGAAACAGGGAGGACACCCTTCCCGGATGAAAGCTGTCTGGGAGCTGTCCCACGGCATGGCTTCCTCCAGCCAACTGCTCTTTTGACCAAGGCCGGCTGTCCTGTAAGCTTCAGGAGTGAGTCCACAACCATAAGCAGCCACGCTCTGACTTTAGAAGACACTCCACACTCAGGGGGAGGGTGCAGCCAGGAAGAATCAGGTCCATTATTACCTTCATTATTTATTTCTCACCCAGCACTCCAAAGTCTGCAAGGGGAAGAAATATAATAATTCCCTTTGCATTTCAATACTGCAATATTTACTCCGAGCCTGAGCTGCTGCCTGTTAATGTTGTCTCCGAGGAGCTCCCCACTTTGAGGACAGTGCCATGGGGAATGGAGCACAGAGGAGAGGGAGGCAGAGAGTGCAGAGACCTGCCTTCGCCAGAGAACTTGGGCTATCATAATTTACACACCTTGCCTAATGCACAGCACATGTCTTGGCTAGAAAAGCCGATCGGTAGACTGCGTTGGCCTGCTGAGCAGGTGTCAGGAAAACTCTTAACGATGACAAAGTAGTTCATCAATAATTTTTTCCTAACACCTTTATCCAAGAACCGAACAACAAATAAAACCCATCTTCCACCAAGCCCACCATACTACACTGTCTTTCATCCCCATCCCCCAGCAGATGTCTTCGTGTGACCATAGGCAAAAAGGCCACAGGCTCAGAAGTGGGCTTATGATGCTAGCCAGAACTATGAATGTAGCTTTCAGGTCAAGGGCCCTGGGTTCCTGGGTTCCATTTTCTGAATACCACACTCGCCACATCCACGCTAAACAGGTGTACTGAGTTCATGCTGCAATGCCTCAGAAGGGGATGCTCTCTTATTTTTCATAGTCATTTTAGTAAGGTCAGTCAATTTCAGGTCACTTTTACCCATCTTCCCATTTTTGGTGACTGTCCGTGAATGACACTAGGCTCTGGAGGCTGCTTGGGGAACGGGCACGGGGAGGGAAAACAGGCTGTTTTTTTTAAAAAAGTTCAGGAAACTTTCTTTTATATATACTACATGTTTAATGGAGAAAGAGTATTTGAAATTATGGATACTGTAAGAAAAAAAGGACAAACCACTAATAGTATTCGGTAAATATCCTTCGAGACCCTAGATCTCTTGTCACACTTGCTTTCCTCTCTTCTTACCTCCTTCTTTTCCTCTTATTGTACGTAAGTTTTTGAAAGGTGGGAGCTGGTTTTAGAAGAGGCAATGTCAACACATGTTTCCCTCCCTGCCCTGCCCCGTCCAGTCTTAGGTGCAGGACTTGGCAGAATTCAGCCCCTTGAGGGCCCAACAAACCATGACCTGGCACAGTACTGAGAACTTTGTATGCACTTAGTGCTCACTGAGTAATTTTTATTGCATCATTTTTGGTACCCTTAATGCCATATGGTTACTTTGCATGCTAGAACTCATAGAATTTATATGCTAAAGAAAGCGTTAAATCTGAAATTTATGTTAGTAGTCAGGGCCCTCCCTGAGGTAGGTCTGATTATTACTTCAACGTCCCTGCTGTTATTCAAATTCACTGCGGCACTTTCTACAACATGACCATGGGTGGCCTCTCTGGTAACACAAGGGTTTTTCTTTATTTATTGGATTAGCTTCTGGGCTGGCATTTTTACGGTGGTGTTACACCTGTTGATTGTTGTTGGCTAAGGAACTAATGCCTGGCTAATGTCCACAGGGAAGAACAATTTGCACATTTATTTTATCCTTTTGTTGAAATTTCAGTTTCAAAAGCTCAAGGTTAGTTTGCTTAACTAATGCATTCTCCCTTGATCCCAGGTGTTTCCATATGACAGTGTTGTCTGGGCTTGACTCCCTGGTGTGACATTCAAGACTGCTAGAATGTACACATCCTTATGCAATACTAACAATTTCATTTATTAGGGGTTACAGAACCAAGGTGCAGCCAGTTGATTAAAGGGACAAATGAATTGTGCATTTATTTATTTATCAACAAAGGCTAGTTATTAAATGTAACTGTCTGATTTTTCTTGTGCAATATGGCCCCTGCACGGGTGAGCCTTGCTGGTGGTGCCTGTTACCAGGCAGTAAGCACTGTCACCAGAGGGACCAGTTCCTCCACCTTCCTCGGCTTAGTATTAGATGCAAAATATGCTTGTGCTTTATATATGCTGCTTGATGATGTTGGCAATGGTGGCATAGCTAGCATTGGCATTGCTTTGTCCATTGGGCAGGCCAAAAATGTGATGTCTGCTGGCAAAGCAACCACAGCCCCCTTGTTTCTATCCTCTGACGACATAACGCCAAGTGAAATGCTGGGCCTGTCTCAAATCCCCAGAGGCCGCATGATCTGGGAGTAAGGATTCGAAATGCCAGACTTGCACTTGATTGTAATTTAGGAGGGTCCAGGACAGACCCATTGTTTTTGAGTTGCTGGTGCTGTCAGTTCATGGGTCCAGCATACTGGCTGGAGTGGGGGCATCCATTTTGTAGAATTTGTTTAGATGTGCTGGTCCAAATGGAGAAGGGTTTGAGCGGCAGAGCTGGGACAGGAGGAATTGGGTGGGAGGTGGGAGTGAAGAAGAAAGTGGGGAACTGAGGACTGCTGAAGAACGGAATGGTGGACACACTAGACAACGGTGGACCGGGTGGAAAGACAGTGGAACCCTCATGGAAGAGAACACGTGAGCACATGCCAGAAGGCTTGGGAAATGAGAGGCCAAGAAAGAAAAAAAGAAAGGATGAGATCTGGGGTGAAAAGACCATAAAAGAAAGCAAAAACTATGCAGGGAGATGAAAAAGGAAATGGAAAACCCAGATGCAGAAGGACCAAGACTACAGAGGGGAGAAAAAAGAAGGATGAAAAGAAAAAAAAAAATTAAAAGTCCTCTTTGAAGGACATAAATAGGGCATTAGTCAGGTGAGCCTTTCTTTTTTTTAAGATTTTACTTATTCATTTTAGGGAGGAGAGAGAGAGAGAGAGAGAGAGAGAGAGAGAGAGAGAAGGAGGAGGAGAGGAGCAAGAAGCGTCAACTCTCATATGTGCCTTGACTAGGCAAGCCCAGGGTTTTGAACCGGCGACCTCAGAGTTCCAGATTGACACTTTATCCACTGCGCCACCACAGGTCAGGGAAGTGCAACTTTCTGTGAGGCGTGCTGCATTTGCTGGCTGACTCCAGAAAGAGGGGTTGCGAAACACAAGCACAGGGTGGGAAGAAGTAGGGTTACAGCTGTGAGTGTACAAAACAAGTTCATTGTTATAGTATTATTTATTGATTATTGTATTATTTTCCATAGGAACAACTGTAAGCCTACTTTTGCCCAAGTTGTATTTCTTGATCTGTTATTTAAAAAAATATATTATCTATTTATATTTCTATTGGCACCAAAATCTGTGGAATGCAGACCAAACCGTCAAGAAAAGGTGTTTTGGGGAGAAGAAAAAGAAACAAAATGATTGTTGCAATAGATAGTTTTTTATTTTCCATTTCAGAGACAATTTAATAACAATTTGGCTTTGATGCTTCTATTTATTTTGCTTCCTCTTTTTGGGGCCCTTTGAATCCGTGTCTGTTTTTGCTTGTCTCTTAGTATCGTTTGTTTACAACTGTGAGGAAACCTAATCTTTTACTTGAGTAACTTCAACCTCTTTTTCTCTAGGAGCCTACATTTCTTCTCTTTCTTCTCTGGCTCTTCTACAAGAAATTGGCTGCATGTCAATCTTTCCTTTTCTTGAAATGTGTTTTCTTCCCCTACTGGTTACTCAGTGGCGATGATAAGCAAGCCTGCTATTTGTTTATTCAAAGAGAGGTGGTGGTGACTCGTGTATTTCCTGTATTGTCAAACCGGAGCTCATCTACACTCCTGTAACGAGATATCAATCTTTTGTGTAATGCCAGGTACTGTGCTTAATTGCCCTCTTGTAATGTGTTATCCTTGCGATGATAATTTGAGTTATTTCTTTGTTAACCTTTACACAGCCAATAACAAATTAAACATCATTATCTGAGTTTAAAATATGCTTTAAATCTCTAAACCCTGGTAATACTCAGACACTTACAACCAGGGAGTCATAAAATGACATTAAATGACACTCTGAAACACAACCCAAAAGTACTACAAATAAATGGGAAGGAAGCCCAGAAGAGTGTGTATGTGAGATGGCCCCTCAGAATCATCATGCGGAGAGGATTCAAATTATGGTGATTTTGCTTTAACAGAATCATTTAAAATGCACTTTCTTAATCTTTTTTCTGTTGCCTGTGACGCCTTCAAGGCTGGCTATTCCTTCCTCTGTATTCCTTGAGGAATTACGAGGAGGTTCAAATTTTGCTTCCACTGTGGAGCCAGCCTCACTCCCTTCCTTTTGTGCTGACGTCCTTGTCTGTCTGCTTTCACACCTATTGCCTGAACCTCCTATCTGGTCATTAATTCTCTCTCCCTACTCCCTATCTTTCTTTTTGCTAGTAGAATTATGTCTTGCCCCATTTTTCTAGGCTCTGTCCAGTCTTTATAGTGATGGTGACGAAGGATGAGGAGGGTGTACAGTGGGGTGGGGAAGATATATACATGTTTGTGGAGGAAATTACTTTTGGAACCAACATTACTGTTCTTTCAGGTTTGTTTGAAAACTAGCTCTATGAAATCACAGATATTCAAATTGAATCGTATACTATCAGCTGAGAGCTAGGGGGAGACACTACCTTTTCCAAAGGTAGTATAAAAAATGTAGTTAGAGATAGAATAGGACTACAGCTCAGCTTCTGGGCTCCAGTTAGAATGCTCTTTCTACTAGACCCCATGTCCATGGACATAGTTAAGGTTGGTCTGTTAGATTAAAAAAAAAGAAATTGTTTTTAATTGCATAAATAATGGCGATAATCAGAGAATGTAGCTCTGGGATCAACTGACCTTGGATAAGTGAAACCATAGCAGGTATACACAGATGCATACATAGAATACATAGAATGTATTTTAGCAGAGGATGGGCAGGGCAGAGTGCAGTGTACACCACCACCTGAAAGTCCGCTCCAGTTGTGCTGTCTCCATGATTTTATGGTGACTCTTTCCACTGCCTCTCCTGTGTTCCTGACCATAAGAAACACAAAATCTTTGCTCAAAGGATGCCTTTTGAAAATGTTTCCAATTTTATAACAATTATTGATCAGTTTACACTTTCCACTTCTCGCAGAAGTTTTATTCTGGAATTCAGTATTTTTCTAAAAGCAATGTGTTTAATCAGTATTTTCATACTTTCTGACACAGTTATCATAGTGGTCTACAATTTTCACTATCTCTACTTTAGCCATGGTTACATCCTTAATGTTCCTCATTCCTAACAACTTAGGCACATTTGTGTCTTTTTTCTCTCTCGCTCTCTTCCCTCTCTTCTTCTTATTGTCCTTAGCAGAATTTTTTCCTAATTTACACTTAAATTGCTTATTTAAATTTATTTGTCAATCCTACCTAATTATGGTCTGCTTTTATCTCTGTTACTTCCATCTTTCTCCCCTCTGTGAGTTTATTTTATTTTACTTTCAACTTTCCTTGACTGAATTTTTAGTTTTATTTTTTTTTAAATAAAAGAAAGTATTTGGGGCCATGCATTTTCCTCTGTGTACAATTTTGGCCCTGAGTTTTTATGAGTTTTAATGTTTTTCTTTCTAATTGTCATTTATTTATAAGCACTCAAATTATAGCTTTGATTTAAAAGTGATTAAAGTATTTTTGTTAAAATTAGAAGATTACCTTGAATTATTGTATTTTGGTTAAAAAATGTGGTTTGGACTATTTTACATTTTGGGACCCTAAGATAAACAGCTTTATTAATGTTATGCATATCTTCTCCAGTCTTATTTATTTTTTAGTTTATTTTCTCTGCCAAAGAGCAAGAGGGCTATGTTAACTCTTCAGCTATAATTATCTTTTTGTGAATTTATTCTTGGAATTCTAACACTTTTAAAATTTATATATTCTAATATAATGTGTTTACATTCATGATCACTATGTATTATTATCAATATAAATGTTACTTCTTTTTATGATTATCAACTTATATTTTTAATCCAGTTTAGTGCTTTTTGCTTTTAAATTTATCTATTATTAGTTTTATGACCTCTGCTTTATTTTTTATACTTTTGCCTCCTAATCATTTGCACAACTTTTTATTTCTAATCTTTGATTTGAGTGTTCATTTAATTTAAAACAATTTTATTGAGATAGGGTTGATAGACCAGATAATTCCTTCATTTTCAGTGTATAATTTGTGAATTTAAATAAATTCATAGTGTTATAAAACATCTGATTGTTCTTTTAAATAGCACACAGTTGGATAATTTTAAAAATTCCATTTGACTATCTCATTCAATCCCTTTTTAATAGAGAAGTTTAACTTACTTACATTTATTGTAAAGCTAATAATTTTGGTCATACAGCTTGTTCTAGTTTTATTTCCTTGCTGTTTCCTTTGTCTGCTTTTTAAATATACTGACCTTGTTTTTTTTGCTTTTAATCTCAAATATTTTTTAATCAATAATTTTATTTTTGATTGAACTAAAAATATTTCTCAGGCTATATATTTTTATTATCGAGAGTCACAAGAGACATGCATCTTTCTTTCTATTTGAAACAAAAACTTTAACACAAATTTGCCTTTACATCATCCCTTTTCTCCTTTCACCATTTCTGAAGCCTTTTAAAATGATAAATTTGGCTTCTATAACTAGATTAATGTAATCACATAAACTTTTTTCATTGTATATCTTCCCTTTGAATGACTACTTTGAGCATTTATGTTTAAGCTTTGCAGCCATATTTGTATTAACTCTTAGGCTTACCTCCATTTGAATTGAATTTAAGGTCCCCATTGGCTTCTTTATATTATAATGTCTGCACTTTTGAGCTTTTAATTTTACTTCATTTTTTTGGAGTTGGATTACATGTCAACGCCTTTGTCAGGAAGGTTGCCTAGGTGCTATATTTTCTGACACTTGGCATATCTAAAAGTCTTTTTCCTAGGTTTTTACTTATAAAATATTCTCTTTTTTTTTTTTTTTTTAATAGATTTCTCCAAGTTCTTTTTTATTTTTTTTATTTTTTATTTTATTTTTTATATCTTTTTTTAAATTTATTTATTTATTTATTCATTTTAGAGAGGAGAGGGAGAGAGAGAGAGAGAGAGAGAGAGAGAGAGAGAGAGAGAGAAGGGGGGAGGAGCTGGAAGCATCAACTCCCGTATGTGCCTTGTCCAGGCAAGCCCAGGGTTTCGAACAGGCCACCTCAGCATTTCCAGGTCGACGCTTTTATCCACTGCGCCACCACAGGTCAGGCATAAAATATTCTCTATAAAACTTTTAGGTCATACCCTTTTCACTTAAAACTACTTAGATATTGCTCAGTGTATAATAGTATTTAATGTTGAAATGGGAAAGTCTGATAATAGCTTGATTTTCATTGATTATTCCTGGACCATCATTAGCTTTTGAAATCTACCTCTCTTTCTTCAGCTCAGAAAAAATATTTCCCTATTGCATTTTGTATGTTTTTCCATTGCATTTCTTTGTCCTTTCTCTCTGTTTCCAAGGAGAGCCTCTCAAGCTTGTGACCCACACAGTGTTTTCAATGGTCTTGCAGGCTGCTGTGTAGAGACTGGATGGAAAGGTGGTTTGAGATGGAGGCAGCTGGGAAAGCTAGACTCAGACCTGGGTGGTGGCATGGGAGAGCTAGGACAGCTCCTACAGACTCAGACCTGGGTGGTGGCAGAGATACATATTAGAAGTCATTTCCACGTGCTATGAGCTTTCTTCTCTCCCTTTTTAATTTCTCTGGAGCTTGTAGAAAAAAGGTAGCAGAGACAGTGTAGGGAGCTGTTAGCTGGAAGCCATGTTGAACCAGAAGTCTGTTCAGAGACTGTCGATGAGTGTATGTGGCAAATTTTTAGGGACGAAGAGCCCTTATAATTGCATGTTTGCAAAATGATTTAGAACTTACACAGTGTGTCTTAAGTGAGCCTCTTACCCCAGAGTGATTGACAGTGCAGATAGAGATAATAAAACTAAGACGCTGGTAGGTTCAGTGACTTGCTTGAAGTCACTACTTGGTTAGTGACAGAATCCTGACCTCACCTTCTGTTTTTCAGCTCAGTCGATTTCTACTGAGCTTGTGTATTTACATCCCTGGGGAGCTGCTGACTCCGGAATTGTCACTGGGGTGGGGTGAGAGGCACTACCAGTTGGCCAACATTGCACACAGGGCCTGGCCCCCACTCCCATGTTGACCAGAGCACCATCCCTTTAACCTATTAATGCTTGTAATTGATAAACGTGACATTTTTATTTAAAGAAATTCTTCTGATAAACAATAAAGTTTGAAAACCATTTCAGGATACCGTGTTGCCTCTAGCTTGTGGGCTTGATGGATTCATATCTATACTACAGAAGATGATTGAACCCTCTCCACCCTCGTCATCTAGATGCTGACCAAGTGTGTCACCAAATGGAAGTGACACGACAGCCACAAGGCAGTTGAACAAGTCCGAGCTCGGCTTCCTGAGCTGAGTCGCTGGGAGAAGATCTGGGCTGTGTCTACGGTCAGCTTAGACCAGGGGTCCCCAAACTAGGCCTGCGGGTCACATGTGGCCCCCTGAGGCCATTTATCTGGCCCCCGCTGCACTTCCGGAAGGGGCACCTCTTTCATTGGTGGTCAGTGAAAGGAGCACATTGTCCATCTCATTAGCCAAAAGTAGGCCCATAGTTCCCATTGAAATACTGGTCAGTTTCTTGATTTAAATTTACTTGTTTTTTATTTTAAATATTGTATTTGTTCCTGTTTTGTTTTTTTACTTTAAAATAAGATATGTGCAGTGTGCATAGGGATTTGTTCATAGTTTTTTTATAGTCCGGCCCTCCAACGGTCTGAGGGACAGTGAACTGGCCCCCTGTGTAAAAAGTTTGGGGACCCCTGGCTTAGACTCAGCCTTTCCTTTCTCGTCCTGTTCCTTTCACCTCCCCTTCCCTTACTGGTCTCCCTTTTTATTACATATATTGCCTTCTTTTCTACTCATTTATTTCTTCCTTTCTTTATATTTCCCTCCCATGATTTCTGTCCATCTTTTCTGCCATCCTCTGACATGACTTCCTCACATGTTTTCTTCCCAGACTTCTTTTCAGGGTCTTTCTTCCCTGTCCTTCTCTTTTCCTCTCTTTCCTTTATTTTCTTCTTTCACATTCTGTCTTCTCTCCTTATCCTCTTGCTATTTTCCAACATTTTATATGAAAATGTCCAAATATACATAAAAGGTTGAAAGAATTTTACAGAGATACCTGTACACTCACCACCCAGATTCCATCATGGACATTTTTACAAACTCACTTTATCACACATCGATTTCTCTCTCTCATCCAACAATCTGTATTTCTTTTCTTTTTCCCTTATGATTTTGAAGTAAGTTTTAGGTCTCAGTCATCAGCCCACTACCCCTAAGTACTTCAGAATGCATGTCATTAACTAGAATTCACTACTGTATTTACAGTTCCTATTGTGTTTTTTTGTGTGTGTGACAGAGACAGAGAGAGGAACAGATAGGAACAGACAGGAAGGAAGAGAGATGAGAAGCATCAATTTTTTCTTTGTGGCACCTTAGTTGTTCATTGATTGTGTTCTCATATGTGCCTTGACGGGGACGGGGATTTACGGCAGACCAAGTGACCCCTTGCTTAAGCCAGCGATCTTGGGCTTAAGCTGGTGATCCTTGCTCAAACCAGATGAACCCACGCTCAAGCCGGCAACCTCAGGGTTTTGAACCTGGGTTCTTCGCATCCCAGTCTGATGCTCTATCCCAAGGGTCGGGAACCTTTTTGGCTGAGAGAGCCATGAACGCCACATATTTTAAAATGTAATTCTGTGAGAGCCATACAATATGTTTAACACTAAATACAAGTAAATGTGTGCATTTTATGTAAGGCCAACACCTTTAAAGTACAATAAGTCTCTGAATTCTTTTTAACAACGTTGTTATGCTGTTGCTAACCAATGATGAATAAAGTACTTCTTACCATTAATGCGACTTCTTGTGCTGCATGGTTTTGCTAATGGCTTTGTAGTCTGGTTGATACGTGGTGAGGTTAAGCTTCATGCAGGCATTGAGACTTCCATCCGTTAAACGTGATCGTAGGTTGGTCTTAACGTTCCTTAGATGTGAGAAAGACTGCTCACATGCATACGTAGAGCCAAACATTGTCAGTACAGCAATATTCACACGCTTGCAGTGTGTGGTATGTGACGGGAAGCATGTTCCAAGTTCTGACAATCAGCTGGTCCGCGGGTTGAAGTTTTTTCATTTCTCCCCACTTGTGTTTGCTCTCCAACTCTGCTTGCTGTCGTGCAAGTCTTTCCAAGTCTTCATTCAGTGACTTAAACTTATTCACCCACATGTCTGAGTCCTTCGGGTTAGTAGCTTGTAGCTCAAAATCTCTGACGGAGACACTGGGGATGTAACTCAGGTTGGCACTGTCTACTGCACACTCGTGTGGATGGGTGATGAACTTAAAAAGACGAGTGCGTTCACGAAATTCTCCAAAGCGCACTTTGAATGACTGCAGGAGATTAGATGTGAAGCCCGCTAGCTGCTGGAGATTAAGATGTTGATCAGGGTCACTTGCTGTGCATGCATCTTTAAACTCTCCCAGTTTTTCAAAATGTAGTAAACGACCTGTTTCAATGTCAGCGATGAAGAGTTCCAGCTTGTTTTTAAATGCAAACACTGCTTGTTGAAGGGATAAGACTGTATTTCCAACGCCTTACATTTTCACATTGAGCTGGTTCAGATGTTCAGTCATGTCCACGAGATAGTAGAACTCAGGAGCCACTCAGTGTTAGCTAACTCAGGGTGCTCGATGATTTTCATTTCAAGCAAAGTCTGGATTTTGCTCAGACAAGCCGCAAAATGGCTGAGCACTCCCTCTTGACAACCAACGCACATTGCTGTTGTGTGTGCAGAAGCAGACCAGGATAATTATTCCCAACTTCATCCAGCAGTGTTTTAAACTGGCAATCATTTAAAGCTCGGGCAACAATAAAGTTGACCACCCGAATGACCAGAGACATCACCTCACCAAGCTGCTCGCCATACATCTGAGCACAAAGTGCCTCCTGATGTAGGATGCAGTGAAAACTTAGGATGAGTCTCTTTTCATGTTCATGAAGAAGCACTACGAATCCTCTGTTTTCCCCCACCATGCACGGAGCACCATCAGTATACACCTAAATAAGTTTATCCATCAATAGATTTTTTTCTTTAGCGAACTCAGTGAAAGACGAATAAATCCTCCCCTCTTGTTGTCTCTTTCATAGGCAATACAGCAAGACTTTCCTCACATAGTGTGTCACTGACAGCATACCTTGCAATCACGCTGAACTGGGAAAAATGGCTTACGTCTGTTGACTCATCCAAAGTGAGAGAAAAGAATGGTGCTGCATTTATGTCCTTCACTTGTATTGCCTCAATTTGATTTGCCATCATGATGGTACGATCGTGAACAGTTCTTGCCGACAGAGGCATGTCTTTTATTTATTTGATTATCTTGTCTTTATCCGAAAAGTCATCAAAAAGTTCATTGGCAACATTAAGCTTGGCTGTTTTGGCATACTCCCCATCTGAGAATGGCTTTCCGTTTCTCACAATTGCTAAAGCACCAGCAAAGCTAGCTGAATTCCAGTCACCTTGTTGGGTCCAAACACGGAATTGCTGCTGACTAGCTTGCACTCTGCACAGTAGCTCTTGACATGCTTTCTTCATGCTGTCCCCTGCTGGATATTTCGATGCAAATGTAGCATGGCGTGTGTCGAAGTGCCGCTTTATATTTGGCCGTTTCATTGATGCAATTTTATCATTGCATATTAGACACACTGCAGAACCTGCTCTCTCCACAAAGGTGAATTCCTCTGTCCATTTCTGCTGAAAAGTATGATACTCCTCATCTTTTTTTTCTTTTAGCCATCTTCTTCATCAGAAGGATTTCTGCAATTAGCTAGCTGACTACTTGATTAAAAGGAGGGAAGTTTATTTCCTGACCTCACAACGACCCTTGTACGTTACGCATTATCCAATAAAAATTTGATGGTGTCCCGGAGGACAGCTGTGATTGGCTCTAGCCACTTGCAACCATGAACACGAGTGGTAGGAAATGAATGGATTATAATACATGAGAATGTTTTATATTTTTAACGTTATTATTTTTTTATTAAAGATTGTGAGCCAGATGCAGCCATCAAAAGAGCCACATCTGGCTCACAAACCATAGGCTGCTGACCCCTGCTCTATCCATTGTGCCACTGCCTCATTAGGCCTAATTGTTTTTTTAAGGTGCAGTTGACATAAACTGCAGGAATCTTTTTTTTTTTAAGCAAGAAAAAGACAGACAGACAGGAAGGAAGAGAGATTAGAAACATCAACTCATAATTGTGGCACTTTAGTCATTCATTGATTGCTTTCTTATATGTGCCTTGACTGGGGGACTCCAGCTGAGCCAGTGATTCCCTTGCTCAGGCCAGCGACCTTGAGCTCAAGTCAGTGACCATGGGCTTCAAGCCAGCAACCTTTGCGCTTAAGCCAGTGACCCCGTGCTCAAGCTGGTGAGACTGTGCTCAAGGTGGCGACCGTGGGGTCTCAAACCTGGACTCTCAGCATCCCAGGACAGTGGTTTATCCACTGTGCCACTGCCTGGTTAGGCTCAACTACAGAAATCTTAAGTGTATCATTGGATAAGTTTTGACAGATAAATACAGGGTAACTCAAACCCCTATTAGGATAGGAACCTTCCAGTCACTTCCAAAAGTCCCTTCATGCCCGTCTCAATCAATCCCTCAGCTCTTGAAAGACAACCACTGTTATGGATTCATTTTGCCTGTCCTAGAGCTTCCTAAGTGGATCCACACAGAAAGTACTCTTTTCTGGAAGAGTTTTTTCACTCAGCAGAATGTTTTTTCCCTCCAAACTATCAATAGTTCTTCCTTTCTTTATTGCTAAGTAGTGTTCCATTGTGTGAACATACAGGCACACCTCAGAGATATTGTGGTTTGATTCCAGACCACAGCATTCAAGCAAATATTGTAATAAAGCCAGTCATGTGAAAGTTTGGTTTTTCAATGTCTATAAAAGTTATGTTTATACTATTCTGTAGTCTATTAAGTATGCAAAGTGTTGTCTAAAAAAATGTACATGCCCTAACCAAGAATACTTTATTGCTAAACATGCTGACCATCACCTGAGCCTTCAATGAGTCATAATCTTTTTGCCGGTGCAGTCTTTAATTTGTAAAAAAAAAAAAAGCAATTTTCTACAAAGTGCAATAATGCAGAGCACAATAGAATGAGGTGTGCCTGTCTCACAGCTTGTTCAGTCATCCTCCCTCTTCTGGTCTGCATGTGCCGTGTGAACGATGCTGATGTGAATCCACCCTTTTGTTTTGCTGTCCTCCATTTTCTCCCTCATTACTCCCTCCCCACCTTTTCTTGGTCCCAGAGCACACTCAGGACGCATGAGTGAAATGGGGAGAGTCATTATTGTTTCATGGGGCTGTGGTGGGAAGGTAGTACTATAGATAAGGTGTAAGTCTCCCAGGCCCATCCCTGGCACACAGTAGGCACTCAATACGTGATAGCTCTGATTACACAGAGGAGGCTTGAAGGCTTCTAGTTGGAGGAATTTTTTGTGATTGGATTTTGGCATCATTTTCTAGCTGTGCGGTTTTTGTCAAGTAAGTCATATTTATCTGCCTTCATTTATTTCCCTTCAATCTTTCTCTTTCCTCATGAGTTACATGGGATGAAACTCTCAATCTTCCCAGTTGGGGGAATAATGAAAGAAAGGGAATGATGAAGAAAAACGATGGCAAAGAGTTTGCAAAAGAAATCACATCTACTCTATTTCTCTCTCTCCCTTTTTTTCATATTACTTGAGTTTTGCAAGAAATAGCTTTAAAATCCTTGGATGAGAAAACCTTATTCTAAAGCCAAGAGCTACAGTGTGAGGGGTGTCCTTTTCCCAGACCCATCAGCTGCCATTCAGCGAGGACTTAGCAGTTTCCATTGGAGCAGAGAAAAGTTTATTTTACTATTTTAATTTGGTGATGCTTTATTTACCCTGTTTGTACTCACCCAGATTTGGCACCCACTCTGGACTCAAGTGCTAACTTAAGTGACATATTTCCATTCTGCCTGGGAAGAATACACAGTAGAGCTGAGACGTGTGTTTATAATTACAAGGTACTGAGTTGGCTCAAACAACATCTTGGAGCATATGGGAACTATGTGGGCTAGTTAGCAAAAGTTTATGCTGAAGCCTGATGCTGTTTGGCTGAATTTTGTAAACTCAAAGTTGTTAAGCTGTGTATAATAAAACATGGGTTGATTCGATGTAATATTTCCAGGTTAGTATGTTGTGGTAAGGACAGTCCTTTCCCCTTTTCTTGGCCTAAAAATGCAGAGGATTTGAAATAAGTTCTGAAGATGGCAGATTGTGTGGGGAGAAGAAGCACAGGCCCTTTATTTGTTTGTTTGTTTGTTTATTTTATAGCACTGTCTTTAAGACCCTGGACATGAGTCCTTGGCCCCAAACTAACCAAATCTGATATTTTTTATTTAAGATTGACAATGTGGAGGGTTTTCAGGTTATTCTCAACACTGTGCCTTTAAACTGTGTGTTAAAAATATATGATTTTTATGAAGTTTCTACGTATAGACTTTTTAATTATATTTAATATCACAATGCACATTTCAGCAGGGTATTTTAAACTCAGAGGAAAGATATGCTGTTGTAAAAATGGGTCTGTTGATTGCATGGGTGTGTATGTGTATGTGCATGCTTGTGTATAGGACACATATTTATAGCATATGACTGGCTGTGGAAATCTAGGGTTTTGGTAAGATATAATTGTACACCTACTGTGTACAGATGAATGCAGCTCTTGTTTCCTGACCTCAACTTCCTTTTCTGTCTGTAACCACGGGGCTGGGAAGAGGAGATGACAGGAGAGAGCCACCAGAGGCTAAATTCCCATGCTAATCCTAAAGCAGTTTAGGCTCTAGAAGTTGACCCCAAGGCCAAGTGAACTGGCAGAAAGGAAAACCATTAACCCTCAGTGGAAGGCTTTCTGGCGCATCTGCTGCGGTGGCTGCTGCTGCTGTCACGTTGACTTACTGGTAAGTAGAGGAACAGGGTGCCTCACCCCCCTATTGCGCAGAAAGCCAAGTCAGCTGAGCCTCTCACACCCTCCTTCCCATTTTCTATGGGGAATAGTGTCTTTCTGTTGCAGGAATGCTGGAAAGAGACTGGATTAGAAATGTAAATCACTTGTAAATGTAGGGAGAATTCTCTGCAAACATCTGGATTGTTGTACACCCAAACTATTTTTATACGAATGTGTGTCAGGTCTATGAGACTGACCAGTATAATGTCTGTACTCTTTGAAAACTCCTGTTTAGGTAGATCTATGTTTAAATAATGAGAGTTTCATGTGCCAAATAATGTGCTTTGCATATCATGTATTTTCCATCTTCTAGAGTGGATCGAATTTGATCTTATTCTTTTTCAAGTTTGCTACATCATAGGTCTTTTAAACCCAGATTTGAATGTGTTGTAAGCCAACTCCTTGCCCTAGATATCACATGAGAGACAATGAAACTTGCTCTCTTGAGGCACTGGCTTCATGTGACGGGTATTAACATTGTCCATCAGAGGGGAGCTCTTGTCCTACTGGGCTGCCCCTATACCGAAAGAGTCACATTCAGTTGTTCCTTTTCTGTCTTAAAAACATCTTCACATATGTTATTTACTTTATGCCTGACAATAACCCTCTGGGGGTTATCTCCAGTATCTCCATATAGAAAACTGAGGCTCAACGAGCCAAGGGATTTGTGTGAGGTCGTCTATTTTACTAGCGGGTGACAGCCTGGGTTGTCCGACTCTAAATCCAGCGGTGGTGCCTGAGCATGTCTCATAGCTGGTCCCACACTGTTAGATGAACATAACTGGGTTATATGATGCCGCTAGTCTAGTTTTCATGCATTAGCCTTGCTTTGCAGAACCAATGTGGATTCTTGGGAAGAGCTGTGAATTTGGAATATAAACTAAGTTGACATTTTTGTTCTTTCACTCTTTAGTTATACAATTTGGGGGAAATATCAATTTTGAGCATCAGTTTTCTCAGCTGCAACATGAAGACAGTAGTAGGTATCTTGCAAAGTAAGGAAGATGATGTTTGAAAAGAAAGTATTTTGTAAAACAAACTATTATGCAAAATATAAAATGTTATTATAATTCTCTTTCCAACTAGGTTGTACATTCCTTTACAAGATATGTTACATTACTTTTTCTGTTTTGGTAACTTAGCTTAGGGCCAGGTGCATTGAAGTTATTCAGTAAATATCAGCTGGTTGATTTATTGATTGATTGAAAGCTGAGATCATGCCTTCCCGTTCCTTTGTTTCTTTCCCCCAGTGCATAATATGTCTCTATTAAAATAATGACACCCTAGAGATAATTTTTGGGAAATTAAAAATGTTTCTTAATACATGTCAATGTTCATATGTGTGTACGTGGACTTGTAAAAATTTATTAAAATGTGTGCATGTGCAATTATGTGGACTATTTCTGCATATGTGTGTGGGGTTCACCATTAGTGAGAGGTCACTAATGGCTGATGCACAGGGCTAGTGGAGCCTTTGCAAGATCAAAGCTTGTTTGCTAGATTCTGGTTGTTGCTACTCTGTGGGAAGCTCTTTGATGTCTGGGACCCTCTGAGCTGGCTGTGTTCAGGATTCCAGGGTGGGAGTGTGTGCTTCAACTCTCTGTTTCCCCACTTATGCAACTCCCCAACCTTTTATCCAATGGCTGGCCAAATAGATCTATAGCCAAGAAGGGCCGGGCAATCCTGAGGTGGTAGTAGGTTTCTTGCAAAACCCTTGACACCATGAAGCTGCCCTTGGAATGTGCTCATATTATGAAAGAATTCAGTGAATTACAAGATTTTCTATAAAATAAAAATAAAAATCTAGCAAATTGGTAATTAAGCTCAAGAGGTTTTCAAAAATTATTTTTTGTGCATTACTGTAATATGTACTTGAATGGTTGGTGATATATCCGCAGACACCCGGCCGCTACCTGGAGTTCAGCCCAATGCTCGGTACCCCCAGGATGGGGGCTTCCAGGGGACCAAGTGGAAGCTTTTTGGAGGGGCATTCAGTGGGTGTGGATTCTGTGAAGTTTAGTTTAGTGAAGAGTAGTATGATATAAAAGCACTGAACTTAGAGGTCAGGAGGCTTGGGTTTTGGTTTGGCTCTGTTATTCTAGATAAAATTTAACCTTTATGTGCCTCAGTTTGCTCAGCTGAGAATGGAGGCAGTAATCCTCACACATGATAGTTGAATGACTCAGGTAGAATACCATGCATAAAACTTCTTAGAGAACTCTAAAGTGTAGAGCAAATAAAAGGTGGTATGATTGTTGGTGTTTGAAGTCTTGAATGTTTGGTAGAGCCAGATGCAGCAGAATGATCAAAAGAAGGACTCTGGAGACCACTTGGGATCAACTCTCAGCTCAGCTCTTTGCAGTTGGGTGACCTTGGACAAGATACTGAAACTCTCTGTGGCTCAGTTTCTTCATCTGTAAAATGGGGGGAAATAATGGTGCTTGAATACACAGTTAAGGTCCCAATCAATGTTTTAATATGAGAGCACATACACATGCAGGCATACCCTCAGGGGTACTGTGGGTTTGCTTTCAGAAAAATGCAATAAAGTAGTACTATAAGTGGAGCTGTAACTTTTTTGCTGGCAGAGGGTCTTGCCTTCAATTTGTAAAAAGCACAACATCTGTGAAGCTCAATGAACAAGGTCTGCCTGTGTATCCAATGTACACTTCTTAACTCATATTATATGTAACTGAGACCATTATTCAATGAACATGAACCTTTAGTAAATCAGATTCTCACATCATTGCTCTCTCTGTCCTTCCCTTCCCCCACCTCTTTGCTTTTATTCTCCTCTTCTACTTTAATGAGAAAGATGAAAGTTATCATGGGTTTAAAAAAAATATTCCAGGGTAAAGTCTACAGTAATGCCTTTTTTTTTTTTTTTAGCTATAAAGAGAGAGTAAGGGAGAGAGGTGAGAAGCATCAACTCATAGTTGCAACACTTTAGTTGTTCATTGATTGCTTCTCATATGTGCCTTGACCAGGGAGCTCCAGCCAAGTCAGTGAACCCTTGCTCAATCTGGCAAGCCTGTGATCAAGTCAGTGACCTGGGGGTTTCAAACCTGGGACCTCAGCATCCCAAGCCAATGCTCTATCCACTTGTCAGGCTAGAACAGTGGTTTAGAGTCATGCTCTGCAGAACCTCTATGGTCCAAGAGGAGTGGTACAGAACCCCTGGGGGCGAGGGCAAGATGGCCAGGCAGGGGCCCTGGCTACCCATGTTGGCTTTGGCAGGGCCTTTATCCACATTGGGCTTCTCTATATAATTTTATTGAACTAAAGAGTTTAGCTGCTTTACAAAGTTGGAAACCCACTGGCTTATAGTCAACACAGATTCAACTCCGATCTTAGAAATATTCTCCATTCATGTCTATTACAGTTCACAGAGAAGTGTTGGTGATATTGACAAACCACAAAGTAACATGCTATCCAATAAACAAGAAAGTTAATTAAAAAAAATGTTTTTATTGATGTGCCACATTCAGAAAGAAGACTATTAATCCAGTTTAAAAGGATTAAAAACTAAAGGTTGAAATAAGAATTAACTCTCAGAAAAGATAATCCTAGTGCCCTGTTGGTGGGATTATAAATTGGTACAGCCACTATGGAAAACAGTATAGAGTTTCTTCAAAAAATTAAAAATAGAGCTGCCCTACAACCAAGTAATTTCACTTATGGGTATTTATCAAAGGAAAACAAAGACACTAATTCAATAAGATATATACACCCCTATAGGTATTGCAGCATTATTTATAATAGCCATGATATAAAAGCAACCTAAGTGCTTATCAATGGATGGATGGTTAAAAAAATACAGTATAGTCCTGGCCAGTTGGCTCAGTGGTAGAACATCGGCCCAAAGTATGTATATTTTGGTTTGATTCCTGGTCAGGGCACATAAGAGAAGTGACTATATGCTTCTCCACCTCTCCCCTCCCCATTCTCTCTCTCTCTCTCTCTCTCTCTCTCTCTCTCCCCCTCCTCTGCCTCCTCCCACAGCCATGGCTCAATTGGTTTGAGCAAGTTGGCCCTTGCACTGAGAATGGCTTGCTGGCCTCTGCCTCAGGTACTAAAAATAGCCTGGTTGCCAAACAACAGAGTAATGCCCCAGAGGGGAAGAGCATCACCCCATAGGGGGCTTGCTGGGTAGACCCCAGTCAGGGCTCATCTGAGAGTCTGTCTCTCTGCCTTCCCTCCTCTTAATAAAAGAAAAAAAATGAAGATATGGTATATACCATACATACAATGGAATATCGCTCAGCCATGAAAAATAATGAATTCTTACCAATTGTGATAATATAGATGGACCTAGAGGGTACTATGCTCAGTGAAATACACCAGACAGAGAAAGACAAATATCCCATGATTTTGCTTACGAGTGGAATCTAAAAAAAATGAGTAAACAAAGCAGAAACAGATCTATAGATGTAGAGAACAAGCTGATGGTTGGCAAAGGGGAGGGGGTGATGAGAGGTGGAAATAAATATATAAATAAAAAATAATAAGTCATATTCTTATTAATCAATGAAAAATAATTTAAAAAATTAACTCTCAGGTAACCAGAAAACAGCCCCCTTAATTGAGATCTTTACCCAGCTGAACAACAGTCAACGTGCATATATTGAGAAACTGCTAAGTCTAGTGCTGTGGGGTACCCATCTAGTTAGGGTAATGGTTTTCAGGCACTTAGTAGCAATTCACAAGCAATATGATATTTTCAACAGCTCCTATATGTTTTGTAGCTCAGAGACGAGAGGAGTCAGTCAACTGCATGCACAGTGGAAGAAGGCTTCCTGAAGGAGCTGGGAGTTGAACTACAGGTGGAATTTCCATAGGTGGAGAGCACTGCAGGTGGCATCTGCAGCACAAGTAGAGGCCAAGGGGAGCCCCGTTGCGTGTGTCAGCATCCGTGAGGGTGCTTGGCAGACTCAGAGACAACTGCCATGCTTTGTAAGGGCAAGAGTGATGGTTTCTGGCACTCCTTCCTATGTGCCCAGCACATAATAGTTCCTCAACAAACATGTGTTGCATAAATGAATGTATACCTTAGGTCCATGTAATGTCACCATTGAGCTGAAGAACGTTTCCAACACCTCACTTTGTTTTTTTTTAATAGCAAGATCCCTATTACTTCCTGTCCTCCTTAACCTCTCTTCTCTTGGCAGGGCCAAGAAGAACCTTTCAGTGAATGTCAGGGACTTGAGAATGACAATAGTGTATACCTTTACAGAGGACGTAACTGAAACCCAGAGATCGTAAGTGACTTACCCAGGGTCACACAGCTAGCTGGTGGCAGCACTGTAGCATTTTCTTCTGTCCAGAGGTCTGGCTGCTCAGGTGAGTGCCTGGCTTTCTCATTAGAGCCAAGTGGATTCAGGAAAGCTCCCCAGTCCCTGGGACCACTTATCCTGCCTTGCTCTCTGGAGACCTGCCAACTGGGTTTACTGATGGAGTATGCTGAGATTTTATGTGTAGATCATGTGTGAAGAAGTCTGCTGTGGCACCATCCATTTTATATGATATGTAGCCACCGATTATGTCAGGGAAGATGGCTGCTGAATTCCCAGCCAATTCAAAGGGTACGTCTTATACGGTATTGGCAGAGAAGGGGGGACTGCCACGTGGAAGCCTGGAGAAGGTGCTGAAGGCTTAAATTGTTTTGGTTAATTCCTATCGAGGCAACATTTCTCCTGATCATAGCTCATTCTTTGCTCAGTTCTGTTTTATTCCTTTTCAAATGTAACACAATTTTTCCTCTTAAGAGCAAAGTTTACTGTCCCTGAGATCTGGAGGCAGAAGAAAGATATGTTCCACTTCCTTTGCTTATTGTATAGCTGTGTGTGTGTGTGTGTGTGTGTGTGTGTGTGTGTGTGTGTGTGTGTGTGTGCGTGCCTGTGTATTTGGCAAAAGTTGCATTTTTTTTGAGAAGTTTCTCAGTTTCAGGGAGAGGTAGATAAAAATCTTTGAGAACACCCAGGATGGGTGTCTGTAGATATGGGCTTTGCAGACCTCATTCTGTAAAAATCAAACAGCCTCTACCTCAAGAAAGAACTCTGGGCTGTTCCCAAAATGTAGACATCAAGGAATGTTAAACAAATTTCATTGGCTGGAAATGGGTTTCTGAGGGATGAACAGGCTCGATGGAGCTCGTGAAGTTTTCCTGGGTTCTGTGCTTTGTTTGCTTGTAGATGTTGGCAAATCTGGATTTGGGGGTCTGTTTACATGCACTTTTAATTACACGGTTAAGGCAACTGTGAGTGATTCTGACACTCAGATAAAATCAGCCAAGATTGTGCCAGCAAAATATCCATATTTTTCATGGCTCTGTGAAATGCTCAATTTCTTAAAGTTTTCATAAATTTGGAGATCCAGCTCTTTCTCAATTTTACATTCCAGAAATAAATTATTTTAGATTCCAGTTTACATCCAAGTATATACATAAGCCCACAAAGGTATACCCACAAAGGTTTTACTCTTTAATCTCCTGGACCTTGGACCTCTCCTGTCATCCACCCGCCCCACCATGCACTATTGGAGGAGAGAGCCCAGCATAGGCACAGGGCGGATGTTGAGGGAATACAGCCAGCATTAAAGAAACGACGAAAGAAAAGCTTTTATTTATTTTAAAGCAATCATTGATCAGTTTTCTTGGGTATCTTTTAAACAACATTCTATCAACATGGAAGGATATAGTTCACAAAGCAAAATTTTTTATTTTTATTATTATTTATTTATTTATTTTTATTATTATTATTTTTTAAATTTTATTTATTCATTTTAGAGAGGAGAGAGAAAGGGAGAGAGAGAGACAGAGAGGGAGAGAGAGAGGAGAGAGAGACAGAGAGAGAAGGTGGGGAGGAGCTGGAAGCATCAACTCCCATATGTGCCTTGACCAGGCAAGCCCAGGGTTTCGAACCGGCAACTTCAGCATTTCCAGGTCGACGCTTTATCCACTGCGCCACCAGAGGTCAGGCCTATTTTTTATTTTTTACAGAGACAGAGAGAGAGTCAGAGAGAGGGATAGACAAGGACAGACAGACAGGAATGGAGAGAGATGAGAAGCATCAATCATCAGTTTTTCATTGCGACACCTTAGTTGTTCATTGATTGCTTTCTCATATGTGCCTTGACCGTGGGCCTTCAGCAGACCGAGTGACCCCTTGCTCAAGCCAACGACCTTGGGTCCTATCTGGTAAGCTTTGCTCAAACCAGATGAGCTTACGCTCAAGCTGGCGACCTTGGGGTCTCGAACCTGGGTCCTCCGCATCCCAGTCCGACGCTCTATCCACTGCGCCACTGCCTGGTCAGGCAAAGTTTTTTATTTTTAAAGTGACATTGATACTGGGAGGGGGATCCTTTGTTATTTTTCCAGCACTCAGGTCCGCTGATCCATATGCAGCAGTGGGCACACCCAGCATGCTTTCATAATTCATAAGTTGAGAGGCCCTGATGAGCTGGGCTGCACTGGAAGCAGAGTGTTGTGCTCATGAAGCTGGGGCTGGGGTGAGTGCTGGGAACTGCAACTTGGGGTCCTGGCTTTCCCTTGCACCCCAGCTTCTGGAGCAGAGTTGGAGACTCAGAGCTCAATCCTGACACTGGGTGCCAGTGAGTGAGCAGGGCAGAAGAGGGAAACTGAAAGACGTCCTCCCATGGGAGGCAGCACTGAGGGTGGACCAGGAGACTTGTGTTCAAATCTTTTTTCAATTACAAAATGAAATGACACAACAAAACGGGAGTCTGAAAGAAGAAGGAGAAAATTCCTCATAATCCTCAGCTTTTAACCTAATGATTTTTGCATTTGTGCATTCCCTTCTGTCTTTTTTCAATAGGCGTATTTTTTCTGCATGTTAAAGCATGCACAATTTTGTAGTCTGTTATTTTTTTTTAACTTCCACACTGAGCAGTAAGCATTTCCTATGCTCTTATATATTCTTCATCTTTTTATTAATGAGTAAATCCTATTTCTTCGAGTGAATGAATGTGACATGACAATATTTCAATGCTAGTTTCGCTATAGAAGTTCTATTTTTTTTTTTTTTTTACTTCTAAAAATGAGTCAGGTGCTTGCCCCTGCCCATGCAGAGGCTGAAGGTGTGCATCCCATTCCTGTCCTACCACAATCCCCGTTAGCTAGGGGATTGGAAAGAGCTGCTTTCGCCCATTTTTCACTCATTTATTTCAAGAATGAAGATTATTATACTTATTTCATCTGTAAATATAAACCTTATAAATAGAAATATGTAAGTGTACCAAATTAATAATATATAAATACATAATTACCTATTTGCATATGATGTTATATATCTAATAACATGATATAAACCCAAAGAGTTGGGTGCCTATGTTCACCCTTGTATGCCTCTGTTCAGTTTCATGACTGGTTATATATTCTGAACAACAAAATAATTTAGCCAACCTTAACTTAACGAGAAAGAATAGCACACCTCTTCCCCATGGAGCGGAGCGGAGGGCAGGAAAGGTGCGGATAAAATCTGACAGCACTAGTGAGTCACCGCTCTCAAAAGTTAGGGGCCCGAGCAGTCTTTACCAGTCTTGGGGACATTGTAAACACAGATCAGTGAAATCCCCACACAATCCCCCAGCCTCCTTTTACTTTCAGGCTCCTCCCCCATGAGCCTGGCATTGAAACGCTTCTCTTGGGACTCATGCCCACTTTTTAGTGGAGGGTTAGATGCACTGAGAAAGGAGCAAGGAGGAGGGTAAGGCACTCAAGGGCTGGGTGGAAGCTTCCCCTGTGGAGTCCAGTGGACAGAGGGCTTAGGCTGGGTCCCACTCAGCCCGATCTCCGGGAACGGGGGAAAGAACAGTTCAGTGTGGGTGTTCTGGGCAGCTTTCTTGCCACTTGCCACTTAGCAAGTGTCTGAAGGACTCACTCACAGAATTGGCAGGAAAGTTCAGAAAGCTACTGTATGAAGAACTTCAACTGTTTCTGAAGCATAATGGAGAACTTCGGCCCGGGTGTCTGAGAGTGGGAGCTAAAAATGCCGATCCAAATCCAAAGTCTAATTGGGTCAACTTTATATATAATATGAGGAGCTAGGGCTGCTGAGACCTTGCTCTGGGACAAGTGCAGCCAAGTACTTTCTTTCTTTTTTTTCTTTTTAAAGCTTAGTCCATGAGATCTATTAGACTACCTGACAATGTCCTGGTCCATAGGAAATTAACCAGTTGTGACACTCCGGCTCTTGCCTTTAGCTGTGAGATTGTTTTGAAAAATTAAACCTAAATCCTCCAATTTAAGGAAAGGAATACTGGATACCTATTTCATACCCTGTTTATTGAATGAATAACTGCACAGATTTTTAAGTTTGGAAAATGCAGACACATGCTATCTGAACACATCTGTTTGTGCTCCCCAATCCGCACCCCCCGCTTTTATTGCCCCATAAATTTTATTTTGGATCCCAGATTGCAGTGATGGACATGGGTGACAGAGCATAGACTCAGCCTCCTCGATGCAGCGTGAGGTGTGTGTGGGCAGCTGAGGTAGGAGTTAGAAGTAGAAAGACGGCGAGGGCATGCTTGCCGGGGGACTGGTGCGAGACAGAGACAGTGAAGCTGGAGGCCACACGTGGCTGAGCACAAGATGGTGCAGTGGATGCGAGGGTCATGGCCGGGGTGAGGAGGAGGGCTTTGGGAGCATGGTAGCGAGAGGAGGGCTCTGTGTGGGCAAAGCTTAGAGGTGAAACTAGCAAGAAACATTGAATTTCAGGCAGAGATGAGCCATTCCTGGGCTGGGAATCAGAAATAGGTGGTCATCGACGTTCTACACTCATGAACTCCTAGCACCAGCTGGTCAGAGCTTCCCAAGGACAAAATGCAGTGAACCGGGGGTGCTGGGGTCACCCCACCATAGTGCTGTGTGTGCTGCTTTCTTGTGGCCCCAACTGCACCCTCCCCCCATGGCTTTCTTGTGCAGCATTTGGTATCTTTATGTGTGTATCGTGGCCTCCCAGTGTCATTAAGCAAGTCAAAGGTCATCAGTCCAGAAATTGACACACTTGACCCATTTCCTTTCTGTACTGGACCTTGAGTCTGGACCTAGGTCCCGTAGGGACCATGTGGAGGGCTTGAAGCCCAGTCTTCAGTCCTCTTTTCCCATGAGGTGTATAATGCGATATTTATTGCCTCTCTCCCCACCAGGGTCTATGGTGCCACTGGGATCCATTTGGTAAAGAATGCTGATCCCCTTTATGAATTTTGATGGTGGAGGAGGAGCGTTTGAGGCCACTGGGGGACCTTGTGAAATGGAAATGTTTTTTCTTTTTGATCTCTCTCTCTCTCTCTCTTTTCCTTTCTTGATTTAAAGACACATACCACTGTGGCAATGTCCGGACTTCTCTGAACGTAAGTGGGAAGTATCTTTGCAAGATGATGGAATCCCAGCTCTGTGAGGCTGCAGCAGCCCTGACACCCTCATCCATCGATCTAGCTGTGTTTGTCCGGAAAGTGAAAACTTTATTCAGGGTTTGGATGTGCAGGCCAAAAACCAAAATGAAAAATAAAACAAAGCAACAAACGTGATTCACTCCTGAGTGGGAAAGGATAAATGATGCCCCCAACCCCTGCTGTTCCTTTTTTGGTGGTCTGAGGGGCTAAGATTCCAGGGAGTCAGGGTCTGTATTTCATTGCTGAGAATTTGACGAGGAGAGTCAAGGTCTGTATTTCATTGCTGAGAATTTGACAGTCACAGTGCAAAGCAATACAGCCCTGCTTTTTATTAGCCTGTGTGAGTCCAACACACAACAAAGTGGTTTTTTTCCTTTTCATTTTTCAGAGGTAGAAGTTTTTGCCAAACTATGAGATGATTTAACCACAATTTCCTTGTAGACTATTTTTTCTAGAGTGGGGAGGAGCGGCTGGGTGGGCGTTATTGTTTAATAAGATTTAAGCAGGGTCTCTATTTTGTGGCTGGAACAGCCTCTCATGCCCTTTATCTGTGCTGGGATTTCAGCTGGGTTTTTATTTTGGTGACATATGGCCCATCGTATAATAAAAAGAGACAAACCATTCAGATTTAATTTGAGCAGCTAAGGACATCGGAAGGGCTGTGCGGGAGGCCTATACCTGAGCTTTCATTGGTTAAAAAAAAATTGTATGGAGAAGTTGAGAAGGTGACTTTTGGAATTAGTTTGGTTTGGAGGCATTAAGTCCCAGATCAAGAGAGAAGGTCAATTTGAAAGTTTGGGATAGATGCCAGCTCCACCCGCTCCTTTATTGGAGAATTGCCTGTGGGGCCTTTCAAAGTATCTGCCCTTCAGGGGTTCTGCTCTCCACCTGCCTTCCCCTTGAAGAGGGAAAAGGGCTTTTAAAAATATTATGCAGCCCGCCACAGCCGTCTCTTGATCCAAATGCTGTGTGGCATGACACAATGTGACTCAGGGGCCGGAGGGCAGGGCTCGGGTCTGCTGCTGGCACACGGAACCCGTCCAGTGCAGGGACTGCTACTTAACCCAGCACGCACTTTTCTCCAAGTTCACGGCCCACCTGGCTCCAAGTACCCCTGGCAGCTTTCCCAAACCATTCACTCTCGTTTCACCCAAACACTGTGATGGAGGAAGTGCTTTTTGCATGTGTGGGACACACAGCAAGTTGCTGGTCGTGGTTTTGTGGGCTATGGGTGTGACAGAGTGAGTGGAGAGATTTGTGCAGAAACACAGGAAACTCGCCGTGCTTTCTGTATGGATCCTTCCTGTGGGTGTGTGTTCATGCACACAAAGACAGATACTGATATTCTGAGAACCCTCCTTGTTACCAGAAGATAAAAGGTGCTGAAAGGTTAGAGGAACCCATTGGCCAATCGAGAGCCACTGCAGGTTGTAGAGTGAAACCCCCCTAACAACAGAGCCGTGATTTGTCCTCAGTGTCTAATGTTAATCTTTGGCATCAGGTTTTGAAAGCTTTCATTATGACATGAATTGTGTTCACTGTGCACCAACTCGCCCCTTTGTGTTGCTTCCAGTCAATTGTGATGACAGCGTTTGATGCCACTTTGTTTGCTGGAGGAAGGGGCCTTGATGATGTTTCCTTGGGCAAAACACATGCAATAGCGGGGCCGAAGTTCATGAGTGTTCTCTGGTTCTGAGCCCGCGGTGCGCCTATCTGGGCCTCAAGAGGCCTGCTGCCCCCTTCAGCTACACGATACAGCGGAGCTCGGGCCATTGCTCAGATGCCCCACCACGATCATGGAAGGACCAGGTTGACCACCCAGATCACTCTCCACACCGCTGCCAATAGCTTTCTTGATTTATTTGCAGCGACTTGGAGATCCCCTGCTAACAGCCATCTTGATGGGAAACAGCACTGTAATTGCTTGGGGAGAAAGACAGGCATTTAGCAGTCATAAAAGAAAATCTGCCCACCACCACACCAAATGCTGCAGCTCTCTTTCCATGTGGCCGGCTCGTTTCCCTGCACTGGAGCCCTATTTCCACCCACCCCCACCACCACCCCAGGCGGGTTTGGGGCATCCCCGACGTTTTAATCCTCTCCATTCTGAATCTGGGGTTTGAGTGATCCTTTTTTTATTCCTCCTGGGGGAGACTGAGTGCATGGGGAGGAGGCTAGATTATTCAGTGCATGCTTTCTGGGGCTTCTAGTGTGCTGAGAGTCCAGTGACAGGAGCTTCTGATGGGCTGTGCAGCTGCCCAGCAGCCTGTGACCACAGCGTCCAGCTGGGGGTTCATAGTGCTGTCTTTCTACCTCTTCAAAGTGACAACAGAGTTAAGCAGAACAGAACAACACAAAACAGTAAAGCCCCAACCAAACCAAACACCTAGCCAGCGAAAAAATAATATGATAATAATGATTCTTAATTCTGTTCCCTCTGCGGCATTCCCCCTACGGGTTCTCCATTATCGTTAGTCTTTGTCCACAGTCCCCAACTCACCTTGTATTTCTGTGGCCCATAAATGTGTCTTTCAGAGTGTCATGGCTGAAACTGTCAGCCAATAGCATTTGTACCTCTGCATTTTGGGTAAAGAAGTAAAAACTGTCTCAGAAGGATGCACAGTGTTGATTTCAGAGGTGAGGAAGGACAGTCACTGCTTGTGCACGGGGACAAAGGCACTACTCCCTTGTTGAATGAGTTGCTGTCCCAGTGCTCCCAACCTCTTTTCTGTTTCTTTCTCCTCCCCTTGCTCTCTATGTCCTTCCTTCTCTGTCCATCTTGTATCGTGGTCCAAACATAGCTGGAGGCAAGAGAGGGAATTGGAGGCTTGTGGAGCTGGCAAATCAATCATCACTCAATGCATTGACCAAGCCCCCCTCTGCCAGCAGCGCTGAGCTAGGCAACAGTAACATACAAACTCACAGGCCCTTCCCCTTTTAATTGGGGGGAGGAAGCTCGTGTTTGATTGAGGAATTAGCCAGGCTGGGATGTCTACTGCTCTGTTCAGGATTAACTAAGACAAGACAGCCTAGTGGAAGTGCCGGAACTATGTGAGGCGTCTGAATACGGAGGTCTGAGCCGGGTCTCCCCTTTGCACACCTCTGAGCACCTCTCCCTCGCAGGGAGGTGCCCGATGGTCAGAGAACTGTGCTAGGGAGTGAGGGCAGGCTCTGGGTTTGGAAATGCCTCTTTGCTCTATTCCCTAATCAGATCTCAGTCAGATAACAGCTCAGACCTGGGAACATGAGATTTTAATGTGAAATGAATAAGTATCCTGAGACTGAAGCTTGTCACCAAGGCGCATCTGGAATCACTTACAGCTGGGTAAATTCACTGGGAGCTGCAATGCAAGTGAGCACAGGTTTAAAGGGAGGCGCACAGCCCGTTCCTTTTAATGTCTAAACAATCTGATGTTGACAAGCCTTTCACATTAACCCCAAAGTGGCAAAGTTTAAACCCTTTATTATCCAATTCACTTTGGCAAATCATTTAGAGGCTTAAGAGTCCATATTTACAGGGAAAAGGCCTTTTTTTTTTAACCTTTCGTTCTTTTTTTCAAAGCAAGCACCACTAATGTATGCACATTTATGTTTGCTTAGAAGGTTTAAAGGACCTTCAGCATTAAGTGATACTCAGGCTAGAAAAAGTCAGTTGATTTTTTTTTTTTTTTTGATCAGGAAGCCCCTAATCTCTTTTTAGAAAAAAAAAAAAAGGCATGAACATTCCAACCCCTGGAAACCATATCAGATGAACAAATAAGTAGAGAAGAAATAAAGGAAATCATTTCCAAATATTAGTCTTCAGTTGAAATACATTGTTTCTTGGCAGCTAAGTCTAACTCTGTGTCATTTTCCTAAGGTTTTGCCCAGAATATTAAGAGTAATTTAAAAGATGGTGAATGGTAGTTTACATTCTATAGGGGACTACAAAATATTATGGAAGCTAGAGAGCTTGTTGAGCGCTGCATTGTAACCATCTATCAGACCTGTTGCCAAATTGGCAACATTTTAGGAAATCTCCATTATAACATGTGGAAGAACATGGAAAAAAGCTGCAAGTGGTTTTTTGAGAACTAGATTCAATAATAATTTAATCATTTAACCACATCCTTTAAAAGCAGCAAAGACATTTTAATTCGTCTTCATAAAAAGCATGAGGCAACAGAGTTGAATTTTAAATTTTCATCTGAGGAGAGTTATTCATGTTCTCGAATTTATTCTTGTTTTATTTTAAAGAAGACCAAAAGCTAATAAAATGGTGATTCTGACTCATTCTGTGCAAAGAATCTCTTTGGAAACTTCTGGCATTGGTTTGAGTTTATTGAAGAAGCTCGTAAAGATGAACATTGTGGCATAATTTCGACCACAGCTGTTCATCTTTTTAGGTGTAGCTTTTAATTTCCCTTCGGCAACCGCGCAAATGCAGATCTGAGATCACCAGTCACCAACTCTGCTTAGGCAGAAATTTCAGATTCTGTGATGATTTTCTGTCTATTCATCCTCCTCAGTAATTGTGTATACAATGCTCATTTTTACAACCCAGGATGAATCTGAGTGACTGTAGAAATGAAAACTCTTCTTAAAAAAAATCCAAAAAATGTTGCTTGAAAACAAACCAAAAAAACACCCCTCTACTCACTTACCGTCATCCTGCAGTTTGGGGTTAGGCAAGACATATTAACGTGTGGTATTGTGTATTTCAGATATTTCCTTTAATGGAGCCAACTAAAAAGCATATTACTTAACTTACAAGCACTTGGATGTCTATTTAACCCTGTCACACTAATTTACCAGTGAAAATTTGCATTTGTATTTTGCCATAAAAAGAGATGTAGGAAAGGTATCTCATATTGCTTTCCATGTTTGCCTGCCTTATGTCATGTGTCTGTGGCATATTTTCCTGAGACTGCGCTGATCCTAGCAACTCTCCTTCATCAAGAATGAAACCTCTCAGGCCCTTTCAGTTTTGCATGATGTAAACTGCTGTAAAATTTGAAACATGGATCGTTTCTTTCATTTCTTCCTATTGTCCCTGCTTGCAGAGCTGAGCCGAAGATGTGATTTTCAGTTCAGTGCTAACAGAAGCCTCTGAGACCAGGATGTAAAGTTTCATTGCATTTTTTTTTTCTAACTAGGGCACCTGGTGTTTAAGGACTAAGATGCAGAGCTGAGTCTGGAATTAGTCTCAGATAACCTCATAGTCTCTCTGACTCATCTTTTTTTTTTTTTTCTTTGTTTTTCTGGTAGAAAACAACCGAAATAAAAAGGTAATGCTTATTTGGGAAACTGATGTTAGTGAGTAGCAAGAGGGGCTGAGCAGCCAGTAGCATGATTGTTCTGGATGAACTAACTATCAGGGGTCTCATGGGAGTACTGGTGCGTTGACCCCGATGGCCCTTCAAGTGCTGAGCGCTGGAAAAGAGGAAGTCTCCCTGGACCTCAAAATGCACAAGAGGTCAGAAAAAATGCAGTTCTTGGAAAACTATTTGTTTGGCTGGAGTGTGAGTGGAGGGACAGTGGAGGAGATACTTTTTTGGCTGGGGTGTGAGTGGAGGGACAGTGAAAGAGAAGAGTGGGGCTCATTATATTTTTCAGTTCAAGTCCTATTTACTTTGCTGTTCATATATTTGTGTACTGTTAGGAAAATATTTTAAAAATATTTATTAAAATATGTTTTTAAAAATTTCTTACTGGACCAGCAACATTCTACCTCAGTTGTCTGAAGAGTATACACAACAGTTATAGTTCCAACTGAGATTTTATTCAGCTCTGGCTCTAGCCACTAGCTGATATTAAAATCAGAGATTTTCCCCAACAGCAAAAAGGGTGGAAGTATTCACGTAGACAGCAAGAGTCCTTCTCCAGCAGTGTTCTCAGCGTATAGTAAGTGGAGAGGATGACCAGGATTTCCATCAGATCTCTTATTTACTCTTGTTTATTTACTGTGACAGGCCTGCAGAATAAAGTCACTGGTTGCTCAAACCAAGTAGTGGGAGGTGCTGGCAGGCACACTGGGTAAAGAGTGAGAGACTCAGCCCTGGCCCATTGGCTCAGCGATAGAGCATCGGTCCAGGGTATGGATGTCCCAAGTTTGATTCCCGGCCAAGGCACACAGGGGAAGCTACCATCTGCTTCTCCACTCCTCCCCCTCTCCCTTCTCTCTCTCTCTCTCTCTCTCTCTTCCCCTCCTACAGTATTGGCTTGGTTGGAGCAAGTTGGCCCTGGGCATTGGCTATTGCTCCATGGCCTCACCTCAGGCACTAATATGGCTTGGTTGCTGATCAACAGAGCAATGGCCTCAGATGGGCAGAGCTCCATAGAGGGCTTTCTGGGTGGATCCCATCAGGGCAAATACGGGAGTCGGTCTTCCGTATTTTAAGAAAAAAAAAAAAGAATAAGAGAAACTCAGTCCTGTCCACTCTATCTGGGACCTGCACCTGCTCCCACGGTGCTCAGGAAGCTCATCTGTAACATTAGAGTTTGACACGGCCTCACCTGCCTCACCCATCTCTGAAGTTCTTTAGCAAGAATTTAAAATCTCTTAAATAGCCTCTGTTCAGAACTCTAATAGACAGACTGTGGCACTCAGACCTCATGTTCTTTGGACTGGAATTTTGGCTGCAAGGGGGTAAAAACATTTAACCAACCTCAAGATGGAAGGATGGAAATGAAGTGATTTGACAGTTTTTAAAAATCTATTTGAATGGAAATATAGCTCATTTTTTAAAAAAGTTAAACTTGTTTCATCAGCGATTTTATATACCTTTGAAAATGCCACCTTCTCCTAAGTAAATTTTCAAAGAGAAATCACAATATCGCTTAGCGGAAGCAGTGCTGCTGTGCTCTCAGACACTCATATGGGGTGGGAAACACTGTTCTGCCTGTAAATATGGTCTAGATTAGAAAAGCCATCAAAAGCACTTGAATCACATAAATAATATTCTGTTTAGGGGACTGAAGTGGGACAGAGGAAAGAAAGGTAGTTAATTAAAAAGGTTGCAATCAGCCCTTTAAAATCCCTAAAATATATATATTATTGTTTACCTCCCCCCCTTGTTTTTTTGAGTCTGCCCAGTCCATATTTACTTAGAAGACCAGTTGGCAATGAAGGGTAGCCTGGGTCTCACAGGTAAATAAAGAATGCTTTGCAGACACTAATTGTGTTCCATTCCCTGGAAACTGCCTCATGGGTAAATGGTGTGCTTTGGAAACTACATAAAAAGGGAACATCAAGATCTGCCTTGGAGTTAGAGCCCAGTAGGGAGAACGAAACCAGAAGCTCCCACCCTTGGAGCGGAGGGGGGAGTTTGCAGATTCTGAAATGTAAGGCAAGCTCAAGCAGGACTTATGAAAAAAGTGGTCTAAAAAACAATGCCACTATTGAATTTTATTGTATATTGTTTCTTTTTATTTCTGTGGAAGATGTCTTCTCCCAGTTGTTGTTTGAAGCTCACACACCTTGTGGGCCCTGCCATCTTGCACATCCCTGGCACCCTTTGCTCCCTCCTCTGCCAGGCATCTTTTTGGTGTGGCTGCCCATAGAAGTGTGCTGCCCAACATTGGCCCTTGTGGCCCCAGCTCCACCTCCTACCCCCTGTGTGACCTTGAGCAAACCACTTTTCCTCTCTGGCCTCCTTTTTGTGTCTGTCAAATGTTGAGGGCAGAGAGGAGGTGTGGGGTGAGATGTAGGGTCAATTTCCACATCCTCTTCGATCTTTGCAGTTCTGCCTTTCTATGAAATAATCTGTGAATTCTGTGTCAGGGTTAAAACTCATTACGTACCTATTAAAAGTAATCTTGTGCTGCTTGCCTTGATTCCACAGTTGTTGTTTTGTTGTTTGTTGTTGTTGTTTGTATTTTTCTGAAGTGAGAAGCTGGGAGTCAGAGACAGATTCCCTCATGCTCCTGACCAGGGTCCACCCAGCATGCCCACCAGGGGGCAATGCTCTGCCCATCTGGGCTATTGCTCCGCTGAAACAGGAGCCATTCTAGTGCCTGAGGCAGAGGCCATAGAGCTGTCCTCAGCTCCCGGACCAACTTTTGTTCCAATGGAGTCTTGGTTGTGGGAGGGGAATAAAGACAGAGAGAGACAGAGAGAAAGGAGAGGGGAAGGGCGGAGAAGCGGATAGGCACTTCTGTGTGCCCTGGCTGGGAATCGAACCTGGGACTTCCACACGCTGGGCCTACACTCTACTGCTGAGCCAACTGGCCAGGGCTAGATTCCACAGTTTCTTTCCACTCGTGAAAGGGGTGGCCATAGGACTCTCCGAAAGTCTTCACCCTCCCCAATACTACCAAACCACCTCCAAAGACATGCACTGCTTGCTGGGGGAAGTCGGGGTACCTCTCCTGACCTCAGACCCACAGCTAGGGACTGTACCTCCTTCAAATCCTGCTATCCAGGGAACTGAGCCTGCATTTCTCTGCTCCTCCTCAGGCCCCAGGAAGGAAAGGACCCTGAGATCCGTGGCCGTCTCTCTGTTTGTGGAGTCAGGGCCTCAACATAGCATTTGGAGGGAACAGCCTCACTGATCAGCATCCTTGGTCCTTGTCAGCTGCAGCCAGCTCTACAAACCCTTTTGCAGAGCACTAACCTTTTGATTGAATTTTATTTGCCACAGCAGGACCATCACCAAAAGGGAACAATACGCCCTTGCCATCTGGCCCAGATGCCCCAGGCACTGCTGCTGCCACGCAGCCCAGGGTCCTCGGAGGGCCGCTCTGAGAGCGGCTGCAATCCCACCAGCCTCACGAGAAGGGTGCCCTGGTTTTGTGTTTTTGCAAATCAACCTTTTAAAATCCAGATACAGGCTACAGCTAGTGACTCAGAAAACCATAAATAATGCAGCAGACCTTGCTCGAGGAAAGAAAGAAAGAAAAAAAGCCCAAATGTTGTATCTATCATTATACTTAGCTGGTATTTATGTAGTTGAAGATGAAGTCCCCCCCAAACCCCCATGACCCTTAAGCAAGTGTGACAGGCATTAACCCATCAATATTAGTGAGTGATTTAAAATACCAACCAACATTTGCCTGCAATAATTTCTGTTGTAAACGACTCTTTCTGGGCCCTCCTACCAATAACTCAGTGCTCATAAATCAGGATCCGGAGTGAGGTGCTTCTCTCTTGCCCCGGGCAATTCTTGAAGTCTTTTTTCTAGGGGGGTCTGGAATCCATTCACAGTATATTTGCTTTTCTCCATCTTGTATGGAACATAAAAAGAGAACACGGGTCTGCAGGTAACGGAGCTCTGTGCCCGCCCGCTGCACTCTGGTGCCAAGGCACGTTGGGCCCGCCCTCCTCATGGCGCACGGTGCCAAGGGGTTGGGCTGGCCTCGGTGGTGGGAACCCGGTGGTGGGAACCCGGTTCGGGTTCCGTGTGAGCCAGCAGACTTGGAGGAGAGATGAGGAAGGGACCGTGGTGGTCAGCGAGCCGAGAGCGAGTGGAGCAATTGGCAATGGAAAGTTCTGGATGAATAAGTAATACATGTACTGACCTGGCCTGAACCAGCAGGCCTCCTTTTTGCAGAACTGCAGGCTCTGACTCACATTCTGGCCGCCCAGAGGCAGCGTGGGTCCACACATGAAACCCAATAAAATACCCACTTCAAGAAAGGTAATTTCTTTATCATTAAAAGATTTATTAGGGAAGCCTGAAGAGTGGGGAGAGGGTGTCGGCGAGGGACCGAGACCCATCTGGTTTGTTGTGGGTCTTTCTCTTTATTAGAAGAGAGAAAAAAAATCATTCTGTGGGTTCATATGTCTAAGGAGAGCTCAATTAAAGTTGTTTTCTGGAGCTTAAAATATGCTCTCACCTGCTTCAGTGCCAGGCTGCGAGACCGACCAAGGGGGGGCGGAGTGCAGAGGAGGCTCCTGTCGGGACAAACTTACGCTTAAAGCTGCACTTACGCTTTGCTTCGGTTCACCTTCGGATGGGAGAGTTGGCCCTCCACTGAGAGGCTGCTTCCTGCTTTACCTGGAGGCCAGAGCCTTGTTCCCGGTCTGCCCGGGGGTCTAAGAGCTCTTCTCCTTTGAAGGTAGACTAGAAAGAATAGGTCTGGAAGATGGAGTGATATGGATGGGATTGCATCTTAACCAAGTCACACCCCTCTGTGTGGCCACTTCCTTCTTGACAGTGGGAAGATAATAAAATGTGTTTCAAAGGTCTGCTTTGAGGATAATAAATGGTAATGACTAACATTCGTGGAGCATTTGCTGTGTATTAAGAACCATACCAAGCCTGTTTTACACATCACCCCGTTGGATTTTTACCACAACCCTAAGAAATAGGGAATGTTGTCATCCACGTTTTATAGGTGAGGAAACTGATTCCAGGAGAGAGCACATTCCTGCCGGTGGTTACTCAGCAACCCAGACCCATCTGACTTCCTAACCTGAGCTTTAACTACCGCACCTCAAATAAGACTCAGGAATGAGAAAGACCTTCCAAATAATATGACAGGAACATAAATTTACTATACCCTGAGAGGTGCTCTGGTTAAGACAACATGTGCTCATTTAAAACTTTCTTTGCTTTTTTACAGTTTCAGTTTAGAAAGTGCCCTCAGTTTAGAAAGTGCCCTCTGGGGTGAGGGCTATGTACATGTTGATGCTGTGCTTCTCGTCTCAGAAACACGGGGAGATCACAGAAACAGTAATTTCAATTGTCCTCCATTTTTTGAAACAGGTGACTGATTTCAGAGCCTCCAATTCCCATCTCCCACCACTTGATTAAATCATGCCTTTTTTTTTTTTTTTTAGTGAGAGAGACAGTGACAGAGAGAGGGACAGACAAGGACAGACAGACAGGAGGGAGAGAGATGAGAAGCATCAATTCTTCGTTACGGCACCTTAGTTGTTAATTGCTTGTTTTCTCATATGTACCTTGACCAGGAGGCTACAGCAGAGTGAGTAACCTCTTGTTCAAGCCAGCGACCTTGGGCTTCAAGCCAGTGACCTTTGGGCTCAAGCCAGAGACCATGGGGTCATGTCTATGATCCCACACTCAAGTCAGCGACCCTACGCTCAAGCTGGTGAGCCCATACTCAAGCCGGCGACCTCAGCTTTTGAACCTGGGTCCTCTGCGTCCCAGTCAGAGATGATTTATCCACTGAGCCACTGCCTGGTCAGGCTCAGCCTGTATTTTTAAAAATTAAGTTTTTGTTCTGATTCTTTAATCTTTGAACTCTAAGTACTATGTGCACCTACTTGTGTGTGCCAGGGCTTGGGGCTGCCTCATTTAATCTTCACAATAACAGTCCTCCATGGCAGGTTCTAATATCACCCATGTTTTACATATGAGTGTATAATGACTTAAGAGAGAGTAAGAAATGTGCCCATTAGTAAATGAGGGAGCAGGACTGGAACCCAGGCAGTCTGTCTCTAGAGCTGCGGTCTCACTTTTTGCTGTCTCTCACGGAAAGTGAGTAAGGATCCAAGCTATTAAATGTACCTACCCACCCCCAACACCCATACACATACACTCCAAGTCTCTACTCAAGAAAGAGATCTATTTCTGCTTTTACTTTCAAGACTTAACAACAGATTCCCAAGCTCTGGCCTCTAGCTTCTGTCCTTAGCAATGATTTAATAAACATCTGTCATCTTTTTCTTTCTAGCTCTCCCCCCCGCCCAACTGTCAGCTCCTACCCGGCAGTGTGTTGTGTGCACCATGAATTGGAGATTTGATTTCCCAAATATATAGACTCATCTGCATTTTCTTGCATCATCACTGAAAATGAATTTATTGCTTAGAGAATTCCCCATCTATTGTAGCTATATCCACTGAAGCTTGTCTGTTATTACTCTCCCATCCATTGTTGATATTGACACAAGAAATGATATATAGTCAGAGATAGTGCCTGGGCAGGCCATCCACTGACAGGCCACAGAAAGAGATCTCTGGCTAACCCTGTGCCAGGAAGGGCTCCAAGACCCGTTGTGGCTTTGCTGTCTTGTTCTGGAGAATGTCTCCTTGTTCTCTAGTACACTGCAGCATGTGGACTGCCTGGCACACTGTTCTCTAGTACACTGCAGCATGTGGACTGCCTAGCACACTGTTCTCTAGTACACTGCAGCACGTGGACTGCCTAGCACACTGTTCTCTAGTACACTGCAGCATGTGGACTGCCTGGCACACTGTTCTCTAGTACACTGCAGCATGTGGACTGCCTAGCACACTGTTCTCTAGTACACTGCAGCACGTGGACTGCCTAGCACACTGTTCTCTAGTACACTGCAGCATGTGGACTGCCTAGCACACTGTTCTCTAGTACACTGCAGCATGTGGACTGCCTAGCACACTATTCTCTAGTACACTGCAGCATGTGGACTGCCTGGCACACTGTTCTCTAGTACACTGCAGCATGTGGACTGCCTGGCACACTGTTCTCTAGTACACTGCAGCACGTGGACTGCCTGGCACACTGTTCTCTAGTACACTGCAGCACGTGGACTGCCTAGCACACTGTTCTCTAGTACACTGCAGCACGTGGACTGCCTAGCACACTGTTCTCTAGTACACTGCAGCACGTGGACTGCCTAGCACACTGTTCTCTAGTACACTGCAGCACGTGGACTGCCTAGCACACTGTTCTCTAGTACACTGCAGCACGTGGACTGCCTAGCACACTGTTCTCTAGTACACTGCAGCACGTGGACTGCCTAGCACACTGTTCTCTAGTACACTGCAGCACGTGGACTGCCTGGCACACTGTTCTCTAGTACACTGCAGCACGTGGACTGCCTGGCACACTGTTCTCTAGTACACTGCAGCACGTGGACTGCCTGGCACACTGTTCTCTAGTACACTGCAGCACGTGGACTGCCTAGCACACTGTTCTCTAGTACACTGCAGCACGTGGACTGCCTGGCACACTGTTCTCTAGTACACTGCAGCACGTGGACTGCCTGGCACACTGTTCTCTAGTACACTGCAGCACGTGGACTGCCTGGCACACTGTTCTCTAGTACACTGCAGCACGTGGACTGCCTAGCACACTGTTCTCTAGTACACTGCAGCATGTGGACATCCCTTGGTTTATTGACTTTCTCATCACTCAAATAGTCAGAAGGTTGAAGTGACAGAAAGGAGTGGAGTAGGCTCAGTGTTTTCTGGGAGGTGCAGGGGGGAGATGGGCCAGGACAACTGCTCATAAGGATGCGGAGAAAGGACTCATTTCTTTGTAAAGAGAGTCTGAAAACCTCCACCTCATACTTTATATAACAGAATCCACAGGCTGCCTGTGGATTACAAAAAACTCTCAGATGGCAGTTACCTTCTTGTAACTATCTCCCTTCTTTCTGCCTAGATTGGCGTTTTGTTGTTTGGTAAACATGCCGAGAGGGCAGAGTTCAGGAAGGGATTTCTTTTGGGTTCCAGAGTCTCCTAGGGACAGACTTGGGATGGGGCAGAAAGAATGCAGAGGGACAGCAGTGTCCTATACCAGCATCTGTTTTTTCCATCTACTAAAGGCCGGGGACAGTTTTGAGTGACTTCTATCAAATACACCTTTTCTACCAATCAAAATTCCAAGAACCGATGTAGGTCCCTCCCTGGTTGCAAAGATGTTGCTGTCCCTAGGATCTCATACTTTGAGCAAAAACCACTTTTCCCTTTGGAAAGAACCAGCCCAACCGAGAAAAGGGAATAGGTGCACCCATCTGCGTTGCTAGAAGTTCCCCATCCTTATTTTCCCTTTGTCTTCTCCCACCTTGCACTGTCCTGACCTTCTCCCCAAATGATCAGTTAGAGAGGTGACACACCAAAACTCCACATTTGGTCATTCTTGAATTTTGAGTCACGCCATGTCCATAGAGTGCGCTGGCCAACTGCAGCCTGCATAACTGAGGGCAGGAAACATTTTGCAGTGACCCGTCAGAAGAAATCATGGCCATGCTGTCCTTGGTCAGGCACAGAGCTGAGTTTCTCTCTGATACATTTGAGCTGATATTTGCTATTCTAGTAAACATCGTCCCAGCCTCTACCCTGGGGGTACTGAGACAACTGGCAGAAGAGGCAGCGCTAGGGTCCCATCATGAGTTTGTGGGTGGGATAGTCAACGAGGTGAGTCCCCTTCAGCAGGAGACTCCACTGTCCTCTGGTGGCCCTCATCGCAGTTGGCTACCCTTGCGTTTTTGGCTGGAATAGTAAGAACCAAACCAGCGACAGTCAGTTTGACTTGGTACCATCTCTGGTGTCTGTCACCTCCTGCTAAAAGTTGACAAATAGGATTTCTCCCTAGGTGCATGCTCAGGTTCATGGCATTCACTTTCACTTCATATATTATTTTTGGCAACTGAGGAAAATAAATAGAGCTCTCAGTCTCCAAAGGAGTTAGCCTTTTCAGGCTCACTAGAGGTAGGCTCAGCCTTGCCCTCGTTGGAGGACGAGACAGGATCAAAGCACACAGGATCTGCGTAGAAGCAAAGGAACGCAGGACAAGATCTGTCAATGAGCATTTTTCATGTTGCTTCACAAAATGTGTTACACTAAATCTTTATAGACCAAATAAGTACTCCAAGTTCCAACAAAGTAAACCAAAGTAAACATTGCTCTTATGGGAAATAAAATTCCATGTGGTTAGGGCTACGGCTGTGATTAATTCAGTGGCAATGAAAAGACCATGAAAATATAGTAAAGTTATTGACTCTGTCTGAGGAACAATTTACTATCCGCCATACATGTATTTGTGATTTAATACCAAATGATGAGTGGTGGGAGAGGAACTGGTGTTTCTCATCTTAATTATAAGTTAACGTGCTGATTGCTTTAGGTATCATTGCTGCATCAATTATTGATAGCGACCTCACAGCAGAAATCTGTCAGGACAATAGAGTGACAAAATGCAGCATTGCAGAGATGACAACCAAGTTTCTGAGAGTCCGTGTGTGCACGCAACTCAGTTTACCTTTACAACCGTTACTGAGTCGGACTTTTCTCAGAACTCTCTTGGATTACAGCCTTACCCAAATTACATGCTTTCATAACGTGCATTTTAGTGTTAAATGATTTTCAATATTCTACATATGGTTTCATGGTTATAAGTCATTTCTCTGGGAATGAACAGGGTTGTGGTATTATGATGAATAGTGGATTGCATCCAGGACACCCACTTACTTCCCTACATATCAAACATGTGGCGCTCCCATTAAACATGGGACTGTCTCTAGAGATTACAGTTGTCCTATCTAATCCAGTCCTGTTTTGTTCCTTTGACCCAGATTAAGAAGGATACATTGTTCTCATACATTCTTCTTTTAATTAAATGCAGAAGATATATGTCACATCCATGAAATACTCCAGGTCTGTTTTCACATCTGTGGCTTTTTTCTCCTCCTCTACTTCCATTTGGCTTCTTGGAAAGAAAGTCAATCTTAAATGTATACTTGGATTAATTGATTGGCGGTATGCAATTTGCCAGGACAGTTTAGATATGATCATAATTTTTTTGCTCCTAATTGTAACAAAATGTTCTGTCACCGCTCTTTGCAGACACCCACCAAAGCCCTCATCATCTGTGTCAATGATTGGTTTGAACACGTTATTCTCATTCAAGTGTGTTCATGCAAGCTCACCTCCACTTCTACTGGTGCTGGGGTTTAGTAGAGAACTTTTAGATGTGGATGTATGCTTGTGTGTGTTTTAATTGCTAGAGGTGATCTGCTAATTGATCCTACTGATACAAAGTACTGTCAGGAATCTTCTATATACAACACAGAGCTTCATCATCAGCACGGAAACCTGATATCTTGTAAAATTCTCCATTCAATTATAATTTTAAAATGCTGGAGTAAACTCAGTAATTCACAAGAGGCTAAACTAGAGCCCCATTAGAAGAGAACTACAAGTAAACATTATTAATTATAAAAAAATTGCCTAAATTAGATTTTTTTCACACCTGCTTCTTGCTTAATTAGCTAGCAATCCACATATTCCATTCAGTTGAACTCTTACTATTTATTCAAGCATACTTGACATTAACATACTGTTTGATGTTTGATATCCTCAGTTTTAATTTAATCACATGACAACAAATGGTGTTTATGAAATACCAATGAGCTGGAAAAATATCCTGTGTTGGAGTCACACATGGGACTGAATAGAGAATTTTTCTTTATGGAGAGCTTGATGGCAATAAGAAAACAAGTCTCATTTTAAAAATTTTCCTATGTTTTTATTCCTATTCTCTATTATAGTCTTTAAGAGAGCTTTGGAAGACCCTAAAAGACAGCATGAAGGCCATGATGCAAAATACCCTCGATAACATTAATGATGGAAAAACTACTCACATGTTGGCACTTGGAAAGGATCTTAGAGAAATACTTTCATGTTAAATAACCACACACTGGCCATTTCTTAGGGTTTAAAGAAGAGAGCAAGGTCACGAAGATCTTACAGGGAAATGGGAGCTAGCTGGTGTTAGGGGGGAGAAAAATGGGTGCAGAGAGGTCAGAGGCTAGAAGGCTTGACCTTCACAGTGAGTCATTTTTTCTAAGTCTTGGCTAAGCCAAGGCAGTCAGGTGATTCCTTTCAGGGTAGACTTGCAGCTGAGAACCTCTCCCAATATTGTTCTTATGCATGAGAGTCTAGAGTCATGACCTTAAAAAGGACAGAAGCAGCAGGAATGGGCTAGACAAGTTCAAAATCAACCTGCCAACAAAGGCCTTGGACTTGTTCTTCTGATTCTCCCATGTCTTATTCGATTTATTCCTTTGATTTCCCCTGCTGATCCAGAAGAGCCATGTAAGGGAGTCCTGGTTGTGATTCCTGTCAGCCACTTTGTAATGCAAGTGCTTGCAATCGAATGATGAAAGTCAACTTAGAAAATTCCCTGGGCCAAGAGACAAAAGAGAAAATTGTCTCCATAATGTATTGATTCTGACTAGTGACATCACTTGTTGTAGGGGATCCGGATTGATAGCCAGCCACTGGCTTGCCTCCAGTGAGACACCATTTTACATCTGACTCTGATAAAACTGTCTGTAAATCATTTTGAACTTGGGTCCTGTAGATTTTGTGTTCACACCACGGAGCTATGGCTTGGGTTTGACATCATTATTCTTCATTGGGCTGTCTTTGTTTAAGAGCCACTTAAAATTTTTGGCTGCTGGTGAATAGAGACGAAGCTTGTTAGCTGAGGAGAGCATATTAATGTCACACACAGGGTGTTTTTTGGGAGGGCAGGGAGGTCAGGCTCTGTGGATCCAGGAAAGTGTGTAGTGTTACCCGTGATGAATGGATGGCTTGAGGTTCAGAGGCTAGATTCAGATACGTCTGGATAATACTTCGAAGCTGATCTGAAGGGATTGCTGTCTCCTGGGACCCAGCATACTTACATAGGGGCCAAATACTTCTTGCTTCTGGAGGGGACTGTTGTCCTGGGACTGACTTGTTTTCTGAGACATCCCTCTCACAGCTGGGATCAGGGGAAACCAGGTGCATTGCAGAGCTGCCACCCCGACACCCTGTACTCTTATTGTTTACAATCCTCAAGAAAGTGGGTCTTGGATAAGATTTGGAATAAAAATTTGGACCACCTTCTCATTTCTTTGTTTTACCCTCTATGCATTGGAATATACAAATTTACAGTATGTGTTTGAATGGAGAGGAATCAAGTGGGATTTATATTTGGTGATCTGAACGCACAACTCTCCTCCCCGTTTATTACTTGTGTTTTAATTTGGCTACTTCAATAAACTTGTATTCCTTATGCCCGGGTCAGTCAGGCAATGGGTAAAGGAACATTTTAGGTTTGGCATATAAGTTTTCTAAGGACAGTTTGGAGAAGCTGTAATCTATAGAAAGATAATAAAAAAAAACAAGCTTTTAACTTAATAAGAATAATGGGGAATGCATTTTCGATCTGAGGGAGACTATACACCACTGTGGGGTTTGCCTTCCCTCTTTTTCAGCTGTATGCTCCCCTAGTGCCTGGACCCCCACCACCTGCCAGGAAGACTCATCACTCTTTACCATTTAGTTTAGAGCAGTTTAGGAAAGCCAGCATAATGAGGAAGAATTGCCATGTTGTTGATTCCTCAAAATGTCCCATAAACAGCAAATTATAAACTTCATTTATATCACTCCAGGGTAATTGAATTCCTGGCTTTTAAGGTTAAATTTTCAACTTTATTTTATAGAAAATTTCAAACACACACAGAAGTAGAGAACAATATAATAAATTTTTACATACCATAGCACCTATGGTATGTTTCATATATATCTTCAACTTTTATTTTAAATGTCTTTTTTTTTCATACATACAGCACAATATAGTAGGCTTATAGACACCAATTTCTTACCATGGGCCATGCATATAATGAAATGAGTCTTTGGATTGTGTTTTTATATTGATTGATATAGGTATTTTTGACTATACACAAAACATTTTTAAAGCATATGTGAATATATACATATATTGATACTTAGGTATAGGTATAATATTATTCTTACCCATAATTTTAGAATCTAGAACTGGGGAATTGAATAAGGTGGGGAAAATACTATTAAGTGGATTTAATTAATTACATATTATATTCTGGCTTTCTGGAGAATCTTTCAGTGATTCTTCATGGGTAGATAGAATTCTGACCAACCCAACTGCGCCTGTTTTTGGGACACCTTTTGATGATTCTTTTGAGAAAGAATAATGTCAAAGAGTAAAGACTCTTGAATATGCAAAATATTGTTAAGGGCATCATTTCTTGTTTTACTAAATCAGCTAATGTGAGAATTATCTGTAGATATCCCCTCAAATTTATAGTAAATTAATCTTTCTAGTGGGGATCATCTTGGCTGCTGATATGACGAATGAAACACCACAATTTTAATCCCTCATTCATTTTTTAACATCAGTGTGATCTGATCGACATTGATTCTGGCCATCTGTTTGTTTGTACATGAAGTTTGTTTTCAGAGGCAGTGGTTCTGCTTTGCCTTGTGTCATTAGAACAAATGGTAGTATCGCTCATTTCTGCAGCTAGCCTCTGGGACCCTTGGCCGAGCTGTGTGTTGAGAGCCACAGCTGGCCTGGAGGCACGGAATTGGTTCTTCCAGTTGGAATCTAGTTGTTTTATAGTAGACTGTCCATTCGATAATAGACTTTCCTTCCACCAGGACCTCAAATGAGGCCATGATATTGAGTGCTCCTACACTGTTGAGCGAGGGCTGAACTGTAGCAGGTGGAGACCCTGGGCTGGAGGACCGAAGTGAGAGTGGGTGGTCAGAGACCCTGAGTCACCAGTGAAGTTTTCCCCACTTCTCCCACCTTAGATGCTTGAAGATCATTGTTCAGGGTCATAGATGGGTTCAAAGGGAGCCCTACCTGAAACCAGGAAAGACAACTGGGCTGGGATTGGGATCATTGTGTTTATTCTGCCTTGGACTGGCCCTTGGCTGCAACCCTGAACTGCTGGTTTCTTATCTGCAGAATAGAGCATTATTACCTAATTATTGTTCCTGTTTTTGAAGTGGACTAATAACCCACCCCCCACCTCACACACAATTTTTTAAAAATCCGAGAAGTAATTTCTGGTTTTTGGCATTATACAAGTGTGAATTATACTGCTTGAGAGACTCGGCCAGAGATGGATCAGAGGATGGCCCAGCTCTATCACTGGAAACATGACTTTGCTCTTAAAATGTGAATAAAGTAAATCAACCAAAGTAATGTTTTTGAGGTACATCGGTGCCATAATACCAAGTAGGAAGGTGCCTTTCCTTTGCCCTCCTGAGAAGTAATATTGTTGCAATGCAACCTTGGAAAAGAGAACATTTCAAACTCTGTGGGGTGGAAGTTCCCTCTGGACACAAAGCGTTCTAACTGCAGCTCAGGAGCAGGAAGCCGTGTAGGAGAACCTTACTGTTAGGAGGCCAAAAGCTGGTGGACAAAGAAACCTCGGCGTGGCAGGATTTCAGGCGGGCTGCTCTACAATTTAATGTCTGTGGCAGAGACAGACGGGAGGAGAGATGATCAGGAGTGTCGGCGTGCCTTAAGCACGTGTGATGACTGACGATTTTCTTTTCTTGCTCCTCAATGCCATTTGCTTCTGAAGCATTCCCATTCCTGACTTGGATACTGTGTTGTAGATGAGGCTGAAGAGATAGAATCATAGGTGGAGAAAACTCAGAGGGAAAGGAAAGGGAACAGAAATTGAGAGCAGAGATTTGGGGACCTGGGACAGACATATTTGCAGTGATGGTAAATGGCTCTAGTGTGAAGGACCTAGCTGGCAGAGCTGAGCTATGGATTTAAGCAAAACAAATAAAATCAAAACATCCCTGAACAACAGAGTATAATCTACCCCACTGTGGGAAGAAAAAGTGTCAGTTACCTTTTCATATCACAATTCATTTGCTTATGAGAACATATTTTAAACACGAGTGGCTCCTTCTCAGGAAGCAAGAATATTGATGCTAGGTTGCTCCTGTTTTTGCAAAACAATCTCAACAAATCTAAGACCTCTCTGAGCTCAAGAAATAAGGTGTGGTCATGCCTGCACCTCTCCGTGAAGTTTCGCCGCAGCTCATCCTCTCCCCAGGGCCTTTCTGTCCTCTCACCGAGTCGAACTTGATGAGGCCCCCGAGGACCCAGTCCGCACAGCCGTTTAGAGTAGGCTGGGCTGATTGTGCTACGAAGAGCGGTAAACAAAGCTTCCAGACTCGATTTTATTTTATATTTCTTCCCGAGAAAGAGATGGAAAGAGGCTACTTCAGATTCTACTGAAGTCATAATAAAACGTAGACCTACTGGGTCACCATATGTGGTGGAAAGTTCTCTTGGGTCTTAGTGTACACAGTTAGGGAGGGAAACAAAGAAAGAGGAAGAGGCAGGCCTGCTGGCAACTGTTGTTAGGCAGTATAAACAATGGCCCGGCACTGGCATGGAGCAGGGGCTCAGATTCCAATAGCACTCGATGGGGAGCCTTCCTTAAAAAATTAGAAGAAGCTGGGCTGGAGCTGGTCCATGCTGCGAATGGCAGAAGAAGCAAAAACAAGAGTAAATGAATGGAAATTAAGCAGCAGGAAATGGGGATTTGGCACAAAGTTGGAATTTGAAACTGCAGGGAGGTGTCAGTGATAAGGTTGTATAGAGTTTCTGGCCAAAAAAAAGAGAGAGAAGGAATGCAGATGTGTTCATTGAATAAAGTGCAGATGGAGAAGAGGGCAGGAAGGAAAAAATGCAGGGGAAGTTGTAATGAGTAGAGGGGCATTTATGTTGAGCGAAGTCTTAAAAATTATTCTCCCCGCATGTCTGGATGAAATTACAGGTGGGTTCAGATTGTTCCAATTGGCGGGAGAGATTAAGGCGGTGTTTGTTTACTTTCACCTTTTCCTGTTCTGGGCCTACTGAGCTGTTTCTGGGTTTCTGTCAGAGGCGCTCATGGTGCTGGGCCGGCAGAGACCAGGTGGGAGTCTCTGTTTGGGGGTCTGCTGAGGAACTGCATCCATCAATTCCTCTTTAGTTCGAAATGACTGGACCGTCTCTGGAGAGCTCGAATCAGTGTGCAGGTCAGTTGTCTGGGGACCTCATGGGGAGACAGGCAGTGAGGAGGTCTGGCCCTCTCTACCCTCTCTTTGTGGGCTGCAGACGGAGGCCTGGCCGGTAGCTCAGCCCCCTTTCCCCACCCCCATCGGGCAGACCTAGGCTGAACTTCTCTTTGGTGAGGGCACTACATGAGTTACAGCATAATCCTTGAGTTGAAACATGTGTGTTTGGCTGAAGGAACAGGCAGCCTACAGTTCATCTCTGCTGCAGTAGCCAGGTCCCCCCTATTTTGTGTCCAGCTGTGGGTGCAGTTCAGTAATGCCAGTGCTGAACCCCACCAAACGCCAGTGCCAGAAGCAATGACGATGGGAGGCAGGGCAAAGGGCTCACGTGGGGCATGTAGAGTTCTCTAACTCTGAACTGGAAGAAGGCACACTTTGCCATCCTTAGATGTCAGTTTCTCACTTTCCCAACAGCACCAACCCTAATGACCAATTTGGTGAGATGCTTGTGAGAAAATAAGGTGAGAGTGTTTTGCAGAATATTCTATGTTATATTATGCAAAGTACCATCATCTTCATTACCTGTGGGCAGAAGATTGGCTGTTAGAGGCAAAAGGCAGTTTTGGCAAAGAGTGGAGGCAAAGAGTGGGACAAAATTCCCACTACCATCTCTCTCTCAAAGGGCGTGAGGGCTTTACGATGTGCGCTCTGACTCCTCTGTCCCATGCTGTGAGTCAGTGGAAGTTGTAAGAAATGTGGTCCTTGCCAGATATATCCAGGGTATTGATGTGGATACTGGCAGGTGCACCACAGCGAGTACCACGTCAATCTGGACTTCCTGCTTCCCTCCACTTGATGAGCAGCGCTTTCGTGGGGAGGAACACACATGCCATGTGTTCTGTATCACTGCTCTTAATGCAATAGTCTGGGCCACTATTGGGTGGCCAGTTCTGATTGGCTGTCATCTTGGGAAAGAATACTATTTAGATGTTGGCATTTAAAAATGAAAATTGGGTGAGAATTGGAAGGAGGGTGACTCTTAAGACTTCCCTGTCTTAGCAGTGCCACCTGCTCCCTCCACCTCCCATCCCAGGGCTCCACCCAGGCCTTTCCACTTTCTCTGATGTCCTGGAGAAGAAACAGCAGTCCTCCCCTCCCCATCATCTACAGACCTTCTTGCATATCCTTCTGGTGCCACGCTTTTTGGGGGGTAGAAGAGGTACATTAATACTTCAATTTCTCATCTATACTCACTGAACACAGAAGATAGCACTTAAATGTAGCAAAAATGAGAAGTTCCAACCCTAATGGACACCATTGGGTAAAGGTGCCCTGGACTGTGGTTTGTATGTGTTTGAAAGGATTGAGTGTAGAAGCAGGTGACTCTCCCAAGCACTCTCCTTTCTCTTTCCTTTATTCCTTCTTTAAAAAACATTGATAGACTATCTAAAAATATAGACAATGTGTTAAAGTAACAATACCTTAAAATAGATGTATAAAAAATTTGTCTTCATTTTTATGTGTTCCTGGGTACATGAATGTATATATTTCGCATGTTGGCAACGTATTTTTTAAATCTCTAGAATGCCCTTAACTTTTTAAGTCCCCCAGTGCTTAGTCTCACAAAACACATATGATTCCTATCCACAAACTATGTCTTCCTTTCTATTTCCATGGTCTCCACCCTGATTTATACCCTTATTTCTCAGCATGGCAAATATAATGGCCTTGCAGCTGATTTCGTGTCCTTAGGCCATTCTTCCGCTCAAAGGTTAAGTTGGCTGCATTGTACTCCTCGTGCTTGTGAGGGAAGCCCGCCTGGCTATCCCAGTCTCGGGTTCCCCCAGGGACACCGAGCACTGGCTCTCTCTGCAAGCAGTGATCGCCCAGTTTCTGCACTGTGCTGCAGCACCATGCTTTCCTTCGGGGTGTGCATTGAACCCCCTTTTGCAAGCCTCCTCGGGACCTCCCAGTGCCAGCACCTTGTTGACAGCCGCCTTGTACACATCTGCATCCTCAGAGCAAAGACCTTAGGTCCCAGAGCCAGCGCAGTGGCACCATGGTGAACAAATTAGGCACAGCTTCTACCTTCATGAGGGCAGCAATTATTTGGGGAAGACAGACACAGTATAATTAAAAGTGCAGTGAGTATTAGTATCACCCAGAAGTGCAGGGCACTATGGCAGCAAATAATCAGGGGACCCAGACACACCTAGGGAGCAAAACAGGCTTCCTGTGGGAGGGACTTGGACTAGAGATCTGTAGGATGATCAGGGGTTCCCTGGAGGGAGGGCTTGGGCGGGGCTGGAGGTGGGTAGGAGGAGGAAGATTTTGGCAGTGCCTTGAAAATATAGGTAAGCCTGACCAGGCAGTGGTGCAGTGGATAGAGCGTCATACTGGGACACGGAGGACCCAGGTTCGAAACCCCAAGGTTGCTGGCTTGAGTGTGGGGTCGCCAGCTTGGGCATGGGGTTGCTGGCTTGAGCAAGGGGTCACTCGCTCTGCTGGAGCCCCCTGGTCAAAGCACATATGAGAAAGCAATCAATGAACGACTAAGGTGCCGCAATGAAGAATTGATGCTTCTCATCTCTCTCCCTTCCTATCTGTTCCTCTCTTTGTCTCTTTCTCTGTCTCTGTCACACACACACACACACACACACACACACACACACACACACACACACACACACACACAATGTGGGCAAAACCTAGATGATCAGAGAGGAGAGGATTGTGGAAACAATATGATACAATATGAGTCCCTTGACGAAGATGATCAAAAAATGTGTTTTTCTTTAGCGCCTCAGTGTGAGGCATTTGTGAGAACCATGACTGGTTGGTTGTCCTTGTCTCTTGGGGATCTTCCTCCCTGCCCCCATGCTATCTCTGCACCTGGCAGAGAGACGGGGTGGAGCAGGAAAGCTGGCCGGCGGGCTCAGGTGAGATGGTAGAGCAGCAAGGTGCTCACTGGAGCTCCAGACCCAGGTGGCTGCATTGGCAAGAGGCAGCCTTCAGGCCCCTATTGCCCCCAAAGGAAGGCTCCCGGAAGGCAGTTTGGGTTTTTAGGTATTCCCATATTGCTGTTCCTCGCCTAAACTATTTTGAGAGACTCCTGCTATCTTCCTCTCTCCCACACATACCCTTAATATGACTAGACTATAGCTACTTCGAGTTAACATATGTTCTTATAATTATGTTGCTAGCGTGATAGATTATTTATTACCCTCATTTTTTTTTTGAGTTCCAGCTCTGTGTACCAAGACTAAGGAGGTTGTTTAAATAAAGAGATACTAACATACCTTGACAGCATACCTTTTTTTTATATTAAAAAAAAAAGAAAGGAACCACCCCAACCTTTAGAGGTCTCAAATCTGTAGCCCATCTGTTGAATATGCAACATAATTTGCTACTGGGAGCCTCCCTTTCCCACTGCGAAGCAGCTGAAGGGAGAATCAGGCTCTGTCTGCTTGGCTGTCAGTCCCTGACTGGGGAGAGGGAACCTTTGTGTATCTAATCCTGGGCAGCTGTGTCACCTACCCAGGGATCATCACTCACCTGGAGGGGTGTTCCATGAGTGGGTTCAGGCTGGAAGGGGCCTCTGCAGCCCTCGGGCCAGCTTTCCTCTACTTCTGATGACCACAGCCCAGTGCCTCATTGATGGTGGTGAAGAGGCTCAGGAAAGGGCAGCCCCGGCACCACTTGCTCTGACTTTGAACTCAGTGGCTACATGGCACTGTTTCTGTACATGGCATGGGGCTGGCACGGGGTTCTGCCTTTTTATGACTTGTCTAGGACAGAGAAGATTTTGTCCCTTCCCTCCCGACTAAATTTTAGTAATCTGATTAAATCCAGTAAGGAAATTCATTATCACCTTAAGGAAAACCTTCACTCCGTCATTCATGCCTTCAGTCAGTCATGCATTCCACCCCAGCTGTTAAAAGCCTGGGGGTCTCAAGGAAGGCTGCCTATTTCTCTGGTCCTCAGGTGCTTGGTCTGTAACTTCACTAGGTGATCTCTGCGAAATTTATTTGCTTCCCTGTCCAAACCATGAACAAGTTTGGAGGCTGCTCTGTGGAAGATGCAGGAGACATCAGCCTTCCAGGGGCTTACAGCCTCATTGGGAAAGGAACTTCGTGTTTACAGAACAAATAAGGGAAAATCTGAAGTATTCTGTAGGTCAGAGCTATGCTGGAAGATGCATACAGTACCACCCCCTCTCAAAAAACCCCAAAACCCCCAAAAAACCTCAGAAAGGAGTAGGCAGAAAGAGCTGTGTGGCAGAAATGGACATTTATTTGGGTTTTAAATAAAGTAGTATTTGCATAGATGAAGGGCAGGTTGGGGAGGACACTCTAGGCATGGGAGCTGGGGAGAGATGAACAAAACCTACACTAAGAAATGAACATGGCAGCCTGGGGAAATGATCTGTACTAGTGTTCACCGTCACAGTTGCCCAGCTGACCTGTAAATTCCCACATGCACAAGGAAGGCCTACGTTCCAGTGAGCCCTGGACAGTCCTGGTTTATGTGCCTATTTTCCTGGTGTAATTACTAACAGTACTCCCTTTGAACACTTTGAAGTGTTTGTATTAAAAATGATTCAACAAAAGTATCATTTCTGATAAACCCTGACTGTTAATTTTGACCTTACCTTTTTGCTGTAGGTTGGGTGCTTGACGCCATGGCTTCTAGTTTCCGTGCCTGTGGCCACCCACGAAACACCGGGTGCTTTCATTTTCTCCTAGGGACCCATGGAGCCCAAAGAAATCTTCCACCTCATTCTTCTCTTGCTAGAACATGACAATCCCCCCTTAGAAGCTGCAGAGAAGTAAAAACTCACTCATCTCTGTTCTAACAAAATGTGTGTGTCCTCTCTCCTCTCAAGTGAATTTCCAGGTTTTCAAAGATCTGTCTTTGTCTGAAAGGGTGAGAACTGAATTGGATGACTTAGAAAGCGTTTAAAAATTCTTTGGACAAAGGCATCACAGAATTACCAGGTGGCTGCTGGGAAGTGAGGGGGTGGATCTCATACAGCAGTGGCGCCATTTATCATGTTCAATGAATGGGCCAACTAGGATTCTGGAGTGGAGAATAAAGAACTGTACGATGAGGGACTTGATCTCACTCTCGCAGCTGGTAATCCTAGCCTGGGCTGGCCTGGGCTTCAGCTCACGTAACCTCCTTAGCTCTCTCCCGGACAGCAGGGAAGATTCTAGCTGCTGGCACTGTCAACACAACACCTCTTTATGAGTACTAAATTTGAAAAAATAATAAATGAAAATGAGGCTGTGTGTCATTGCAGTATGTGTTCTATATAATGAAATAAGATGGTGATATCAAATTACTGGCTAATTTGATTGCCTGGAAAAATTAATTTCTAAAAATGTCAAATAATTTCCAAATCAGATAGATTAGAGAAGCAGTATCTATTTTTGGTTTTCTTTTTTTTTTCTTTTTTAAGTTTATTTTTTATTTTTTTATTTTTTCTTTACAGGGATAGAGCAAGAGAGAGAGAAAGGGATAGATAGGGACAGACAGACAGGAACGGAGAGAGATGAGAAGCATCAATCATCAGTTTTTCGTTGTGACACCTTAGTTGTTCATTGATTGCTTTCTCATATGTGCCTTGACCGCAGGCCTTCAGCAGACCGAGTAACCCCTTGCTTGAGCCAGTGACCTTGAGTCTAAGCTGGTGAGCATTTTTTATTTTGCTCAAGCCAGATGAGCCCGCGCTCAAGCTGGCGACCTCAGGGTCTCGAACTTAGGTCCTCGGATCCCAGTCCAACGCTCTATCCACTGCGTCACCGCCTGGTCAGGCTATTTTTGGTTTTCATTTGGAGAGAAGGCTCAGAGATTTTTTTTTCCTTTAAAAAAAATCTAGGAAATCTACTTTGTCCTGGACTGCGATATCAGCTGGGGAGGGGGGCTACTTTTTATTTCATATCTGATTTGCCCTTGTTTTAATTCTGGTTTCTTCTTGCCAATTTGTGTTAGAAGTGTAGAGGTTTGCTTTTATTTGTTAACTGGCCTATGAAATATGCATTTCTGGTACAATTTGGAACACAAAGGCATTAAAAGGTTGGCCTGAAGGTTGCCTAGACTTTAGATTGTGGTTCTGTGCCTAAGGGGGATTATGAACACTCATAGTGACATTTTGACCCTGGGTCAATGATTTAACAGACTTTAACCCATTTCTTCCTGAAGGAGACCCAATTTTTTCATTATTTACTTGTAAATCTTACTCCTGTATGTCAATACTTAGATGCAGCAAGGGATAAAGTATCACTGATGGCTACCTTTTGTCTCTCTTTGGCCAAATTAGATGAACTGTTTAGGGCATTGGCCAAAAGTGACATGGCTGTCTACATCAGCAGCCAGGAAACTTCTGGGGAATGGTTGGGAGCATTTAGATACTGAGGACTAGTGTGTTGCAGATACATCCTTTATGCAAAGACTTTTTATGTGCTTTTTGACCTGTTATTGTAATTTAAAAATAAGACCAATTTTATTCTTTTGAATAAAAATGTGCACATCTAATATGGGGTGGGCATCAGTCATGGCAGCCATCTTGGTTTAGCAACTATAAAATTTGAGAGGCCATTGTATGAGCTTAATTTAAAGGAAGGGGGTGTTTTCAAAAGTAATGGAAGCTAGCATTCCATTATTTATTAGTCAGTGATAGAAACAAAAAAAGAAAAACAGCCAGCTCAGTTGGGTGGCTCATTTCAGATGCTCTGACTAAACAAGCTGCCTTTTATCAAAACTGGTCTGCAGACAATATTCATTAATACATTTCTAAACTGACAAGCTGTGCCCTGTTGCCATCCTCAAATAAGATCCCAAATCAGGTTGGTCTCTTGCTTATTAGTACAGTTTTTATGTAAAAAAATGATGAGGTTAATATTTCTACAAATAACGACTTAATCCTAATTTAAGACATCTCACCAAAGATGTCATCCTATGGTGAATACTCCTAGGCTAGCTCTAGGCAAAACTGTGAAGTAGGCCAAATTTATTTTCGACTTCCTTGACTGCCTCCAAATGTGGTCAGCCACTTTCCATCCTTTTTAGGATCGTGTCCCTTTTCTCCTTTCCCCCCATCCCCAAGCCCCCCACTTCCTCCTCTGTATCTCATAATACCCTTCCAATGCCCTTGATGTTTTCTTTCCTGCTAGTGAAGGAATGATTCAGAAACTTCCCTCTTACCAAGGTATTAACAACTTGCTATTTAAAAGGACATGATGAGGGCCACCTTAATACCCATGGAAAGGATCTCTGGTGGCCGAATTACAGGCGTTAGGAGGAGAAATGTTTTGTCAGGGAATAGCTCTTATGAGCTTTTTAATTATTTTAGCCCATTTAGTGGTTCCAAACTGCATGAGAACCCCTATTAAATATAAAAAAAGTATATAAAAAGTTATCAGATGCCCAACGTGATTATGAGGGTACTTTTAACGGCTATTAGTTGAGAAATGGAGGAAGCAGCATGATACAGTAGCTTTAAGGGATGTTGGAGCCAAATTGCCTGGCTCGAATCACTATCCCATTTCCCTGGAACTGTGCAACCAGGGGTGAGTTACCTGGCCTCTTGTACCTCAGCTTTTTCATCTATAAAACACAAACAGAAGTGAGAATGTACCTCACTAGGTGGTTATGAGGGTTAAATCAGTTAATGTGTAGATTGTGTTTAGAAAGTGCTTGGCATGTGGTAAGCACTCAATAAATGGTCGCCATGATGGTGACGATGGTGATGATGGGGGAGATGATGATTGAAAACATTTGATAAGTAGAGGAGTATATTTGTGCAAGACTTATTATTTATTTAGCCATAATGTTTGGTGTGTGTTATGATCACTAGCCCTAACCCCCAGCTGTCCAGGGTCTATAGCTGCAGCTGGAGTTTGGATAAAAGGCATCCCTGCAGGGGTATGCCTGGCTTCCTTTTGCAGGGATAAGGGAAGGTGGAGGCAGTCAGCGCCTATGCAGAATTAGACTTTGGAGCTCCCAGAGTTCCAAAAGTTGGGAGTTCTGTACTATATGTTCATCTTTCAGTGAAAGCTCCATTTATTTCCCTTGCGCTCAGGGCTCAAGGAGGGAACTAGTATTTCCTTTACTTTATGAGTCATGGTTCTGTTCTGTCATTTTGGGAAGAGCCTCAGGCCCCTCAGCAGTTTTACCACTGTACAATTATCTCGAGTAAAGGCACACGGCAAAGAGTATTTCCTTCTTAATGTAGTTATAAATGTCGTGCCAGTTGGAGGGTTAGGAATGTGATTAGGAGCTCTGTTTCCTAGTCAAACTGGGTATAATTAGAGTGGGACTCTGAGCCCATTCATCACAAGACTCTGTGACTGGGGAAAGTGCAGCCATGAGCTGGGCTGTCTCCTCTGATCAGAGGGCATCGAAAACAGGATGCCTCTGCCTGTCATCTTTCGGGCTGCTCTGCGTGGTTGCTTGCTCAAAGTCATGGAATTAGTTTGTTCCCACAGAGGGACAATGTCTGCTCTCCAGAGAAAGAGCAAGTTAGAGTTTTCATTTATCCACAGAACCCCTGAGCTGGGCTAAGTGTATGTGGCAGAAGAGACGTGGTACATTGTCATTTTTGATTTCTTTAAGACAGTCCAAAGAGAAACCAAATCACTCAGAAAACAACTTCCCTTGGGATTAATCTCTAATTACATTCTACCACCAAAGTAGAAGAAGCTCATAGAATGAGTGACTCTATGAATGAGTGCATGCATGCTGGGCCACCCTAAACTCTTTGGAAGAAGTGTCTTACATTATTCATCCTCTTAAGAAATGTGTATTATTCATTTTCTATGTAACAGACTCAGCTCTGTGTATGAAACTAAGTCCCTGCTCTCCAGAGGGTCCCAGTTCAGCTAGAGAAACATATGAGGAAACCAAAATTGACAGAAGAACATATAAGTCTGCACTACATTTATAGGATGGGTACCTCTAAGACAAAAGTAAAACCATGGATTATTTACCAGAGTGACTGATGCCTGTACTGGGTGAAAAATGAAGAGGGTTACCATGGCAGGGAAGAAGAAAACAGCATTCAGATCAAAGGAACAAGAGCATGCACCAAAGTGAAAGGGTGTGCCACATTCCACAACTTCCAGTGGGTACCAGTTATCCATGTACTCTTAGGCCAAGCAAAGGAGTATGGCTGTGGTCTGGATTCAGTGGCAATGTTGGGGTTGGTTGGGTAAGAATAAAGAGATTTTAAGCTGGGGTGTTGTAAGGAATCACCCATTTAACCTTGAACCCTCTATTACTTGGATTGGGAACTTTAGTTGAAAGCCTTGAGTAAATGTCTTCTGGATGCAAACACCAAGAAGCTGTATGAGTGAATGACCTTTGTGTAGACACAAAGGAATGATTATGAATAGGGCTTTAGAAAATTAGCCTTGAGGTTCTAGATTGCCCTTCTGTTGTGCTTGTTAATTAGCAAAAGAAAAAGAATGTACTGACCAAAATTAGCCCTTTCCCCATGTAGCAAAAAGTCTGCATGTAAGACTTGTGTCAGGGCAGCATTCCAATCTCTGGCCATTTTCCTATAGGGTGTGACTTGATTGAATTTATCTTTGACTAGAGCTAGAGTGTGCAGTGAGGCTTGAACCTTGGGGAGAGAGCCTGGAGGTAGGGCAACCACTCTGGGGACCACTGGCAAATTCAGGCAAGAAGTGATGGAAGCTTGAATGAAGGCATAGAATTGTGTATAGGGAGTAGGGGACTAGCTTAAAAGCTTTTTGAAGATAGAATCAGAAGAATTTGATTGAAGGTAAAAATGAGGCAGTGGGAGAAGACTGGGCTGCCTTCTAGGTTTCTTCCTTGGTTGACAGATTGGATGTAAAGGGTGGTGACGTTCTCATTTGGCTGGCTTAGGTAATGGAGATGGGGGTGGGTGAACGTGACACCATCTCTGTAGAATCCAGAAGAATGAATCTTTCCCATTAATGGTACTTCACCACCATCTCAGATGACTGCTGAAAAATCAAGAATCTTTGGTTCTTTTCCATTCTCTTTCCAGTCACTTCTCTCTCCGCAAGCATCTTTATATATGGTGTAAGATACCATGCCAGACCTTGGGGATACAATCACGAATAAGGCCCAGGTCCAGGTCCCAAGATGTTTACATGCTAGTCTCATCCTCGTACACTCTCCTTGGCTTGCCTCGTCCTGAGATCACATTCCCCATGGCCTACTCCCAAAGGGAACTTGTTCTTCATTAGCTATTGCCTCATTCCAAACATAGTGTTAGCCAACAAAAATTTACAAGATTTGGTTGCTCTAAGTGGGTGCACTTTAATAAGAGAATCTGGAAGTTGAAAAACTCCTTGTCAGAAATGATGCATTCTAACAGTGGCATTTCCCCACCAAGCCAGACAGTGAGCAAGATACTTTTGGTCTGGAAGGACTTCCTGGTGTTTTGTCAGGAAAACCACTAAGACGGCAGGCTGCTCTGCCTTTACCTGGGACCCTCTTTCTGGTTCCAGCCCCTTGCTTATTCTGAGGCGACACTTCTTTATTAATAGTGAAAGATTCTCCCACCTTTAGAGTATAAGAAAGACTGTTCCAGGAGGTGTAGGAGGCCTGAATCCTTAGGATTCAGCCCAGGAATATAAATTCCCTTCCCCCAATCAATTTCGTTACCCTTAGCGGCATTAAAAATTTAACACAGCTGGAGTCAGAACCACACTCCTTCCAATTCTCTCTGTTTTTTCTCCGTTATGCCAGTTATAGACCCATTATTCAGGAGCCCTCAAAGGACTGCATTATCAGAAACAAGATCCAAGGTTTTCTCTGTACCCCTGAAGCCAAACACAGCTCAGAAGGAAAGATACATGAAACAGGGACAGAAAGAAAGTTGATTCTATAGAAATGGTGCCCCTCCTCCCACATCTCGACTTTGGGATGAGACCCTCAGGACTGGGTGAACCAAGGCAGACACTTTGATTTGCTAACTGAGGGATGCAAGGAGCTGCATTCAGGTCAAGAGCTTGTCTAAAGCAAAAATAAACTACAGGAAACAGACAAAAGAGGGTGGCATCTCTGCCTTAGGCTCCCTTAGCCCAGTTGCCCCAGAAGTTAGCAGCCCACAGAATTATAGAGGGGAAGAGATATTAGAAATTCCCTGGTATGACCACCATGTAAATATTAAGTAGAGGAGATACAGCCTAAAGGAAACTCATGAAATAAGACATAGGTATTTGGATCAACTTTGGGGTCACAGCAGAAAAATACTGACAAGCTGGGCATGTGACAAAGAGAACAATTAGAATCATGCAGGCCATGAAACCAGGTGACAGGACCCATAGTCAAGGTCTCAAGGCCTGGAAAAGCTCGGGACAGAGGAGTCTTGGGTGGGAGACGAGGGGGCAACATAATCTTCACATGCTTGAAGGACATCACACAGAATGTAGACGAGTATCAAACTCTTTGACCTTTAAATTCTAGTCCATTATTTTGTTTTACATTTGAGATATCTGAGGTCCAACGCGTTAAACGACTTCCTCAAATGTAGGCTTGACTACCTGGATCCCATCCTATCAAACAGTGGCTCTGTATCAGAATACCACGAAGGTCCTGACCCCTTGACTGGGCATGCCATTGCACTGAATAATTGAGCCACCATTTATTATTCGAGGCCAACCATGTACAAAGTTCTGTGCTAGATGCCAAGGGGGGTTTAAACAGCAACTTTTGACTTCTGCCTGCTAAAACTTCTAGTCTTACCAGGGGAGAGAAGACTGACATCCATGAGAATGAACTAATGACAGCAGGCAAGATACCAGATAAAGAAAGATGGGTGGTAGATGTTCTGTGACTGTAGTGATAAGAACAATTCCTTTGGCTGAACGCTGCGTTGCAAACTTTTTGAGGTCCTAAGTTTCTTACTTTGCTCCATCATCTGTGTCTTTCCTCTCATTAGCTGTGGCTTTTTGGAGAGCGGGGACCTGCCTCGTGCTGTCCCCACAGAGTGCCCAGTATGAGCCATGAAAATGATATACAATAGCATAGCTTACATCTAAAATTTTAAGGAGATTTTTTTTTTTTTTAAATGGAGATGTTCTCTGGCCCTGGCCGGTTGGCTCAGCGGTAGAGCATCGGCCTGGCATGCGGGGGACCTGGGTTCGATTCCCGGCCAGGGCACATAGGAGAAGCGCCCATCTGCTTCTCCACCCCTCCGTCCTTCCTCTCTGTCTCTCTCTTCCCCTCCCGCAGCCAAGGCTCCATTGGAGCAAAGATGGCCCAGGCACTGGGGATGGCTCCTTGGCCTCTGCCCCAGGCGCTAGAGTGGCTCTGGTCATGGCAGAGCGACACCCCAGAGGGGCAAGAGCATCGCCCCCTGGTGGGCAGAGCGTCGCCCCTGGTGGGCGTGCCGGGTGGATCCCGGTCAGGCGCATACGGGAGTCTGTCTGACTGTCTCTCCCCGTTTCCAGCTTCAGAAAAATACAAAAAAAAAAAAAAAAAAAAAAAAAAAAATGGAGATGTTCTCTTTTTTAAACTCATCTGTTCAGATAGACATTTTTCAAAGAAGAACAAGAGCTGTGTGGGGCGCAGCTGGGGCCACAAGTCTGGGCACATGGGGTCCACTTCTCCTTCAGGGCCGTCCCTCTTCCTGGAAGCTGAGAGGACATATGTGAGCCCCAAGACACCAGTATGGGCAAGGGGATTCTCTGGGATCTTCTTCTGCTCTATTTCCTAAAAGAATGAGAAGGAGAAGAATGTTTCAGGTCCCAATAGGCCTCGTCCATAGTTTTCGGTGTTTTGGTTGGAATTATCCCAGGAAACGCTAAATTTTCCTGGGATTGTCCAGCTTTTCCTCTAAACCCAGTGGTTTCTGTCTTAGGAGGTGGAGAGCTGTTACCTACCCCATGAGCTAAGATGGAAGCTAAGGAGTAACCACCTACTTTTTGAAGGCCAACCATGTATAAGAAAGGTCAGTGCTTGCAAGATGGTAGCAAGGAAAGGACAGAGACTAGGGGTCAGGAAACCTCAGTTTTAGAGGAGTTGTTTCCATCAATAGAAGTCTATTCTAGTTTAACAATTTTTATTCCATAGAAGAAACAAATATTTTGCTCAGTCCAATTCAGCCCCAATACAGCTTAGGCAGGGACATAGGCTTGAAGTTCCTCTGGAAGATGGACTCCAGCTTCCAGACTAGTTTCGTGGAGAAAACTCCTGTGCTCGGGGAAGTTAGCCCTTCCTGGGTAGAATGTGCACAACACCCCATGTACATGTCTAGGAACATCTTCCTGTCCACCCCGTGCAAAGGCCCGCAGAGCACCCTGTGGGCACGGAGGAGCACATACAGATGCCATTCAGTTCCATGACACTAAAGGATAGGTGCCCCTATGCTGGGCCATGCAGGGGGGCCTAGGATGAAGCGATGTTCCCGTTTTCAGTTGCTCGGGCCTCCAGCTCCAGCCTCCTCGCTTAATTATCAAGGAAAGGAGATATGTGTACAATCCCCAGTTTAAGCTCAGGTCAAGTGAGGGGAGGCTTTCAGTTTGCACTTTGAGAGTGATTTTGCCATATATGTCTCTGCGAAGCTGCCGGAGAGGGTCCTAGGGTCGCCTCTGCCCTGGCTACCTCAGACAGCAGCTAATCTCCACGGAGCCTCTCTGAAAGGGGGGGTGAGCCCCACAGGGATGTTGTGTCACTTTACTAATGACTGTAAAAGGCTTTGCAAACCCCAATTACTGGAGGAATGCTGCTTCCAGCAGAGGGGGAGGGAAAACACTGCATTTCCAGGACAATGCCCCTAAAGATTTTTCTTTCCTCGATGGAGGAATAAGCAGCCTCTCTCAACCTGGAACCAAACTTGGGTAGACCTGTTCTCAGACTCTGAGGATCTAAGAACTTCCAGGTAACAATGAGCTCAACCCTGGAAGGGGGAGATGAATTCAGAAGTGGGGTTTGGGGGGAGCACTGAGGATCCAAGAAAGATAGCAAAGGGAGAAGATGGTTTTTAATATCCTTTTCCTATGTCAGAGCTGCTGCCCAAATCCAAGGGTGTCAGAGCAGAAGCTGTTGCAGAGTTAATATATCAGTAAATTTATTAATCCAACAAGTCTTTAGGGAGTTTAATACATTATACATCTTATGTATTATTTATTATATCCACTGGCCTGTGAGTTCCATGACGGCAGGAACATGCCTTTCTATATCCAGCTTCCGGCACAGTGCTTGACAAATAATAGATACTCAATAATCATTTTTTGAATGAACATATGATCTATAATTTAGCCACAGTGTGGTCTGGAAAGGGCTAAAACCTCAGGCCATTGTAAGAATGGAAATGTTTCATTTTGGACAATCCCACTGCATCTTAGCAAGTTCATTGGGGTAGTATACATAATGGTTTGGTGACAATGGGACTTTTGTAAAGAAGAGGAGGAAGAGGACCAGTGGGCAGTGAGGATGTGGTTCTGGCCCCTCTTGATAGCTGCTGGTGGTCCAAGACTGTAGTTGGATCCTTCTGGTTAACCTGGGTATCTTCTCTATAGCATAAGACACAGACTAAGGGGTCAGATGATGGAGGAGTCCTGGTTTCTATTGCCCTTTCCTTTCTGCGACACTTTTGCTTTTTCTGTAGTTCTAGTCCTTCCAAAAATGTCAGATGGGAAAGGTGAGCAGAAAGAAGGAACAGCCATGATTTTGGAGATTCCTCATTGTTGTATGGCTTAGTAGCAGTGGATGCATGGGGGTGGGAGGCCCCAAGGACAGGAGAGGAATGGCCTCATCATGCTGGTATGGAGCATGCCTCATCATGCTCCATTCTTCATACCCATGAGATTTGATGTCGCACCCTATCAACTAACCAATGAATTAATGCTTGAAAAAATACCTTAGAGATAACGTGCAGTATAAATATAAAGTATCATTATAATTGTTATTAAATCTTACCAGAGTAAAATATTTCCTTTAGGATGAAGTTGTTTGGCACATGGGAGAAATAATCCCTGCTGTTCTCCTTATAAATAGCTAGCAAACATTTACTAGTTTACCATGTATGGGAGAAGGGGAGGCAGTGGTGTTTGGGGTCTCTCTCTCTCTCTCTCTCTCTCTCTGTGTACATGGTCCACATGCCTTCCCTCAAGATGCACATGGAAAATGTAATGAATGAAGTCATTCTTGCATTCACCTGGTTTAGATCATTATTTGCCTGGTCTATGGGGTGGGTGCCTATTTTAAAGTCTTGGAGAAACCAAACCGAAATCAAGGTTTTCATTTCAGATGGCTCACCAAATGAAGACTTCTCCACGCTTTAGTCTTTCCTTTCTTTCTTTCTTTCTTTCTTTCTTTCTTTCTTTCTTTCTTTCTTTCTTTCTTTCTTTCTTTCTTTCTTTCTTTCTTTCCTTCCTTCTTTCTTTTCTTTCTTTCTTTCTTTCTTTCTTTCTTTCTTTCTTTCTTTCTTTCTTTCTTTCTTTCTTTCTTTCTTTCTTTCTTTCTTTCTTTCCTTTATTTTATTTTTTTATTTTTCTGAAGCTGGAAACGGGGAAAGACAGACAGACTCCTGCATGCGCCCGACTGGGATCCACCCGGCACGCCCACCAGCGATGATGCTCTGCCCACCAGGGGGCAATGCTCTGCCCCTCCGGGGTGTCGCTCTGCTGCGACCAGAGCCACTCTAGCGCCTGGGGCAGAGGCCAAGGAGCCATCCCCAGTGCCCGGGCCATCTTTGCTCCAATGGAGCCTTGGCTGCGGGAGGGGAAGAGAGAGACAGAGAGGAAGGAGGGGGTGGGGGTGGAGAAGCAAATGGGCGCTTCTCCTATGTGCCCTGGCCAGGAATCGAACCCGGGTCCCCCGCACCCCAGGCCAACGCTCTAGTGTCTTTCTTTCTTCTTTCTTTCTTTCTTTCTTTCTTTCTTTCTTTCTTTCTTTCTTTCTTTCTTTCTTTCTTTCTTTCTCTCTCTCTCTCTCTCTCTTTCTTTCTTTCTTTCTTTCTTTCCTTCTTTCTTTCTTTTTCTTTCTTCTTTCTTTCTTTCTTTCTTTCTTTCTTTCTTTCTTTCTTTCTTTCTTTCTTTTCCTTCCTTCCTTCCTTCCTTCCTTCCTTCCTTCCTTCCTTCCTTCCTTCCTTTCTCTTTCTCTCTTTCTTTTTCTTTTTTTTTTGTAAAATGAGAGAATGGAGGGAAATGGCCACAAAGCTTTCTATCTCTGGTAATTATGCGTCTCTGTGGCTAACAATACTTAATGCCTATCTCTGGGGTGCTGCAGGGAATCATCAAATTAAGAAAAGCATGTTCAGAGATCCTTAAAAGAAAAGTGCTAAGAAACAAGGACAGAGCTCGGGGCAGACCTCGCTGAGCCCCAGCCCTGACCCCTCCACTTGCAACTGCCTGCAGGTCACATAACTTTCCTGTCCTTGGTTTCTATGTCAATAAAATGTGTGGCTAGTAAGTCCCACCTCAGAAGGTTGCTGTAAGGTTCAAAAGAGGTATATGGAAAACTATTTTGTAAAATAGTCTTCAGAGACATATCATTGCTAACCCTGGGTCTGCCACCAGCTCTGTGGAATGTGGGAGCTGCCCAGAGTTCCCCCCAGGGCCGCTTTCAGTTTTAACAGTCTATTCTTTCATGATGGTTTTTTCAGTGAGAATATTTTTGTGAAGCACCCTACTGACTACCTACGTGTCTTAGAATTATTGAATATACATGTATTTTTAATGAGAAGGGGCTTAGATGTTATCTGGTTCAACCTGCAAAGTCACGTAGCCATTCTGTTTGTGGCATCCTTGACAATGGGTTAATTGTGATGGGAAATCATGCCAAACAGGGGAGACAATTTTTATTTTGAGCAGTGTTATATTTTAACAAGTTTTTCTCATATTGAACTGGAGCTGCTCCTTGGTAAATCCTGCCCACTGGCCCTACTTTCCATCCTCTGAAACTCTAAATAGTTTCAAGTTATTTGTATTAGTCCTATTTCAAACTGCTGTCTCATCTAGGCTAATAATCTTCCCTCTGATTCATAGATAAGGAGAAGGCACAAAGCTGAGTGACTTGTCCCTGGTTACACAGTGGACCTTTCAGAGTTTGAGAACTGACTGCACGAGCGCTTCCCGACTGTCGCTCACACCTTCTGAGCAACGGGGAAACGGTCCTTCAGCTTAACAGGGAAGCCTGACTCCTTTTACCAAGAAGGCACAATCCACTGCTTTGTTTCAGATTCCTTTGTTTAGCTAAATGTTTTCATTATATTAATTGTGAAATATATTTCTGGTTTACCATGCTTACCCCATTTACACGCACACATGCACGCGCGCACACACACACACACACACACACACACGGAACCAACATACAACCAAACTGATGGGTCAGGAAGCTCTGGGGAAAGCTGTCCTACGTTAGCATGTTTACACCAACCAGATACAGTATAAGGAAAGTAGATGACGTGAACGTAGAGGAAATAGCTCTGAGTTTGAAGGTAATGTTCTCAACCCGAATGAATCCAGCAATGTAAAGATAAGGAAACTAGGGGAAAAAGATCATAGAACAGAAAAGTTAGGTGCATTTGAAGTTTGTTTTGTTGTAATATAGACTATCACCCTCCGTCACTCATTTTTTTAATTTTTAGATGTTTAGCTTAAGGGTGAGGTCACCACAGCTGAGAAATGCACAGCGGTGACGTTTCGCGTGGAGCTGCAGGAAGAGGTGAGAATAAAAGCCAGGTACCTTCCCACTTCCCAAGCTGCCATGAAAGGACTGCATAGGGCTCTGAGACACTCTGCGTGGGGGACGAGGGCAGCAGCCTGCGACTTCTTGAAATGAATAGAAGTTTGATGCATCCTGAAGGGGTAACTGGGGATCACTGAGGATGCACTGCCTCCTCGCAATTCCAACTGCATTTTACTTTTCTTTTTTGTTGTCATTGTTTTTCCAACCATATTTTACAAGTAAAGAGAACGAGGCCCAGCCCTTTGGGGCAGCTCCTGTAACTCCACTGAGCACAGGAGGAAGGGCCTCCCTGTGGCACTCGCCTCTGAGGCACTCAGCGCCCTCCCTACCGCACTGCTGAGCAGAGCAGATGACTTAATTCTCACTGTCCAGAAGATGGAAACCCTGAAAGCGATTGTCCCTTGCTTTTTTTCTGAAAGCATGGGGTTATGCTTTTCATTCAGCCACACGAAAATCCCATCGTGAACTCCTTTAGTCATCATAGCTCAATGTCACAGTCGCTTTCGATGCATTTTTTTTTATATTTAGATTTAGTATCTCAGAGGGTAAGGTAATTGTCTGCTGTGTTTGCTGGAAACGGAGGAAGAATTTTAACAGCTGTACAACTAGAGCAAGCAAGAACTAAGCTCTTCTTTTTTCAAAGTAAGGGAGGAAAAATAACATTAACACAAAAGAACACTCTTACTAAGAGTAGGTGGAGAAAGGCATCTGAAAAATAATACCTCGAGATGCATTGAAACATTTTAGGGAATTAGGGAATTCTGATCTCCTGGAAAAAGAGAAAATTAATATTAAAGACAAGCTGTGAGTTTCCATCTGGCCTTGCTGCTTTCGACTAACGCTTCCATGACGGAATTCATCTGTCCATCAACTGTCAAAAATTCTCCTGTCAGTAAATCCCACGATACCCCGGCGAGCCCACCCCGCTCAGGATAGTCCATGCCACAGACTATTCCGAATTCTTAATTCTTTTTTCAGATCTCAGTACTGCAAGACATAAAAGTTGTTGCTCCCTTCTTTTTTCTCTCCCTTTCCCCCAAATCTCTGTCACCCACGTTCTCTAGTGTGAGGGAATGAGGAAAGTGAGGTGGAAAATTTGGGGAGCCCTCCATCATTTGGAGATTGTCTTCCCACCAAGACCCTTCTGAGCTTTTCCACCAGAATCTGACAACAGACAGCCCACATCTGTTTTAGAACACTGAGTGGTTGTGAAGTGTGAACTCCCCACTGTTTAATGTAACTACATGACTATTTAATGTACACAGTGGTAGAGCCAGCCACTCAGAATGCCAAACTGTTGTGACATGCCTGAAGGACATATATAAACATACTATACTGTAGTTTATTGTGACAAAGAACATCTATGCCACAAACAGGGAGATTTGTTTGCTCACCAATACCATCAAATGAGAAAGAAAAAAATGTCTGTGAGATCCTCTCCCCCACGCCGTTGCCCATGTCAGCAGGGAAATTGACACGGGGCTAATGAATCAATAAATCCAGAATGGGCATAACATGCCCTGTTTTAATCATTTCAAATGCGGAATTACGAAACCACTTATCTTGTAAATTAATCTGAATCTCTAATGCAGAGAAAATGGGGGTAGGGGGAGAGAGCAGAGAGGAACGGAAGCTGAGAATGCTGAGGATTTTAGCTTCTTCCTAGAGACTTTAACTTTTATGAGTGTTAGGGGAAATTGGGTAACATTTTGGTGCTACTTTTGGTAGATTTGGGGGCCATAATTTTCTGTATATTGTCATAGATGGAGAAATATCTACAGCTGCTGCTAGTGTTAATAAACAAAATAAGAGGGAAGACATTATGGCTTTGCAAATATATTTCATTTTTAATATATTTCTCCAAAAGGTGAATTCTTGTACCTTCTGACATGTCATTAATCAATTGATCAGAATCTATTATTTTACATCTCATTGCTACAATTCTAATTAACCTTTGCTAGTTAAATACTCACCAAAAGTCAACTCCAATTGTCACCCTCTTTCCTCTAATTCAAACACTTCAATAAAAGCTTTTCTTTTTATCAGTCTTTTAATTAGGAATTAAGTGGAAAAGATCTATATTGTGTGGTATCTACTGCTCTTTAGGGGATTTTGAAAACTTAGAAGCAAATCTTTAGGCATAAAAAACATACAAAGATTACATTTTCAATAGGTCTCCGGAGTGTAGACCCTGCTATTCTTGTGTAAATGTTTAGGAAAGTACTATTCTTTTTTTAATTCAAAGTTGCTATTTTCCAGAAAGTAACTATTTCCATGAAAAACAAAACAAAACATCCCCAAAACAACAACAAAATCCATTTGAAGGGAGATTTATTTTGAAAATAAAATTTTAAACAGCTTGTTGTTACTGGTATTTAAGTTACACTATTTTGGGAACAAACCAAGATTCAACTTCATCCATTCTATGTAGCTTGAAAACAACAATGCAAATTGGTCCTGGAATTGGGAAGACTTGCTGCTGCTTCTGCCTCTTATGGTTTGGGGTTCCCATGGTTTGTAAATTACTGTATCCTGTGGTTCGCATAATTTTCCTGGACAATTTAGCAATCACCCAGGGAATAAATCTGAGAAGACCTTTAAAACAAAATTGTAAACGGCTTTCCCGTTTGCCTTTGAGTCTCAGTCTAAGTTGGGGAGGCAGATGAACTGTCCTAGGCCCTGCAGATTTTTCTTATCACGCGCATTTGTGCTTTTCAAAAGGACAGTGTAGGGTGAGCAGCAGAGAGAGGAGCTGGGGACCCAGCAGTGGAGAAATCTGACTACAGCAGTCAGGGGCAGAACTACCTTTGTGGAGCAGGCAAATAGGAAGCCTTGATGTATGGTCTTTTAGAAACCGATTGTTTCTTTAAAATATGGTAAAAACTGTTTTTTGTTTGTACACGATTTGCCATCGTGGTCTTTTCCACTCACCACTGGCTCTCCTGACACTGAGCGTTACAATCCCTGAGTAACACCTCCCCTTAGCTCCTAACGCTTGCAAGTTTCTGGTTACAGGGCCGCAGATGCTGTCTAATGTTACCGCCCTCCCACCGCTCAGCGGACTTGAACGGCTCTTTATTTTCATTTCCTTTCTCCCCCAGTTGCAACTTTGCAGCCTGAATACAAGCCCTGGCCACACAAACAGGGTTAGTGCCTCTTTAAGTAATATTTAAATTGCATTTCCTACTGTCAGTTAAGTCTCATCAATCATGTTTTAATTAAAAAGAAGGACATGTACATCCCACTTTCGACTCAAAAATGCATAATCAAATTGTAGATCTGGGCAGTACAGGAGAGGTTGAGCAGGGCTGGTGCCTTCTGTGGAGATGGGGACGCGGAAGGGGTCGGGAATACTGGTGCCTATGCAAGTGGCAAACAAATGACGCTCCTGATAGGGCCGGGTGACATGTGTCAGCCCTTGTCATCGAGAAACAAGAAAGGCAATGTGCCCAGACAAAGGGTAGGGTGGAATCTCTACACACTGGCAGAACCTGACCCACGCGCGAGGGCTTTGTGTAGCAGATGCCTCTCTCATTGTTCGGTGCTCCCTCCCCAGTACCCCTGACAACAGCCACTGCCGCTGGCATTCCACCCTGACATCTGTTCAGCTTTATTGATGCGGCCCTGGAGGAATTCCCAGTGTAAACAGGGAATTCTCTAAGGGAACCCCATGTTGTAAAGGGATGAGCTGCATAATGCAAAGATTTAACCACTATTTAAAGGTGTGACACTTGATTGAAAGTGACTTGATTTTTACCCCCTTTTTCAATCCTACCTCCCTCTCCACTCTTAACTGTATTTGGCACACACTGGCTGCAGGCTCTCCCCGCCCCCCCCCCCCCACCCCATTGCTTTGTTTTTTCTGGTGCATAACTGTTAGAAAGAATGAATGATGTGGGACCTGCCCCCCCCCCCATCCACAAAAGCCACTTACAGAAAATTCTGGGTTACAGTCAATTGAGTCTACTTGTCACGTTGGGATCCTGCCCACTGCCCACCCACACTCCTGGTGAGAAATAGCTTGAGAGTCTCTTGGTCCTATGGCTGAAACTAATGGAGTGGGCTCTGTGCTCCTTGCTAGAGCCACTGTGGCAGTTTACAGGTCCTGGGCAGAGCCTCGCAGGACCAGTTCTGGCAGTGCTTGGACTGGGGGGATTTGCCTTTGGAATTTGATGTTTTTGGCAGTGGTGTGGTAGGATGTGAATACAGGGGTTTTAAGAAAGCAGAGCTGTTAAGAAATGCAGTGCATCCATCTTTGCCTCAGCACAGGTGCATGTGCTCCAGGCAGCTCGGGAATGCTGCAGCCTCACTCAACTTCTTGGCTGATAGTCAAGTACAGGGAGTGTCGTGCAAGTTCCAGCCACTCACATTTCGTTGCTGAGGTGAACTGTGTGGGAATCTGGCCACAGGCCCTGTGAAGCATGGCTGCATCTAGTTAGGAGTGTGTTTCACTTGGTGTACTACACAGGCGGGGTAGATTTGTGAAGCTCTGGGCTGGGTTTGGATTTGTGTGGCCCAAACAGCCATTCCCTTTCCAACCCACTAGTGAATAGACACAATTTGAAAATTGCAATGACTCTCTCCTCACTGATGCAGAATAAATGAGGTCTTGGGTTATTATAATAAGGACAACAGAAAAGGGTGAAATTCCAAAGTATAAAGTCCAAAGTCAAAAGAAGACCCATCTCTACAAGGACCTAAAATGTCACTGGCCTGTACCTTCAGAAACAGATATTAATAAAAAGGTGTGTGTGTGTGTGTGTAAATTAACTATAAACAGCACAGCAGTAAGTTCTTTACCTCGTTTTAAGATATGTTCCATCCGACCCTTTCTCTTCCTTGATGAGGTGGTGAGATGTCTTCCAATGCCAGCAGCAGAGTTTGCAGTCAAAGGAGCTGATTTACCAGTCTGGCATGCTGCTGTTCCCACCTCAATAGACTGAATTTTTACTTAAAACAACAATGGAAACCCTCTAGAGATCTTTTTTAATTTCAAAAATAATTTGCGTATTTTTTTCTGACTGAAATAAACACATGATCATTTTAGAAAATTTAGGAAACATGGAAAACCAAAAGAGAATAAAATGAAAAATCCCCCTTAACCGACCAGTTGGGAATAACCTTTGGCTAGCCCTCTTCCACGTCTGCTGTTCGCTCTCCCTGTACGCCAGAAAGAGAGATATCCTACCTTTTGTAGTTTTTTTTAAACTTACAAGACTATCTTTCAGAATCATTAAATATTCTGAATATAATAAGTATATAGTATTCCTTTGTATACCATAGTCCATTATTCACTTCAAGACAAACATGATTTCTCTTATTACATTTATAATAAATAATACTGCAAAGACATCATTTGCAGGTACAGGTTTAGAAGCAGGACTCTGTTTAGGATAAATATTTAAAATAGAATTGCTGGATCAAAAGCCATGTGCATTTTTAATATATTTAATCCATAGTGCCATGCACCTGAAAGGTGGTACCAATTTATATTCCCACCAGTAGTGGACCAGAGCACTCCAAATAGAAGTCCACATAATGTAGAAACATGTGTGGTGAGACCACGGTCCCATTTCCACGGATTCATGGCAGCCTTTCTAATTAATGTGCCCATTCCCAAATCCCTTCTCATCTGTATTCCTCGGCCTGCAATGGCTGAAATCTAGTAAGTACAAACAGCTAAGTGGTGACGGAAGCCTCTGAGCCTGCCAACATCCAACTTCCTTTCCTGTCCACTTTCAAGTGAAAAATAAGTTAACTGACATTTTTACCAGTCACAGATTTAAAGTGAACTGGAAATGGGACTCAGGCCCTTTTTGGAAAGGACACAGGAACACTCCAGCATGTCTACCAAGACCTGTTGGAAGCGGGAGAAGACAAGATGACTCACAGCTTTGCGAGTGTAAGCTCTTTCATTTGAATGGACTATTGATGGCTGCCCCTTTAAGCACAGTTTTCCTTCACTGAGTCTGAATATACCTTTTGGGATTCAAAATAATTTTGCAACAGTGGATACAGACCTTCTTTATGTGTTATTGGTCTGGGAACAGCAACAGATTAAAAAAAATATTACCAGGTCAAATAACAGCTGTTATTATTAAGTTCAGCTTTTATTATCAATTTGCCAGTAGAATCCGGCAGTAAAAAAAAAAAAAAAAAAGTCTGCATCTGAGCTTTTTACTAATCAGTGCTCTCATTTTGCTAATATTCTAACGACTGTCAATTTACTTCAGTGCTGCCATTTGCAGAATTTTCCAATTAGCAGCAAACCTGTTCCACCTTCTCCTGTAATTACGGGGGACTCAGTTCAGATCAGCTGCGGCCAGACAGCATATGATGTCGCTGCCAAAATCTGTGCAATGTTGTTTTTAACCTTTGCATGTGCTGGCACAGTTTTAACATCTCTGTTTGTAGGCAGGAGGCTCCCACAGTAGTGGCATGTGTCAAAATATCAAAATTATTTTTAATAAACACACAATGAGAATGAAAACACAAATATGGGCATATTTGGTTTTCGGATCAATTTAGCGTCTGTTCCAGATTCAGTAGCATTTCCTCTGCTCTATCCCTTTTTTTCTTTTCTTTTTTTTTTTTTTAAATCAAAAGTCTTTTGAAAAGGAACAATTAAGAGTTGTTAAATTGAATCAATCTCTTCCTGTTTCCTCTGCTAGTAAAACAACAGTTATTTAAAATGTCGAAATTTTGGAATGGAGGGACCTCAGAGATTATGTAGGATAACCCTCTCATTTTTAGATATGAGGATAATTAAGGCCAAAAATGGAGATGGGACTTACCTAAGGTCATACTGCTGGTTATGTGCAGAGCTGGGACTAGAACCCAGGTCTTCTGACTCCAATCCAAGTCCTTCAACTACCACATTCATTTTCCCCTTTCTCTCTGTGGCTTCTAAATATGGCAGGAGACAGAATGGGGAAAGCCTCACTTGGATTCCTTGTTTCATAGAAAGTCTTGCTAGCAATATCAAAACCAATCAAACTCTCTGAAAGCTGCCTAAACAGCTGACATTGCAGTAATAACAACAGTGCGGCAATAACTATTATTGCTACATGAAAAAAATATACTTAATAATAAGCTCATTGATTTTTAACAACATCTCTGTGTTGCCTAATTGATGGGAAGTTGTATGTTTGTGTAGCCGATGGGGGTTATGAATTAAATATGGCCGTCTTTCCTTGAGGGATGCATGTCAATGCAAGGAAGACGGAAGATCTACATTTCCCCCAAGCAAAATAGTCCCCCTGTAACAGAAGCAGGAAACGGCTGAAACGCGAACAAAAATAAAAACCATCCATCACTGTTTATTAAGTGCTGCTACTTGAAGGTAAAAGGGATATTGAACTGTTTTTAAATTGGAAGGAATGTAGCTGGACAAAATATTGATGGTAATACTAGCTAGGTGACAAATTTTACTCTTTTGTCCACATTCATCAAAGGAGCAATTTGGAGTGAATTATTCTCCCTGTGCTCATAAACTGGTTTTTCTTCCCTTTTTATTTTTTAAGCACACATGTTTATTAAGAAACTTGGTGTAGGAGAGATGATACCTTCTGGTTCAAGTTCTCCAAATCTTGCAGCATAAGTCAAAGGTTCCGCAATTGCTTGAGACCAGGCTGCACATTGATCTCCAAGGTGCTTGTATAAAATTTAATATGGGCTTAAAAATTGAGGCAAACTGAGTCTGTTCCCACAATTGAAAAGAAAAGGGGTGGGTCAGATTCGATTTCATTTTTAGCTGTGGTTTTCAAGTGGAAGTTCTGAAGCATTTATTTATTTTTCCAAATTTATAGCGTGCCCCTTTTGTCCAGTGTTCACTGGCTGCCGTTCAAGGAAAACATCCAAGTTTCTATGGCAAAGTGGGCTGAGGCAGGGAAATGAAAATTGAAAATGTCGGCTGACAATGAGAATTTCAATAAAAATTTAGTTTGAAGTTTCGTTCGCTCCAACTCTATTCCACTTCAAGTCATTTTTGTTTTCATGAGGTCATGTAAGTGCTGAGATATTCCACAAAATCCTTACCAAGCAGTTCTGCACTCAAAAATAAACGGGTGGTTGAATTCAAGACCCAATCCAAGCCCCAGTATTTTTTGAAATGCCTACTGTGTGTCGGGAGCTGGTGTCCCTGACATCTTAACTTGGATTTTGGGGATACAGGTTCACCCAATCTCAAATGTGCATTTAGCCAAAATTATATTCTTGTTTTTATCTGAAAAACCTTGTCATCCCAACCGAGGTGAAATACATGAACAACAGAAAGAGGTTTGTTTGCAAGTATATTTATAAACCTAAAAATGTCTTGGATGAGGCTGCTGTTAAGCCCAAAGTGGATTTTCTTGGATGTCGCTTGACTTACATAGCTATCCCACTTCTCATCTAAATGAGGAAACTTTTAAGAAAGCTGGCCAGACTTAATCAATCAACAGGTTTTAATGAGTCCTTGCTAGGCACTAAGCAATGGTAACAGTTATGTACCCCTTTATGGTTCCCTATACAGTTTCACATATATTGTCTTACTTACTCCTGATAGGTAGATATTATTAGTGAGGCTCAGAGAGGTTCAGTGATTTCCCTGAAGTCACACAGCTGTGAAGTAATAGGCTTTAGTCCACTTCTTCCAGAATTTTTTTTCCCTACACTACTTGAGACAGTGTGAGACTAAGAATGAAACAAGTAGTGCAGTCAGGAAGTATACCTGACTGTGGATGAGCTGTGGAGATATGATCTGAAAAGGCCTGTCTCCTGGTGTCACACCCAAACTTTTCACTTGCCTGAAGTAATTGAAAGTAATTCTAGTTATTTTTGGAAGCTTTGTTCAAAGAACATTAAAGTAATTGAAAAAAATTCAGCTCGTAAGATTTTGTCTCATCGTTTTATTCCCCATTCCTACCTTATTCTCAGCTACTATGAAGCCTTAGACTCATTCCTCACCTTCATTCTTCTAAATTCTCTCTCTCTCCCTCTCTCTCTGTGCCCCTCCTTTTCCCTCTCTCTCTCTCCTCTCCACATGCCCCCACCCTCTCTTGTAAATCTTAACCCTTTTTGTTTTTTGTATTTTTATGAAATGAGAAGCGAGGAGGCAGAGAGACAGACTCCCGCATGAGCCTGACTGGGATCCACCCGGCATGCCCACTAGGGGGCGATGTTCTGCCCATTTGGGCCATTGTTCCATTGCAACTGGAGCCATTCTAGCACCTGAGGTGGAGGCTATGGAGCCATCCTCAGTGTCTGGGCCAACTTTGCTGCAACAGAGCCTTTGCTGCAGGAGGGGAAGAGAGAGATAGAGAGGAAGGAGAGGGGGGAGGGTGGAGAAGCAGATGGGCGTTTCTCCTGTGTGCCCTGGCCGGGAATCGAACCTGGGACTTCCACATGCCGGGCTGGCACTCTACCATTGCACTAGCCAGCCAGGGCAACCTTAACCCTTTTTGAAACAATTTCACCATTATTACTCTTCTTCCCAGTAGTTATTAGGAGCTGGATAGACCTGGGAGCTTAGTGGTAGCACTGAGGGGTGGAGGAAGGGGCTGTATGGCTCCCTCAGAACCCACATTACCTTCCTCCAAGTGTGTGTAGATATTCTGAGGAGGAGCAACATTATGGACCAAAGAATCAAGATTTATAAAGGAGATGCCGTGTGTGTGTGCCCTGAATGGCAGGTAGAACTTCCACAGTTTCACAAGCACGAAAGAAAAGTCCCAGGTAGAAGGGAGTGAAGGAATAAAGTGAAAAAATGTTAAAATAGAGTCGTTCTCTGCCTTTAACACAGAATAAGCACACAGTAAATAACTTTGTTGAGTGCCTGCTCTCAGTAAGCATTGTATTAAGTGCTGTAAGTCACCACGGACCCTGATAAAATGTTTAAGATAAAGAAAAAGAAATCACAGTTGTTACTCCTCCAGTAATGGGAGTGAGACTAGTGCTGTAGCTAAGTCAGATCTGGAGCCAGAATGCCTGGTCTCATATCCCTTTTCCACCATCTGTACCTCAGTTTCCCCATCTCTTAAAATTGCTAGATTCATGCTACAAATCTCACAAGATGGTTGTGAGAATTCAAATGAATATGAGCAGATCAATTGCTAGTCAACACTCAGGAAGCATTAAAGTAGTTGTTTTACTTTCAATTGAATTCTCTCTGCATAGGTGTTTTTTTTTTTTTTTTAAATTTGCTAGTGATAATTGCAATAACTGCCCTGTATTGCGTGTTGATAGGGAATTGCTAAGTGCTCTGTATGGTGGGGCATCCTGTGCTCCCATGGAACAGGTTCATCATGGAAAGCAGAGAATAGTTACTGGTCTGTTTGTAGTTTGGCCTGTTTGAAGTAGCCACTTCTTGGTGGAAAAGGGTCCAAACTGGTCCTCTCGTTCATTTCCACCCTCACCGCCATGGTTGTCTACATCGGGTAGGACAAGACGAAAAGTCCGTGTGGGTTCTCTTCCTCTCTTTCACAGGTAAGACTTAAACTGATAGAGACCAGGTCTGTCAAAGATTCTTCTCTTCCTGTGGGAGGTCCGCAGAGCCGTGGGAGGTGTCCAACAGCCTCCAGCAAGCAAGGCTAGCGTTTTGGGAATGCATGCTGGCTGTGCCTCTAAAATTTTCTTGACTGAATTCATCCTAAAAAAACACTTACTCCAACCATATTCTAACCTATTTTCTAATTAGGGGAACCCTGTTTCTGACAGTTTCTTAAAGTTTGGCTATGGTTGTGTGGAGGAAAGGGAATGAGCTTTGTTCCTTTGGGGTGAGATTTCTTCTATTTTTATTTTCATTGAATGGAATAGATACATTCTGGGCTTTTCCTGGGCCAATGCAAGCCAGGTTTTATTCTTGACAAGGTCTTCTTATCAGAGTTATATAACCCTTCTGGAAAAATAGGAGATATCTCAGAGAAAAATAAAGATAGACCCCTACTACTTGACACACTGTAATTATAGCTGGGCCATAATAGTAATAATATCCTATAAACTCTGTGTAGGAGCTCATTTCCAATTGCATACTTTTCGGTCTGATATGTAAAGTGTTGCAGGGCCACCATTACACAGATCACAGTGGTCGTCCCTCTTCCTCTCCCAGCCCATCTCACAGCACTCAGAAGGTCCCCAGGAGGCTGAGCATGCACCAAGAACAAGACAGCCTTCCCAGGAGTCCTCCACCCGAGCAGAAAAGTCACCACTGTTTGGTGCTGTTAGGTTCTTCCGTGTCTTCAAGTTTCTATCATAACAGAAGTTCTCTCTAGAGAGAAACCAATGGGAGATTTGTATTTATAAATACATATGTATGTATAATATAGAATATGTAACAATGTTTATGTATATACTACATATGTAATTTATTTACTTTAAGGCATCTTAAGGAACTGGCACATACAATTGTGGGGTGGGGGTTATAGCAAATCTACAACCCATAGGGCCAATGGGCAGCCTGGAAACTCAGGCTGGAGTTAATGTTATAATCTTGAGGCAAAATTTCTTCTGGGGAAACATGTTACTGTCAATTGTCTTCAGCTAACTGGCTGAAGCCCACTCACCTTATCAAGGGTAAGCTCCTTTACTTAAAGCCAACTGCTTGTACATTTACAAAAGACCTTCACAGCAACACCTAAATTAGTATTTAGTTGAATAACTAGGTACTATAGCCCAGGCACTCAAAATTAACCATCCAATCCTGAGATTCTTTTCTGTTTTCTGAATCCTGGGTCCAGAAAGATCATATGGACCTCCTTCTTGATCCCTAGAGATAATGTGATCTGTTCACAATGCTCTTTCCATCTGTTTTGTGTGGTCTGGGGAACTTAGGTTGCTTCCATGGTGATGAATAGAACTTTCTAGTGTACTTCCCAAGTCTTGCTAGGAAACAATAAACGATTGCCTGGCTTGAATGTTGATAAAATCTCTTAATAAATGGCCTGGAAATGTGCGAAGGCCTCATGCCTCTGTGAGTTGACCACCAGTCCTTATGCCTCAACTTTACTCAACAAAGTAGAGCATGTGGGTGGAATCAGTGAGCATCTTCTGATGCAGATTTTCCTGACTAAAATGAACCCCTTATTCAGAAATCTAGGTGTCTACAAAATGGGCCAAAGAAGATCATCAGAGTGACTGGCACACTCTGAATCAGAAAAGGAGATGCCTAGAGATTCAGATATGTTCCCTTTGTCAAAGTCGAGCTATAAAGACTGATGTTCAATGTATAATGGCATGCGTCCTTTCCACATCCCTACGCTATTTCCTAAGAGACTTGATCACCATCCAATCCAAGCAATAGTGTATTATTTTATTTTATTTTTTGTATTTTTGTATTTTTCTGAAGCTGGAAACAGGGAGGCAAGTCAGACAGACTCCCGCATGCGCCCGACCAGGAGCCACCCGGCATGCCCACCAGGGGGCGATGCTCTGCTCATCTGGGGCACTGCTCTGCGGCGACCAGAGCCATTCTAGCGCCTGAAGCAGAGGCCATGGAGCCATCCCCAGCACCTGGGCAAACTTTGCTCCAATAGAGCCTTGGCTGTGGGAGGGGAAGAGAGAGACAGAGAGGAAGGAGAGGGGGAGGGGTGGAGAAGCAGATGGGTGCTCCTCCTGTGTGCCCTGGCCGGGAATCAAACCCAGGACTCCTGCACGCCAAGCCAACGCTCTACCACTGAGCCAACCGGCCAGGGCCATATTTTTTCTTAGCAAGACTTGGGAAAGAACATTAGAAAGACAGGAAAGGTGGGGTTGAGAGGACTTCACAGGCCAGACAGAGTGTTTCCTAAATTACCTTTCTTTTGCATGAGTGTCAACAGTGCCAGCCTGCCTTTGATTCAGTCCCAGGTAATTCATAGAAACCCTCGATCAGGCTACCATATGGAGAAAACAAAGAGAGGTCCTCCTCATATATTGCATTGTGGCCTCTCAGTACCCAGGGACATGGAGCCCTCACCTGGTGGTCCTGCCTCACAGTAGAAGGACTGACAACTTCCTTCACCCCTCAGAGCTGAGTGCATATTTGAGTCAAGACTTCTTAGAGCAAATGTTGGGGTTAGTGTGGTTGAGGAACAGTTTGCAATCATGTAAATTGGGAAATTAAGGGAAACATTATAATTATAATCAATATACACACACAGAGAGAGAGAGAGAGAGAGAAAGAGAGAGAGAGAGAGGGTGCAAAGGAGCATAGAGCCTGCAAAGAATTGGCTGGTACCAGCACGAACATTAAAATCTCAGCCTGTGGATTTCAAAACCACAATATAGGGATCATTGCACTTGACCTTAAAATGCATATGCATTCCCTTCATGGGCAATAAGGGCTTTGCAAAACCAACCAACCAACCAAACAAACAAAAACACCATCCTTTCTATCATAGAAGTGAAAACTTACATACTTACTCCCGTGTCCCAGGTCGGCTAGGAAGGGTCTGGGGGCCCACATTCCATCATGACTCAGAGGCAGCGGCCCCCATCGGAGGCTGGCCCAGACTTCCAGAGGAGACTGTCCAGAGGCTAATACTCAGTCAGGCCTGAGGAGCTAGTCTGTGTTTCTGGAAGTTCACACACATACACATACATGTTTCAAAGGCAGCTGATGAAGTGTATTTATAAGGACTGGCTCAAGTGATGTAATGGTGGGTGGGAGTTGAGGGGATAGGCTTGGGAATTAGAGAACCAAACAGACAGATGACGTTGTCCACAGATCCCTTCTGCAAGGTTGCAGTGTTCTGCACTTCCCCACACGTCGCAGGGTGAGCTATCCAAGTGCCCGAGGTCTGTGGTGGAACCCAACCCTGAGAGTCCCTTGGTTTCTACCCTTACTAGTCACTCTGATGATCTTCCTTGGCCCATTTTGTACACTCCTGGGTTTCTAAAAACCCCATTCTTTTCTGGTGAAGAGAGTCTGAGAGAAATTCTGAAATTCATAGGATTGTTTAGGGATACAATCTGTCATAACTTCTCAAAATTGTGAGAGTTCCAAAGAGAAAAGATATGTCCAAATTTCAAACAAAGGGTCATATTCTCAGGGTCTGAGATGAAAATACTTCAACTTACAGGGTCCCACTCGGTCTTGTAGTCAGAACAATAGGAACATGACCAGCATCACAAGGCTACAGGAGAGCTATGATACAGTCCTGGTGTTTGCAACCATGTTAAGGTTGTTTCTCCCAGACCAAAGCAGGTGTTTCCAGACGCAGTCCTGGGGAAGCCTTAGTCATTCCTGGAGAGCAGGGTCCTTGTTTTCTCTGTTCTGGGTGCCTTTCTGAGCACCAGTGGGCACAGTGGTAGCTGATAAGGCACTTTAAATTTCACTTTGCTGTTCCAATATTCAGCATGTATATTAAAGCCATAGGATAGCTGGATCTACAATGTCTTGTGCCAAAGTTATGTCTTGTCAGAGTCAGAATTCAGGCTTAGATACCTGATTATTGAACTGTAGAACTTTGGGATTAGTCATGCTCATGAAAGCCATTTGGTCCTGTTTTCTCTGTGAACAAAGCTATCTGTGTTGGTTCATTTAATCTAGCATATATCTGGCAATTATTGATATTAAATTGATTTAGTGTTTCGAAAGATGTTTCAGACACCAAACACAGGACTCCCAGTTAATTTTACAGCTGACTACAGGACATGAATTCCTTCCTGAGGTAACCAGCTCTTGATTTAACCCCTAATGTGTAAGCTTTGATCTCTTCTTAACTCGGCGACTTAATTACTCTCCACCATGCCCTCCTTCTGTGTAATGTAATCTCTAGAAAGACATGGAACCCTTTGGGTGGAGGATCACCTGTGTGAGACCATTTTTTACTGAGTAGAAAAACAATTTGCAAAATGTGTCATGGTTATTTACCAGAAGGCTGATGCTGCACTGGAGACATTAACAGTATCTGCCATTTCACAAGAAAGTTCTAAAAGGTGTTTTTAGTTGTTTCCCCAGGGCACCTAAATAATTCTCCCAGCATTTCTCAGAGGCTTTAGCCAATTTTCCAGGGAAGATATGTGAGGGAATGTGTCTGAGGGGACAGCAGGCGAGTGAAACCCAGAGGTGGAAATCCAGGCAGCACTGTAGACAGTGGTTGAGCTGGGTCACTCTGCTCTTGGGTTTCATCCTCTTGGCCACCCTGCCTCCTTTATGTTATTGGTATTGACATGTACATGGGAGATGAGTCTCGTGAATCACAGGAAGAACAGGTAACATTTACCTTTGTTTTTCAATGAGCCATCTCATTAGGAGAAGGGTAAATATTCAGCCCAGCCCAGGATAAAATAGTTGTTAAGAAAAAAAATTAGTTCATAAACTTCTCTATCACTTTTAAAAATAGTGTAATATTAAAGTCAATCTGCTTAGTTATGTTCATAAAAAAAGGTTTTGTGATTGTCATCTTGGCCAGCCTCAAGATAGAGCATATTCCTAACAAAATAACAAAGATTAGAACAAACTGTGAAAGACCATGAATTAAACTTCACTGGCCTTTCGGCTGACTGATGTCAAACTTGAACTAAACTGCACTTCTATCCCCACTCAAGACCTTGAGTAACAAGCAGGGAGATGGGAACACATTTTGATTAGCTTAGAAGCTGTGTTGCCAACAGAAAACTGGGAGCAGTCATGTTACTGGGGTTGATGACATCTCCTTTTATTTATGTTCTCTTAAAAAAGAAAGAACTTCAGACATGGAGTGGATGCCTGGTGGTTTGTTGAACGTGGTTCCACTGGAATCACCTTGGCACGCTAAGGGATGGTGAAAAACACGGGCCTGAGCTTCCAGGTTCAGTCGTGTTTCAAGGCACGGTTCTACCAGAGGGAATGGTGACATTATAGTTTTGTTTGAGATGAATGAGCAACCAGAAGGTTCTGACTCATGCCTGAGACAAGATGACTTCCTTAGGATCTTTGTAGATAGCTAATATTCATTCGCAGGATTTTTTGTTGGTTTTTTTCCTCAAGAAAGTTTTCCTTTATTTGAGTAATCCTGATTATATGGTCTCGAGTGAACAGATCGTGTAGACACACAATCTGTTGCTTGATGATGTTGGGTCAGTGGCATGTGTGGGTCATGACTGGAGGTGGTGATCCTGCCCATGGGTGTGACAGGGAGAGACTGGCATCAGATCCCTGGTGTCTGAGTTGGCAGAGATCCTGGGCTGGCAGAACCGCTTTCTCCCAGCATGGCTGCATGGCCTTCTGTGCACCTTCCCCAGGGAGCTGTGGCCATTGCTTTCCCATGCTCCTGGACCCCATCCTGCTGCTCATTTAAGTGCTGGCAGCTCCCTGAGAAAGCAGAACAGGCTCCGTGGCTTTGGAGAGAAAGGCAGAGATGTTTTACTTCCAGGTCAGCTGCTGCTTCTCCGAGGGAAGTGATTTTTTTTTCCCTAATGGCTGTGTCTCCTTATCCACTGCATATGGAGAAACCATGGACCCAATTGTAACCTTCAGAGCAGGGAAAGATCATTTGAGTAAAACCAAGTAGAGACAGATTATTCCATACTGAGCGTGTTGATTATCCAGGCCTTTCTCTTTCCTCACGATACTAAAATTTTACTCATTTGTATAATTCTCTGCTGCACTCCCAACAAAAACTTGTGATGGTTCAGTTAGCTTATCAGCACTTCTTTCAAAGGCATTTTGGAGGGTGAGACATCCAAGGGCAGTAAAAGTCTCAGCTGAGTTTTGGGAACCAAAGGGAACTTATATTTTTTTGTGTTGCTCTGTGTCATGTGTGTGTGTGTACACAATAATAATATCTGTTCTGGCAAAGGAAATGAGTGGTTGGACTATTTTAAAATTTAGGATCGTTGTAGATACAAATATTTCCACAATCTTTTTGTCAACAACGGTTTTCTTTATTTGAGCCATCCTGACGATGTGGTCTCAAGCGGATGTGCTGTGTAAGCACTTATTCTGCATCAGGCTTTAAGAATAGCTCTCATTTAATGGAGAGCAGGAATGAAGCACCTAAAATCAGCCTTCATCTTTAGAAATGGCCTGAACTAGTACAACTCTGTGTAACATAAAACCAAGTTAAATAGAGAAGAAAAAAAACCTCATTTGTTTGGATGTTATTTGGAAAGCTGGAGTTCAGCTAGGCTCAGTCAAAGACTTTTGAAACTTTAAAATAAAGTCAGGATCTTGTTTTAAGCAAACTGGAGCTGACTCATGGCCATCACATGAATCTACCCCATTCACAGTTAGCCTCTATTTGAACTTGGGGTGAGAAATCTCAGTAACTCAAATGGGGTGTGGGGGGTTTATGCTTAGCCTTCATTTTTATTTTTATTATTTATTTATTTATTTATTTATTTATTTTTGTATTTTTCCGAAGTTGGAAACGGGGAGGCAGTCAGACAGACTCCCGCATGCGCCCAACCAGGATCCACCCGGCATGTCCACCAGGGGGCGATGCTCTGCCCATTGGGGGCGTCACTCTGTTGCAACCAGAGCCATTCTAGCACCTGAGGCAGAGGCCACAGAGCCATCCTCAGCTCCAGGGCCAACTTTGCTCCAATGGAGCCTTGGATGTGGGAGGGAAGAGAGAGACAGAGAGGAAGGAGAGGGGGAGGGGTGGAGAAGCAGATGAGCACTTCTCCTGTGTGCCCTGGCCAGGAATCAAACCTGGGACTCCTGCACGCCAGGCTGACGCTCTACCACTGAGTCAACCGGCCAGGGCCTTAGCCTTCATTTTTAAAAGAAAGTGACTCAATTTCACCTTGTTTTAGTAATCGAGAATATTTCTGAGCGTCAGTGTGATGTGGTTTGGAAGAGGAAGATTAGAAATATAGGGTGGCACAGGAGTAGGGCCCAGGGACTGTTTTTGTTCTCACTGGACATTGCTTGGGTCTAGAAGGGTCCTGGGTCCATCACGAGACTTGTTTTTTCGGAGCCTCAGTTTTTTTAGAGAGAAAATGAGAGAAGAAGTTCTGGTTATCTACTCATAGGCGAAGTGAGCACTGACTAATAAGTGGTCTCTGTGAGATGGCCAGAGGGAGTAAAAATGCAGTGGTATTAAACAATGAAGAAAAGGGAACAGACAAAACATCTCTTAAGGGCATTTAAAAGAAAGGTTCCATCCTTGATAAAAAGATTTGGAAATCTTCAAAAAGTTAGTGATTCCTGTGGAATTAAGAGAGGCGTTAGAATCAATGAAGTTTGAACTAAAAGGAAAATTGGAAATAATGATTCCTCGAACCTCATGTAGATTACAGGGGTTGGGTTAAGATTAGGCTAATATAATCATAGCATGCTAAACTGACAACACCCTGGAATATTATTAGCCTTATCTGAATGCCTTTTGTATCAAATTCTTGACCTGATTTTTGTCCCAGTTTCTCTTTTGTATCAACTAGGTTTAGTTTTTCCTTTAAGTAAAAAAAAAAAAAAAAAAAAAAAAAAAAAAAAAAAAAGTTTAAAATAATTCTAATGAAAGCTGGCTGACTTTACTATGGGTAATATAAGAAAATCTATGAGAAAATCTATTTTGCTAAGGCAGACACAGAATATTGAAATACCTGGTTTTAAGTTTTTATGTGGGTTTGGCAATGCAGTCTGAAAATGCTAATATGATACCCGACCTGGTGTTAATAGCCAATGATAATTCCATATGTACCACCTGCTACCTGTCAGGTTACACGTTCTTTCTCTTTTCCTTTTCTGGCATGAAGATTACATTAGCTGTGAACATGGGTCTTCATGGCTGGAGTGGAGGCAGGCTGTGGTACTTTTCTAGACGAGACAGAGCTTTGATGTCACTATCATTTTGCTTTCTTTTCTCCAGTAATCCCTTCTTCCCAGTTCACCTCCCCCCATCCACTTCTATGAAGCCATTAAAAAGCACAACATACCATCTTGATTGAACTTGGGAACTGGAGAGAGAGAGATGAGAGAAGAGAAAGGAAGGAGAGAGAATGAATCACAAGTATAAACTAAAATGTTTATGGAGGAAAATCTTCCTGTCCCCCCCCCCCCAATGAAATTTCCTGGAATGCACAGATGAGAAGAACACCCATTAGCCAAAGATGTGGATGTGTTAACTAATTGCTTTATACCTTGGTGTCTAAATGTACAGTCATTCATCTTTCTTCCTAATAACTTGTCAGGAGTTTCTCAAAAGCCTGGCCACATGGATCATACTTGCTTCTTCTCTACTGTCTCTCCCTGGCACAGATTTTGAAATTGGCTGGGCAAAGTTGAAGGAAATATCCCAAAACAAAAACATCCCAAACCCAAATCTAAAGCAAACCACTTGCCTGTCACTACGTGCGATTTGCCTGGTGAGTGGTCTGGCTCTGTCCATCTCCAATCATTGCTTCAGATAGCATGAGGGGGCTCACCCGGAACTCTGTGGGAGACAGGGGAAGAGCCTCGCTTCCACTCTGAGTTCAAACTTTAGGCCATTTATTGCTTTAGAAAAGACCCACACACATTCCTTGACTGTTGAGAAATAAGGTTTCCTATTATAACCATTCAGGATGGATGCTTGACCTCTGGTGGTGCAGTGGATAAAGTGTCAATCTGGAAAGCTGAGGTTGCCTGTTTGAAACCCCAGGCTTGCCTGGTCAAGGCAAATACGAGAAGCAACTATGAGTTGATGCTTCTGGCTCCTCCCCACCCCTTTCTCTTTCTCCCTCTCCTCTCTCTAAAAATCAATAAATAAAATAATTTTTTAAAAAGATGGAATATGGGGGAGGGTCTAAAAGATAAGCACAAAACATTAGAATGATCTTTCTTGAAGAGTGAAGATATTATCAAAGAATTTCATGGCCATTCATATATATATATTTGAAGATATTAACTTTAGCCTCTTATTAGTACGATTGCGACTGTTATGTTCCTTCTGAGTAACTACAAAAGGCACAGAAAGCTCCCTTTCTTTCAGGCTTTAAAAAATCTTCCTGAACCCATTTAATCTCTTCAGATGGAGACTGAAGGCAAAGGCTATGGTTTGATTCAGAACGGCTGTCCGAATATCATACCTTTCCAAACCCTTCAAGTAGTAGTATGGCTTGGCTCAGAAAAATTGTTGCACCTTTTTCTAGGTGCTTTCAAAATATTTTTCTCACTCTTGTCAGGCACTGCAATGGCCCCATGGGGTAGCTGTTTTGGGTTCTCCTTCCAGATGAGGAGAAAAAGAGGGATCTAGGGTGAACCTCGCTCAGGGCAGAAGCAGAAGCTGCCCTTCGGTTTGGCTCCCTGGCCACTGCTTCTGACTATGGACAAACCTCTGAGGTGCTAGTGATCTTTTTAGCTTTTTTCTCAACTCCCAAGCTAGCTTATGTCTCAGCTTTGTCTAGACATTATATATAGTGCTGGCCAGTAGTAAGAAGGTATATTTGCCATAGCAATGAACCTGGGAAAATCATTTCCCATTCTTCAGAAGTTCCTGTTGTGTATAGAATCTCTATAAAGAACTAAGCCGCAGTGATAGGAAGCCAGGCCCATTTCAGCCGGCTCGCCACTTCTGGCCTAACACACTCTTGGCCACTGAGATTAGTGACTCTGCTGAGAGGAAGAGCCAAGGAACTCAGCATTTTCTCTAAAATTACTTCTCTTCTCTCTGAAAGTTTAAGAATGTTCCCTCCCAGAACATGCCTTCCCCACTTTCTCTTTCCAGATTTGTCCTCAATTTACATGACTATCTATTAAACTTATCTTGACCTTCCAGATTCCCGCTACATTTAGAATTTTCTAACAAGTCAGCTGTACCTGTACCTTGAGCTCTCCTAATCCTTATTTATATTTTGGGTCAAAATTCAGCTAGCTTTGTGCTTGGTTGTCAGACTATATAGTTGCACATTTTCAAGCACACAGATGCATGTGTTCCACTGAGACGACTCTTCAGCTTTAAAGAGGGTCCCTTCATTGTAATCATTACTGAAAGGATACAGTACTAATGGAACTTAATTGTTTCCACTAGATGCATCTCGGGTGTTTTTGGCAGCCAAAATGAAAATGATTCCAAATACCATCAAAGGGGCTTATACGCAACCCAGCATGCACAGAGTGTTTTGATATATGGTGGAGTGTTAATATCATTATCTCTCCTAATACAACATACGGTTACTTTAATCCTCGCCCGCCTCTGTGATCTTAGAAGATCCCACAGATAGAAGGCAAAGAATAAAATTTTATACACAAGGAGACAAAGGGAGAATTAGTCCCCAACCTCTGAATGCAATGCTTTTTTATTGTTTGAATGTTGGCTTCAAACATGTACCTTTATCAACACTGACTTCTATATCTTCCACGCTAGTTTGAGTTTGTATGCGACATCAAACATACCTTTTCACACATGTTCTTTCCAGATTTTTTTTAACACTTACTTAGCAGTTTATAGAAGGAAGTGAATGATCTCCTCAAGCTGCTTAGAAATTAAAAAAAAATCTGTGCTTATTAATTATGCAGGATTAGTCTAATTATAATTCAGCAAATTAATTAGCGACAGAAGGTGTTCTGAAACATTGGAGTACATTTGCATGTTAAATGGAGAGGCTAGTCTGTAATATATGTAAATTTATGCATGGCTTCATAGTTTAATTTAAAAATTTGCAGCTGCATATGGTATGGGAGCAGGTGAAAAGTCAGTTTTAGTTTAATGATGCTAACAAACATTGGATGATGTCCTGTCTTAGCAAGAGAATGCACTCATCTGCTAATCTACAACTCTGTCATAAGAATATAGTATTGCATAGATGCTCAGACTCAAGGTCATTAGTGAATGGACCCATAGGTGCAATCAGGATAAGGTGGAAAACTTCAGAGAGAAAGTTATGACAGGAGGAGCCCAAACTCTGAACATTGTCCACCACATTATCCAACATTGCTAGTTGAGTCAGTTGGCCTTAGTCTCGGGAAAGTAGCATCCAGCCTGTGTGAGGAGGGGGTCCCTTTTTGTCTGACTGGTATCTATTCCAGCAGGTGCAAAAGAGTTGTCCAACCTTGATTACCTTTCCAAATATTCACATTTGCACTTCATTTCAATTTCCTGGAGCTGTGGGAAAGTTATTACCGAGTTATGAATTAATGGTAGGGTAGAGAGTTTTTACACATTGGCCTCAACCATCTGGCAAAACACTAAAACCAGCGGACCAGGCAGCAGCAAAGGGCTCTTGGTGTAATTGGTGTTCACTGCTCAGCCTAGCATAGATGAGCTTGGGGGGAGGGCCTGTGCTGGAGGGGGAGGGGAAGGCGACAGAAGGGGAGAAGGGGCACTAAGGAAATAGGACGGTAAGGACCCATTAAGCTGATGGCAGGCTAATAACTTCATTTCTCTCCTTCACCCGAGTAGTCATGGCATTAGAAAGGGAAATAGATTTGTATTGTCATTCTGAAGTCTCACTGCAAGATGTTTCCTAAACTCTGTCTGTAACATGTTCAGCTTCACTCAGTCTTTCTTCCTTTTCTTGGTGAGAAGAGGAAGGGATACCGTGAAAAAGAGGATACGGTTTATAAACCGAGAAAAAAGAAAATGATGTAAGTGTGCACATTGCAAAGAGTCTGTAAAGACATTTTGTGAGAACCATTGGAATTATGAACATGCTCTTTGTGTTCTTTCATTCCAAGTCCGGCTCAAAGAGTTCAATTATTATTTTTACTAACGGTGTCAGATTTACATTCAAGTGCAAAAACAAGGACTTTTCCATAGAGGTATTTTTCCCTGCAAGCCTCATGGTGCCAAGTAATGGAATTCAGAGGAGTGAAGATATGTCTGAATATAGAAGAAAAAATCCAACCTATAACCCCAGGTTCACAGAAACTATAGTGTGCTACTGGTCAGAAAAAAGTGGAGAATCAATGTGGCTGCCTTGTTTTGGCAACTGTGTGCAGTTGGTGGCTCGCCACTTGAACTATGGGAGACATTCCCTCCAAAAGAAATCATGAAATGGCTGAGAAATGAAGTCTAACCATACAGAGTCATATTGCACAATGTGGGAGTCGCTCTCTCCCAGTGCCTGAATGGATACAGCAGATCCTACCCCCAGGCAGTGTGTTTGGTAATGAAGACACTATTGCCAAACTTCCAGGAGCTTGTGATTGGTGTGAATGCTGAATAGAAAATGGCCTGTTGCCAGTTAGGAGCTGGAGTTGAGTGCATGGAGCTCTGATCTCTTGCCTGACCATTGTTTACTGAAAATAGTGATGAGGATTTTGACCCACTATATTTTTGTTGTTTTCTTTTTGTTCTATTCCTACAATCTGTTGTGATAGATTAATTACAGGTTTCTTTTCTATCTCTTCCTAAAAATTAAGGGAAGATCTTCAAGTGGAATATTTATAAATACTGGAGAGATAAGAATGCAAAGCAAGAACATCTCTGGTAATTTTGTATAGAAAATGGCCATTTCAAAATGTGTGTGTGAGCCCTGGCTGGCTAGCCTAGCGTGTGGAAATCCCAGATTCAATTCCTGGCCAGGGCACACAGAGAAGTGCCCATCTGTTTCTCCACCCTTCTCTCTCTACTTTCTCTCTATCTCTCTTCCCTTTCAGCAGCCAAGGCTCCATTGGAGCAAAGTTGGCCTGGGCTCCGTGGAGGATGGCTCCGTGGCCTCCGCCTCAGGTGCTAGAATGACTCTAATTGCAATGGAGCAATGCCCCAGATGGGTGAGCATCACCCCCTAGTGGGCATGCAGGGTGGATCCTGGTTGCGTGCATGTGGGAGTCTGTCTCTCTGCCTTCCCGCTTCTCACTTCAGAAAAATACAAAAAGTAAAATAAAATAAATAAAGTGTGTGTGTGTGTGTGTGTGTGTGTGTGTGTGTGTGTGTGTGTGTAAAGGGATTAATTCAAGGGAGGGCATAAGCATGTCTGGTGAAAGGAGAAGGAGCTAACTTACTAGGTGCTGGTGTTTACACTAACACTTAGCATGGATAACTATTCCTCACCATTGGTGTAGAAAATCTTGTTACATAGGAAAAAGTAATGGTCCCTAATTTTCACAATAAATATTAAGCAAGCAAAAAACAATAATAATTACAGAAGAGTTGACATCATGTGGAAATGGGCTGAAAGGAACACCCCAAAGACTGAAATGATTTGTAATGAAAGGAATTAACTTGATGGTCTATTTAAACAGTTCCAATGTAGGAGATTCTCCTCCATCCCAAGTAACACTTTCAAAATTTAGCTTGGTTAACTTGATTCTCAAAAAATGTTTTCTGGCCCTGGCTAGTGGCTCAGTAGATAGAGCATTGGCCCCGCATACGGACGTCCCAGGTTCAATTCCCAGTCAGAGCACACAGGAGAAATGACCAACTGCTTCTCCCCAACTCCCTCTTTTCTTTCTCTGCCTCTTCCCCTCCTGCAGCCAGTGGCTCAGTTGGTTTGAGTGTGGCCCCAGGTACTGAAGATAGCTCCACTAAAGTGCATCAGCCTGCAGTGCTAAAAATAGCTTGGTACTCAAACATCGGCTCTAGATGGGGTTGAATCCTGGATGAATCTAGATGCTGGGTGAATCCTGGATGGGGTGCATGCTGGAGGGAGTCTGCCTCACTATCTCCCCTCCTCTCACCTAAAAAAATGTTTTCCAAGATTTAATTCAATTTGTGTTACATATTTGACTTCAGGCTTTTTTTTCCTTCCTTCCTTCCTTCCTTCCTTCCTTCCTTCCTTCCTTCCTTCCTTCCTTCCTTCCTTCCTTCCTTCCTTCCTTCTTTCCTTTCCTTTCCTTTCCTTTCCTTTCCTTTTCTTTTCTTTTCTTTTCTTTTCTTTTCTTTTCTTTTCTTTTCTTTTCTTTTCTTTTCTTTTCTTTCTTTCTATATGAGAATAAACCTTCCTCACACACTGAGCAGTTTTCTACATTCCTTCTGCAGAGGGCTGCAGCTATCTAGTGTGTGCCATCTTTGCACCATGTGGGTTCTTAGGCTATCTTGTTTTCTGAGTATCTGCTAGACTTGTTTATCTTCCTCTGCACATTCCAAAATGGCCACAGAATTTTTTAGAGAATGCAGTCTCTGATAGGAATGAAAGCCATTTTTTGTTTGCTGGTTTGTTTTGTTTTGTAACATGCAGAATGACTCCAATCTCACTTCCAGGGAGTAAGATGCAGGACACCTGGGAGCCTCCTGTAGGTCCATAAGCACTAGCCTTCTGAAATGAGGGGCTGCTTGGCAGTGTGTCCCACCTCGCCTTCAAAAGAAGCTCTGCTATGCTCCTGCTGGTGCAGCAGCCAGAGTCCCTCTTAGCCCTTCCTCTCACGAGTTGTTTGACTATGTCCTCTCTGAGCCTTGTTCTCCTCCCCTGTAAAATGGGGATGTTAATGCTTCTACTCTCAGAGTTGGTGGGATCAAATGAAGACATTCATAGAAAATAATATGTGGTTAATAAATATGGCTATTTATTTATTAATATTATTATAACTATCATCATAATTAGTCCTTCAGCTAGGGTCAGTTAGGGAGGTGGAACACAGTTGGAAGTAAGAAAGTTAATTGCTAGAAAAATTCTTTGAACTTAAATTTTTTGGATCTGAAATGGGATTTTATTGAAATAGTCTAGTTAATAAACATTAATGTTAAATGACCCTTTCATAGGAACATCTGTAGAGATCGAAGATTCTATACTTACTCTGTTTATGTATTTATATTTACTTTTAAGGGGTTGTATAAATAAATGGATTACACAGCAAATTAGCTTATAAAAAGGAGTATTTGATGTAAGCCTAAAGAAGCCACTCAGTCAAAGATTTTTAGTCATCCCTCCTTTCCATGGATCTTCTCAAATCTTTGTGCTGGCTGCCATCTTATCAAGCAGATCTCAAGTGCTAAGCATTCTCAGATGCCTGTTGTCAAGTCTGTAGGGCATGACAAGAGCAAATGGAGAGTTTGACTTCCCAGGGTCTCTTTAAATTTGTGGACTTGAGTGAGATTCTCAGGCCCACTCTTCCCTTCCCTTCCCTTCCCTTCCCTTCCCTTCCCTTCCCTTCCCTTCCCTTCCCTTCCCTTCCCTCCCCTCCCTTCCCTTCCCTTCCCCTCCCCTCCCCTCCTTTTCCCTCCCCTCCCCTCCCTTCCTTTCATTTCCCTTCTCCTCCTTCCCTCCCTCCCTCCTCTTCTTTCTTTCTTTCTTTCTTTCTTTCTTTCTTTCTTTCTTTCTTTCTTTCTTTCTTTCTTTCTTTCTTTCTTTCAATGAGAGGAGAGGAGAAGAGATAGAGAGACATGCTTCTGCATGTGCCCTGACCAAGGTCCACCTGGCAGCTCTGTCCAGTGTTGATGCTCAAGTCAGCCAAGGTATTCTTAGTGCTGGAGCTGGTGCTCAGACCAACCAAACTACCCTCAGTGCCTGGGTTCAATGCTCAGACCAATGAGCTATCCTCAGTGCCTGGGGCTTGAATGAGCCACTGGCTATGGGGAGAAAAAGAGAGAGAGAACGGGGAGAGGAAGAAGGTAAGAAGCAGATGTTTACTTCTCATGTGTCCCCTTACCGGGATCAAACCCAGAATGCCATATGCTAGGCCAATGCTCCATCCACTGAGCCAATTGGCCAATGCCAGTCAAAGCCTTTTCTCACCTGGGCTGACATCCAAACCATCAACAGATTTCTCAAGGGCAAGTCATGTTCAGGCCAAGGTGGGCCCACTGCTGCTCATCACCTTACTTTGGTTGCCCGGGTTTGGGTTTTGTTGGAGGTTTTGGGGAAAGAAAACATGTTCTTTGTTGCTGGAAGCTTCAAAGAGGATATTACAGTGCGGCCCTAGATTATAGCTAGAACATTATCATTGTGTGTTTCACTGGTGTGAAGTGGAAAGCAATTGCTTAGGGGTTTTCCTACCATATAGAGCAGAGTGAGCTGCCACTCAGGTCATTCTCAGAGTAAGAAAATGGCCCTTTGGGTGTGTCCCTCTGGCACAGCCTCTCACTCTGCCCAATTCCCCGAAGGAGGTAAGCTTAAGAGGACCTTAGGAGAAGAGAGGTATCTGCCTATCTCTTTCAAATATGATTTTGTGATTCAACCTATCCCTACACTGGGTAGAAATCATAGGAAAGTGTTTTAAAGGAAAGGGGTTACCTTGTTTTCAGAAGCAGTCCCAAACAATGGAAGTCAATTGCCTTTTAGTTTATAGGACTCTGGAAAAGCATGTTTAGTAGTTAATCCAGATAAATTGTGTTTTCCTTAAAAATCAATGCACATAGACCTTTCAGTACCTACATGGTTTGTGAGGCTATACCAATCCTGTCTGTGGCTCTGACTTCAGGGGTCCAGCCCACTTACGTGGCCACTGTGGCAAGGAGAGAACCAGATACAGCAAACTGCACTTAGCCTTTGGAGAGAGAGAGAGAGAGAGAAAGAGAGAGAGAAAGAGAGAGTGTGTGTGTGTGTGATGGCGTTCTGATCCACATGGTGTATACATGTTCCCAGAGTAGGCAGAATTAGATTTTTAAAAGGGGATAACTTTCAAAATAAAAGAGACTTCATAAATTATTTTGCACAGAGTAAGGCTCTGCAAAATGGTAGCTGTTACTGGTGCCAAGTTCACACTCTTTAGATATTCATCCTTGTCTCATCTTTTCATTAAAAGAAGCTTTTGCACCTTTCACTGTTTTGCATTACAATTTTTTATTTATTTTATTTTTCTCAAGCTGGAAATGGGGAGAGACAGTCAGACAGACTCCCGCATGCGCCCGACCGGGATCCACCCGGCACACCCACCAGGGGCGACACTCTGCCCACCAGGGGGCGATGCTCTGCCCCTCCGGGGTGTCGCTCTGCCGTGACCAGAGCCACTCTAGGGCCTGGGGCAGAGGCCAAGGAGCCATCCCCAGCGCCCGGGCCATCTTTGCTCCAATGGAGCCTTGGCTGCGGGAGGAGAAGAGAGAGACAGAGAGGAAGGAGGGGGGGGTGGAGAAGCAAATGGGCGCTTCTCCTATGTGCCCTGGCCGGGAATCGAACCCAGGTCCCCTGCACGCCAGGCCGACGCTCTACCACTGAGCCAACCGGCCAGGGCCTGCATTACAATTTTTAAAGAAGGATTTTAGACATCAAAATGGAGGTAAATTGAATGGCTTCTTCCACATAGCTGGAGAAATATTATGATGTGCTGGGTTTTGTACTAGTCAGGTTATTGGGTATAATCTTAGAATCTGGCATGAATATTAAGTAGGCGCCTTTCTGTGATTTACACTTCTTGGTGCCCTTAGCTCTGCACACTATTGCTACCTCTAGTCTGAATCTCTATCTCTATTGGGGGTGGGCTCAGCACATGTCTAGAGCCACTTCGGAGCTCTTGTTCTATTCCTAACCAGGGCTGAGTGTTCCGATAGTCCAGTGGTTTGGGAGGGAAAGAGATTTCTTGGGTCCTAGGTAAGCCCTGGGATTGTATTCAGACCCATATTCAGAGGTCTCCTGACTCATTTCAGAATCTGAAGAAACTGATTTTGAATAGTTTGGTTGTGTGCTCCATGAGGGCAAGGATCTTGTCCATCTTGTTTGACAGCATGCCTGAAAATTTGTGTTAAGTACTGCTTACTTAATAATTGATCACGGCCCTGGCCGGTTGGCTCAGTGGTAGAGCATCGGCCTGGCGTGCGGAAGTCCCGGGTTCGATTCCCAGCCAGGGCACACAGGAGAGACGCCCATCTGCTTCTCCGCCCCTCCCCCTCTCCTTCCTCTCTGTCTCTCTCTTCTCCTCCCTCAGCCGAGGCTCCATTGGAGCAAAAGATGGCCTGGGCGCTGGGGATGGCTCCATGGCCTCTGCCCCATGCGCTAGAGTGGCTTTGGTCGCAACAAAGTGACGCCCAGGATGGGTAGAGCATTGCCCCCTGGTGGGCGTACCAGGTGGATCCCGGTCGGGCACATGCGGGAGTCTGTCTGACTGCCTCCCATTTCCAGCTTCAGAAAAATACAAAAAATAATAATAATGATAATAATAATAATTGATCAAATGAGTAAATACTGGTAAATGAGCTCACCAGGGGTTTTCAGTAGTGGCATTCACTTCTGTGCCACTATTTTTGAACTAATGCATCCTCTTGGGGTGCCATAGTCCTCTCAATCTTCAAAAACCAGACCCCTTTGTGGTTTTGTTGTTGTTTTTGCCTTTTTCAGACTGTGTTTTCTTAAGTTTCTTTTTAAAACGGCTATCCTGAAATGCTATTTACTTAGCATAAAGTTCACCCATTCCAACTGTAGAGTTCAGTGGTTTATAGTATATTCACAAAGTTTTGCAACCATCACCACATTCTAACTGGTACACGAAACATAGCATGCCAGATGGAATGTGTTACTAGAAAGGCCCAGGTTTAATTTTTTGTTTCTGTCACTTATGAGCCATGTGATCTCGGTCAAATTTATATATTCTTGGTGCCTTTGTTTTTTTCTAGCTGTGAGATGATTTGTCACTCATAAAGCTGTGGGAAATAAATGAGGCAATGTATATCAAGAACATAGCTGGGAGCATGGCGCAGAGTTGGCCTTGAGCTAACCTTTGTCCCCTGCCCTCTGTGACCCTTGACCCCTTCAGCTGCTGGAACACACAGCCTGGTGAGCAGAGATGGCTCTGATCTGTGACATTGGGCTCTGATCTCAGACATTCTTGAGTCACCTTCACCTGTCTTGGAAGCATAAGGAAAGGACACTAAAGGAAAGGTGCATCTTGCTTGATGATCTGCCCGTCAACCTCACTATATCAGCAGCTCTGGCCAAGGCATCAGCCAAGACGCTCCCATTTTCTACTCATCAGCCATCCTTGCTTATTTTCCTCTCAGTCTCAGGTTGGGGGGTTTGGCCGATCTCTAGGAAGACCCCTGCAGCCACCTTCACTCGGGCTTCAATAAGTCATGATCTTTCTGTCTTCAGTGGTTTCTTCCCCCAATTTAGCCCTTTCTGGAAGGTTTCCATTCTATGTATTTTTCTTAGCCATCATAGAATATAAATGTTGGAAGGAACCCTAAAAGTAATCCAGTTAAACCTTAACATTTGAAGAAACCGAGACGCAGCAAAGTGAGGTAACTTAGTTACAAAGTTTGTTGATAGCAGATCAAGACTAGCCCACTGCCAGCATTTAATGAATATTTGTGGAGTGAAGGAATGCCCTTTGGTGCACTCTGTTGCCTCAGTTGACCTAGGAAGCAGATTAAAATTTGAGGGTTTGAATTCACTTTTTTTTTCTGGTTCTTTTTCTTTTTTTTCAATTATAGTTCACTTTAGTTCACATTTTGATCCCACTTCTCTATTCCTCTTTACCGATAAAACAAGGACAAACCTGTGTTGTTAGCATTTACTCTTGAGGAATGAGATCAGAGGCCTACAAGGTGTCCCATGCTAAGTGGGTATAATATTTATGTAGTCAACATTGTTTGGGGGAAGTGAAAACAATTTCCATTCTGATGAGAATCTGCACATTTGGTCTGAATCTTCTAATTCATTTTGGTTTCCCATTTCTGAGTACAGAGAGCTGACATTTTCCAAGCAGCTCTGACTTTGGAGGGAATCTAGACACAGGGGATTTGTTCCCTCTAAGTTATCCTGTGGTTAATGGCTGGTTTGGTTAGTGAAGGGTTTCGTACCAAACCCCTGAGCATGATTCGTGAAGGGGTACAGGGAGGGAGGTGGAAGACTTCAGTAAAAAGAAAGAAGAAAAAATTGGAGATGTCAGTAAGCCCCACATTTTCTTTAAGTTAATGTTTAAGTCCACATAAAATATCCAGGTCGTAATTTTTGGTGCTGGCCATTTAGAAATAGAAATAGCTATGTCTCTTTTAGAAAGTACAATATAAGAGAATTCTCTCTCTTTCTTCCCCTGCTCCCTCCCTCTTCCACCCCTCTCTTAACCTTTGCGAACAGAATGTTCTAGCTTAGTGTGCAGGGGCTGTGTGGATTGCATGCTCAGGCCAACAGACCAGTCAGAACAGGGCGTCTTCCACCCTAAGAACTGTTAAGAGTCCTAATTTAAAAATGCATAAAGCCTTTCAGCAAGCCCCTTGTTTCCCTACATCAATTTGATTTTATGTAAACATTTATCTCCTTTGCACTTTTCCAACCCACTGCCTCATTCCTATAATAATGCCTTTATAAACATTAATGTTTTCACCAGATACATTTTGGAGGAAGGGTGGGATGGGGAAAAGGAAGTGTAACATACACAGAATGCATTATAAGAGGTCAGTTGTGGGAAAACTTTCCCCAAATCAAAGAGTTAGTTAGTGAGAAAAAGCAATTGATTTGATTTTTTTGGGGGGAGGGGGGAAGATATAGGAGGGGAGAGGTAAATCACTCATGGGGGTGTTGGAGGGCAATGTGGTGTGGGGGTGAGGGCTATTGTTTGCAGAAGGGCCCAAGAGAGAAAGAAGCAGGCGAGTTTCAAATCTGTCAGGAGAGCAGGCGAGTTTCAAGTCTGTCACGAGAGCACCTCAGTACATTTTCTGTGCCCGTGGATGACTTTTCTGCGAATGCACAAATGGAAGACTGTTTCCCTTAAAAAATCAACATGTTTGGATGCTGCTCCATTTTTTCTTAAATGAAAGCAGCTCTGGTTGTACCGTGCTCCGCCGGCTCTGGGTAGACATCCCCCGCCCTGTGCAGTGAGGGGCAGGCTGAGTGCCTGACTCTGAGCACCAGGACAGGATTGTGGGGCATCCTCTCTGCCTTGTCATCCTGCAGGTTACTCGGTGGACACTGCCCGCTTCACAAAAGATGGGATGAGAGATGTGAAAAGCAGATGTTATAAAATAATGAAAAAATGTTTAGCTGTTACCTCTAAATTCACACCAACCTTATTCATGAGATGGGATCAGGAACACTTGACCAAATACTTTTAGCAACTCTAGAGGAAAAGAGATTCAAATCCCGAAAAATAAATAAATAAATAAATAAAACAACACTTTCCCAAAAAATAACGCCCTGAAGAGTGCAATTCCTATTCTCTCCTCCTTTAGCATTTACTGTTTATCTTTTTATCAGGTTTTTCTTTAAGTGCAAAATACCACCAATTGGAACATTCTCTAATTCTTTTGTGTGATTTTTAAAAAATTTAAAAAAAACCCAAAAAACAAAAAACAGAAGGTCAGCATGAGAACGTGTCACCAACCATTGGTTTAAAATAGAATTTTTAGAAACAATGTTGATTTTTACTTAGTTTTGTTGGTAAATCCTGCAGAAAATGTATATCTTTTCCTTTAAAGTTCTAATTCAAGGCATGGATGTGAGAGTTGTGAAGGGACTTTGGGACTGCGTAAAATTTCGTTGTCATAGTAACAGAAAGGGAAATAGGCCTCGCTCACCTGGGACTTTAACACTGCAAAAGCAGGATTTTTTTTTTTTTTAAGGGAAAGGACTCTGCAAGTAAAATAAATGAAAAACTTATTGTATTTTTAAACAAAATTCCAAACATGAAATACATAAATGGCTGAAAAAGCCACTTCTGCCCTTTTACCCTGGTGGATATACTTGTCTGATTCAAGATGCCAGTTTTTAAATTGCACAAATAGTTCATTTAGGAGCATATCGGCTTAAAAAAATATGCCTTATGAACGATGACCTCAGACTGTTATTGTGTGCCTTTTCATATTTTCTGGATAATCTGTAGAAGGTCTGAAAGGACATTTACACTTGTTATTAATCATACTCCCCTAGTGTGTACCCTGCACAGACTGACTCTGTCTTTGGATAGTAATATAACATTGTCTGATTTTTATATATACATCAGTTGAAAATATCAGGCCCCTTTATGTGTGAGGGCGTATCGTATGTGTGAGATGTGTGAGCAGAGAGGTGTGTGGCCAGCGGAAAGCCACATACGTGAGGAGCCCTGGGATTCTGGGCTAAGTTGTTCCTTTTTTAACCCTGGAGCAAGACATTTTTGTACCGTAGGAGTAATTGCTGTTTTTGAAGCCTTTTTTTTTTGGAGAGAGAGTACCTTGGGAACTTGGGGGCGGGTATACAGACCAGAACCCAGCTTGTGAACCGCTTCACAGTCCTCTGTAGTGATGGAGCTGACTTGTGACTAAAAACATCCCAAATTGCAAATTGCAGAGGGTCAGCAACACTCCTCCCCAGGCAGGGCCAGCTGAAATTCCCCAGACCTGAAACACAATCACTTCCAAATCAAATCGAATAGAAGGCAGGGATGGATAGTCTCTCTTTAAAAATGTTTACTTAAAGATGTAACCCATTGCTTTCTTTTCACAGATTCTTTTTAAAATTTTTCCTCAAGTGCAATCAGAATTGTTTGAAAACAGCAGGAAACCCGAGGGACATGAGGCGGTTTCAGGTAAGGGCCTGCACACTTTTCCTGTGAAATAAGTCATCCCGTTTTCTCTCTCCTTAGCCTTCTTTTTGCTTTTCTCTTTTTCTTAGAACACATGATTCACCGAGGTTGCTATTGCTAACAATGAAAAGATAACTGTAAGGGATAACCCTCATAGATAGCATTGAGGGTTGCTTCATTTTATAGTGTTTAGGGCTTCAGCCTCCAGTGTCAAAGCCCCAGGGGACCGGCACCAACCCAAGCTGGAGATTTGATTTTAAGCCCCCAGGCTGCTCTTCGCACACACAGCTGCCCACAGCGGGACGTGTTCTTGATATTCAGCCACTTTGGGATTTCTCAAAGCCGTTTCTCGGTGCCTTCTGCAAGCAACAGTCTCTTTCTTCCCCTTTCCACCGATTAACTATTCAGTGGTCTCTCTCAGAGTCTTCCTGAAAGCCGCAGCCCAAACAGCCGTGGTCACTTTAAGATCGCAGCATGACAAGACCCGTGGGACAGTGACCCAGCTGCCTGGCAGTTAAATCTGCCACCGGTTTCATCACCCTTGCCACTGATGTACTGAGGATGCAAGCTAATAAAAACACAACAGCGAGGCAAAGTGTCAGGCCGGAGCTGAAGGAGGAGCAGCCCCTCTGCGCCCCTTCTCCTTCCTTAATTTTTGAAGGACCCCCATTTAATCCAAGTGGCTTTCCTGCCACTTATGCCCATTCAAGACACACAAGTGCTCTCTTCCCCGCAGAAAAATTAAAAGCAATAGTATTCGAGCTTGAGATTTAAAAAAAATAGTCCTGGAAGCAAAAAGAGATGGGGGATGATGAGTCTTGTGTTGGAGGTGAAGAAAGCGAGGTTGTGGGAGTTGAAACCACTTACCTCCAACCACAAGAAGGACATGGTAGAGCTGAGTGTGGCTGTCTGATAAACTCTGTTCCCCAACTTGGTTTTGCGAGGTGTGCAGCAGCTAGGTGGATGGCTTTGCTGTGCCCTTTGGAAATTCTTAGTAATTTCTGAACAAGGGGCTGCACATAATTATCTTACATTAGACCCCACAAATTATGGCTTGGGAACCAAGTCATGAAAGAGTTCATCAGAGAGGGGGAGGCACACACAGTCCAGAGAGAACTAATTCAAAAAAACCCATGTTTTGTTTTTCACCGCATCGTGGTTATCAAACAATCTTACTGGGACATTTCTTGTTAATTATTTAATGTTATAACCAGCCTCTCAGAAAATTAAACCCCTCCTCTCCACACTGTGTGATACGAAGACAAATAGAAATAAAGCCAGCCGTCTTGGGACCATGTAGGATCATTGCACACAGTGAAGATTGTGGCACTATACTATTATGGAAATGTGTGTAATGGAAATGTAAATAATTTCAGTCCAAAAGAAAGTGTGAAATTCAAGAGCGTTCTGAAGTGGTTCGATGACCACAGCTTAACTTTCCCTCCTGGAGGAAACAGGGGGACCAGAAGCTGGCCATGTGGACTCCCACACCCGTGTTCTCTCCCACTACTTCCAAAGTTCTAAATTTGAGAAGACTCATAAATTTGAGAGGCTCTTAATGAATGCCTTGTCATTTTATGTGTCCCAAATTGCAGAAATGTACTCACTAAGCAAATGCATGCTAATATTTATTTTCTCTATGTTTTTAGTTACTCACTGAGGTTTACAATGTGCCTGACTTTTTAACAGGGTTACAATAGAGATTGCTGGTCCCAACATAAAAGGGCATTTTTTATCCTATGTGAAAATATTTGACTTTGGCAATGGCAAGGGAAAAGATGTTTTTAAAAACAGTTTTTTGATTCTAGTTTTGTTTCTGGGGTAGAACTAAAGACAATTGGTAGGGTTTGTTTTTCTGTTGTTGTTGTTATTGTTGTTGCAGTTTTTTTTTTTTTGAGATAAAATTCATCTTATGTATCATTCAACATTTTAATCATTTAAAGGTGTGCAGTTCAGTGGCTCATAGTATATTCACAATGTTGTGCAACTGTTACCACTCTAAGGGAATCCAGAACATTTCTGTTCTCCCAAAAAGAACTCCACACCTCCCATTTCCCTTTTCTCCCTACCAGAAGGCAACCACTGGTCTTCTGTCTCTGGGTCTGTCTGCTGTGGACTTTGCATAGAAATGGAATCATACAACATGTGGACATTTGTGTCTACTGTCAAGGTTCATCCTTGTTGTTCAGTACTTCATTCTTCTTTTTAGAGCTGAGTAATATTCTATTGTAAGAATATATCACATTTTGTTTAACTTCACATCAGTTGATAGATACTTGGGTTGTTTTGACTTTTTGACTTTTATAAATAATGCTGCTATAATACATTTGTGTACAAGTTCTTTTGTGAACAAATGTTTTTCATTATCTTGAGCACATATCTAAGGGTGGAATTGCTGGGTCATATGGCAACTCTATCTTTAACTTTTTGAGGAATTGCCAGACTGTTTTTCTTTTGTGGCCCCACGATTTTACATCTCCATCAGTAATGTACGAAGGTTCAATTTATCCATATCTTTACCAACACTTGTTATTTTTTGGGGTTTTTTTTTGTTTGTTTTCTTTTTTAATTCTAGTCATACACTGAGTGTGAAGTGGTATTTCAGTGTGGTTTTGATTTTCTTTCCCCAATGACTAATGGTTTTGAACATCTTTTCTTGTACTTATTGAACATTTGTTAATCGTCTTTGAAAAAACATCCATTCAAATCCTTTGCCTACTTTTAAATTAGGTTATTTCTCTTTTTATTGTTGAGCTGTTAGGGTTCTTTCTATATTTGGGCTACTGGGCCCTTATTGGATAAGTAAGTGATTTGGTAATATTTTTTCTCATTCCATCATTGTCTTTTCACTTTCTGAAAAGTGGCCTTAATTTAATACACAAAAGAATTGGCAAATTATATGCTGCAGTCAGATTTTATTAAGAGGATAACCTTCAGTGAAAGCTCTTTTCTGTGGAGAAGGCTATTAAGGAGAAAGTTTTGAGAATTTGGTAAAAGCTATAGTTCCTGTCCCACACCAAAGCTACATTTTTTTATAAATAAATTTTTATTAATGTTATTGGGGTGACATCAATAAATCAGGGTACATATATTCAAAGAAAACATGTCCAGGTTATCTTGTCATTCAATTCTGTTGCATACCCATCACCCAAAGTCAGATTGTCCTCCGTCACCCTCTATCTAGTTTCCTTTGTGCCCTCCCCCTCCCCCTTCCCCTCTCCCTCCTTTCCTCCCCCCCCCCCCCCGCCCCCGGTAACCACCACACTCTTGTCCATGTCTCTTAGTCTTGTTTTTATGTCCCACCAATGTATGGAATCATGTAGTTCTTGTTTTTTTCTGATTTACTTATTTCACTCTGTATAATGTTATCGAGATCCCACCATTTTGTTGTAAATGATCCGATGTCATCATTTCTTATGGCTGAGTAGTATTCCATAGTGTATATGTGCCACATCTTCTTTATCCAGTCTTCTATTGAAGGGCTTTTTGGTTGTTTCCATGTCTTGGCCACTGTGAACAATGCTGCAATGAACATGGGGCTACATGTGTCTTTACGTATCAATGTTTCTGAGTTTTGGGAGTATATACCCAGTAGAGGGATTGCTGGGTCATAAGGTAGTTCTATTTTCAGTTTTTTGAGGAACACCATACTTTCTTCCATAATGGTTGTACTACTTTACAGTCCCACCAACAGTGAATGAGGGTTCCTTTTTCTCCACAGCCTCTCCAACATTTGCTATTACCTGTCTTGTTGATAATAGCTAATCTAACAGGTGTGAGGTGGTATTTCATTGTAGTTTTGATTTGCATTTCTCTAATAACTAATGAAGATGAGCATCTTTTCATATATCTGTTGGCCCTTTGTATTTCTTCCTGGGAGAAGTGTCTGTTCATGTCCTCTTCCCATTTTTTTATTGGATTGTTTGTTTGTTTGTTGTTGAGTTTTATGAGTTCTTTGTATACTTTGGATATTAGGCCCTTATCTGAGCTGTTGTTTGAAAATATCATTTCCCATTTAGTTGGCTGTCTGTTTATTTTGTTGTCAGTTTCTCTTGCTGAGCAAAACCTTTTTATTCTGATGTAGTCCCATTCATTTATCTTTGCTTTCACTTCTCTTGCCTTTGGAGTC